>NC_139806.1:13166613-14366613 GCF_963457635.1 Microchirus variegatus
GTTTTTGCAAAACATCTTCATAACATGCCGTATATCCAGTATATACAGCCCATTCTGTATTTCTAGTAACTGTCATTCTATTTTAACTTTTTATTGTCATATTGTTAATATCTTTCTATATTGTACTTTCACATTATGTGGAAATGCATGTTTATTATCTTTATCTTTACTGTCTGCTTCTGTGACAATGTAAATTTCCCCTTATCTTATGTTATTTTATCTTATGTTATTTCTTATGAACTTACTGTTTTAAACACGATTCAGCAGCTTTCCACATTATAAACCTATGCTGAAAATGTTCATAGATCGTCACCATTATCAAACATATAAAGATTTATTTATGTCGCAATAATGGACAACATACTCTCAGTGGCCCCTTTATAAATTACACCTATTCAACTCATTGTTAAGGCATAATCTAATGAGCCAAACAATTGGCAGCAACTCAATGGATTTAGGCATAGAAAATCTGGTAAAGATGACCTGCTGAAGCTCAAACCGAGCATCAGATGATGACGAAGGGTGATTATTAGTCCTTAGTATTTCATAAACTGCTAATTTACTGAGGATTTACACACACACTCACATCTAGGGACATTTAAAAGTGACCAACTAGAGTTTTAAATGCAGGTCTGAAAGTGTCTGCAGATCCGATCAATCACAAAAACTACATATAGATAGATAGATAGATAGATAGATAGATAGATAGATAGATAGATAGATAGATAGATAGATAGATAGATAGATAGATAGATAGATAGATAGATGCTTCATATAAGATGTGGATTATAAATTATACGACCAGTCGAAGGCAATATTCCAAAAGAAAATAGCTTTTTCCCACATGTTCCATCATTTACAAACATAAGAGATAAATAACTAATTCAGTGTGTGTGTATAATTATAACTGCAGTTTTTGAACGGCCACATGACACGCGGAGAAACTCCCTCAGCTTGACCCAGTTGCGAGTAGTTTCCCCATAGTTTTTGCCGTCGCTGCATCTTCTTCTCTTTGCGTTGTTATTTTTTTCTTCAGTTTTTCAAAAATACGTCTCATCTCGTTACATCTGACTCAAACATAGGACAAGATGGAGACAGTGTCCTGTGTTTGACAACAGCCCGCCTTCTTTTTTTTTAGAGATGAACAGATCAGTTTAGAGTCGAATAAAATGTGGGACATTGTCTCACTATGTGGGACAGGGGATGCAAATGCTGTGCAGTCCTCCCATAAAGTGGGACACCGGGTCACCCTAATGGTGAACCATAACATTCATGTATGCATTTATGCATGTGTGTGTGTGTGTGTGTGTGTGTGTGTGTGTGTGTGTGTGTGTGTGTGTGTGTGTGTGTGTGTGTGTGTGTGTGTGTGTGTGTGTGTGTGTGTGTGTGTGTGTGTGTGTGTGTGTGTGTGTGTGTGTAGGTGTCTGAGCTGGAGGCTCATGGAGGACAAGGTCCCAGTGACCTGCTTAAAGACGAGCTGACCCAGTCTCTGGAGGAGCTGGAGGCGCTGCTGAAGGCCAAAGACGAGGTTTGAGGCTTTATGCTAATTTTTTTTATCGCGGGGCCGGAGTCTGAGTCTGAGGTGGAGAAGTTGCAAACAACGCAGCTTCACAAACTCACGTGAATCCTTTGCTGTTTTCTTTTTTCCAGGAGATCCACATTTTGCAAAGTAAGAAAGCAGAGTACCATGAAATGGAACATGCTCGGGATGAGGCCATACACAGATTACGGGTAAGAGTAATTAGTACTAATGTGAAGATGGGGTAGGTCTTGATATTTGTTATTTTATTTCGAAAATAGAGACATTGATGAACATTCACACAAATGTGGAACGTAAATGTGCCAGATTATAACCACTGGATTATTTGTTATTATACTGTACGCTACCATTCAAAAGTTTGGGGTCACCTATACAATTTTTTTTTTGTTTTCCATTAAAAGTCACACTTTTATTCATCAAAAGATTTGCAAAATGAATAGAAAATATAGTCAAGACAGATTAGAAATAATGGTTTTTAGTTTAAAATAATAATTTTGCCCTTCACACTTTGTACTTGCTTTCATCATAGAACCAGCAAAACTGTTTTCAGCTGTGCTAACATCATTGCACAAAGGTTTTCTAATCATCCAATAGCCTTCTAACACAATTAGCAAACACAATGCACCATTAGAACACTGGAAATGTGCCTCTATACACCTATGTACATATCATTAAAAACCAGACGTTTGCAGCTAGAATAGTCGTTTACCACAGTAACAATGTATAGAGTGTATTTCTGATTCATTTAATGTTAGATTAATTGAAAAAAAGTGCTTTTCCTTCAAAAATAAGGACATTTCTGTACATATGATAATTGTCCAAATTAAATTAAATGTATTCATTATCAGAAGTCAATTATGTGTTTAAATTGTCCTTTGTTTTTTGGTGTTCTCTCTGTTTGATTCCTCTTCTCTGCAGGAGACGGAGATGCGTAACTCAGAGTTGGAGCGCCGCATCCAGAACACGGAGCAGAACCTGAGTAACTCTCTGGAGGACCGGGACCGCGTGGACACTGAGATCCAGCGGGCCATTGAAATTCTGGACATCAAGATCTTTGACCTCAATGATCTCCGCCAGAGCCTCGTTAAACTCATTGACAAATAAGACGAGAGGAAGTTCCAGACCCACACGAGAGAGAGAGAGAGAGAGAGAGAGAGAGAGAGAGAGAGAGAGAGCCGAAGACGGGGAGACAGGGTTAAATTTGCCATGGGCTTGGTAGCAGGTAGAAAACACAACAAGATGGAGCTGGTCCTTGTCCCTGTCCTCATCAAGCACAAGAACCACCTCAGCTGCAGGAAGGTGACTCTGTGTGTGTGTGTGTTGCAGCAGAGGCTGTGCTGTACTTGACAACATAGTTGTAGGTGTTGGCCTAAGCAGCAGCAGCAGCAGCATATACACAATATTGCTTGTGCAATCTAATATAAGGCTTCGTGTTGCTTTGGGTAACATTCAATGCAATAAACCAACTTTAAGGTAAGTGCTTATTACAGTGTTAGACATTTCATAATGACAACTGGTGCTTGAAGTTTTTTCGTAAGTAGGACTTTTGTATTTAAAACAAAACAAAACAAAACAGCGATGCATTGTCTATATGAGCGATAAGAGGCCTTTTACAACAACGCGGCGATGAGTCCATGCATGTGAGGAACGGAGCATTATTACTCAGCGACAATTGAATGCAAATACAGGATTGCACAAGATACGATTACCTTTAAGACGTCTGCATATTAAACGACCCACATACGACACAGTAATTACTGAATTGAAAGTCAGCAGAGTTTGATTTGTGTCATGTTTTTGTCTTGTAGTTGCCTGTGTGTAGCATAGCAGCTACTGTGGTGTGGTTAAAATCACGTACTGCATAGCGGCATCACTTTACATTACAGCACAATAACATAGTTGTTATAGTATGGTAATCATTTTGTAACAGGGAGGTAATGTTATAGTCATATAATCTCATTTTAAATGCAGTTTCCAGCTTGGTAAAGGAGATAATTTAATGTTACACCATGTTATTTCTCCAGTAAAGACACTTAATATCATCTACGTCACTGTGATACCTTCACATGAAAGCTTTTGTGAATAAAAATTGATAATATCTTTATTAGTATTATTATTATTAATAAGATAAAATCCAGCCAGTGTTACCATGATATTTATTGCTCTACTGCAAAGTTATTACTATGTTGTTGGTGTAATGTAAAGTGTCGCCCATAGTTTGCTGACATGAACGTTAAAGGTGCCATATGTAAGAATGTGACAAAAACGGTTACTACACTCAAATTCAAAATACCGAGGTCTTTTAGGTTTTGTTTTCTCCGCCATTGTAGCTCAGACGTAACTGGCAACCCGTGGTTGCTCGGCAGCTGAGACTCTACTGACTGCAATGATTGGTAGACAGCAGTAGGTGGCGCTACATGGCAAAACATGATTTCAAAACATAAACATGATTTGCAGTCTGCAAAATATTTTTTTGAATGTGAATATTTTGGCTGTACTGTTGTTGTTGGTGAGTTCAGTTTGTTATATGAACATTAGGAGGATTTTATGGCCACTTGCTTTAGATTTTTTTACATAATGCACCTTTAAATATTAGTCATAGGCATGGGCATGGACACGCACAACTTAAACAGTAGACGTGAATGTTGCCACCAAAGGTCAAAGGTCACCGATGAGGTCGCTCAGCTGCTCGTCTTTGTCTTTCACTTAAGCTTGTTCCTTGTAAGGAACCTTTAAGTATAGAGACTAAGCTACAATAAACACTTAAGTACAATAGAGTTACTATAGAATATTATGTCATACGGTTAAGGACAAGTAAGTGTAAGAAATAAAAAATAAAAGGATAGATAGATAGATAGATAGATAGATAGATAGATAGATAGATAGATAGATAGATAGATAGATAGATAGATAGATAGATAGATAGATAGATAGATAGATAGATAGATAGATAGATAGATAGATAGATAGATAGATAGATAGATCGTCCAGTGTTTCAACGAACTAAGCGACTTAATGATAGCAGCACCTTATAATATCCATGTCGCTCTTGTTGATCTTGATGTGATGCGTTCTAGGAACTTTTTGTCGTTTTTTTTTTTCTTTCCAGCACGTTACCTAAAGTTAGCTCATGTGGACAACGCCGTACGCCTTGAGATTGTAGCTTGTACTGTGTGGAGAAAAAAACAAACAAACCCCAGAATGTCTTACGTTATTTAAGAGTGTATTTTTTGAACACGCTGTGTTTGTATTCATGTGTTAATGCCTTACTGTTTAAAGGGTGATGTTGGACAGCCATAGCCGGCTCTTTGTCTCAATCTTAGAGCTGTTGTCATGGCAATTTGGAAATAAAAAAAAGAAAAAGAAAAGAGAATTCAGACATTTGCTTACATCGATGTTCTTTCATTTTCTGCCACAATACTCGTTTATTATTGTTTTTATGTGAATATTTATTCACTGGAGACAACGATTCAGTGACACCACGTTTGATCCTTGGACCGGCCTGATGAATGTGTGTGTGAAATGGGAATTCACGCATTTAATATGTCATCAAGCATTGATTAACCAAACTAAATCAGCTTCAAATAGTGCTGATAGTTACTAGACGCGTTGTTTGTTTGCAGAAAATATGCAAATATGCAGTTTGGTGTACAAACCAGAGTCTGTTCTGAAGGAAATCACAATGTTTTATCGTACAATGACAACGATTTCTGATTTTACTGTTGATGTGCACTTTCTCTAGAGGCAGCAGATCATAACGAGTGCAGCACTATAATAGCAATATAAATAATAGAATAGAATAGCATTTATTGTCATTGTACTGTGTAGTAGCATTTTCCATTTTTCTTCTTCTTTTCTGGCTACTACTTGTGGCTGAGTGGATTTTAGTTTTGACTCATGTGAAATGATGAGGAGTAGTGGTAATTCCAGGTCGGTCCCTTCTGACCGTTTTATTGTTTCACAGATGTTTAGTTGTCACAAAATAAACTTGTAAAGCAAAATAAAAGTACAAAATAAAACATTAAGCACTTTCTATTAAAGTCTTATGCACGGCTGTATGGCCCATCGTCACTGCAACATGGTCAAAAAACTGCATGCTCTCCCAGCCACGCCCAGCTGCTCTGGCCTCCACCTCTCAAGGTCTTCCACCTGGCTCCACCTCCAGCAGCCTCCTCTGTCATCCTGTAGGTGGGGACAGATAGACCTGTGCCCATATTTCCACACGTGCATACACTTACTCAAACTAATGACAAAGAAAGAAATATAAGAGTCAACATAAACTCAATTTGGCTCCTACATACCGGCCCCTAATTGTATTTGTAGAAGCAAAGACAATTAATTCAATAAATTATAAAAGGAGCCATTTCTATTGCACAAACTGCTTTTCAATATTTATAACTTAAATCTCTAAAATAATAATAAGTTCACTTATCTTTAATCCTTTTTGCTATGTTCTGGACTTCTAATCACAGGCGTGTCATCACCCTCCAGCAGCAAGCACACTTTAGACACTGGCCTCTCCAGCACACTGGTCTTTGTTTGCAGCTTCACAACTCTGACATGGCCTCTGGTGTCAGGTTTGGCTTCCACAACTCTTCCAAGTAGCCATGAATTGCGAGGAGCAGTGTTGTCTGTGACTAGGACAATGTCTCCAAGGATGAAATTTCTTCTGACTCTTGACCACTTTTGCCTTTCTTGGAGGAGAAGCAGGTATTCCAGCAGCCATCTTTTCCAGAAGAGCTCTGTCATATATTGGACTTGTCTCCAGCGTCTCCTGTGGTAAAGGTCAGACCTTGAAAACAGCCCAGGGGGCAGAAGTGGATTAGTTCTGAGCAACAGAATGTGATTAGGAGTCAGAGCTTCCAAGTCTTGTGGGTCATCAGACACTTTGGTAATAGGCCGGCTGTTAAGTATTGCCTCAACTTCACAGAAAATGGTGGTTAGGCCTTCATCGTCTATTGTTTGTTGCTTCAAAACTGAAAGTAAGACATGCCTTACCATTCTGATGAGGCGTTCCCAGAACCCACCATGATGAGAAGCAGTGGGGGGATTGAAGCTCCACTGAACTCCCTCCTTCATCAAAGCCTGGTGGATTTTCCTTTGGTCTAATGTTCGGAGTGCTTCTCTTAGTTCTCTTTCGGCACCCACAAGGTTAGTGCCATTATCAGATCTTATGTGTTGTGCTTGGCCTCTTCGGCAAAGAAACCGCCTGATGGCGTTGATGCATGAGTCTGTAGTTAAAGAACAGGCCACCTCCAGATGTACTGCTCTGCTGGTCATGCAGGTAAAGATGACGCCATACCTTTTCACTGTGCTTCTTCCCTTTCTCACCTCAAAAGGGCCAAAGTAGTCCATACCAATGTTGGAGAATGGTGGTAAGTCCATGACAAGCCTTTGACTTGGCAGATCAGCCATTTTTTGTTCACCAGGTTTTCCTCTGTTCTTTCTGCAGGTTACACAGTGAGAGATAATCTTTCTGGCAGCAGAATTAGCACTTGTAATCCAGTATGTTTTTCGTACCTGGGATAACATGTGGTTCCTTCCTCCATGTCCAGTTTGAGCATGGACGTGACGTAGGATCAGAGTGGACACGTGGTGGTTTTTGGCCAGAATGGCAGGGTGTTTTCTTTCCTCCGGCATTGCTGTTCTTCTGAGGCGACCACCCACTCTGAGGATTCCATTGTCCAGCATCGGATCCAGTCTGTATATGCTACTGCCCCTTTTCACGTTGAAAGCACCTTCTTGTAGCATGTTGATTTCCTCAGGGAAACATTGTCTCTGTACATAGGAGAGAATAGCATTTTCTGCCAATATCAGATCATCAACTGTTATTGATTCCTTCATGTTGTCCTTGACATACCCCTTGGTCGTTCTGGTTGCCATTCGAGTCTGTTTACAGTCTTCCTTCAAGTCCCTCTTTTTTTGCACAAGGTGTTTTAATGCATATTTGACCTTTAATATCCATGCAACTGCTTCTCTCAACTTCAGCCAGTCTGAAAAGTGATTGAGCAACTTGTCTGTGGGCCTTTCCTCACATGCTTGCATGATTGCATTAACTGTTGCAGATTTCCTCACCTCTGGATCATCTTTGCTAAGTTCCTTGTCCACCTGTTCGTTCGGCCAGTCCTCTTCTGATGACCAAAGGAACTCTGGTCCAGAGATCCATCTTGGGTTCTTCATGAATCTCTCTGCGCTCACACCTCGAAATCCTTTGCTTTAAAGCAGCGTGGAACTTCAAAGTCTGCGAGTTGTGAGAGACTGCCGGTCCATTTGGTCCACTGCTCAGACAGTGTGTTGGGAATGGTCATGTCCCATCCAAGGTCCTGTCGACATAGTTCCATTGATAGGATGCCCCTTCTGGTAAGTGCACGCTCACTGATGGTGATGTTGAACTTGAAGGAGTCACTTTGGACACACCATTGAAGTCCTAAGGCTCGTTCCATGGGCAAATGATCTTTGCTCAAGTCCAACTCTTTTATCTCTTTGGCTCTGTCTTCTTGTGGAACAGCACAAAGGCAAGCTCTACTGTTGCTTATCCACTTTGACAGATGGAAGCCTCCTCTATGACAGGCTTCAGTGAGGTTTGTGATGAGTTCCATTGCTTCTAGCTCTGTGGGCATCGACTTCAAACAATCATCTACATAAAAGTTCTCCATGATTGTGTTTGTTACCTCCAGAGGGAAGTTGCTTTCATTGTCCTGTGCAGTCTTTCTAAGTGCAAAGTTGGCTATGCTTGGTGAAGAGACTGCACCAAACAAATGAACAGTCATGCGATATTCCACTGGAGCATCATTCACATTTCCTTGTGGCCACCATAAGAAGCGCAGGAAATCTGTGTCACATTCGGTCACCTTGACTTGGTGGAACATGGCCTGTATGTCCGCCATCAGCGCCACTGGCTCTTCTCGGAAACGTGTCAGCACTCCAATCAGCGTGTTTGTTAAATTCGGGCCTTGGAGTAGTTCAGAGTTAAGAGATGTCCCCTGAAAGGTTGCACCACAATCAAACACTACACGAATCGTCTTCTTTTTTGGGTGATATACCCCGTGATGAGGAATATACCACAGTTTTCCATCACTCTTCTTCAGTTGTGTAGAGGGAACCATTTCAGCATAGCCCTTGTTAATGACATCACTAAGGAACTCTGTATACTCCCTTTGATAGTTCAGATCTCTTTGGAATTTTCTTTTCAAATTCAATAGACGCTGTTCTGCAACAATGCGGTTATTGGGCATTGTGATGGTATCTGCTTTGAAAGGTAAGTTAATGCAGTAGTGACCCTCTTTCACTTTTACCGATTCATTGGCAATATTCAGGAATTTCTTGTCATTTACAGACATTTCACTTTTTTCTTCATAGGCTTTCTCATTGAAATCTATGTTGTATTGACTCACCAGAAGTTCTTGTAGGTCGACTAAGGAGATCCTATTGACAGTCTCTGTGGGCATTTCCACACCTTTGCTGCACCCTCCCAATGGACCATTTATCACCCAGCCTAACAAGGTTCTCACAGCATAGGGCCCATGTTCTTGTGAGTTGATCACCTGCCAGGGCTCCATCACATTTGCTGCATTCATGCCGATGAGCAAGTCAACATCAGAGTCTATCTGAGGCAATTGGATTTCACTGAGATAAGTCCATTCTGTTACATCCTCCTGTGTTGGGATGTTGTCTTTTGTCACTGGCATGGACTTTTGAGTGTACACTTCGGGTATAGGCATGAAGTTGCTGCTTTTCAGCTCACTCACTTCTAGTCCTGACAGCAATACACTCTTGACAGGTCTTTCATATGACAACGTTCTCAATAACACAGTGGTTGGTTTTCCCTCCAGACTCAACTTCTGCGCCAGTTTTTCAGTGCAGAACGTGGTTGAACTTCCAGGATCGAGAAAAGCATACGTTTGAATGATTTTGTTTCCTTTGACAGACTTCACTTGAACAGGTAAGATGGAAAGTGCATGTTTATAGTTTCCGGCCCCTTTATGGCTACATCCGTTTGATGACACAGTTGGAATGCACTGTGGTTGTTCCACTGACCTGGAAGTCTCACCTTTGACTTGAAAGTTGATGTGAAGCACACTGGGATGCTTTCTGTTGCAGGTGTTGCAAGACAGACGGTCCTTGCAGTCCTTGCTCAGGTGCCCTTTGCACAAACATCCGAAGCAGAGTCCTTTTTCCTTTAAAAAGTTCAACTTCTCCCTGTGCGTTTTCTTCTTTAGGTCAGAGCAATGCTCCACTTTGTGACCACCTTCACAGCAGAGGCATTTGGGCTTTGACTTGTCACTGTTCAAGCTTTGAGCCACTGGATCACTCATTGTTACCACATTAGCTGTATAAGAAGACTTGGGCCTAGTGATGGACTTACTGATATTGATACTTTTTCTGCTTGAAATTGCATCCTGTATATCTCCAAATATTGGATTGGAACATATCTTTGCCTGTTTCTCAATGAACTCAACAAGATCTTTGAATATAATTGTGCTGCTGTTCTCCAACTTTTCTTGAGCTTTAGTCCGCCATTTATCCCGTAGCTTGTAAGGCAATTTCATGACAATGGCTTTCAAAGTGGAGGCTACATTCAGCTCATTCAGGTAATCGAGACTTTCCATGGTATTACAGCATCCTTTCAGATATAATACATAGTCATTCAAGGCTTTTGGGTCTTCAGGCTTTATGGTAGGCCAATTAAGTGCTTTTTTAATGTAAGCCATGGAAATTTTGTATTCATTGCCAAATTGCTCATGCAACAGACGTTTGGCTCTGAGATAGCCTTGGTTTCTATCCATATGCTGGCAACTTCTTACCAGCTCTCTAGCGTCACCCTTTGTATATTGCTCAAGGTAAAACAATCTGTCTTGCACATCATCTGTTTTTAGTTCAATGTTGTGCTCAAAAGATGACATAAATGACCTAAACTGCAAGATGTCCCCTTCAAAGACATTAACACTTTTGGGTGGTAATAAAGACAATTGTTGTTGCTTGAGTAGCATAGAGGTGATTTCATTTTGTCTATTCAAGACAGCTATTAGATCACTGGAGGCTGCACTGCCTTGTACTGGACTGTGCTGGTCTTGTCCTTGCTGTGTTATCACAGGACCTGCTGTGTTTCCGTGTGGTTTTAAAGTAACATCATCAGCCAGCTGTCTGTATTCTGTACTGATCTCAATTCTGTCTGAGTTATCATAAGATTTTTCAACAATAGGTTGCAGAACAACATTACCTCTATGTTTTGACTGCATTGGCTGTGGCCGTTGCACTGCACCTATAGCCTCTTGGCTGTCCTGGAGTGTCCAATGTCCATGTTCCTGGGAACCTGCTTGTCTACTTCGTGGTTGGAATAAGGGTAAATGTTGCACTCCATGCCTGGGCCGAACAGTCCTTCCATCCAGCATAATCATGGGTTGACCTCCCGCTTGCAAGGTTTCCATATTGGTAAATTCCAAGTTCCTCTCCTTTAGATACGTGTTCATTCCATTCACTGGAGTGGAAGCCACTTGCTCTTCAGCTCCAGCAAACACAGCAAGCCTTGCATTAGCCGCAGAAAGCTCAGCTTCAAAGTCCAGTCTCTCCTTTCGCCTCCTTAACTCCTCTCTTTGTTTTGCTAAATGCTCTTGCTCTTCTTCTAAAGCATGCCTTTCTTTCAGAGCAGCAGCCTGGGCTAAAAGAGCAGCCTTCTCTGCCTTTGCCATCAACTGAGCTGATGCTGTGCTTACATGTGTCCCTTTGCTTGATGTCTGAGTTACCACAGAGATGCTGTCCTGAGGACCAACTTCATCTTCATCCTCTTTCTCAGGTGCTGGTACAACTGGACAGGATTCAATCCACTCATCAGTCTTGATCTTAAACTTTTCTATGCTAAGCATTTTTGGTTCATACCATTGTTTTGTATCTTTAACACGCTCATTCTTTGATAAGTGCGTTTGATAATCTCTGTGAACTTTATCCAAAGTGTCCAAGGCTTCTATGTATTTTAATAGATGATCCTTAACTTTCTCCACATTTGCTTGATCTTTCATAAGTTTAATGATCGTATTCATTCTGCGAGTCAATGCACCACTTTTATTCTTTCTAACAATTCTTGCATCTTCACAGAGCTGTGACTCAGAATTATCCACCTGCTTTTCTGTTTCAACAGGTGAAGAAGCTGTGGCACTGTCCTCCATCTTGATAACTGATGTTCTTTGTTTTAACTTGACAAACTTAAAGGTCTCTTTTTTTTTCTTTTTTTTTCTTTTTTTTTTTTTTAAATATAACTGAATATTCCGCTCAATGTATTACTCTTCATAAACTAAATCAGATTCTTTTCAAACTTTCTTCATTAACGTACCGATTGATCTGGATTCAATTGGATTCAGTTTGGGCCTTCAATCCAGCTTGGCAATCACTTCCTTTGTTCCAGTTGCTGGCATCCAATTCCATGTGTATCCAATGTCATCCAATGTTCCTTTGTTCCACGAATCCATCCAGAGAAGTTTTTTGACTAAAATGTAGTAGCATTTTCCATTTTTCTTCTTCTTTTCTGGCTACTACTTGTGGCTGAGTGGATTTTAGTTTTGACTCATGTGAAATGATGAGGAGTAGTGGTAATTCCAGGTCGGTCCCTTCTGACCGTTTTATTGTTTCACAGATGTTTAGTTGTCACAAAATAAACTTGTAAAGCAAAATAAAAGTACAAAATAAAACATTAAGCACTTTCTATTAAAGTCTTATGCACGGCTGTATGGCCCATCGTCACTGCAACATGGTCAAAAAACTGCATGCTCTCCCAGCCACGCCCAGCTGCTCTGGCCTCCACCTCTCAAGGTCTTCCACCTGGCTCCACCTCCAGCAGCCTCCTCTGTCATCCTGTAGGTGGGGACAGATAGACCTGTGCCCATATTTCCACACGTGCATACACTTACTCAAACTAATGACAAAGAAAGAAATATAAGAGTCAACATAAACTCAATTTGGCTCCTACATACTGTGAACTGGGGGTGCTCCCACAGAACAACCCTGCACTATACAAAAATAAATGTACAAGAAAAACACAAAGGAAATCAGTGAATTCAAATTCAAACGTTTCCCCCAATTCAATAATATACGTACATGTAAAGGATTTGAGCCTTGTTGAAAACTGCTCACGTGATTCGCCCTCATCCACATATGTTGTCCCATTTTTTACAAAAAAATAAATAAATGAAATTGGACCATGATATTTCCTCTATTTCATAATCTCGGCAATGAATGCCTGTTAACGCCTAACAAATGCAACTATCACTCGTGAACTATCTTAATCTCTACGATAGCAGGTGTGACTGTAGGTGTGATCCTGGTCTGAGCCACAAGATGGCACTGTGGTGCAGCATATACACCGTATCATTTTATGGTGACCCTTCACCGCTACAGCACTAAAGTCATTTTTAGCAACATAAAAGCCTGTGTTTACAAAGTTGTCAAGTAATTTAAATGTGAAATGTGTATTCATTAACAAGAACAGAGAGTGCACAAATAGAAATGTGTTCTTTATTTACAGCATCATTTTTTTTTAACTGCACATTTATAGGACTTATATTATTTTCTAGCTATAAACATAGACATAATTTACTTCACAAGACTAAAAAAAATAAAAGTCACATTCACGTGTTTTGATTTCAAATCACTATCTTTGTGAATTGGCTTGGGTGAAAAACATGAGGAATAAAAACATTCTGCCGTGTCAGCTACAGTGAGAGTTGATAGTAGACAGTGTTAGTAAAACTGAACACACACACACACGTGTGCACAGTGGTTTCCCAGCAGCTGCTGCAGCCCCATAACACCACAGCGTCCTAAATCATATCAACCTTCTGCTGAAGTCGGCACTTTCACCAGGATATAACAGTTCAGCTCTGGCCCGTGTACTAGCGAAAACACATTTGCGTCATCTCAGAGTAGCTCACACTACTCACACACAACCATGCGGTTGTTTTAACCTGGAAACGGCGACAACAGCTTGAAACGTCTCAAACCCAAGTCTCTACTGAGCTTTACGGATCCTGTCCACCGCAGACCCCCGGTGGTTGTTCAAGTTATTTAAGACACAGCTGTTTGTCAGCATTGACAGCTTGCAGTTCAGGGTGTCTTTACTCCTCTCCCAAATACGATCGTCTTCTCCCTTCTCCTCCTCTTCCTCGTCCTGTTCAGCTTCGCTCTCTTCATCGCTGCGTACATCTTTTTCCAGCTGAGGGCAGACGCAGGAACAAGGGCTTATAACATGTACGACAGAGCTGAGATGACATTAGAGACCCTAATTCTCACCTTGCCGCTCAGGAACTTATTGACCATGCGTAAGATTAAGATAGCCCAGAAGACGTGAAGAGCCTGCAGCACCATCAGCAGGATGTTGAAAAAGTAGTAGCCGACAAAGGGCTCAAAGACCTCCATGGATAGAACCAGGGTGGTGTGGATGATTCTGTGTGCAATCACAGAAATAGATTAACATGGTACTCTGCCAATACTACAGAATGAACTTGTGAAAAAAAAAAACTAAAACCCACTTGCTGGGGAAAATCACCAGTCGAG
Organism: Microchirus variegatus; assembly: GCF_963457635.1. Classification (NCBI taxonomy): domain Eukaryota; kingdom Metazoa; phylum Chordata; class Actinopteri; order Pleuronectiformes; family Soleidae; genus Microchirus; species Microchirus variegatus. The sequence continues at coordinate 13,180,697 of NC_139806.1, forward strand.
TCACAAGGAAAACCACAGTAAATACTACGAAGAGTACGTCGCACGTTTTCCTCCAGCCTGTGCCGTAGTTGAACATCTTGGCAGACTGTAAAAGATGAACAATGATCACATGGAGTCTGTGACCAGCCTGCGCTCACCGAGAATTATTACGGTCACATTTGTGTACAGAGCAAAAAATGTTCTCAGTGTTTACTTTCGGCTTTTTATTTGCGTCACATTTCATTAGAATAATTGCCTCAGTCATTTTTTTTTGGTAATTGTGATATCTGATTAACTACCAATGTGCTTGCTTAAAAAAAAACCAAATTCAAATATGACTTAGGCAACTATGCTATTAGGCTAATGATTTCTTAGTATCTGAGGCAAAATTCACACCATGAGCTTTTTACAGTTCCTGACCAATAAGGAACAATTGTTAGTGTATTATAAGACTGTGACACGGTGAGATTATATAGATTTGGGTATTATGAGGAAATCATGGGCTGAAGCTGCACGATGGACAGAGATAGTCCGACTGAGTTTTATTTTTAGGTTGGGAATGACTTAAGTAGAGCTGAAACAATTAATCGTCAACTGTTTTGATCATCGGTTTGAAGCTTTTTTTCATTATTAAAACAAGATTTCTGATTTTTTTAGCTTCTTAAATGTGAATATTTTCTTCGTCTCTTTGCTCCACATAACAAAGAAATCATTAAAACTAAATCATTTTGGTTTGTGGGCGAAACAAGACATTCGAGAACATCGTAATTTCCAGGTTTGACAAACACTGATCAACGTTTTTTTTTTACATTTTCTGGACCAAACGATTCATCGATTAATGGAGAAAATAATCGACAGATTAATCGATTATAAAAATAATCGTTAGCAGCTCTCGACTTAAGGAATCATTATTACCATAGTGTAGGTCTCACTGTCCATGTTGTTGATTGGAATGATATTAAATCCACAAATAAGTATTTTGTGGCCACAAATTCTCAAGTTTTTGCCCCCATGTCATGTCTGGGGCATGTATTTATGTATAATAATGACTTCTTTGTGTTATTTCCTTTCACATTCATACAGCATACTAGTTTATACTTATCCAATATTTAACAATGTGCTTTCAGGCGTCAGGTCTGCCTGCTGGCATGAGTTCATTGCCCTCAGCGTGATGTAAAAGTGTGAGTTCAGTTGTTCTGTGGTTTCACTGAGGGGTGGTTTTTGCAGGTTTACCTCCAGCAGGATGTCAGAGGAGTCATGAAGCAGCATGACCAGGGTGCCGATGCGTATGTAGTTGGCGCAGTAGGAGAAACTCAGGAGGAAGATGGTGGCCAAGTGGTGAATCACCTGTTCTTTAAAATCCTGCAAAACAAAAGAAATATCAAAGGGATGTTATGTACGAATGTGGTAGATAGATAAGTGAGTGAATGAATGAATGAGTCTCACCTTCCTCTTGACATCGACAGAGATCCGCAGCAGCAGAGAGACGTAAAAGCTCAGCTCCAGCATGTAGTACCAGTAGTGAGCTCTCTCCATGGGCTGTGGAGGAAGGATTATTTTTTTTAAAAGTCAACAGAAAGTGTGTGTGAAGGAAAACTTGAACATTCACTTTTACGAAATGAAGCTCACAGAAGTCATTAAAAATGTGTTTGTTCTGCAGCCAAACGTGAATTCTGTTAAGACTGAAACGCAGTATGTTTCGTCAACTTTAAGGAGGAGCCGACGAGAGGCTAGTTCACGATTATTAATTGGCAAGGTAAAGTGGCCTAACAGAGTTGTGGGTACAAGTCCTGTCTGTTTAGTGTTTAATGTGCTTTATTTGCTCTTTCAATTAGCAAACATCAGCCTCACAAAAATGACAAGAAACAAACTTGAAATGTGTAAATATACGTTTGACGATGACATACTCGTGTCTTCATGAGCAGACACTTAACTTTACACTCCACAGCTCTGTTTCCTGTTATCCAGTTAACTAGAAAAGCACATTTACACATGTTATATTCTAAGTGACTTATGTATATATATATAACCAATTTCTCCTAATGCTGAGTTCAAGGAAAATCTGGATTAATAAATCTGATTAATTCCGTCATTAACACTGCGTTCCTGCTCCTGTCAGTCAATTATCAACCTATCGTCAATAGGACACTCTAAATTGACCGTAGTGTGAGAGTGGATGGTTGTTTGTCTCTGTTTGTGGTGTCCTGTCCAGAGTGTCCCCCACCTTTCACCCTATGTCAGCTGGGATTGGCACCAGCGACCCGCCCGCGACCCTCATGTGGAGGCTAAAGCGGTAGAAGATGAACGGACGATTCACTGAATCAGGATATTCGTTGCTCTCCGTAACACGAGGGAACTGACAAGTTCACCGTATCGTGCTTACGTTTCCTCTTTAAATGACATTTGATCTGTTTCCTTCAGACCTCATGTTTCATTCACACTGTGCAAACACAGAATTAATAACCTTCCATGTGTGTGTAAATATAACCGTAGAAACTGTTTAACGGGACGACCTGTGTGACAGGATTTGTGTTTTCACCTGTAGTGGATACTTGCTCCAACATTCCCTGTTGTTCCAGAACCAGGGTCTCTGAGAAGAGCAGGGAAATACATTCATTCATTTATACACCGACGATACATTTCAGCTGAAACGGAAGTATCTACCACGTTACTGGAAAAAGTCACTCACATTAATCAAGCAGGCTAATCCACCCACGAAGGCCACGATATAGAAAGAAAACCTCCAGCTGCAAAAAAAACAAATTATATCACACACTAAGAAATCAAAGTATGAGACTGTACCTAAAGGTACAAATACTTTGTCGCTTCGGTTGTACCCTATCAGGGTACAAGCACTTGTACCTGCTTGTTTGTGCCTCTAAAGAAACATTTCTGCACCCCTAGTGACAAAAATGTACTGATTGGTACACAAAGGTACAGCGTGTTTACCTTTTTAAGTACAGTCTCATACTTTGATTTCTTAGTGTGCATAATTCTAAATACTGGAATAAAAACTCTTTGAAATGTAGTCTACAAAGTAATCGAGAGGAGATTACAGAGTTTTGTTTGTCACTGGGGTTTTTGCAGAGTGAGGTGAAGTGAAGTGCTCTTAAGGGAAGTCATCTGTAAACTGAGCAGTGAATGTGTTTGTGAAAAAAAAAAAAACTGCACTCACGCCGCTTCACCAAACTTCTTGGTTTGACAGGGCCTGTCCTGGTTCCTGCGCCTGCGGAACCACTTCTCGATCTGTCTCTGCGTTTTACCGCACGCCTTCGTCAGACTCACAATCTCGCTCTGAAACCACAACACAGATTCTCACTGAGTGTTGTTTGCATTTCTATGTATAATTTTACAGTTGAATCTGGTCCAGGTCAACCGTCCAAAGAGTTAATTCTAAGGCGTGTAAGAGGCGATTAATGGAGTACCTTTACTCAATTCTGTATCCAATTTTGTGGATGATAAACACAGGTGTTTTTTTTTTTTATTTAACCACCTGTGTTTACTTAGGTTCTGTTGAGGCAACCCTGTTGCTGCCTATTTAGTAATGGCTCAGATAACAGAGGCTGTTGTGCTACTCTGTAAATGTCCCCAGAGACAGGAGAACACAACTATGCTGCTCCACTATAATTACACACAAGAAGAGGTTATAACTTCACAGTTTGATCACTTCAGGGGATTTAGAATTGATTTTAAAGACCACTCCTGGTCATTGCAACCTCTTAAGAGGTTTTTGGTGAATGTTCTGAATATTGTGCCTTCTTTTGTTCTCTGGTTATTAGGAATGTGAATCTTTGGGTGGCTCACGGTTCGATTCGTTTCTGATTCTTAGGGTCACGATTCGATTCAAAATTGTTTCTCGATTCAACCGATTCGATTCATATGATTCACAATTCTCAATTCAAACTTAAGACAAAAGTTTGCATAAATAAAACACACTTGCATATATAAAAGCTTAGGCTAGCTGCCTTTTTCTCCCAGAAGTTACAAAAATAAACTGTACACAAATAACTGGTGTTTTGTGTGGTTTTTCAAAATAGAAACTAAGAAAAAAATAAATAAATCGATTTTTGATGTTTATTAATCGATTCAGAATCGTGGATGATTAGAATCCTATGTGAATCGATTTTTCCCCCCACCCTTACTGGTTATGGCATTTCATGTCTTATACAGTATATGAATAAATATATAATAAACTTCAAAAAGCCATTTCCCACAGCTGTAGACACATATTTAAGTAAAACAAAGCAAAGGTGACTGTATGATGAGGTGTTTTTTTCAGACTGACCTGTGTTGGCTGCCTGCTCCTCCTCATGTAAAACGACTCCAGCTTCGGGGAGGGGGCCGCAGTCACCTGCGATCTATTCTTCACCCCCAAACATACGCCAATGGGTGGGGCAAAAAACCTAGGGGCAAAGAGAACAAAGGACAAAGGCTTAAAGAACCGGCGATATAACAGATGGACTGTCGTGTTGCTGTAAACAAACCATGCAATGTATACAAGCTTTGATAACAACTAGGTCATGTTTCAATCTCTCTCCTCTCTTCTCTGTTCTGTTTCACACCACAGAATTCAGAAAATGGACTGTATCTATAATCTAAAATATCCAATGAAAATGTGGAGTTCTGATGTCACCACTGTTGCGTTTTTCTCCCTCGCTTCATCTCTCTCTGCACCAGCCTCTCTCCTTCTACTCCCCAAAGACTTTTTTCCTGATGACATCCAAGCGTGCTCTGCTCAAACACCTGTTCACTGCCCCACGGCTCATTCTCTCTTACAAACACAACATCCCTCCATAGATACTGGGACGGTTGGTCGCGATCAGGAAATGCTGCACAACATTTGTTTATTTAAAGACGTGTGCGACTGTTTTGTGTCGGCAGGACAAAGTGTTTCATTGTTTAAAGCCGCACGTTGGTTTTTCGCAGAGAGACGACAGCATCCCCAAACACATCGCCCTCGTCCTCACAGAACAAAGAGAGCACAGTGATCGGAGAGGGGTGTACCTCTCGAAGACGCAGCGTAGGCCGACGAAGCACAGCGCAAGGGGCAAAGTTATGAGGAGGTCCAGGGGTCGCGGTTGGTCGGAGGCCGCCAGCTGCTCCATGTCTTCCCACGTCACACCTGGAGGGAGCCAGTAATCCTGCCTCCACAGGTCAGGCAGCAAATCCATCCTGCTGTGGATGGATGGGCGTGATGCGTAGTTAGAAGAAGAGACAACACACACACAAACACACACAAAGAGGATTTACTCCAGGTAAACACACTCTGACGTGGATGAGGAGGACACAGTCCCTGAAGTGTGTGTGTGTGTGTGTCAGTGTCAGAAACATACTGTAAGAGACACCCATGCTCATAAACATGTTACACCAGCACCTTGTCTTTAACTAATATATTCCACTAACCTAATTTAAATGCCACAGAAAATACATAAATAGTACTTTAACATTAACACCCTTTAGTAATACAGTAGTACTTTCAGTAATAAGTCATTGAACAACACACCAACAATACAACAATACAACAATACACTAGGGTTATAGTTAGGCAAACATTTAAATAACAATACATATTATTGTACAATTTTAACCCACTTTGATGCACAGTATTAGTAACTAGTTTGATTTTCTGTTTTAATGAAGTGATTATTTTTAACATGAAGGACATTTAACCCACAATTTATTCAACTTTCAGGCAGGAGCTAAATGTTCTTAATGACACTCTATGATAAAACAACACATTTGAACAACTTTATTGACCAGGACAAGCTTTTCATGTCGTCCTACACTGACCAGACTAGACTGTATTACCTTCAATAACAGTGAACTTTACTGCTAAAAGCATACACTTCACAGAACAGAATACCAAAACAGAAGCATTCAAGTGTTTAGAGTAATTTTATGCATAACTAGACGTTGTAGTTACAGGTGTAATACAACTACGTTGTAGTTAAAGGTGTAGACTTAATACGCGTTCACAAATACTAAGTTAAACTGCTCAAGTAAAGCACTGACTCACCTGTAAGCAGCTTTTACGGAAACGATAATAAAATTCGCCTTTAAATGTTGTTTCAGTCTTGTTTGGTGGAGGATGAGAAGTCTGCGTCTATTCCACTGGAGTTCGAACGACGACACGGAGAAGCGAACAGGCTTCACGTCAAAGTTAGACATGGTGACAGGAAGCTGAGGGTGCAGATTTTCAAACTAATAGTCTCTACAGAAATGGAAATACACAGTAAGTGAAAGGCGACTGAGCACAGTCATTAAATAAGCTTTGATTAAAGTTAGGTCATATTTAAACTTCACCAGGACCAGGAAACTCTAGCATAAACTTGTTTTGGTAACTTTTTTTCTGTTTATTTCCGGCTCTTAATGATGTAGCTTGACGTTTTAACCTGCTAATGAAAAACCAAGGGCGTCTCCTGTTCTGAGCCACTGATTATGAGCCATTAAAGCAGCAACAAAGAAAAGAGCGAGCACCAGGGGGCCATTCTTCTACTTTACTCATAACAAATAAGTGTTGTGGTTTATATGTAAACTAATCTCATGTTAGCCCTATAATTTAGCCCAAACTAACCCAAAATATAAGAGTTTTAAAATGTCAACAGTTAGTCTTTAATATCCAAACAGGCCCAAATCAAAGGTTGTTAAAACATCTAAGGGACTGTTTTCCAATTAAAGGCCAACTTACATGAGCACAATTTTAAAAGTATATATACTATACTATATAATACTATACTATACTATTATTACTACATATGTATGCTATTGTCAAGAGACATGTGTTAAGTGGTAAAAATCTGTCAGCACTGACTGTGCCAAAAAACAACTAAAAATTAATTAATTAAATTAATTAATTAATTAATTAATTAATTAATTTATCGTGTTTATTACTGTGTTATTATTCTATTGTATGTAGCTGCAGACTGGTATGACCATATTTGCATATTTGCTCTTGCTCTCAAGAGTTCAGTAAAATGTCCTATATGCTGCCATATGTGAGTGTGTATTCCACACTCTCAAACTGTTTAAATTGTCACTACAAATAAAATGGAACGTGCCTCTAAGAAAGTCTTATAATCCTACAAATATCTGTGCTGGAAAAACCAGCTTGGACCAGCGTAATGATTGCAAGATAAATGATTACTAGACAATGACTGCAAGATAAATGCACTTCCGTGTCTTCATAGCTATGCCAACTATTTAACTCACAGACTTGACCCTGAACAAATATGTGTACTGACATTAAAAACATGTGTGCTGTGACTGATGATGTCACACACACACACCTCCTCGAAATACACACAAATACTCCACCTCCATTCATGCCATCACAGCCACACATGCATATTCCATAACCAATAATAATAGTTTGGGATTTTCGTTTTAGTTTTGACTTCTTGTTTTTAATCAGTTTTAGAGCAGGTTTTCTAGTTTTTAATTTTGTAAATGCTTAGTTTTGTTTTTATTAGTTTTAGTGTTAGTTTGTTTTTGTAATATGTAATTTAGTATATGCATGATACAAAAATGTCATAATAAGGCAAGATGTTTGTCCAAAATTTGGCAAAAAAGTCATACTGTAGTATGTCGTCTAAAATTTGACAAAAAAAAGTAATACAATCATAAAATTTGACAAAAAGTAAAAACACATTTTTTGTCCAAAACATGACGAAAAAGTCATACTTGAGTAAGTCGTCCAAAATATGACAAAAAGTCATACTATACTATGTCATCCAAAATTTTAAAATAATTAAAAAAATGTTTGGGTCCCAAAGTTGTCATACTATACTATGTCGTTCAAAAAGTGACAATTTTTTTTTGTCCAAAATTTGACAAAAACATCTTAATCAGTTCACTTATTTCATGTGATCATCTGTCCCTGTCAGGACACAAGTTATGTGTCTGTGTTTGTTTGCGTCATTTAAATTTCAATGAGGATTTCTACTTCATCATCGACCGCGATCCTGAGAGGAAAGAGCAAGCCTTGAAAAGAACAGCCTTTTAGAAAAAAAAGAGTGGGTCAAATATTTGACAAAAACATCATACTATACTATTTGGTCCAAAATATGAGTTAAAAAAAAACGAAAAAAAAACTTTGGCTCCAAAATTTGAATTTTATTTTGGCAAAAACATCATACTATACTATGTCTTCCAAAATGTAACAATTTTTTGGAAAAAACAATTTTGGTCCAAAATTTGACAAAAACATCATGATATAATATGTCATTCAAAATGTGAAAAATGTTTTGGTCCAAAACTTGACAAAAACGTCATACTATACTATTTAGTACGTTATACTATGCTATGAAAAGCGTCAGCCAAATGTGATGTAATGTAATGTAATGTCATCCACAATGTGACCATTTTTTGGAAAAAAACTTTGGTCCAAAATTTGACAAAAACGTCATACTATACTTTGTAGTACGTCATACTACACTATGTCGTCCAAAATGTGACCATTTTTGGAAAAAAAACATTTGGTCCAGAATTTGACAAAAATGACATACTGTACTATGTCGTCCAAAATCTGACAATTTTTTTGAAAAACACTTTTTTTGGTCCAAAACTTGACAAAAACGTCATACTATACTATGTAGTACGTCCTACTACACTATGTCGTCCAAAATGTGACAATTTTTTGAAAAAAAAATTTGGTCCAAAATTTGACAAAAACGACATACTATACTATGCCGTCCAAAATCTGACAATTTTTTTGAAGAACGTTTTTTTGGTCCAAAACTTGACAAAAACGTCATACTATACTATGTAGTACGTCATACTACACTGTGTCGTCCAAAATGTGACCATTTTTTGAAATAAAATGTGGTCCAAAACTTGACAAAAACGACATACTATGCTATGTCGTCCAAAATCTGACAATTTTTTCGAAAACCTTTTTTTGGTCCAAATGAGACAAAAACGTCATACGATACTATGTCTAAATTTCTACATCTCCATTAATTGGAGGCAGAGAGGGGGAGGATGACATAGCAGATCGGCCACTCGACGCGGGATTGGAACCAGGGCCACCTGCAGAGGGGACAAAAGTTTCAACACATGGGGCAGGTCTGGTGCTCTACCATCTGAGCCAAAGACAAAGTTGAATAGAATGTTTTTTTGTTAATATTTATTAAGTCAAATATCTGACAAAAACGACATACTATACTATGTCGTCCAAAATCTGAGCATTTTTTTGAAAAACATTTTTTAGGTCCAAAACTTGACAAAAACGTCATACTATACTATGTAGTATGTCATACTACACTATGTCGTCCAAAATGTGACCATTTTGAAAAAAATCGGACAATTTTTTTGAAAAACATTTTTTTGGTCCAAAACTTGACAAAAACGTCATACTATACTATGTAGTACGTCATACTACACTTTGCCGTCCAAAATGTGACAATTTTTTCAAAAAATATTTGCTCCAAAATTTGACAGAAACAACATACTATACTATGTCGTCCAAAATCTGAAAATTTTTTGGAAAAACATTTTTTTGGTCCAAAACTTGACAAAAAGGGCATACTATACTATTTAGTACGTCATACTACACTTTGTCGTCCAAAATCTGACAATTTTTTGGAAAAACATTTTTTTGGTCCAAAACTTGACAAAAACGTCATACTATGCTATGTAGTACATCATACTATACTATGTCGTTCAAAGTAGGACCATTTTTGGAAAAAAAAAATTGGTCCAAAATTTGACTAAAACGACATACTATACTATGTCGTCCAAAATCTGACCATTTTTTTGAAAAACACTTTTTTTGGTCCAAAACGTGACAAAAACATCATACTATACTATGTAGTACGTCATACTATACTATGTCGTCCACAATGTGACCATTTTTTGAAAAAAAACATTTGGTCCAAAATTTGACAAAAACGACATACTATACTATGTCGTCCAAAATCTGACAATTTTTTGGAAAAACATTTTTTTTGGTCCAAAACTTGACAAAAAGTGCATACTATACTATGTAGTACGTCATACTACACTATGTCGTCCAAAATTGGACAATTTTTTTGAAAAACACTTTTTTTGGTCCAAAACTTGACAAAAACGTCATACTATACTATGTAGTACGTCATACTACACTATGTCGTCCAAAATGTGAAAATTTTTTGAAAAAGAAATGTGGTCCAAAATTTGACAAAAACGACATACTATATACTATGTCGTCCAAAATCTGACAAAAACGACATACTATACTATGTCGTCCAAAATCTGACAATTTTTTGGAAAAACATTTTTTTTGGTCCAAAACTTGACAAAAACGTCATACTATACTATGTAGTTGTCATACTACACTTTGTCGTCCAAAATGTGACCATTTTTTGAAAAAGAAATTTGGTCCAAAATTTCACAAAAACGACATACTATATACTATGTCGTCCAAAATCTGACAAAAACGGGCATACTATACTATTTAGTACGTCATACTACACTTTGTCGTCCAAAATCTGACAATTTTTTGGAAAAACATTTTTTTGGTCCAAAACTTGACAAAAACGTCATACTATGCTATGTAGTACATCAAACTATACTATGTCGTTCAAAGTAGGACCATTTTTGGAAAAAAAAAATTGGTCCAAAATTTGACTAAAACGACATACTATACTATGTCGTCCAAAATCTGACCATTTTTTTGAAAAACACTTTTTTTGGTCCAAAACGTGACAAAAACATCATACTATACTATGTAGTACGTCATACTATACTATGTCGTCCACAATGTGACCATTTTTTGAAAAAAAACATTTGGTCCAAAATTTGACAAAAACGACATACTATACTATGTCGTCCAAAATCTGACAATTTTTTGGAAAAACATTTTTTTTGGTCCAAAACTTGACAAAAAGTGCATACTATACTATGTAGTACGTCATACTACACTATGTCGTCCAAAATGTGGCCATTTTTTTGAAATAAAATGTTGTCCAAAATTTGACTAAAACGACATACTATACTATGTCGTCCAAAATCTGTCAATTTTTTTGAAAAACACTTTTTTTGGTCCAAAACTTGACAAAAACGTCATACTATACTATGTAGTACGTCATACTATACTATGTCGTCCAAAATTGGACAATTTTTTTGAAAAACACTTTTTTTGGTCCAAAACTTGACAAAAACGTCATACTATACTATGTAGTACGTCATACTACACTATGTCGTCCAAAATGTGAAAATTTTTTGAAAAAGAAATTTGGTCCAAAATTTGACAAAAACGACATACTATATACTATGTCGTCCAAAATCTGACAAAAACGACATACTATACTATGTCGTCCAAAATCTGACAATTTTTTGGAAAAACATTTTTTTTGGTCCAAAACTTGACAAAAAGTGCATACTATACTATGTAGTACGTCATACTACACTATGTCGTCCAAAATGTGGCCATTTTTTTGAAATAAAATGTTGTCCAAAATTTGACTAAAACGACATACTATACTATGTCGTCCAAAATCTGTCAATTTTTTTGAAAAACACTTTTTTTGGTCCAAAACTTGACAAAAACGTCATACTATACTATATAGTTGTCATACTACACTTTGTCGTCCAAAATGTGACAATTTTTTGAAAAAGAAATTTGGTCCAAAATTTCACAAAAACGACATACTATATACTATGTCGTCCAAAATCTGACAAAAACGACATACTATACTATGTCGTCCAAAAATTGACAATTTTTTGGAAAAACATTTTTTTTGGTCCAAAACTTGACAAAAACGTCATACTATACTATGTAGTACGTCATACTACACTTTGTCGTCCAAAATGTGACAATTTTTTGGAAAAACATTTTTTTGGTCCAAAACTTGACAAAAACGTCATACTATGCTATGAAGTACGTCATACTACACTATGTCGTCCAAAATGTGGCCATTTTTTTTAAATAAAATGTTGTCCAAAATTTGACTAAAATGACATACTATACTATGTCGTCCAAAATCTGTCAATTTTTTTGAAAAACACTTTTTTTGGTCCAAAACTTGACAAAAACGTCATACTATACTATGTAGTACGTCATACTACACTTTGCCGTCCAAAATGTGACAATTTTTTCAAAAAATATTTGCTCCAAAATTTGACAGAAACAACATACTATACTATGTCGTCCAAAATCTGAAAATTCTTTGGAAAAACATTTTTTTGGTCCAAAACTTGACAAAAAGGGCATACTATACTATTTAGTACGTCATACTACACTTTGTCGTCCAAAATCTGACAATTTTTTGGAAAAACATTTTTTTGGTCCAAAACTTGACAAAAACGTCATACTATGCTATGTAGTACATCATACTATACTATGTCGTTCAAAGTAGGACCATTTTTGGAAAAAAAAAATTGGTCCAAAATTTGACTAAAACGACATACTATACTATGTCGTCCAAAATCTGACAATTTTTTGCAAAAACATTTTTTTTGGTCCAAAACTTGACAAAAAGTGCATACTATACTATGTAGTACGTCATACTACACTATGTCGTCCAAAATGTGGCCATTTTTTTTAAATAAAATGTTGTCCAAAATTTGACTAAAACGACATACTATACTATGTCGTCCAAAATCTGTCAATTTTTTTGAAAAACACTTTTTTGGTCCAAAACTTGACAAAAACGTCATACTATACTATGTAGTACGTCATACTACACTATGTCGTCCAAAATGTGACCATTTAAAAAAAAAAAATGTGGGTCCAAAATTTGCCACAAACCTCATACTATACTATGTCAACTAAAACTGGACAAAAACGTGATGTTATACTATGTCGTCCAAAATGTGAAATTTTTTTTAAACAAAATTTTTGTCCAAAATCTGAGCATTTTTTTGAAAAACATTTTTTAGGTCCAAAACTTGACAAAAACGTCATACTATACTATGTAGTATGTCATACTACAGTTTGTCGTCCAAAATGTGACCATTTTTAAAAAAATGGGACAATTTTTTTGAAAAACATTTTTTTGGTCCAAAACTTGACAAAAACGTCATACAATACTATGTAGTACGTCCTACTACACTATGTCGTCCAAAATAAGAACATTTTTGGAAAAAAAATTTGGTCCAAAATTTGACAAAAACGACATACTATACTATGTTGTCCAAAATTGGACAATTTTTTGGAAAAACATTTTTTTGGTCCAAAATTTGACAAAAACGACATACTATATACTATGTCGTCCAAAATTTGACTAAAACGACATACTATACTATGTCGTCCAAAATCTGTCAATTTTTTTGAAAAACACTTTTTTTGGTCCAAAACTTGACAAAAACGTCATACTATACTATGTAGTACGTCATACTACACTTTGTCGTCCAAAATGTGACAATTTTTTCAAAAAGAAATTTGGTCCAAAATTTGACAAAAACGACATACTATATACTATGTCGTCCAAAATCTGTCAATTTTTTTGAAAAACACTTTTTTGGTCCAAAACTTGACAAAAACGTCATACTATACTATGTAGTACGTCATACTACACTACGTCGTCCAAAATGTGACCATTTAAAAAAAAAAAAATGTGGGTCCAAAATTTGCCACAAACCGCATACTATACTATGTCAACTAAAACTGGACAAAAACATCATGTTATACTATGTCGTCCAAAATGTGAACTTTTTTTTAAACAAAATTTTTGTCCAAAATCTGAGCATTTTTTTGAAAAACATTTTTTAGGTCCAAAACTTGACAAAAACGTCATACTATACTATGTAAGTACGTCATACTATACTATGTCGTCCACAATGTGACCATTTTTTGAAAAAACATTTTTTTTGGTCCAAAACTTGACAAAAACGTCATACTATACTATGTAGTACGTCATACTACACTATGTCGTCCAAAATGTGGCCATTTTTTTGAAATAAAATGTTGTCCAAAATTTGACTAAAAAGACATACTATACTATGTCGTCCAAAATCTGACAATTTTTTTGAAAAACACTTTTTTTGGTCCAAAACTTGACAAAAACGTCATACTATACTATGTAGTACATCATACTATACTATGTCGTCCAAAATTGGACAATTTTTTTGAAAAACACTTTTTTTGGTCCAAAAACTTGACAAAAACGTCATACTATACTATGTAGTACGTCATACTACACTTTGCCGTCCAAAATGTGACAATTTTTGGAAAAAAAGAATTGGTCCAAAATTTGACAAAAACGACATACTATACTATGTCGTCCAAAATCTGACAATTTTTTGGAAAAACATTTTTTTTGGTCCAAAACTTGACAAAAAGTGCATACTATACTATGTAGTATGTCATACTACACTATGTCGTCCAAAATGTGACCATTTTTAAAAAAATGGGACAATTTTTTTAAAAAACATTTTTTTGGTCCAAAACTTGACAAAAACGTCATACAATACTATGTAGTACGTCCTACTACACTATGTCGTCCAAAATGTGAACATTTTGGAAAAAAACAATTTGGTCCAAAATTTGACAAAAACGACATACTATACTATGTCGTCCAAAATTGGACAATTTTTTTGAAAAACACTTTTTTTGGTCCAAAACGTGACAAAAACATCATACTATACTATGTAGTACGTCATACTATACTATGTCGTCCACAATGTGACCATTTTTTGAAAAAAAACATTTGGTCCAAAATTTGACAAAAACGACATACTATACTATGTCGTCCAAAATCTGACAATTTTTTGGAAAAACATTTTTTTTGGTCCAAAACTTGACAAAAACGTCATACTATACTATGTAGTACGTCATACTACACTATGTCGTCCAAAATCTGACAATTTTTTTGAAAAACACTTTTTTTGGTCCAAAACTTGACAAAAACGTCATACTATACTATGTAGTACGTCATACTACACTTTGCCGTCCAAAATGTGACAATTTTTTCAAAAAAAAAATTGCTCCAAAATTTGACAGAAACGACATACTATATGTCGTCCAAAATTGGACAATTTTTTTGAAAAACACTTTTTTTGGTCCAAAACTTGACAAAAACGTCATACTATACTATGTAGTACGTCATACTACACTTTGCCGTCCAAAATGTGACAATTTTTGGAAAAAAAGAATTGGTCCAAAATTTGACAAAAACGACATACTATACTATGTCGTCCAAAATCTGACAATTTTTTGGAAAAACATTTTTTTTGGTCCAAAACTTGACAAAAAGTGCATACTATACTATGTAGTACGTCATACTACACTATGTCGTCCAAAATGTGGCAATTTTTTTGAAAAATAAATTTGGTCCAAAATTTGACAAAAACGACATACTATATACTATGTCGTCCAAAATCTGACAATTTTTTTGAAAAACACTTTTTTGGTCCAAAACTTGACAAAAACGTCATACTATACTATGTAGTACGTCATACTACACTATGTCGTCCAAAATGTGACCATTTAAAAAAAAAAAAATGTGGGTCCAAAATTTGCCACAAACCTCATACTATACTATGTCAACTAAAACTGGACAAAAACGTCATGTTATACTATGTCGTCCAAAATGTGAACTTTTTTTTAAACAAAATTTTTGTCCAAAATTTGACAAAAACATCTTACTATACTTTGTTGTCCAAAATGTGAACATTTTCTTAGAAAGTATTTTTTCTGGTGCAAAACGTGACGAGAAAAATTTTAGTGTTGTGATGATTGTGTTCAAAAGCCCTTCATGTGACCTGGTGCTCCGCAAAGTGAAAGAGGATTTGTGTATGTTCCATTGTTTACTTTTGCCGTGGTGGGGGTTCAGCTCGAGCTTGGCTTGTGTGTGTGTGTGTGTGTGTGTGTGTGTGTGTGTGTGTGTGTGTGTGTGCGTGTGTGTGTGTGTGTGTGTGTGTGTGTGTGTGTGTGTGTGTGTGTGTGTGTGTGTGTGGTTGAGGATCGTTGAAACACTTTGCATATTCATGAAGGTATTTGGATACTGCCTGCACCTGTCTATGGTCTGTATTTCAAGAAAGAAAGAAAGAAATATATCAGTGGTAAAATGTATTAAAATTAAAAGTTCACTTCCTCAACACAGAGGACTGTATGTATGTATGGTACAGTATGTGAGCATGTAATTCTGCAAGTGTTCAGAAGAGGTCACCTCTAACCACATGGCTGATATAATCATTCATTGGAACTAGAGGGAAACTCACCAGGAAGGAGGAAGCTGATTATTAAGTTTAACTTGGGGGAAAAATCTCAAAAGTCAAACACAGTACATGCAGGAATCGTCATTTAAGACTGTCCAACTGTCCAGTTAACAGAGTCTTTAATAAACTAACAAGGACACCACACTCTTCTTATCACTTATAACACCTTGTATAGTACTTTAGTGAATGTACTCTTATTGTGATCATTGATGTGAGTCTTTGAAGAGAGTACAATATGTCCGTCTGCAGGGATGTATTTTGTGTGTGTGTGTGCGTGTGTGTATCTAGTAGGCTGTGTGTGGATCAATTATCAAACAAACCTATCTTTGTGAGGACTTTTTTGGCTGGCAAGTGTAACAGGCCTTCTTAGGCTTAAAACCTGGTTTTAGGTTAAAATTAGGTTTAGGTTAGGTTTAGGCATTTAGTTGTTAAGAACACAGTATGTGTGTGTTCTTGTATGGATGTCTTTTTGAGGACCAAACACTTATAAGAGTGAGCACATTTTGGCTGCTTCTTCACGTTCTGTCACCACCTTAATTGGCCTTTTCAGGGTTAAGACCTGGTTTTGGGGTTAGAATTAGGTTTAGGTCAGGGTTAGGCATTTAGTTGTGATGGTGAAGGTTAAGGTAAAGGGGCTAGGGAATGCATTATGTCTATGAGTGTCCTTGCTGTGCACACGTGTGTGGTGGGGGTTGTTGATCTGGTGAATTAACTGGCTGTCTCTCTTTACGAGCCTCCGATTGATCATTCTCCCGATTTCATTTGCTCTAAATCTTCCTCATATTGATCTGATGGGCAGCGGTGAGTTTAGTGTAATTATAAGTTTGCACACACACACATATAGGACTTGAAGGTGCAGTGTGAAATAAATTTAACTACATAAAACCATGACCAGACGAAAACTTTTATTTCATTAAAAACTGAATGTCATTTTTTAAATAAATATTGGGGGAGGGGAACTAAAAAAAGATAATAATATCCAGATGAGAGTCTACATTCAGGAGCAGTATTGACTGGTCATCACAGAGGAAACAAACAACTTTTCATCACATCAATAAAAATATCAATACTGCACTTATTCTACAGTGAAATTACAAAATAAATGACATTCAAACACATCATTGGTATGAAATAGATAGTAACTCTTATCGCTACAGGCACTGTTGGACAGAGTCGGCTGGTGCACTGGTCAGGACTTAAAGGCAGAGAAGGTCAGGGGAAGGAAACTGGTGTACATGCATTTCATAATCACACGTTAAGCCTTATAGCCTCTTAAAGGGACGGCAAATTGAAAAAGCAATGCCCCAAATAAAATGTGCTGCTTCCACTGTTAGGAGTTTTAAACGTTAAGTGAAAAAGCTCAAAATGTAGGACACAAAAACTGCAAGAGCAGGAGACAGACGAGTGATTATTTAGCAAATTATAGATGCTTGGGTTCATTTTACCTGAGGATCAGCATAGAGGTGCTTCTACGGCCACACAATAAACAGCATGAGTCACAATAAAGTCAACAAAAACATTGTCACATATAATTATGCTTTGGTTGGGGTTTACCTTCAAAAATGAACATTCCACATCTCAGCAGTAAATCAGGACAGAAAGTCTTGGCTGTGTCTGCTTTAATAAACGTCTGCCCTAAACTCATTTCATTTCTCTTTATTCAATCAGGATGTCTGCTGCTGCAGCTCTGCCCTCTGTTTATAATCCAGTCCTGGGACTTGTAAAAACATTATAGAAATACAAAATGACATGATAAACAGGAGACATATTATAATGCTGCCAAACAGACTGCAGTTTGTCACTCTGAAAGCTGCAGTGGAACAATGTCACTCACTCTATTTACGCCGCTCATTATACAATAATTGCTGTAAACGGAGCTGGAAGCGGTGCTTGTGTTGTTGTCGTTCCTTCTCCATGAACTTGATAGTGTTTTTCTCATAGAAGACAACAGTTTCCATGACGTCTAACAAAATCATTTTTGATATTCAGCTTTGAAACACCGTCACACAAACAAAACTCCCTCTGCAGAACCATCAACACGTTTTTAGATTCCTTCCTTTACACCACCGCATAATCAAACTGTCCTCTGTCCAGTCCCTCCTTATGGTCCGTCCACGAGGAAGCCGGCATGCTGCTGTAAGGGTCTAACAAGATACGGACGCAGCGTACGACGAGAAAGAGCAGCAGAAGCACGAGGAGGCCCACGAAACACAGGGCCGTTCCCTGCTCCGGGTGCTCCGCCGTGGGCTGCAGCACCGTCGGGCCCCTGGGGAACCCAGGCGGAGCGGCAGAGGAGAGCTCGTAGTCCACCACCCAGTAGTTAGTGTCACTCATTTTGGAGAAGATGCACAGTGTTTGAGGTTGAAACTGTCAGAACATAATCTGCACTGGCATAACTATGCAGGGCCGGCTTTTGTGAAATCACTCAAGCTTTGAAGCGTGGAAACAACACGGGGTAAAAAAAAAAACAGTCGTACAAATGCATGTTCAGTGAGGTTTGAAGATGCTGATGTGGCCTGTATTCATGTAGCCCTCCCTCCCTCCCTCTCACTCCTTTTTCCTCTAACTTTTACACATAAACTTCTAGGAAAAACCAATGTCACCAATCCAACTTAAAATCAACAGCACAGTCCTCTGTCAATATTCAAAGTGTCATCCAATCGCAGCCTAGATGGGGCTTTACTGTGATTATAAAGTGAGGTATAAATCTCAGTCGAGTAGCTCCATAGATCAATCAGAGAGCTTGCTGTGTGTGTGTGTGTGTGTGTGTGTGTGTGTGTGTGTGTGTGTGTGTGTGTGTGTGTGTGTGTGTGTGTGTGTGTGTGTGTGTGTGTGTGTGTGTGTGTGTGTGTGTGTGTGTGTGTGTGTGTGTGTGTGCCTCACAGCACTGTTTGTTCACACATCACCAGAGTGGTTTGCTCATGTCGCCCACAGTTGATTTACTGGGGGGGGAAAAAAACAAAACTGAATTTAATGTCTTTATCTTAAAAGACACCGGGAGAGTCTTTGTCTGCAGGAATCTCTCACTGGAGGAACCTAAGAAAAAGAAGAAGAGAAAGCAACGATGAGTGAGGGAGTTTCTGAGGTGCTGAATGGAGGAAAAAGTGATTGCGTCAGGGGGTTAGGAGCTGGACAGGGTCACTGCAACACGTCATGGATTATAAATTTTGACTGTTTCAGGGTCTCGAGTGAGGTGTTTTTCAGGGTCTCCACGTGCAGGATACGCCCGAGCACACACAGACACACACACAAACACACAAACACACACACACACACACACACACACACACACACACACACACACACACACACACACTGCACGTGAAAAACCTGGTATGAATCTATTATTTTCCTTTTTTGCATTTTACAAAAATTCTTCTTACACCAATGAATACAGATTTACACAACCTAAAGCTGCAGTAGATAACTTTTGGTGTTTTTTTTGTAGAGCTGCAACTAACTATTATTTTTCGTAATCGATTAATCTGTCGATTATTTTCTCGATTAATCGTTTGGTCCATCAACACGTTGATCAGTGTTTGTCAAACCTGGAAATGACGATGTTCTCGAATGTCTTGTCTTTTTTTTATCCACAAACAAAAGTGATTCAGTTTTAATGATTATTTTGTTATGTGGAGCAAAGAAACAAAGAAAATATTCACATTTAAGAAGCTAAAACAATCATGAAAAAAAACTTCAAACCGATTAACCGATTATCAAAGTTGACGATTAATTTAGTAGTCGATTAATAACCGATGAATTGTTTCAGCTCTAATTATTTTGTTATCATGTCATCATCATTATTTTTCTGCTTCAAGCAATACTATCAGACCTGACTGAGGGAGCGTTTGTGTGTATACACCAGCAGTGCAGGACAAGAAAAATGTATCTCATCAAATTACTAAATAACAGTGTTTTTTTTTTTAGCAGTAGAATTCACTTCAGTCATATTACAACCCTGGTTGCAGCCGTCTCACTTTACTAGCGCCATGTTGTTGTTGCCCTGTCTCCCTTGAAATAAAACGAATCACTTCCTGTGTGCAGCGCAGGAATGTCACCAGGCTACATGAGATCTAAATACTGCGAGAGAGAGTTGTGTGAAGCTGACAGCGGGCTGAATGTAGCAGACATTTGTTTGTGTTTAAAAGTAAACCTTATTTAAATTAATAATTTAAAGATTAAATGGTATGGTTGTCAATTTGTAATTGCACAGCCTTTTCTGATCTTCCCTGAGACGAGACAGGAGCAGCTCTCTCTCTTCATCTCAGGTGCAGCACAGAACAAGATAAATAAATCAGACACTGATGATGGAGGAGGAAAATGTGGAGGGAACCCTCAGAGAGAGAGAGAGAGAGAGAGACGCTGCTGCACTCTTGCACCGAAACACTCTCTGTAGCCTCTTTAATGGGCCGTGGCGTGGAGAGACATTTCCTGCGGTAGGTGCACTCCCAAGTCAGCAGATTCTATTCCAGGATGTCTCATCTCCCTCACAGTCACCGTGCACGTCTCTGCCTGCAGAGACACGTTGATAGCTCCGCTGCTCTCCAGATGATGGGACTACAGGGCCAAGTGAAGCTTTAATAGAGGCCTTAAAGACCTAATGAAAGAAACTGCCTTCCTCAGTATCAATTATCAAATGGCCTGTGGTTACATCAGGCCGGACAGATCGGGCAGCTGCATGTGTACAGCAGAGGGGAAGCTGAATAAACGAGACGGACTCTTAGTCGATAGAGAGCTGTGAAGTATAGGCATGAAGTTTATGCAACAGAATAAAACACAGAAGCACAAGTTAGTAAATATAAACCATTTACAGCCACATACAAAGACAACACTGTTTATTAACTAAAAATATTACTGATTATGCTTCAACCCTCACTCATTGTCTAGCACTTTATCCTCCACATGGAGGAGGAGCCAGGTGCATCCTGGACAGGTCACAAAACAACCATTCACAACCAGTCAGTGTCCCTCAGTCCAACCAGTGAACTATTTGCTGTGAGGCAACAATGCTAGACACCGAACCACCGTATGAACCCTATGCTACATCATGCACTTTGTATTCCTACACTGTTTGGAGTCAAGTGAAGCGTAGAAACTGTCGTCTTTCAGGTTGGTTAGAGAAGTTACTAGGGATGTCACGATACCACTTTGCCGTTTCCCATACCGAGATCAAAAACTCAAGTATCTACTGATACCGATATCAGCCCGATACAGTCGTTTTAGACCTTTTGCAACACATTTGTGCCGTTTCAAGCTTTTTCAAAAACATAATTCTCCAACTGTGTAACAAATATTCATACATGACATGATTTTTACAGCCTGTGCATAGTTAGGTATGTCATATATAGGACTTCTGGGTTGTAACGGATTTTACATGGACCGATGACAATACTCAGTTTCAGCTCATCCCTAACAAAAAATAATCAAACCAACAAAAAGATGTTTTATTATTGACATGGCCTTTCTTTATATAATATGCGTAATAATGCTCCAAAATAGCATTTGTTTGTTCATTTCTTTGAGATATGAGCAATGTTTACGCACAAGTGTACGAAGTGTGTGTATTGAAGTACATAAATGAGTGCAGTGAGTGCAGGGGTGCAGTTTTTTATTTGAGCCTCCTGAGATGATTACTGTCCAAGTGAAGCTCTTCTTCATACAGGTCAGACGTGGGCTTGAAATGTCACCTGGTCACTGATTAAGAGTTTTCTCTTTTTTGGGGGGGACAGCTGTTTGTTTCCAGGCCGTTAAATCTCTCAAAGGTTACCCAAGGTCATAAGGATGTTCAGAGCAAAGCACTGAGGTACGGTTACATTTTCGAGGCAATCAGCATCGATCTTCAGTGAGAGAGCTGCTGTGGTTCCTGAGCAGCAGATGAATCATGTTACCACATCTCTAAACGGAGAATCAGTTTTCAATTTTCAAACAGCAAAATAGATTTACAGAAGAAAGTGTGGATGAAAACAGACGGCAGAGCATACATATATGCTCTGTATATACATTTAAATAACCTTAAATGAACAATAAACTCCTGCACCATAAGATGAAAAATGCAGTGACAGCAATGAAGAGAAGGACCTTTATCTTGTAAAAGCTGGCACTAAATGTATTTAAATGAGTTTGTGAGTTTAATGTGTAGTGGCCGTTAAACTTGCAAAATCAGACTAAACTTAATCAAAATATGACTAATGCACTGTGGACATGTAACCTGCAAGCAGAACAAACATAATGCACATTATTGTCCAGAAAGTAAGCAAAGAAAAAAGAAGAAAGAAACATAAACTCACCCACGTCCATTCTGGTCCCTTGTGTCCATGCTGTGGACAAACCAAAACATATTAAATAACAAAACTTCTTCTAAGTTAAATAAAAACAAAAATATGGATAACAACAAACAACAAATAACAACACTAACAAAAAGCTCATAATGTTTAGAGTGTGAAACAATGAAGTGCCTTTGTACACATATTATATTATTATATAAAGGTTTTTATTTAACTTTATATATTTTCCTTTTTGAAACAGTGTTGATATATTTTGTTTTTTGGAAAAGTGCATGAACACAGACGCACAAAGTTACGCACAGCAACAGGAGAACTCGTGAACGTGCCACACAACTGCACACATGCAGGGCAACAATCATCATCATCATCATCTTCACATCAGCCCAGCAATGAACACAGAAGTAGAAGAAGAACTTACCTCAGAGGACATGTGGCCACAAACACAGAGTAATGATGATGATGATGATGATGATGGTCTGGCAGCAGCAGCTGCAGGTGTTCAGCACCATGGACAGCTCCTCTGTCTCAGCAGCATCAGCAGCTCTTCTCCTCTGCTCTGCTCTGACAGGAGCTTTAAACTCTGCTGCTTTTGAAGGATCCGCCCCACTCTTCACTCCTCCCTCCCTCCCCGTCTGTCTATCTGTCTGTCTCTGTCTGTCTGTCCACACTCACGACAGGCCCTGCGTGGACTGCACATACAGTACAGTACAATCTTTTTGTTTGGATGAGTGAAGCGCTGAGAGCAGGAAGAAGAAAAGTGAATGATCCGTGTAATGTTTTGGCCAAAGTTTTTGTGGACTATGTGAACTTTGCATATTCTCCCACAATAAGAGTCAATTGCTGTTTGTTGTTCACTGTCTTTTTTAAATAAAAATGTTTCTTAAAACCCATTTTTACTCTTTGGCTTTCGACCCAGTATTCAACCCATTTTTCTTGTTTTTTTATTTTATTTAGTTTTCGGTTTGTTTTGTTGTCTTTATCTCTCTGATAAACAGATATTGTTTTGTTTTTTAAAGTGCGTTATAAATAAAGTTTGATTAGATTAAGTAGTATATTGGTCCCTGTGAAGGACTGGCAGCCTATCCAGTGTGTTTCCTGCCTTTCGCCCCTCTTTAGCTGTGTAATTTATCTTTAACACGTGTTTTTATAATGTTGTGAGTTTGCATTTTCCTGTTAGAATGACAGGTTTGTAAGAGTGAGTGTACGTACGTCTGAACGGCAAGTGATGACATAATCAAGATGTAAAAACTAGACAGCGTGACTGCACACTGCGAGGAGTAATTAACAGACACAAATAAAGCTGTGCAAACACTGCAAACAGATTGCAGTCCACGCTCACACTCACACCTCCCCTGCCTGAAGCTGGCCTCTCCCTCCATAGCTTTAATTAATCACAGGTGGATTGTAACACTGTACCGATGGGGATCCTGATCACGTCACTGTGATGGAGCACACCTCCCACTGTGCTCATAACTGATATAAGGTTATGAAATTCAACATTTCCGCGACTTTTCTCAGTGGAACAGATGATTCGCCGGGAGGCCGAGCTGTTGTCAGGTCAGCAGAAATACAGCAGGTGAACACTGCAGGACACATGGCAGCAGGTGAATCCGGTAGGAATAACAGTTCTCGTGCTTTCTTAAATCTGTGTGTTAAATAAACAGCAGGAGCCATAAGGAGGGAAACGGGAAACATGAGGCTGTCACTTCATCAGAAAAATAACAATAATGATAAATAAAATGATATCTTTTTAGCAAATAAGAAACATTCACTTTAGTCAAATCACTCACAGAGTTCTTACGTATGATTCTTCTTTTCAAAACATTCTGAAAGACAGTCACAGCCACAAAGACAGAATCCAAACAAGTAATGAGCTTCAGGGCAGACACTACAGTCTATAATGTACTGCTGTTGCTGCATGCGCTACACAAAAGACTTTCCATGTGTAGCCTGAAGCACAGCTTGGTGCTTATTGCTGTCATATACTGTGTACAGTGGTATGATGTGCCACCAAGAACACGCTGTAAGCAGATAAATCACTCAGACGCGAGAAAACCTGTAACAAGGCTGCTCAGTGTTCCTTGGTGTCAATCATACACTCGCCTATCTTAGGATAATCATTAAATGATTATCCTAAGATAGATAAAATATTATCTAAAAAAATAACTGAATCAGGATCTAAATCACAAGCAAACTCATATCCCTGCAAGTCTCCTTTAAATTTTGACAAACACAACATTTTTTTATGGATTTTTTATGGATTTTATGCTGCAACAAAACGACATTATATTCAGCTGCATAAAGACAATAAACACAGCTGTTCTATTTTTTTTCCTTGGGCCGCAAAAAAATTATTTTATATTTTTAGTTATGACATTCATAACCTTAATCTGGTGAAAGTAATCTAGAGTACAGGATAAAGCAAAGACCAGCACAGCCTCTAAGGCTTTTTTTTCCTGCTCTCAGACTTCTGTAGGTGCATTCAACCAAGTCACTGATGTCCAGCAGTACACTCTGTCCACAATCTGGGATGTAAAGTGCTGTTCATGTTCTACACACTGAATACACTGTTGATGTTGTTAAAAAGCTACAGAACGTTGGTAACAAACGACTGAGAGATCAACAAAGACGTACATGAGTTTACAGTCGTGTTCTCTCAGGAGGCTTCAGTGAGACTTAAAGAGGATGGAGTAGACTTTGAAGGAGGTTAGTTAGTGCGAGCATGTCCCCAGTCATTTATCACACGAGACAGCTGTGAGATGAGGTCCCACATATATATATCGGCAGTGTGTGTGTGTGTGTGAATCTACAGACGTGTTATTGAAAGCCTGATCTATCATCCCTATACTGCTAAATCCATAGGATTATCAACCAAAGTCTACGGCCAGATCCATGGACATCTATCAGAGCATGTCAATTTTCAAGTTAGGAAACAAAGCGCGCGTGCACATACACACACACACACACACACACACTGGGTGGAGAGTTTAATTATTCTCTTGCGAGCACAACACAAATCTGCCGACTCCTGAAGTAAAACATAAAGCAGCGCATTTTATTTTGCAGATGCATAAATAGAACACTTGTGAACATATTTTTGAACTCAAAGAGAAAAGTATGAATGTTGACCCCCCCCCCCCCACACACACACACCAGGGGGCCACGGTGGGCTGTGAGAAGGCATACAATCAAAATGTAATTCATTTTTGCAAATTGTTACATTTATTTTATCATGATGATTTACAGGAGACGTATATAAATTTAAACTCAAAATTGTTTATAGCATCTTTAAGTTTAAACTTAAACGTCTCCTTGTCTGCACTTCAGAACAGATGTGTCAGTCACAGTGATATGATGTTGTGATGGTTGTGCTACATACACTTTTTTAGAGTTTATGTCTGCGTTAAACACTATTATTGATTTCTCTTAACCATGAGAAAGAGGAAATTTGTTTTCCACTCATTGTCATGTTAAGAAATTATGAAACTGAATCTGCTGAATACCAATCTAGCCATGATAATCATAGTCATGATAATTATTGATAACTATTGATAATTATTGGCATCAGCATCAACTCCAGTAAACTAAGTCTTAGTTTTGTGACAGGAGTCTATTTTTTGTCTTATTCTAATATAACAATTGACGCTGTAATGGTCACAGTCATCCAGTGATGTGCCTTGAAGATTAGACCCAAGAAAGTTGCCAGATGATACATCTGTAAAGAAAACACCATGAAATGAACCGTTTGATGACCAAAAATATCTATACTGCAACATTTACAGCGTATTTGTCTAGATTTCATGAAATAACACAACCATGACGATGAGACCATCAAAGATGCTGATTAATAGAAGATTTTCTGGACGTAAACAAAGACAGATTAATCACAATGAGGTCAAACTATGAGTAAAAACCCAGAGAAAACAGTCGACAACAGTGAAGTCAAGTTCTAATTCACTAATGTTCAGGAGAAGTCACACACACACACACACAATGACAGTAAACCAAACAGCTGAAATGTGCACCATAAGATGGCAAATTCATTCACAAACAATGACGTGGTCCCAACCCGAGCTCACAAAGAAGCTCGTCTGACTTCATATACAGTACGTACAAAATGGCAAGAGCTCATTAATATGTGGAGAAAGGACATTTCTTCTTCATGTGTTCCAATATGTATCTCTGCTCACACACACCAAGGCTGTGTTTTCTGCAGTTACTTCAGATTGAAACGCCTGGAGCTGTATTACATGTGAGGGGATTGACCCAGACTATCATTACATCCTACATCGTCTTCATTTTGGAATGTTGTTGTTTTTTTGGGTTCATTTCTGATGTACACGCTGGAGGAAACCAGCGCTGGGCAATATAGACAAAATTATTACCACAATAAAATATGTCAAATTAGACGATAGTTATCATGACAAATATTGGATGGATTTCAACAGTTCAATTTAGTTTCATTAACGTCACGTGATAATTTTCTTTATTGCCCAGCGTTTGCAGGAACCACGCAGCAGTCATCACAGCATCTTATCTTTATATATAAAAAAAGGAAAAGTAAATTATTTTCTCCACATCAGCCTCTAAATAGTTCATATACCGTTTACTTCTCAGTGTTTGTAGGCGCTTTAGACAAACATAAACCAGGAATTATTTGAAATATTCACTGACTGTGCTATGGTTGTTTAATATTACCATGAAGTTAAAAACAGAAATGTTTAAATGAAAGCTTATATTACGGGGTCAAACTCTGGGTGCTTTCCTTTCAAGTGTCATGCCTCAAGCATATAAAACAGCCTTTTCAGTCTCACGTTCAAACCAAGGTAACTCTATTAACAAGATATGGATGATTTTATCTCATTTAGGAAGATTCCTTTAGATCCACATCCATTATGCAAACGTTTTCCAATGCTGGGTCCACTCCTTGCGGCAAGTAAACTAGTCTACGTTAATACAATTAGTGAAGCGCCCGTTTAACTTGAAGCATGGGACGTGGTTTGTCTTGATGAATGAGGTATTTCATGCCGTCTCCCTCAGGAAAGCTGTTGAAACGAGGCTCTGCACCAGCAGACCGTATTGTGATGTTCTGCCGACAAACACCTGGTTTTGGCATCAAACGTGTGAAGATGTCGCAGAAACAAAGCCAGCAGCCCGTTATGAATGCACTGTACCACCAGGTGACACGACAGCTGAGGCTCCTCCAGATGACGGAATTGGTTCCAGCCACTCAAATATGAATGTAGAATTGTTTTTAAATAGTGTGCAACTCAAACACTGAGCTAACTCGTGCAAGAGATGACACAAACATGTTGGTGAACGTGCACTTTCTATTGATGTGTCTTATATCGGTAGTTTTATCTCCGTGTTCGGGAATATTTTTGCACCTTACAGTGAGTAACGACATACACTGGGTGCAGCAATAGTCTCTGACACAACGCAGCAGCATTTTCTGCCCTCAGGTCTTAAATGTACAAATATACGAGTCAGTGTGTCTAGGGTAGTCCAGGCACATCCTTGTATCCTCTGCCCTTGTTCTCAGTCCATGTGTCCCAGAAGGACCTTTTCACCTGCGTTCCTCCTTCCTAGAGGACCTGCTCAGTGCTAGAGGCCGAGATGTCCAGGAGTCTCCAGGCTGCGTTGGGGTTCAGCTCCTCTTGGTCACGACACAATGCCCAAACATGCATCATCCTCATCACCTTATCCTGTGGAGGAAGGAAGGAAGGAGAACAGAGGGTCAAAGCAGAGGAGGGTGGAGGGTTACTCTGGTGTTAAAGGTTCAGACAGGTGTGTGACATTTAGGAGGGGTTTTATTGGAAGAAACTGAATATACTCCCCATATATACTGTCCATGTGAGAAGTGCATATCATTCGAGTCAACAGCGCGGTTCCTTATGGAAATAGACCACGCACCAATGTTTCTAATGATCTTTCTTCAGTTTTTGTGAAGGTATCTGTAGCATATGTCGGTAACAAAGCACCTCTTATTCCAGTTTCAAAATAAGAGCACCCACAGAGTATTCAGATTCTGAAAGTACTGAAAGCATTGTTTTATGATTTTTAAAGGCAAACTAGGCAAAACATACTGAAGCTGCACAGCAAAAACACTTCCTGTGTGAACCACAGAGCATGTTCAAAGTCTGATTTGAGTCAGACTAAGACAATAATTTAGTTTTCTCAATATCATATAAGCACGTTAATCCAACTAAAATCAAGCCAGTCTTAGTCAGACTAACGTACCGATTATGCTACCATAATTGATTTTCTCCTCCGCATTTACACTCCAAAAGTTGTCCGATTGCCTGTCTTAGTCGGACTACGGCCTAAGCTACTTCTAAAACCTGTGAAATTTGGAGTAATACAGGTGGACATTTAATAATTGTATGTAACCCATGCTGATCTCATTTCAGCCTTCAATATCTGTAGCAACAACTGATAAGATGACTGACCGGATCTCCCTCCACGACGTCTCCTTTGGGGCTGCGGATCACCATGACGACCTGAGCCTGGAAGGTGATGATCAGCACCGGACCCTGGTCCATTATCTTACCCATCGCTAACTATTAAACAAGAAGAGATGAGGGACAAATACAATGAGAAGAACACACACACACACACACACACACACACACACACACACACAACAAGGGTTATCATTAGTGCAATGACAGCATGTGAACAGTTATGTCAGCGAGACAGCAGGAGAATAAGTCAATAGTAAAAAATGAAGGGACAAAACAGGCGTTATTTTAATAAAAACACTTACATCTATGTTGTCAATATCCAGGATTTTGGAATGGAAGAGCAGCCCCAGTGCTCGGGCCTGTTGGATGGGGTGAGCCAGCTGACTGTATGTCTGAGCAAAAAAAAGACCTGGCATGAAAAATTACTCATACACACAGTTTTATACAATCTGACAGAGAAGGACCAACATATTAGCTCTTTGTGAATTGCCATTCATAAAAAAAATATGTGATTATCCCCATTTGTAAAGACAATAAAACTTTGAAAAACAGAGGCATCATTCACCCTCTATTTAGTCTGATGTATTTAGACACAACTACAAGAGAAGATATTGATCACTTACAGCTTCATAGCACCAGTCTTTTAGGACATCCAGCTCCCCACGGATCATGGCCTGCAGAAGGGACAATGACAAAGCATTATGACATGAAGTATAAATCAATTCTGGGGGGTTTGTATTTCATTTAAATTCATTTCTTTTGATTAGGACAAAGCACATTGATCAACATATCAGCAATCTAATATGTATCAATGTAAATATGCCAGTTAGCACATTTGCTACTTTTCAGCCATTGTCAGTATGAGGTATCATAAAAAATATATTCATATACAGACAATACACCATGACAACTGTGTAGAAACGCACAAGACAGAAAAAACAAAGAGGAAAACACAAACTGTCATGTTTTTAACCGAGTAACATTAATCATTTGGTTAGAGCAGATAAGGAGACATTTTCAACAGTGGCAGAACTAATTTGAATTCCATTAAATCACATTTTCTTCACTTTTAAAGACATGGACCACTGGCCTTGTGGAGTTTTCTTGATCCATCATTATTTTGTCTTTTTTTGTTCTGTGACTCTGAGGCACAACACACTTTGTTCAAAGAGGGTTTCCGTCCTCTGACAAGTTGAAATATCTTTAGCGGTTTTCCTTTTAATGTTTACTACAGATCTCCTGACTGAAATGAAAAAGCAGGTGATACACAGAGAGGGAGAGCAACAACTGTGACGGAGTCTGTTTACCTCCAGGATGTTAGGGATGATGTCTTTCTCACACTGTTTCAGAAATGAGTCTTTGTCGAAGCTGGGGTCTGCTTTCACGATCTCTGTCAGCACCTCAGACATTTCTGTCTTGGAGAACAGACCACCTGGAAAAACAAAGGAACTTTTCTTATTTTTTTCAATTCTGTAGCCTATTCCAATTCCTGTCACTGAGAGTGCTTCCCATTTCAACTCTGGCTGACATAAAATATGTTATTAAATACAGTTTAGTTTTATGTCCACTTTTATCTAAAAGTATTCTGGAATAGTCACATCTCATATTATGACAATGTCAAGCTGACGGAGGAGCATTACCGAGGAAACCAGTGACACTGTCGGTTACAGCTCTGGAGGCTCTAATAAGAGCGTTGTCACTTTCATCATATTTCATCTTCATCTCAAAGAATCCTGCAGAAAACAGAGAGCGAACAATAAAGTAAGGACACACACAATAGCATTTATTAAATACCATATACCACATTCTTTGTAGCATAATTGATTAGACTACGTTATGTGTTATGGTAAATTAGTAGACATCTACGGCAAATAATATACTGCCACCTGCTGTTTCTAAAGGAAATTACACAAAGTGATTCATTATGAAACACTAATTCCACTAAACAAATAAATCTGAGGGATTTTCTTACTGTTAAAAACAACATTATTGTCCTTGAAGTCCCTCCACTGCTGGTACCACTTTGAATCTTTGTGGAGAACCACGCCCATAGCCTCCCTGTATCACACAAACACACATTATAAGAGTTGTTTCTGACAATGTGGTGTTATTATGTATTGTTGCATCATGATATACAGTAAGTTTGGACTCACTCATTGGCCTCAAACACTCTGGAGTCACTTTCTCCTGCTTTAGAGGAGAAATCACTTCTTTTTCTGAGTTGAGGGGGAGCTCTGTACAGTCCTGCATCGCCAACGTCTATCTCCTTCTTCATGGTTTCCACGCCCTTCAGAGAGGACATCCACACACATGTAATCACTGTATTCAGTTATTCAGAGTGTACAGATCTGGGCTTTGCACTACGTATTCAGTTTAGTTCGTAAAATTCAGCAGTTAAAAATTGGATTGATAAAGATTTTCTGATGTTGCCATCAGAGACCTCCTACATTTTGACTATCC
The DNA here is from genome assembly GCF_963457635.1 of Microchirus variegatus. Taxonomy (NCBI): domain Eukaryota; kingdom Metazoa; phylum Chordata; class Actinopteri; order Pleuronectiformes; family Soleidae; genus Microchirus; species Microchirus variegatus. The sequence continues at coordinate 13,212,021 of NC_139806.1, forward strand.
TACAAAAAGATTATTGCAAATTGCAGTACATAACAAAAATACGAAAGAGGATTTGGGCAACGTAAAAAAATATTTATGCAATAATTCAGGCTGTTTTATTATATTTCTTACATGTGGCGCTAATACTCTTCCTTACAAAACACAGGACTGAATGAGGATGTTGACATAAGAGGCTTTAGCATTAATGCTTCATATCTAACCTGTGAGATGGCCCTGAATGCAGAGGTCTTGCCCAGTTTCTCTCCACCTTTGGAGACACTCTCAGCAGAGTGCATGGCCGTCTTGGCTGCCTCCTCCACACCTTCCTTGATCTTCTTCCCAATGTCCGTGCGAGTCACCTCCTCGAGACCCTGCGCTCACAAAGAAAAGAGTTCTTCCAATGACAAAAAAGTCATCGATGGCACAACCACCACAGGAAAAGCAGAGCAATTTCCTCCACTTAAATAATAAACACAGTATATAATGATTTTGTACCATGCATTGTAGATGTTTACACATTCATGGTGTAAGTGTATTTATTGTTAAAGAGGAGGTGATGTTCTTACTTCTTTGACAGTTTCTGACAGCGAGCCAAACGTCTTCTTAAAAACCTCTGAAGTCTTCACTGTCTCAGCTTCAATAGATTTCTTATGAAACAAAGAAAATGTAAAGCAAATCTAGTTACTTACAATCTCAATATTAAACACAATATTAAACATATTGACACATGATAAAAAACTATGTGCATACAAATTTCCTGCGGGCCTGCTGCAGAGCATCGGACTCTTCGAGCCTCTTGGCTTCTTCTCTGAACTTCTTGATGTTCTCCTTCATCTCCTGATTCTTACCGAACTCCTGACGAAGGTTGTCCACAAACTCCCCCAGAAAACCTTTCCGCCCTGAAGCATGTCGCACCTGACGGGACAAGCACAAAGTTTCATTTGAAAATGATTAAAATAAATAATAAAGTCACAGAAAGGACTGATCTTTTCTTATAAATCAGGGGCCTCAAACTCAAAATGACCTGGGGGCCAGTGAACTTCTAGTCTGGTGAGGAGAGGCCGGGTCAAGTGAAAAAAGCGCAACAATTGGGGAGAAATGAACGGTTTTGTGCTGAGAAACTAAGATTATATCTTGATAATGCATCAGACTGCAATCATAAATATTGAGGATGACATTGCACACCATGTCAAAGTAAAAGTGTTTGTTTTGATATACTGTATAAGCTCACAACAACAACAAACATATTTACGACACAAAATGAATCTGTAAATAGCAAAAACAGACAGAAATAAAACAGAATTAAAACATGAAACCAACATAGATTGACAATTGTAATTAAAACACTAGACAAGCTTATATATAATTAAATGTTGAATTGAATCATTTCAAAATAAGTCTAGGGCCGCAGGACAACGACTGGCGGGAGACCGCTGTTATAAATGTACAATAGTGTTACAGGTAAATGGGAGTTGTTGGTGTGTACCTGCACTGCTGCTGCAGGACTCTGATGTAACCTGTACACATCTTCTCTCCAACGCGTGGACACCAGAGAGCGGGAGCAGAAGGTCAGGGCACGTCTGCCGACCAGCTGCAATGAAGACAAAGTCACTGTGTCAAATATCAGCACAGCAGGACGCGGACAATCAATGAAAAGTAGTACATGAACTACTCATGACAGCAAAGTCCCCAGAATGTCAGAGACACTTCCATATTTTATACATACACATCTCCTGTAGAGTGGTCTGAAGTTATGTCAGTTTGTCATGATTTCTGATAAATTATTGCAGCACGTCTGCAAGTTGCATCATGAAGCATCTAATATTTGTGACGCTTTTCACAGATAAAGTGCATAAAAAAGGGCATTAAATAGACACAGTTTTGCAAACAGCAAATAAAACAATTAAAACAGGTAAAATTAAATGAAAAGATAACAACACAAGTTTACCCAAAACAAGGAAAAAGTGAGTCTTTACACTGTCAACAGATCTAATGACAGAAGTAGAAGCAAAACCTAAGTGAATACAAAGAGGTGTGGGAGAGAATTAGATCTGTCAGGGACGCAGGTGCCCGTCCGTGTAGGGCCCTGTATGTAATGTAAGGTATTTTTAATTGTTTTCATGTTAATTTGTTGTCCTGTCCTTTGCTAACTCTGGCGTATTTACATTGTTACATTCACCAATATGCATTGTCCCTTTTAAAACATTTCAAAATGAATACTAAAGGTCACATAAAGCCAGTGTAGGAAGCAGCACATGTAACCAAGTGTTCAGAGTCCATAGTCCTGCTTTGTTACTGCTATCATTTTGTTAACATGATCACATTCCCTACTTTGATACACCTTTATGTACTCAAACGTTACATCAAAGCCCCTCCCCCTCCAGTTCGTTTGTCCTGAGGTCCACAAACGCCTCTGCTTGTGTACTGTAGGTCGATAAAACAGCCTCAGTGAGGTCACAGTATATATATACTGTCTGTGGCTCTAATATGATGTGTCACTTCTCTCATGACTGAAGCAACACAGAACGGATCATAAACCAGTCACACCTGATGTGTTGGTCGCTGACACCGTGTTCCAAACTCGAAAACACGCCTGAGTGATGTAATATTGATGTAATAGGGTTTTTTACTCGTTAAAACAGACATATATATGCAAATAAACCTGAAAGAAAACGTTAATAGCAGACTTTATTTTAGCTCAAGACGAATCGTCTGATGAAACCGGGCCTTTGCTAAAGGACACCCGGCTCTCTGTTTATCCGCGTTAAATACAAACACCCAACAAAAACCACCTCCACACAACTGGAGGAGACGACGAAGCCCTGTGTGTGTTTCATTCGCTCATACTGTCTAACACGCGAGCTGAGATAAAGGACGTGGGTCACAGACTCACCTCGTAACACCGACACACGGAGGCTGCCATCTTGATCCTGACGAGGCGCACGCACGCACCGGAGCTGAGCTGCACGTGCTTCCTGGCTGCAGCTGCTGATCTGCGGCCTGGCCAATAGGAGGAGAGCTGGGCGGAGGGGGCGGGGCCTGCTGTCAGCACGACTTTCAATGGGATAAATAAATAAATAGTTTTATAGACAGGAAACCAAGTAATTTAAAACTAGTGATACATACTACTCTACACAAGTCCTGTTCTGGCTTTTTAACTGAAAAGTTTTTTTAGTTTTTTTTTTTAATTTTAATGTATTTATTTATTTTTATAACTGACAGACTAGCACATCCTATATTGCCTGAAAATATTTAAATGATGTCAGTTGCAATCAACAGGGGGAACTACACAAACAAAAGCAACAAATAAAGGGAACAACAAATAAAAAATACAATATATATACACAATAACCAAAGGTGGCCGAAGATATTTGCACAGTACTCTATGTGCTTTTGACTCCCAAATAACATTGTCTTTATCACACACACGCGCACACACACACATATGTAGAAATCTTTTCTTTTTTTTAAACTGTTATTGTTATTTGGTAAATAATAAAGTGAATTTGCCTGTTTATACCCACATTTTAGCCAGCTCACGGGCTTCTCTGAGAACATTCAACCACTAAAACTAATTTTACTGTTCAGGAATGCATGAAAATAACTATTATATGACCGAGACTTGATCGAGAAATAATAATGTGCTTTACTATTTTTTTCAGGGTTTTTTTTATGAAACACTTAATTTGAAAATGCATGCATAACAATAATCATTTTATTTTAGCATTAAAAATATAATTTTACAGTTAAAGAGCTCCTACATACTGATATATTAGCCATTACAGAAACTATAGATCTATATATCTATATATAATATAATACATATACGGTATACTGTGTGTATACATCCATACATACACAGTATGTGTATATAATGTGTGCAATGGTGTGTAATGGAGGAAACATGTCTAATTAATACTACCATGTATATGCAAATGAGAAGTGAACCTAAATGATGTGAGCATCCTGTGTGACCTGACCTTTTCCTTGCCATTGAGCATCAGTGTGTCAGTGTGAAGGCCTCGGCTGAATGAATGCTGGTTGCCTGGTGGCATGCATGTCAGTAAAGCGTGCCCCCTGGTGGACGGTATGCGCGGCGCAGGGACTCCTCCCCTCCCTCTGCAGAGTTGAGAGCTCTCCCTCTCTGCGGCCAGCTCGCCCTGACAGCAGCCAACACTGGCGCAGAGTCTCCGCACAAACATTTGAACCGTATATGTTTTTTTTTTGTGGGGGGACAATATAACGATCATTCACGGCCGAACTTTCTACACATCCTCTTCAGGAGAGCAGCGTTGGAGCGGCCTCGTCTAGAATGGGGAACCGAGACGATGAATACGATTTCTTGTTCAAAGGTAAAAAAAAAAAAAAAAAAAAAAGAAAGAAAGAAAAAAAAGAAAAGATGACTGCATTCCCCTCTTTTACACAGTCTCACATCGACAAACCTTTGCTCTGTGAATGCCTATAAATGTGCTGTTGTGCCTCGACCACATGTGTGCTTTTTCTAAGGACTCTTTATTTTGTCAGGAACTGAGCAGGATGATAGTCGGTTGGTGTTATTATTATTACTATTATTACTATTATTACAACATGATGCTGTCAGTGTTTATAGGTACAGGATGCAGCAACACCCTGTACGTGCTCAGGCTTTTATTTGTATTCTTGTTAAACTACCATCAGCTCGTGCAGCAGTGCTGTTTGCTGTTTACTGTTTTAATTTCTATAGACATCTTTCACTCTATCCTCTGATCTAAGGCCTGTTAGCTGATCATCCTCAGAACACAGTGGTCCTCATCCTCCTGAGTCAGTACATAAATGTGTTGTGTTGTTATTATAAGTGAGCCTGACTGATGATGATTGATTCCTCAGATCAGAGCTGGACCGAGACATTAGAGTGGCTGTTTAGGGCCAGTGTGGCCACAGAAGTGGCCCCAATGAGAACTTCATGTCTCACAAGAGAGCGTTTAGTCAAATATTTCATTATGCCAAAACTGTAATCTCATAAATATTAGCAGTTCGTTAAATTCCTGCTGCCCTCACTGTGTGAAGGATCAAACATGGACTAATAGTCCAAGTGTTGGTGTCAATTCAAATTGTGCTTTAGTATCCAGTAAAAGGTCTGGGCTCTGTGACTGAGAATGAAGAGGTATCAGACTCGGGTCCACGTTCGTCAGTTTGGACTCAGAAAGCTTTCTTTGATGGTGATATCAGCTCCTGTGGCACATTAACATCCTGGGCCTGTAGGAGCCAGAAGACCATTTAGATGTAACAAAGTATCCTCTGTGGGATGAATAGGGCATCTGCCGGAGGCTCTCTCTCTCTCTCTCTCTCTCTTTCTCTCTCTGTCTCTCCGTGTCTCTCCTTCTCTCTACCCGAGCCCTGCTCTGTGAACCCGGGTGAAACAGGAAGGGCAAGGCAGCTTGAAACTGTCGATTCAGGTTTTGATGAAGCCTGTTATCAGCTTCCTGCAGCCCGCACCAGGGACAAAGTTTGGCTCTGTTTCCTTTTTTGTCCGAGGGGGGGAGAAAACAATAAAAAAAAAAAAAAAAAAAGAAAGACAAAGGCTGCACCTCTTGGTGCTGCAGCCTCTTCAGCCTGGTCCTGACACCAGCATGACCTCAGTCCAAGAGTAAGTCAATAATAGCACTATTCACGGAGAAATCCGAGATATATCAAGGATCTTGACCGTTTAAGGCTCTAAAAGTTAGAATCCATCCATCTTCGACCGATTTATCCTCCACATGAGGGTCGCGGGGGTTGCTGGTGCCAATCCCAGCTGATATAGGGTGAAAGGCCGGGTACACATGGAGACAAACAATCATCCACTTTCACACCTGCAGTCAATTTAGAGTGTCCAATTTGCCTAATTTTGCCCAGAATCTACATTTTAAAATGAATTCTAAAATGAACTGGTAGCCAGCGAAGAGATGACGGGAGGAAAATAAAATAATAATTTCCAATTCTGCCATTCTGACTCAAGAGATCTACGTTTGGCAATGTTTCCGTAACAGTTAGTAATGAACTCTTTTGAGTGATGCTTTAAAAACATTCTTGGATCAAAAACAACAACAACACGCAGGTTTCTGAGATGAGCTTAACCCTTTAAGGTACGCACCAAGAAAAAAAATATTTCTTTGCATTTTTTATTATTTTATTATTTTATTTACTTTTGTTAACAATAACGACAATCAATATATATATATTATTTTTGTATTAAATTAGACCCTACAGTATTCAGATACAGGCCTCTACCAAACGGTTGAGACGTCTGTTCATAATAAACCTGGTTTGCATAACTCATGAAGTACAACATTCAGAACACGTGACATTAAGTGTTAGTGAGTTCAGCTTGATGCATTTTTCAATGAGATATAGTGACTTAAAGTGTGGTCGACCAAATGGTTGAGTAGTACCTTAAAGGGTTAAAGGATTGATCAGAGGGATTTTTACCATCGGGGTCAATGATTAGAGAGAATTTTGTTTGTCTGATGCTCTTCAAGCAGTCGGTTGAGGAAGAAAGTTGATGGAACTCGTTGGGTTTGAACGAAACAGTAGAGCCGAAGGTCATCTGCAGTATATAGAAACACACATTCATACTTCGGAGAGAGAGAGAGAGGGAAAAGAAATGTGGTTATCATAGCTTCACTCTGTGGTTTTCATCACTGCTCTCGGGGCGTCTGGGTCAGGCGTACCTCTTCATTAATGAAAGGTCAGGCTCAGACAGTAAAGATGCAGCAGGAGACGGGAGATGATAAAACCATTCCAGCTTATTCTGTTCTGTGAAAACAAATGTATTAATAATAATAAAAAACAGCCCTCCCCCTCCTCCTACTTTATTATGCAACCGTTTTCTAGTTTGCAGAGAGCCAAAACTAAAGTGCCCCCTTTATTTAGTTGATAATCCTTTAGGCTTTACATGATCTGCCTATTTCTGAACAGTTACAGGCTGAATACGCAGAAAACGCAACCACAAAGCGTGGTTTCATGAATACGCAGATTTTATATGATGTTAGAGCCTCAGCTTTCAGGTAAAAACCCAGGGGGAGGAAGGTTTTTACCAATCTCATATATTTCATTACAGCACACGTCATTTATCCGTCTATAGTTATGTCATTTTAATATGTGAGATAATAAAACAATTTGTATCTGCCCTTTGTTGTCTTAGTAGTGGTCTTTTTATATTATCCTATAAATCATCTGACACACAAACAATAAGTCCCGAGGTTGCATTTTGAGACTTTATGCAATATCAACATTTTTAGTCTCTCTCTCCATATATACATGGATGTATATATACATATGGCCCATCCCCCCTTTCCCCACCCATCCTACAAAACAGCATCCACACACTCTTGTGTCATCTCTCCCCTCCCTTCCCTTCTCTCCACAGTTGTGTTAATCGGAGATTCGGGCGTGGGGAAGAGCAACCTGCTCTCCAGATTCACGCGGAACGAGTTCAACCTCGAGAGCAAGAGCACCATCGGCGTGGAGTTTGCCACGCGCAGCATTCAGGTGGACGGCAAGACGATAAAGGCCCAGATCTGGGATACAGCGGGACAGGAGCGCTACAGAGCCATCACCTCTGCGTGAGTCCTCTGCGTGCGGAGCGGATAGTTCCGCCTGTCACCTAACACCCACGTCTGTGTGAGGAAACGCTTCAGCACTGCAGTCACAGTTGACACTCTATACTGTAGTCTAGGTCACTTCATATGTGGCTTGACTTTCGGGGCTGGGCTCTACAGCAGACACAAACAGAGGGAGATGATCAGAGGCACCATAGTGGGGGGCCATAAAATTGTAATTAATCACAAGTTGAACTGAGATTAATCAGGATTGAGGGGGAAAAGCCATAATAATAATAATACAATTACTTTATTAGAATAATAGTATCATACATCTTTCACTAAACTGTAAGGCTATTATTTTCACCCCCTGAGCTAACGGAATGGTTCAGTCTGTGTTATGCATGAAGAAGAAAATAACACAAACTATACATTAGCTATGTCATTAAGTTGAGGTACCAAAAAGAGAAGTGTGATAAGAATAGCTGGAGACGAAGAGTAATACTTACCCATAGTGCTACCTGTCTTCCTGTCAATGGTCACCGGTGTAAAGCAACATTCCTCTGGTGGTTCTTGGAGGAAAATCAGTCTAGATGGATAGACAGACAGACATATAGATAGGGATTTAATAAAAAGTCAAATGAAATGTTAGAATAACTGTGTTTTTTTCTGTTTGAATGAGCTGTTGCCCCCGGTTTCCCCGCTCTCGTCACAGGTACTACAGAGGGGCCGTGGGGGCGCTCTTAGTCTATGACATAGCGAAACACTTGACCTATGAGAATGTGGAGCGCTGGCTGAAGGAGCTGAGGGACCACGCCGACAACAACATCGTCATCATGCTCGTCGGCAACAAAAGCGACCTGCGCCACCTCAGGGCCGTGCCCACAGACGAGGCCCGGGCCTTCGCAGGTACAAGAAATAAAGTTTGTGTTTGTTGACTTTGAGGCTACTTGGTGAAGTTTTTTTCTGTTCTGCTACAACAACTCATGTTCATCAGAAGCCAAACAATCAATATTTTACATCACTTTTCCAACATCTGACTTTCTTGTCAATTAGAAGACACCATCACATCACCCTTGTTTTTCTAAAGGTTGTAAAACTGTTAAAATGTGTCTACTCATACTCCTGCTGTTCTGAACTTATTTGTTCGTTTGTAAATCGTTCACGCTGAAAAAAATGTCTGTCTTCTTTCCCACACCATAGAAAAAAACAATCTGTCGTTCATAGAAACGTCAGCCTTGGACTCAACAAATGTTGAAGAAGCCTTCAAGAATATCCTAACAGGTAAGTTCGTGAACAGAGGTACAACATCGGAGCTAATTAACATAATTATTTGTTCAATAACACACCTTTGGAAAGTAAGTTGATGTAGTGTTTCTCAAGGCTCAATATGTAAGATTACTGTAAGTGACATCTAATGATGAGAGTGCAGAGTGCAAAAAAAGGAGGATTCTTACCCCTGTTTCCAAAGCGCATCAGGGAACTACGGTGGCCTTCAGACACCACAACTCTTTAATTTCCACCTTCTGCCAATCTTCAGGTTTATGTGGTTGGAGCTTCATGTGCCTAATAAGATTCCGTTTTAAAACATGAAATGCACCTTTCAGGCTGCTGCAGAAAGATATGGTGACACAAAATGGTGGCCATGAGCAAGACCCTTGCCTAAAAGACATATTCTAAAAGTACTTATTCTGAGACTATGAAAACCAAACTATTAACATGTTTAAATGATTATATACAATTTACAGTTATGGTTAGTATATTACATTTCAGCAAACACATTACACACTGTGTGTGAACTTTTGTAACTGTAGATGTCTTTGACGCAGCTTTGTTGTCAACACTGGTTTTTGGCGTCGTTGGCGTCTAGCACTGCTAAACCACGTCAACTAGTGTCATACGCTTAGGAAGCATGTGAAGGACTAACAGCTGATTTCTTTGCATTCCACTCTTTCACAAACAGAAATCTACCGGATCGTGTCGCAGAAACAGATCGCAGAGCGGTCTGCACACGACGAGTCCCCGGGAAACAACGTGGTGGACATCAGTGTGCCACCGACCACAGATGGCCAGAGGGGGAGCAAACTGCAGTGCTGTCAGAACCTGTAACCCATGGCAACAGTCTCTCCTTCCCTGGGTCGATTATTAATTGAAATCCACAGTGCTGGTGTGCGTCCATCCCCGTGGGTTGCAATATCACGTGAATCTGCACTTTTTTTTTCCTTTTCTTTTTTTTTTTAGATCAGTGGAGTCAGTTCAATTCTGTCATGCCATTAAAGATGAATCTCAAATGAAGTGTTCTTTTGATTTCAACTTGTAATCTGACCCAGGTACAGTCTGCTACATTCTAGTGCAAAAACAGGACTGGTGGTACGCAGCTACCAGAGTCTCACATGATTAGCAGAATAGCTTTGCCTGTGACCTTGTAAGCCTGGACATCTCCCTGATAGATGGTTATTGCCACATGCTGGAGGCCTGGGTTTGAATCCTGCTCGTTTTAGTCGTACTAGCAGTTCTGTTTTTGGACTCCCCTTCTCCTCCTTCTCATTCAGTCATCATCTCAAAAGTGGGTGTGATGCTACTAAGCTTATTTCATTTTGTGTAAAATATGTTATTTTTATTTTGATAGCTTGTCTGCTCACATTCATTATATAAATGTCATGAAAATAAATTTTACTATATTATGGTTTTGTGTTTTTTTTTTCCCACTTTCTTTTGCAGCAGATTGTTGATGGGTTTAGCACACACAGGTGTCATGCCATCCTTTTGCCTGGGCATGGTTACATTTAAAGGAAGTGAAATATGGTGGTTCTTAACCTCAGGGTGAGGCCTACTTAAAGAGACAGATAATGTATCTGGTTACAATAGAGATTATTGGGCTTAAAATGAATGTTTGGAATGTAAAGATCTGGTTTACCCACTGAAAATATCAGGTTTTACTGTAATGGTAGGTAATAATTCATATCAAGTCACAGTGGCATACTTTCTTTAAAAACTGGGTCCCAGTGTAAAACGTTCAGGAAACTATCTAATCTATTGGATAATTTATCCGTTTCAGCCAATTTGACATACTGCATTATTTGTAAAGGAAACAAGCCCCACCATCATATCATAAGTTCTGCTATAGCGTGTGAAATACTATGTATGGATGTTTGAATATGTTAAGTAACATCAAATTACTCTAGTGTTAAGTTAGATAATCTGTTATATTCCACTGCAGTCGATCACAAAAAAGTAATTCCAAAGATTAAGAATGTGGAAAAAGTGACAGTTCACACTGACTGAATCCAGGAGTCCCTCTTGTTTTATTGCACAATAACCCAACGTTCCAGGGGTATGCAGCAGGAAGACTACAATAACACAAAATACTTGTTTAGCATTTGCTGCACACATTGATTGACGTCTCTGAAACATATTTATCTTTTGCACCTCTGCTGAGTAGCAGTTCGCCGTGATACATTGTCGTGTTTTATATAGGACTAAAGGCTTTATTGTCACTATTCAGAACACTGTTGCTCTTCTATTTTAAACTGCATCTCGTGTGATGAAGGATGTTACTTCTGGTCTCAGCTAGGTGGTTCAATTTATGAATGGTGCATTTACAAGTGGAGCAGGGCTGTTTGCTTATGCACTTTTATGACAATAATAGAATCCCAATCCAATTGGAATGTAAACACTTTTCCACTATTTCCTTAAACGTCCCCACGCTGCTGTTAAGCAGACAGAGTCAGTTTTGTCTCATATGTTGCGATGTTATCGAGCCTGTGACGTTTGATATTTGTGCACTGCCGCCGTCTAAAAACAAAAATGATTCAAATGTTGTCGTCTAGACAGCAATGATAAAGCTTGACCTGGAAACTTTAAAAGAGTTCAGATTATAGACAAGAACATTTGTATGCGTGACTGTCGCCCTCTACTTGTCAAGAAAGAATATTCACAGATAGTCGATCATGATTTTAGATTATCGTCCTCTGCTGGGCTATCGGCTACCCATTGTTCAAAAAACAGCTAAATACATTGTGAAGGGGCATGGGGGAATTATAGGTAGTGTGAATATGTTTCATATTATACTGTAGTAGCATGCTGATTCAGTTATATCCTGCTACATTAGCTTGTGTCTTAGTATTTCCTATGTTTGTGTCACAGAGGTACAGTCGTGCTGGTTAGTCCATCGTCCATGTGATCACTTGTCCACCTGCCAGCACGGGCTGTCCAATGACAACTCAACATCGACTATGACTCCGGAATAAGTTCCTTCCCAAAAACCACTTTTGTGGTCAGTCAATACCGTAGTAGTTTACATCAAGTGCTTCAACAAAAGAAATCGGAGGATAAGAGTAGCTCTCGCCTCCTTAGAATGGTCCATCGAAGTGCAAAAGTTTTTTTCATATGATTCATTTTGTATTTAGAGAGCACATCACAGGGCATTATTTTTTAAATATTCCTCTTGCCGCTGCTCTGCACTCATACGATGGTCTCATCAGTCATTTTCTTGGTCAGCTTGGTTGGCACTGAACGCTGGGTGGTGTGTGCCCCCTTCATGTCAGGCATGAGCAGACGCACTTTCTGATTGGTCCTCCTCCACTCCGAGTACAACTGACAGTGATACCGAAATGACACCTGGAGTTGGACGGAAGCAGAGTGGGAGGGCGGGAGGTAATTGAGGAGGAAAAGACAGTCATCAAATAAAACTGACACTATGATATTCAAGATGAGTCGTACAGACGCAGGGTGAGAATTATATGCAGAAGCTGCCACTGCTGCACTACAAGCATTAAACAGAGAGGCTAACCTTTCACAATTTTATGACTAAAAGGACTGGGGTTTCAGAATAAGGTTCCAGTTTGACTGTACATCCTATTTTTTTAATAATGTTTTAAAAATGCAATGCAAATCTAAGGGAAAACATATCAATCATAGAGGGACCAGAACACATTAACCCAACTTGAACAATAAGAATATAAATCTGATAAAAATGGAAATCTGAAGGGCTGGTGTTCTTTGCAGTAAGCAGTAAGTTTATCCATGATGTTGTTCCCACTACATCAATTCAATTGAAATTACAGGTAATGTTTTGACTAATTTGAAGGTGTGAAAATGCCTGAGAGTGTAAACATACAGCAAATCATGTATGAAAAGGTGTTTTTCCCCATGTTATGGAGAAATAACTTGGTGATGTGTTGTTTACCAGAGTCCAGAGGATGTAGATGGTGAAGAGGGCGATGGTGAGGGCGATGAGGCCAACAGCCTCGAGTCTGCTCTTCAGTTGCAGGTGATCCTGGGCTCCTCTCAGACACAGCCAGCCGGAGATGGCTGCAAGAGGTGTGATGAGAAGGAAGCAGGCCATGTCGCACAGCAGCGTGCGCTTCTCACTGCGGGGGCCAGGGTCCTTCAGCCACTGAACATGAGCAGAATATACATCAATGGTCCAAATTATCTTTCTATGATAATGACACCTGGATTGATGTATCTTGCACTTCAACCTATCAACTAAGTGTTATTTGTTTGAAGATAATCATTGATGTGCTGTGCCATGATTTTTTTCCCCTAATTTTGAACCAGATTACTCTTGTTGTGTGTGTATTCTGTTTGGTTCTGTTCCTTAGAATAAATAAAAAACACAAAATCACATCAATACTGCAAAGGTAAAGCTCTGTTACCTGTGTGAGCGGTTGTGGTCGCCGTTCAATAGTGAACTCTGTGTGACAGAGTTCACAGTAGCTGGTGTTGGAGGAGGACAGCCACTTCTCCAAGCAGCTCTTGTGCACTTTACCCAGTGTCCCAGTGCAGTCACAGGGTGAGAGCAGCGTCTCTCCTCCAGATCCCTCATGACAGATCCGACACATACCCACATCACTGTTCAGAAAAACAGCGAAGCAGGAAAAGAGACGTGATGATTAAGCAATACACAAACTACAGAATACTGTACATCCCTCTGAGAGTTCCTCTTTCTCTTACCTCTGCAAGCTCACTGCTTTGACAACAGTGGAGAGGGGGCGGCCATCTTTGGCTGTAACCTTGGCAATGTACTGGGCCTGGGCAGTAGAATCAGACTCCTCCGAATCCTTGGAGGCCTCTGATTCTGCGTTCCCAGAGTAATCACAAAGAGAGCCAGGTAGGTGGCAGCACCCTGGTGAAGACATGTCTCAGCTCACGGTGACAGTGATGAAGATGTGGAGGCTATTCTCAACAAACAGCTCTGATCCAAAATGCCGATGTGCCACTCCTTTCTTCTCCTCCTCTGTCCACCCACAGAGAAAACACCTGGTGGAGGTAGAAACAAATTAGACACAAAGTGTGAGTGACTCGATTTAACTACATCATTTCAACTGTGTGAGTCTATCATAAGAATCAATGATGACTCAATGTAATAGCACTGCACGGAAAAAAAACAAAAAAACATTTGCAAATGTTCTAATCCTTTTTGCATCTTATCTGTCATTTTGATGAGAAATGGAGTCTGGAGGAAATGGAGTCTGTTAAGAAACAAAACATATTTACTCATCTAAAGATAAAGGTTTTTGAATGTGTGCCTGCAGCACAACATCTTTTCACCATAATCCTGTTTGTTACACATTTTTTTTATCTTCAATCAAATCATTTCAGACAGTGTCTATAGCACTTTTTCTCTCAAAGTCTGACAAAAGACGTACAAATGTGTGTAGTAAATTAAAAAGATACACGACCTAAAGGAGGACAAATTCCTTGGTTAGAGATTGGTTGATTTGTTTTGATTTGCCAAATGGATCTTTCAATAAAATAATATTATATTGATATAAGTCCCACAAAATAATGTTACAAAACTGTAATAACATGTCATTGCATCCTCATATAGTAATAGGTTAAAAGAATGATAACCTTAAGTAATAAACACATGCAAAAAGGCAACGTATTGTGCTTTACACAAACAATAAAACAGAAATAAAATCTACTGAAAATTAAATGGTATTAAAAAGTGCTAACTGAAAGACAAAAAGGTACCATCACCAAAATGTACATTTAATAAATAAAAACATCGCACAAGCAGGCGGTATAATCACTATTAAGCTAAAATTCATATCTTCATTTGATTATAAGCGGGCATTTTGGCCGATACGTAAATGACTGGTGTACCGTTAGTTTAGTGGATGTGCCACCGCAGGCAAAAACAGAATTTACCATAATTCTATACAAAACAAGTCAGACACTCTAACAATTGTCAACCCACCAATTGAAACGTGACACTGGTCCCGACACAAGCTTGTAAACAGCGTGAAATACAGATGTTATGGGGACATTTACTCACCCGACGGCCTCCCCTTCTCGCTTGGCCTTGGCCCTGTGCTAACTATACACAGGCTAGCTGTGCTAACCAGACAGTTTTAGCTACGAATTATGACATTGACATTTAGCCAAAAGCGGCCGATACGAGGGGATATAGAGCACGCCCGCGTGGTCTGTGTCCGCTCCATGGCTGGTGGTACATGTCGCGCCGGGAAATTTGGTTGAAACGGGCGACGAGAAGCAGCAGCAGCAGCTCTGCCAGGATTACTAGACACAACAGCTAACGCAGCTAACTGGATAGCAACGGGCAAGCCTACCCCAGCACCCGTCAGCTGTGCAGTGGTCACGTGACACGCGCTGCCTTCACGGTTATTGGTCATAGGTCACATAGGAGACTCACAACAACATTCCAAAGTGGCAAACATGCTTGACAAGACATTACAGGGAATTATTTATTGAAATGTGTGATGTTAAGGAGATCAGTAAAATAAGTGTGCGTATAATCCACAAAGCAACCATTAAAACAGCCTTTTCTGTGCAAATGTTTTAGGTTTATGACCTTAGACCGCTTGCAACGGCAGTTTACGACAAGACGCGAATGCAGCGCACAGTACTCAAAGCCGCGACCATGTTTGTTTTGATAAACTGCAGTTTTTCCGTCAATAGTACATTTTGGGGCGAATGTTGTCAAAACACCCCGCCAGGTGGCAGTATTTAGTCAACCATATTTGTGTTTCTGAGTCCACAAAGGACAGTTGAGTTAAGACTGTTGAAACCTTGACACAAACATGTGAGGGCCACAGACAGGTGAGGTCCTCGAAAATGGGTTCAACCACAAAAACAGGTGAGGGCCACAAAGCAGCTGAGGACTGTGTAAACAGATGACCATGACATGGTTTTATCACTGTTCATTTTATTCAGTTTCACCCTCTGAGGTTTTTATATTTAGGATTGTCTCATGCTCATCCACCATGCTGCTGGTAATTTAACATTCATATTCAACCGTTTTATCCTGTTAGGAGTCACAAGGTGAGCATAAGCCAATCCAAGTTGACACAGGGCTAAAGGAAGGGAACATGTCATTGAGCCTATATGCAAACATCCATTATCATTCACTTTCACATTTAAAGTCAACACGGAGTCTCCAATTGGCCTAATCCCTAATCTACATACTTTTGGACTATGGAAGAAGGACAGATTACCCAGAGAGAATCCATATACACACGGGGAGAACATGCAAACTGCACACAATTGAATAACCCACAGGTGATAAGGTGCCGTATCAATTTCAGTTTGGTGGTTTTTCCTGATTTCAGACCAGTGACCTACTTGATCTGAGACAACAACATCATGCTACTATGTGGCCAAGCACGACCATATATCATGTAGAGTAGTACCTATAACTTGGTGGAAAATGGCAAAAACTAGGTGCTGTCTGTTTGGCCACCATACATATAGATCTGTAATAACCTCTGACTCGAGTCAAAACAATATTCAGAACTGCATACTTCTGTATATTCGGTAAGCTGCATCATTGCCTGTGCATATATATATATATATTTGTGCATATATTTTATTTTTTACATCTTGAATTCAGATCTAGATCCCCAGAAAATACCAGAAATAATATATATTTGAAATATTTTGCTCACAAACACACAGGCAGCCAAACAAACATAGCAGAGGCGGTTCTCCAGACAGCGTCAACATCTGAAAAACAACCTGTTTCTCACAGGAATGTGCAAGTGCAAACATTGTGGAAAAAACCCATCTGACCTAGATCGTGACCAACTATCACTGAAATAGAGTTTGCCCTATTTCAGGGTAGCCCCTTCTCATAACTGTTCTGGACCAAAAGTGAGGATAACTATAGCAGCAAAAATGAATATCCCACCTAAAATAGTAACCTGTCATTGTTAATCATTAGTGCAATATCTATTTTTGTCATAATGCCCTATCTACCTGCCCTCTCTCTCCCTGCCCCCTCTTCATTCCCTTTGAACCCAAACACTGATAAAGAACTATTCCACTCGTGGTGAGTGTGATCACTGCTTATTACCGAGAATACACACACACACACACACACACACACACACACACACACACACACACACACACACACACACACACACACACACACACACACACACACACACACACACACACACACACACACACACACACACACACAAACACACACACACACACAAACATTAGACCACCTCTCTCATTAGCTTCCCCATCCGTCTGTTTGGGCAAAGTCCAGCAGAAATCACGAGAGACACCACCTCTTGCATGTGCGTGATATCATGAGACATGTGTTAGTAGATTGTAACCTGTAACGTCTACAGTGAACGCAATGGCCAACTGCACACATGGAGTATTGACCATTTAAAATGTAGGTTGATGATAACCCTCAGGGTATAATATTTCTGAAATATTTAGTAGTAAATTTCAGGCAGTAAATTGTGCATTTACTTTGTGTCTCACTTCTCTTATTCATATACACGTGTGACTGCATCAGTTTAATGTGTCATTTACATTTAAGAATTTAGCAGACGCTTTTACCCAAAGCGACTTATAAAAAAGGAAATGTTAAGTATCTTTGGTGATACCTACCGTTACATTTTTGTTGTATTATTTTAACGTTTAATTTTAAATTAATTTCGAGACAGACATCATTGCATAATTTATTCTCGGCGTTTTGCTTTCAATAACAGTATAATTCAGTCAGCTGCGATTCTGTCTCGTGATCCTTTAAACTGTCAGCAGGAGTCCTCATGAGCAGGAAGGCAGTAATTTGGTTTCTCTCATTTTCCCCCGACGCAGTCGTGACCTTGTGAGAAGGACACGAACTTGACCGTGCTGCCTTTTCTCACACTGCAAACACAAAACACAAACTCAATGCACAACTGTACAGTGGCTGCCATCACACTCCTCGATTTATTTATTACAATTTCAGCATAACTCCAAAAGTTTTTTTCTGGGGTCGCAGGTTATCGCCTATGAAAGATATGTATCGATTTTGGTGCCATGTTTCAGATACGGTCACCTTTTGAGTGTATCGACTATCTGAGAAACTGAGAGGCCGAAGTTTACACTTTCTCCCTCTGAGTGCTTTTTGATTTGCTTGTTTTTATCTTCCCCGTCTTCTGCTTTCTGATTGGTTTAACTATCTCCACGATTAGATTTATTCATTTATCATAAATATTTTTCCACAAAAGTTATAATTCTCATTTTATTTGTGTTAGTTGAAATAACATCAGTGAGCTCTTGTGCTCAACGTTAGATAGTGTTGGAACGCACAAAGATCACGTCGTTTCTAAAAAATTATGTTACAATGTATTATTTTAAATTTACTTGGTACATTTTACATCGAATATGTTAATATTCAATGCCTTAAAAAAGTGCACACACACACACACACACACAAATATCACACAATAATTACTTAAAATATATAATTCAAATGAAAATGAAAAATTATATAAAAATTACTATCCCCTAAAAGATTGCAAATTATACCACAATCACAATTTCATTTATTCAAAATAGTTCAGCCCTAGATTAAAGGCACCATATGTAATTCAAAATACTGCGGTCTTTTAGGTTTGGTTTACTCCGCCATTGTAGCTCAGACGTAACTGGCAGCCCGCTCGGCAGCTGAGACTCTACTGACTGCAATGATTGACAGCGGTAGGTGGCGCCACATGCCAAAACATTATTTCAAAACATAAACATGATTGCAGTCTGCAAAATATATTTTTTATGCAAATATTTTGGCTGTACTGTTGTTGTTGGTGAGTTCAGTTTGTTATATGAACATTATTCCTGAGTCTCTGTGACATATTAGGAGGATTTTATGGCCAGTTGCTTTAGATTTATTACATAATGCACCTTTAAGTATAGAGATTCTCATCAAAGCTTGAAAATGGGAAATTTCAAAGAATTGAATTCATAAGCATCTTGTGCTAATTGTTTGATGTTTTGGACTTTAAACATGTATTGATTTAAAGATATATAGTCCTGAAATCATGAAGCTAATAATAGCGAGCACAGTTAAACCACAAATGTATTTCTAACAGTAAAAGTAATCAAAATTAGACCAATGTAAACAACACACAAGGAGCTGTTAGGATTATTGTTTCTTTAAACTTGATTAAAAAATAAAATTCTGCATTTGTGTGCACCCCACTTATTTATATGGCTCAGTTGTGGCACGCCATCCTCTTTCATCTCAAACTCATCGACTCCCTCAGCATCACCTTTGTGTCATGAGACCTACACAAGCTCTTTAATGCAGGACACAACATTTTTGGTTTTGACTTTACAAATGTGGAAAGTGGACCCATGACTCCAACTTGTCATACTGTGCTCCCAATTACAAAAGTGCATGCATTCCTTCAGCTCCATAATCAAATCTCCCAGCTCACTCTTCCGAACGCTGTCAGCTGATTGTGGCGATCGCGGTAATTGAATGAACCAGCGTGCGCTGGATTTGAAGTGCTGACTAATCTGTCACTACGTTAAAGAGTTAACTTTCATCTTTAACAGCATCGTGTAGGGATTTGCATTACTGTACAATTATCTACACATGCAAGGAACATCTGTTTGTAACCCTAACCCTACTGTAAACGGCACAACTGTCAAACCGCTGGACAAGCTTCAAACTTGGCAGGTGACAAGATATTTCATCATCACACAAATGCCAAAAATCCAGTTCATCTATATATATATAGCTTCAGAGCATCAGCTGTATAGTAAAACATCTTAATTTATAGATGCCATGGCATAGGATATACTGTATATAACCAACATTGCACATTCAATTATTTGTTCTTATCTGTATATTGCACAGACCTCCTATTGAACTAGACATTGTTTACAAAAATTCAACAGCACTTTTATTATTATGAATTTTACATTATTTAGGTTGCAGATAAATGACAAAGCCTGTCCCAAATTGTGGGCTCCAAAAATGTTGAAATTTCCCCTGCCATTGAGGCTACATTTGATGGAACCCTGACAGCTCAACATATCCCAACATTGTAGTTGTTTTGCTATCTGCAGCTCTGTAGCTACAAACAGCTGTTGAGTCAGTTCTCCGTAGGTCAGACTGTGACTGTCCCACTTAACAAATTCGTGCCTTCCAATCCCCGCAGAGTTGCGACACACCTTCTGTCTCCCACCACAGGTTAAAAGCTTGTACTCACAGTGAGCAACAAGGCTACAACTTTGCTGTTCATTTTGAATTGAATTGAATTGAATTGAATTGAATTGAATTGAATGACTTTATTCCTCCCCTAGGATAAAATAAAATACAATATGGTAAAAAAAAAAAAAAAATCACACTCTAAATATAAGTAAGACTAGAATAAAATAAAATACAATATGGTAAAAATTACACTCTAAGTATAAGTAAAAAGAAATAAAATGTAAGATAAGAGTAAAAATAGAATAAAATAAAATACAATATGGTAAAACATTAAACTAAATTACACTCTAATGTAGAGTAAGTAATAAGTAGAGATAAGAATAAAGATAAGATAAGAATGCAAAATAACCCAAAAATTAACACACAGTGTAGAAAAGGACTAAACCCGAGATGTGAACTCAGAAGTACAGAAGAGAAATCCTGAATACAGAAACTGAAATTTATACCATGATCAGAGGCAAGTAGGTAAGTGAGTGGACATTTAAAACGAGGAGTTAAATATCCTAACAGCATTATTTTAGTGATAAACCATCTCAAATGAATTAGTTATCGTCTCCTCTGCCAAAGAGATTATGATTTTGGTTGGGTTTATCCGAGCAGCATAACTCAAAGGTTAAAGGGAATCATTTTAATGGTCAAGTACCAAAGCAGATAGGATTGGATTTTGATAGTGATCCACATCTGAATTTTGAAAGGATTGTACTGACACTGTAGTGAGCAGAGGTCTTTGCTCTCTGACTGCTTCCTCTAGTTTTAAATGTTAATAGAAGATAAGACAGACTTTGTTGTCCCAGTTGGGAATCTGGCATGGACAACAGAGCACATACTGCTACCATACAGGCAGCTTGTCTCTCATGCAAGGGGCTTCTTCAGTTCATGTTTTTAAATGTTTTTTTCCACATGATCTCAACAAGAAAACCAAAATATCATATACTGTGTGTCAGAATACCTGCAAATGGTGTACAGAAGAGGACTAGGGGCACATGACCTTAATCTGAGGCTGTTTTTTTTTTGTACAATTTTGACACGAAGCCCTTATCCCCTCTGTAACATGAGATAATTGTGTGAGGATGATTTTCCTTAGGCCTCGATAAGAAAGTGCACCTCTGATTCATTCAATGCTGACCATGTGAACAGTGCATGATCAGGGCGGGGACGAGCTGACGTCACGCGACAGGCTGACCAATGGCAGTGCGTGTTTTCCAGACTATGATTGTACAGTAAATACTATGAGCGTTGCCTCCTTCGTTCTCACTGCAGCGATGCAATCAGGTGAAAAAAAGGAGACAAACCCGAGGGTTGAGCTATAAAACCGTTTGTGCGAGACATTTTCTTCTGTCGGGGACTAACCTGCCGAGGACGAAGCTCTCTGCGGGTTTTAGTAGGAGATACCAGTGTGCAAGCGGGGAACAAGCTAGGAGAGCTCCAGGGGGGTTTGTTGGCCCTGTGCAGTCAGATTCACCGGAGACTCGCCCCACACCGCTGCCTCATCATCGACGTCGTTTGCCCGTCGACATTCACATCTTCACGGAGGCAGAAAGCCACGGGAAGGGACGGGACGTCAGCCCGTGTTTGGCCCTCCACCGCCGCAGCCCCGAGGTGCGCTGCCTGGCAGAGCATGTTAAATAATGAGCCAAAGGGACACGCTGGTTCATTTGTTCGCTGGAGGGTAAGTTATGCAACCAATGTCATGTATGTGTTATTGTTTCTGTTGAATACAGCCACACGTTTGACACCGATAAACAGTCGTTAGGCTATCTTTTGCTGTTAAGCTAGCATTTAACGTTTTTCACCCAGCGCGTGCACGACACAACACACACACTAGCAGCGGAATGCACGTCAGTGTCAAAAACGACACTTCCTGTGGGCACTTCAAAATAAAACATTCTGAACTGGATATCTGAACAGAATATGTTGAGGTAAAGGTTTAACATTTGAACTGGAGAATTTGTTAAACGAAATTGGATTAAGAGACAATAGTTTACCCCCTTTGACATTTTCAGTCACAGTGTTGTGCTAATTTAACATTTCAAAAATCAAAAATGTTAATAAGATGAATGAATGCATCTGTATGGAGCAATGCGGTGAGTTTTAAAAGTTTTAAAACATTTTTTTTTATTGTTTACATTCCAACTACTGTATTGATTCTTATGGTTATGTAGAACAACCCACATCATTTCCACATTTTCAAGGACCCCCAGGTACTGCAGATGATACAGCAGCATTACCCTGCAGTCTCCTGTTTATAAATACATTTTTAAACCACCAAAAACGACACAAAGTGAGGAGAACACAGATGTAGGTCAAAGCTGCACCCCATACAATTGTGAAGCAGAGCTTCTCATTCACGATTAACAGTAAAAAGGCCTAAGAGCTTTGTCCTCAAAGTAATTGTTAACAAAAACCTAAAGTGTATTGACACATCTCTCTTATTTTCAGTCTTCTGTTCTCAGTTTCGCTGTGTCTCTCACCACTCCTTTTATCTTTGACCTTTGATATTCAAATATGGTTATC
The DNA here is from genome assembly GCF_963457635.1 of Microchirus variegatus. Lineage (NCBI taxonomy): Eukaryota > Metazoa > Chordata > Actinopteri > Pleuronectiformes > Soleidae > Microchirus > Microchirus variegatus. Next base: position 13,234,551 of record NC_139806.1, read on the forward strand.
TCCTCGCACCACAATTCTAAACTCCATTGTCAGGGAGTCAAAATCCTCAAACCACTAACAGCAAGTTGCTGTCTTGAGTGACCTGACCTGCTTTCCCAAAATCTGAGCTGGGGGCCTTGGCGCTGTGCTTCCTCTGACAGCCCCTGTGCAGCAGACAGAATAACCCTGAAAGTAGGCCAGAGGTCACTGCTGCCTGGAAGCATGAAAGTCCATACACTGAAGGAGTGCAGCTAGAGGAATTTGCTGCTTGTCAGCAAACACAACTGTATAAATTAAACTAGTATACACTTAACCGAACATATAATGCATTTGTTAACCTCTGAGTGATTTAATCAACAATGAATTAACAACTTTCTCATGTTTTTACTGTGAAGCCATGAAGCCATACATGTCTTATTCTGGAAAGCATTTGGTGTCTACAGAGTGGGGACACAACATTGTTTTGGGATGGCATCTACAGGCCCTGAACTAAGAAATATGCTTTGTTGTAAATTGTTGTGTTTTTAATCAGACGAATCGGATAAGCTTTGGTTGATTCACATGTTGTTGACGGCGTCTGTTGTGTGGAGGTCAAAGTCTAAGCAACATGATCACAAGATCCTTGGTTACACTTTGTTTTGATACACTTTGAGTTTTGGTTGTTTTCACTTCTCCGGTCTGTTTAAAATGGTGTAATGCTTAACCGGTGTTCAAAATTATATATTTAAAAGTTCACGTCCCAGTTTTAATGGTTAGGATAAAGTTTAGCCAAACAGTGGAGTCGAATACAGTGGTGATTCAAATGCAGTGAAAAGTTCAATAGGTTCAATTGCGAGTCATGATTTTATTTATGCTGCCGCGAGTATATGAGTGTGTATGCGTGCGACAGCTAAACAACAATTAGATATATTCCTAACATTTTTCAAATAAAACAAGTCAGCAAAGTTGCTACAAGTACACCACTGTGCATCTTTACCCATTGCAGTATCACAACAACACGAGGTCATGGCGTTTGCATGTGTAACATAAGAGCTGGATGGAATAACAGATTGTGTTACCAATATTTGGAGAGACCAGTTTATATATTATTTATATATATGTGTATGTATAAATATTTATAAAACTGTGTTACTGAGAGTATTTTTTATTGTCTGTTCTTTTCACGGTTACAATTAAGGATATGCTAGAGTAATAAAACCCATTGTTTCTCTCTGTTCCTTCTCTCTTATGGCTAATGCAAATGCAGTGTTTGCTTTTCCTCATTCTGTCACTTTCTTCCACCATGCCCTTTTGTTTCTGAACCCTTTTCCTCCCAACCACCTTCCCTGTGCCCTTTGCAGATGTGGAGGTACAGTGGGTGCAATTTTGACTTGTCCTCTGGAAGTGGTGAAAACAAGACTACAGTCCTCCTCCATCACTCTTTACATCTCAGAAGTCCAGCTTAGCACTGTCAATGGAGCCAGCGTGGCCCGTGTTTCTCCACCAGGGCCTCTACACTGTCTCAAGTAAGGAAAATGACACTTCATATTCATTTTATGAGCTTTGGACATTGTTGTTGTAACATTGTTAAACCAATCAAAGGGATTTTAGGTTTGATAATATAGAGGATATGGATATAGAGCTCCCAATGTGGGACATAGTATTATTTATTTTACCAGATCAATATGTCGGAACTTGTGCGTGCTGTATTAAATGAGCAGTGAATGTTTACATTAGCATTTCCAGTTCCAACACATATTGCATATGCAGTAGTTGTGTAAGAAACTATTGATGAGCTAATCTATTGTGATATTTTTACTATACAATAATTATCCTTGTTTATAGTGTTCCAATATATGGTTTTATTCTTGCCAATACACAGCCTTAATATTGCCGCCTAAATGCATACATTGTTATCACAAGTTGCAAAATAATGGGTGACGGCAAGTGGATGCAAACAATCAGAGCAATTTGTGGCAATGGCATGACTGAATTTTTTTTTTTGTGAAAATGTCTCAGTCTTCAGGGAATTTTTGCAGTTGCTCTCCATTGTACAACCCCAGCCAGTTAACACAAGGAAAAGAAATACATGAGATTCCACACGTTTTTTTTAAAGTCCGTCAGAGCTGACACACACAATGGACTTTATCTGGAGATTAATCAAGGGATTTGGCAGGAGTATCTCTGGAGAATGACTTCTGTTTTGTGTCTTTTTGCACACATTTGTGTTTTTTTACGGCATAGTTTTTTAAAAGTTAGCTAATAATTATTTGTCTGAAAAGGAGTTATTTGTTGGCAACTGGATTTGCTAGAGTTATACAGGCATTGCTTTAGTTGCTTATTGTCCTTATATATATATATATATATATTCATTAATTATTAGACTATTAATTAACCTGTTTTAGGGACCAGATTTTAAGGTTTTGTTTTGTGCTAGTGAATTATTTTAATGCGAAATAGTAACAACAAAGTCTAACACCAAGACACTAAAGGTTCAAACTTTGCACCCAACAATACAATAATTTTAAGCCTCATTAAAAGCTTTATGGATTATTTGTCTAATTTCTCTAGACCGTTTTCTGGAAACGGTGCAAGAAATCCACAGTGAATATTTGTTCCCTTTATGGTGATATAATGTGTCATTGCTCATCTCCATAAACACAGTGGAACATTACCAGAGAGATAGGAAGTCATGATTTAGATGAATCTGCCAGTACGCTGGTGTTTATCTTGCACCTACTGAAAGAAAAAAAAAAAAAAGTAGCTGGAAAATTACAACGAACATTGGACACTGAGGGCTCAAGGCTAGTAAATAAGTAAATATTCAATGTAGATGTTGTTGTGTGGAAATCTACACTGATATTGTCACACAGCCTGTCACATTGTTTTATTCTGAGACAGAAACTGCCAAATGTATTCATGAATTATTTTTGCAAATTAGAAAGTTTTGACAAATCTTTCAACTGCTTTATTTTACTACATAGCCCAATGGGAATTATGTCAAACTTGTCACTTTAGTCTTTTACCAAAGACATGTTTTCCCTCTGTGAAGAAAACACTGGACTGATGGCCTCTTTTGAGAGACTGCAGTCTAACATGGGCATTGTTTTGGGCTCAACATTGGTCTTGTGCCGATATAAACCAGCTTTGTCGGCTGCCCTTGAGCCACAAGTAGAAGCAGAACACCACTATAACATGATACAGAGCGGGGCAGGGCAGAAGAGGTAACAGTGGTGGAGGGATCAGGAAAAGAAAAAAGTCAAAGTGACTCAACATGCAGCGAGGTGCAGGCCAAGTTCTCTTTTTAGAGCGGGGCATGTTGACTTACAATTTATTTTTATTTTTTTTACTGTGGAGAACACAGTCTCTTTCAGATAGGTGTGCTAACCTAAATTCCACACTGTAAATAAATAATTTCTGACGGAGCGGAGCTTGGTTAGAAGGCACAGTTCATTGAGCCACAAGCAGAACAAAAACAACTTACAGCTGTTCCACGAACAGCCTCGTGCTACTGTATGTGTTGTTTGTTTAAGGGGCAGTGTGGCCATTTATTGTAAGAATATAATCTACCCACGAAAGACCATTTTAGAATCTGGGCCAAAGTGCAATTTTCTTGTTCTGGGTCTTTTAATCTTTCTGAGGTTGTTTGCTTATTTTCTTTGAATGTAACTTGTAAAACACGTCAAGGTGAACTGCAAGACAAGCTCATTTGAACGAGGTAGGGCCCTATGATTTCCGTGTTAACGGAATCGCGGACGGAATCGCGGAATTGGCCAATAAAAACGGAATCTAATGTTAAACGCGGAATATCGCGGAAATTGACATAATGTGACTGAAATGCTGTCATCGTGAGGAGAAAGAACGTTTGTCTGGAGAAATGTTCCGGGGAACGCTCATTCGTGGCACCACCCGTGTATCTCCCCACAAACACTCACCCGGTCAGGGTCTCCCCCAGTGCGTGTTGCTTGTTTATTTACTTTATATACACTTTTTTTTTCTAAACCGCGGAACAAGTGCGCTGCGCTCGCATGTAACCGGCGAGCGTCTCCTTGTCCAGGTGCCGATTGAAACCCAAGTCACACCATCAAATACGCCATTATTACGGTTATATTGTTATTGTCAATAAAGATGTTGTATTTAGGAATGCACCGATAATTCGGCGGCCGAACCACGGCGAGTAAACTGTGGAACATCGCCTGTTAAATGCTGGAAAGTATCTGCGCAAAAGTGAAACTTATGAACTCCCCGCGACTTTCACTTCACAGCAGAGAACATTCTCTCTCTTTGAACAGTTAACTAAAGACATCAGCTCATCTGATGCATCTGTTATTCCCTTAATTACAGCGTTGTAGAGGTAATATTGCGTGTTGAGAAACGATCCAGTCGGATACGGAGAAGCGCACGGCGCAGGAGAGGGAGAACAGTACAGCGCAGGGGCGGTGCGCAGAAATCCGTCTGCACCAGATGAGGGGGCACTACCACTTATTTATTTATGTTTATTATTATTATTTTACTTTTAAATGTGACCAGCATTGCATGGCTTGTTTTAAGATTCACTGGCATTTACTTAATTAGGATTTAACTTAAGTCAAAACAATTGAACAATTGAGAAGTCAGTGGATTCAAGAAGAAAGTTGCATTGACACAAAAAGCACACATTCTATGGTGGTAAAGTAAGTATAAAAGGTAAAAAAAAACAGAATAAAAAATAAATAAAACGGAAAAAATGGAATTCTAAAAAATTAAAACGGAAAAAACGGAATTTGGGAAAAAATAAAACGGAATTTGGAAAAAAATAAAACGGATTTCATAGGGCCCTAACGAGGTCACCACGTTCGAGTTGAGATAGAAGCAAACTTTGAACTCGGGTGACAGAAACCGAAAAACGTGCGCCGTCATGATAAACACCCTCTGAAGCAGGGCACCTGTCATTTCATACTCTGAGTCTTCCAGTATGTTGATGGTGAGCCTGTGTATATTATTAGGCTGAGTGTTATGTTCTGGCAGCATGTGAAATAAATTATTATTTACTGATCAAGTTGCTTCGGGCACCCGCATCAGATTTAAATTTAGCCACAAACACAGATGTGCCAAATGAAATGTCGTCTCTGTGCTTTGATGGACTGTCCAGCTACGTCCTGTAACTCTTTATTCTTTTTTTTTTGATTTCTTTTGGTGAGATTTAAAAAGAAAACTACTTGGATTTACAGTAATTAAAAATGTCTTTAAAAAGTAAATGAAGGAAAGCTTTCGTTGAACTGTTTTCTGTCTTTTGCAGGTTGATTTTAGAGAGAGAAGGGCCCCGTTCACTCTTCAGAGGACTGGGACCCACCCTTGTCGGTGTGGCACCTTCCAGGTATGAGCAGTATTATCTTAGGTATTCTGGGTGTGTTTGGTGCTGTAAATGAGATTTTATATTGAGTGAACTGGCCGTCTCATTGTTGTCATTAAAGCCGGTATTTCTGTGAAAATGCATCTGGTGCTGCTGCTTCTGGACACATCGTCACAATTGGAAACACATGTTTTCTTAATCTCTGATGACGGGGTCATTTGAGGACTTACAACAGTAAGGCCTTAGCCACGTGGAAGTGGAACAAAAACGTAAAAAGTAAATCTTTTTCTTCCTTGTTTTGAAAACATTTTCCATAAACACAACATTGTTTCAGGAAATGTCTTCATCACACGAAAGTTACTTTCTTTTTTAAATAAAGCTTTAGTCGAGCAAGTTTACATTGCGATTTATACAATCGCAGATTTAAAGAATGCAAGCTCAAGAGAGAGGTGGGATTATGATGTCCTTGTTCCCCCAAAATTAGTGTTGCCGATTCCCTAGTTTTTTAAAATGTCATTTATGTGTGGATAAAATGTCGATGCAATGTTTTCATGTGGACAGTCCCTAAATTCAGATCACTGCTAGGTCGATCTGTTATCAGATGTTAAAGGCATATGTTTTAATCTATTACCTCTCGTTTTACATAGTAACTTGGCACACGGATACATTTCTGTCGAGCAATATTTCCCTTCCTTCAAATCCCATTGGAAATGAGCAGGTTCTCTCCTTCTTAGCTGATAGTGTTGCATAACAGCCTGCGGTCTGAGTCTGAATGAATCAGGAGCGGCAGTAGGCCTTGAACAGCTGTGGCACACTCATCATGTGACTGGTGATTTTGGTGTGCATCATCGTAGTGGGTTAGTGCTTTATAGAGGCAGTTTCGTATATTGTGTTGGTGTCTAATCCCTCTCTGTGACCTGTCCAGTTCTCCCGAGCTACTGCTTCATCACATGGCCGTCATCCTCCAACCTGTTGTGGTCTTTTTGTCCGAGCTATCCTCTCTGTAGTTTTATTCTCTGCCTCTCTCACTGTGTTGATCATCCTTATTTGTCTATATTCATTCAGAACTGTGTCCCTCTCTCTGTCACTCTCTGATCGGTGTCCGTGTATTCTGTTCACCATGTTGTTTTGTTGTCCAGCTGTGCAAGTGGAAGCTTATTTCCTGGTACAATAAATAGATTTAGCAAACTGTGACACAGGAAGATATGGTTATATAAGATGTGAACCTGATGAACTTTAAAGATGCAACAATTCCTCTTCATTTCACTTTAACCCAAGCCTTAGTTGCAAAATAACTGAATGAACATACTGATTGGTTACTTTTTTTGTTATCTGTTAGAGAAGTTCTTGGTTGCTGGGCTGCAGAGTTATTCTTTCGGATTATAATTAGGATTCAGCACGATGACGTTGGAGAAGCTAAAAACATTCACTGATACTAATGAGAGCACACAGTCTCCTGGGTATGCTGTTAGCGATCATTAGCATGCAACACTCATACACACGCACATATGTTGGTATTGCATTCATTGTGTGGATACACATTCCTTAAATGCCTAAGCTTTACCCTAACTCTAATCTAAATGTTTATATGAGTGATGATTGCACCAGCAGCATCACTCATTAAGTGAAGGTGACGCACTCACACATTCTCCAGCCAATCACATGATTGATCTGCAGAGCAGCACGGTCATGACAAAAGATGCATGTGTGCTTTCAATTCAGATGGAGGGCGGAGGATTTGAGGTCACTGGATTTAATTATGCTCAGCAGAAACCCCTGACTTAATCCTGTGGTTTTTATTTAGTGAGGAGAAGTGAGAATCGCGTTGAATAAAATGCTTTTAAAGCATGCAGCACGATTCAGTCTCTCACACACCATACGCATATCTTCCACGGCCTGCATTGCGCCACCATTTATAAACCTAAACTTGCTGAAAAGCCAATATTAGCGGTAGCCTCAGCTAACATATCTATTGCTGGCCTTGTCATCATAGCAGGCGTGGTTTGTCCATGAGTATAAACTCAGAGCAAACAAACCAAACAATATGGTTTGTATTGTAGGGCTGCAACTAACTACTATTTTTCATAAAAGTTTAACCTGTGGATTATTTTCTTGATTAATCAATTGTTTCTTATTTCTTATTAAACTCCATCTCCTTTACCACAGGGCGATCTACTTTGCAGCCTATTCAACAGCCAAGGAGAAGCTGAATGGGGTGCTGGAGCCAGACTCTACCCAGGTGCACATGGTGTCAGCTGGGATGGCAGGTAATGAAGGCTCCCTCCCCTCTGCCTTTCTGTCCGTCTGTCTGTCTGTCTGTCTATCAGTCTGCCTGAACAGTGTGACTCAATATTGGGGGTTTATTTAAAAAACATTTCAGTTTGTTTTCATAAGATATATTTCCTTTATCTGCTCATCCTTATTTTTCCTACTTCATTCAGTTTCTCCCATCACCATGTCTTTCTGTCTACATGTGTGGGATGGTGGGGTCTTCACAGAGTTAAAAGCTTGTGAATGAAGTTTGCAAAAGCTAACTACTAATATCTGTGATAAAGGCATTACATTTGCTCTTTCGTGTAAATATTATGTTGTACAGAGTTTAACAGAAAGCACAATTTAAGACTCTTTGGATCAAACTGACATTCATGTCGACTGTATTAAACATGCCCTCACTTTGTTTACTGTGAAACAAAACTGACATTTTTTTCATGTTGTAAACACTATACATTGTGTAGCACTCATCTCCCACCTGGCAATTAAAACAAGCACATTGGAACAATGGCAGTCATACAATGAAATAGTGCATCCTCACCACATACCCTCTGTAAATACACCCATCCGCCCAGTAAGTTGTCTCATTATGGTGGCCTTGATGGCCCACATGTGGTTTAGTAAGCAGAGCATTTAACATTTAACATGTACTGTAGCACTTGTTAAACGTCCGATTTTAGTCAAACTAAAACAAATTTGGTTTTCTTAATGTCATGTAAAACATTAGTCTGACTAAGATCGAGCTAATTTAACATACCTGAATTCATAGTCCGACTACTCCTGCATGACTGGAGTCGGACATGGCGTTCTGCGCATGCAACGACGTTTCCTCCCTGGTTATTGACCTGGAAGTAGAAGGAGACAACATATAAACTGCAGTACTGTTGCTGCAAATCATTTGGCGGGGTCTTTCTTTGGACAACATGGCAACAACAAGAGCCATTAGCATGTTAAGCAGGTACGAAACGGACAGAACCACAGCACGGTCCATCACACCGTCCGCCATTTGCTGTTGGTTATTGGAAACTGATTCGATACGTACTCATTTATAGAGGGATACAGCGCCACCTACAGAGGCAGAGTCAGACGTACATGGCCAATAAATAGATTTTCTCCTCTGCATGCATACTTGGACTCAGCAAGTTGTCCAATTGCCTGTCTTGGTCAGACTATGACCTTAGCTCGATTAAACTGTGCATGTAAACGTGCTGACTGATGGCATTCATCCCCATCGTGACTATGCTGAGGTTACTGTATCAATATCTGACAAAAAACAAGAACTAAACCACATGGTCCTCAAAGTTTAGGTTGTGCTTTCCTCTTATCCAGGCCCTGTTGTCTATCACGTCTTCCATCATTATTATTATTATTTTTTTTAATTATTATTATTATTATTATTATTATTATTATTTCCCTCTCCCCTTTTTCCTATTTTATTCTGTTTTGAGGTCCTCTCCAGAGGACTCTGTAAATGGTTTAACATCCCAGTTGTTACTTAAACAGTGTGGTGTGGGCCCCCGTCTTTGCTCTGTGTGTATAGAGGAGAGAGCACTGTCCCCAAAGGTCAACCGGGGCCCCTGGCACTCGGGCGGACACGTCAGGTAGCACCCCATTTCTTTACACTGGTATGATGAACACCATGTATTTGTAATCAAATTCCATTGCTAATGGCAGTGTGTTTGCTGCTGGTTTGAGTTTAAGGTTGCTCTTACACAGTTTAGGTAATGCTAAGTCTTGATACACACTTTCCCCCCTTTCCTGTAGTCTGCTGTCTCGATATATAGTCAAGGTAAAGTAATGACTAAGTATTTGGATGTGTCTTATTTTTGTCTGCTTAAAAGAAATGCTAACCTTGTCACTGCTACAGAGGTTCTAATCACTATTTTTTGCCTTGTTGTCATCATCCATCTCCATCAACTCCAATTTTTAATGGAGAATTTGTATCACACCATCATTGAGCATGACATCCTCTTTTTGAGTGAGTTGCTCAATGGTACTCTCACTAGTTTGCAAGTCATGAATTAATGAATGTGGTTTAGATACAACTGATGGAAACAGTGGAATTGTTCTTGATGCCATTTACACTTCTTCACCCCAATGGCAGTTGCATACATATGGCAAGGATAGACTACAACATAACCATAGCCCATAACCATCGAGTGCTGGAAACTGTCTTATTGCATCTTGGTAGCTATACAAGTGCGTCAGTGTCTTATGAATTTGAATGGCGTTGTTTTAGCCATTTATAAGATTTTTCTTCCAATTTTAGTTAAGAAACTTTGAGGTGGAATCACCATCACATCTGTGCTGTGATTTATTAGGTTTCATTTTTGCTCCTGGATAGGAGGTTTGGCTCGCCTCGACTTATGTCTCCCCCTCAAAGCAGCCAGCATTGTGACTCACATTTATCCTGAATCATGAAGTCTCCACCCAAGACTTTGAACCAATCAAATTTATGAAAAAAAATAAATAAAAAAAAATAATAATACCTTCGTAAAAAATGGCTTCATGCACTGTCATAAACTTGAAATAAGGGGAAAGAATGCAAATTAAGTGCCAATAAGATAACATTGTCTTTATAAATGTGCTAATCTTTTCTTTAAAAATTGAATTTAATGTAGACCGTATCCTATTTCCCTTTTCCTTACGTTTAAATGCTCGGCTGTGTACAAACATGACAACAGCCGTGAGTGGTTGCCATACACACACACTGGGAAAAGTGCATCCAAAGGGATCTCTAATGTGAAAAGATTGTCTTTCACAACATGCAAACATGTACAGTATCTGCGTCATCATGACTTCAAATTACGTAATATTGTGCCAGTTCATTGATTCTTGTTATTTCAGTGTCATGTTCAGTGACACTGAAGATAATTTGTCGTATAATTCCTGTAGAAGTTATCCGATATGTTTCTCCAGAAACAGACCCGGCTCTCTGGAGACTCATTCCCCTTCTGTACAAGGACGTCTGAAGGTTAATTTTAAATTCACCCCAGTTTTTTTTAGTTTTTTTTTTAATTAGGATTAGCCCAGAGGCGTATTTGGGCCAGACTCAGCTTCACTTTCACCAATATATCATCACATACTCATAAAATGCATTCTCCTCACTTATTTCATCCACCCATTCAAGTCCACAATACACAACGACAAGGTTAGCATTTCCACCTGACTCTCTTTTATTTTCTACCGTATTTTAGGTAGATATCTAATGTTTTCTAGAATATGTAGATTATACTTTCATAATGGTACAATGATTATGAAGAAATACACCTTCTGCTTTTGCATTTGTACTTTGTGTGTCGCCTCGCTTCAGTGAGATGGAGCTGGAGGTTTGGATTGGGTTGGCTTATGTTCAGTCAACATTTACTTTATTCCAGTTTGTTAATGGAAGTAACGGGAGGGGATAAATTGTGGTAATTTGAAAATGAAAGACATGTAAAACCATTTCCTTCAAGGAATTAAAAGTACATTTTCATGGCAGGGGGGGATAAAAGTTGGGATCACAGTATGGAGAAAGATGGGGGAGGCCAGTCCATCACCTCCCATCTCTTCTCTGTCTGCTTGTACTGTATCAGTGGGTTGGGGTGGTTGGTGGGGTTGACGGGGGGGTAGATGTGACTGCTGCTTGTGTGTGACTGTGGTACAGAAAAGCCTGTGTCTATTTTAGGGCTTTACTGTAAAGCTTTCACCCCTGCGTGATTGGGTGGGAGATCCCCGCCAACTGTGCCCCCCATATCTGCAGGCTACTAGCTGCAGCGGGGAGGAGCTGGAGGAGCTTTGCCCCTCCCTCGTGAGTACACTCCATAGACGCTACTTCCTTCTACTTCCCTCTTTTTCCTTCTTCCTCTTTGTTTTGTTCTCTTCTTCTTCTTTTCAACAGATGAGTGTCATCTTCTCTTCTTCACGCAGTTGCTTTAGCGTAGGGTTCTGTTGCGCTGATAGACTAGACGCACTCAGACTTGTGCTGCTGTTTTCTGCAAGGAGCCATGTTGGATTTCTCTGTCTTATATCATCTTTTCCCAGACACTTTGGGGTTATTTCATAATGACTCAAAGTAATACTTATTTTCTACAAATCAAACTTTACATACTGTAGATTTGCCTGCTTTACAAATAGACATTTGGTTCAAAGTAATATCTCATGTATACAAACACATGCCTGCTCTGTACTGCCCATGCACATTAGAGCCTTCTTACTTCGTCTTTATCATTGACCGGCCTCTTGTTTCAATATAAACTAACACTGAGTTTGCCTGTGAACAAGGTCGGCCACCATCCTTAGGACGTTAAAAGGCCACAGTAAAGTCCAGAGACTTTCCACTTTAGTCTTACTGAATAATTGAACAATCTCCTCAATACACCATCTTGTTTCTCCCTGCTTTTTCCACTTGAGCATGCCGTGTGAGTATCAGGCCAGTAACCTGTCTGTAGGACCTCATATATAATGCAAGACTTCTTGCAGTCCTTGACAAATTTGTGGAAACATTATTCACATAATTCACATGAATGTCATAGTTAAGCAACACGAAATGATGTGTTGCTTAACTATGACATTCATAGAAAAAAAACTGACTGTAAAAACCAATGTGTTGTGTAATAATATATCTGAAAACTGACAAGGATGAGTTTATGTTATTCATTAGAACCAAAAAAGGTCTCATTATTATCACCATTCTCAAAAGAAATGTATCAGACTAGTTTGCTGCTTAACCTCATTTGTTTCTGTAAAATCCCTTTAAAAACAACAAATAGAAAACATTAACGCCTGCACAGTTTAAAGTTGCTACCTTCATTAAGTTAAGAAACTTAACTTCAGGAAGAGTTTCATATTCACATGCACCAGAGTAATATTTCACATGAAGAGTAATGTGTATTTTCCTGTCTCTCACAATTACTGAGGATTTTCCTTTGATAAAGTTCATCAATACAGTAACTCCATTTGAATACTTGAATGAAATGGCTCACTGAAAAAGTTAAAAAGAGAAACCCGTAGATGATGATTAGTAAAGTGTTTTCCTCATCGTCTTTGACAGTATAGACTATTTAGTACACTAGGTTAGATTGTGATCCTCCAAGTGTCTCTGCATCTGTCTGATCCTCTCACTTCCTCTGAATTCTCCAGGGTTTACAGCCATCACCGCCACCAATCCCATCTGGCTGATTAAGACCCGTCTGCAGCTGGACGCCAGGTGAGCCTCAAACCATAATACTGTAATAACTTCGGGTGACAATTATATTAATTGAACTCCGGAATTAAAAAAAGCTTTCTTTGTGATTACAGAAACCGCGGTGAGCGGCAGATGAATGCTTTCGAGTGCGTGCGGCGGGTGTACCAGATGGACGGCCTGCGTGGTTTTTACCGGGGTATGTCGGCCTCATACGCCGGCATCTCTGAGACTGTTATCCACTTTGTCATATACGAGAGCATCAAGCGTAAACTGCTCGAGTACAAGGCCCACTCGAGCATGGACGAAGAGGAAGAGTCGGCCAAAGACGCCTCAGACTTTGTGGGCATGATGCTTGCAGCGGCCACCTCCAAGACCTGTGCCACCTCAATAGCCTATCCTCATGGTATGTTTGTCTCACACACACACTGTATCTAAGATTAGATCAAGACAATAACTACTCGTGGCCTGTATTGTATTTATCACCATTTTCTTTTTTACAATTGCAGAAGTGATTCGAACACGGCTACGAGAAGAGGGCAGCAAGTATCGCTCCTTCTTCCAAACTCTGCTAACAGTACCCAGAGAGGAGGGATACCGGGCGCTGTACCGCGGCCTGATCACCCACCTCGTCAGACAAATCCCCAACACCGCCATTATGATGTGCACCTATGAAGTGGTGGTCTACCTGCTTGGCCGTTAACCACCCCCCCCCCCCCCCCCCAGCCACACATTCTTCCTATAATTAAAGGAGGATGCATTGAGCAAAATGACTGAGAAAGTTGCTCTTTTTTTGCAAGTGGGTGTGAAATGTCAAAATTAAGACCAAAGGAAAACTGAAGATGCTCTTGTGGACCAGATACAAGGACAAGTGGAAATCACATGAAGTAAAGAAGAAGAAAAAAAAGTTAACATATTAGCATCACCAGCCCCAGTTCCCTTTGATTAACCTGACTGAACACATGGAGGGCGCCGTAGGTCACACATGATGATTATTGGTATCGTGGGTGGTACAAGAGAATAGTGATGACAGGAAAGACGATGACAACACAAAGGTACCTCTGAAGGAAACTATTGAAGCACATTTCAGTGGCCTTAGCAGAAAGGTTTAACTTGCATCATTGTCTTTAAATAAAGAGTAACAGTCACTTTCATGTAGAGGATAGTGCAAAGGTGGAAAGACGGTAACTAAATGCAGGTCAGGCTCAATTACAAAAGAATCCCCACTTAGCACTATTTGTCTGCACCAGTCTGCCCTCGCCTCATTGCTGTGCAACTACTGTATGACTAGGCAGTTAAGGAATGTTTGATTTAAGGTTGAATGTGGCGTCTTAAACTCACCCATCCATGTAGGATTATTGCAGAAAAACTGGGGCTTCAAACATTCCCCCCCTCCCCAGATCACTAAAGCCACCCTCCTCCTCCTCCGTGTTAAGTCCCGTCACACAAGCTGACCTTCATTCAGTGTTTGATTCCTGCGCAGCTCAATGTCCGGCAGTGGTGACGCGAAGAGGCTGAAGTTGGCCCTGGACTTTGACCGTTTTGTTAAAACTGAAAGGTCAAAGCTGAAAGGTCAAATTCTTTCTCAACACAGTCACAGCTCAGGACGTCTGTGAAAGCAGGAGACCTATGTGTCCTTACTGAGTTAAGAGGTGTGTGTGTGTGTGTGTGACTTCCAGAATATACTAAGATTTAAGTAACTTGTATTATTGTGCCGCTACTTGAAAGATAATGTGACGGTGTGTGTGTGGGGGGGCTGGGAGTGGGTGGGTGTGTGGGTTTTACATGTTGGTCACTTTCATCATAATAGTCTATGTTCAAGAATGTGTGATGTGTGGCTGCAGTCATGTGTGCCTGCATGTATAATAAATATCTGCTCCAGATTTCCCTTCTCCAACTATTAATCTTGCAGGACACGGAGAGTGTGGAACAGCTACTGTGAGCGTTTGGTTTCCCACTCTCACGGCGGTCCTTTCTTCCAGTGGCTTCCATCTGAACCCGATAACATGCACTTTTGTGGCCTTTTAGGGCTTGTGCTTAGCATTTTGTTGTGTGGACAGTGCAAACTTTTACATTGTGAAAGGAAAAAAAGTATTACTGTATGTTGAAAATGGTATTTTGCGCCACTGTTCTTACAGCAGATATATTTTACAGTTCTCAGTTTGTGAAGGATGTCCAAATGTGTTTATATAATATGTATATGCATATCATTATTATTTTTTCTTCTTCTTCCAAAGGCCCACGTATGATCATCAAGTTTGCGCTCGCAAATTATTTTTCTTCGTTTCTCTTTCTTTTTTTCTTTTTTTGTGCAATTTAACCTTGTTCTGACATGGACAAGTTGCATGAGTGATTAAGTTAAAATAAAAAAATAAAAATGTTTTGCATTTGTATGATGCTGTATGACGTAAGCTGCCATGCAAACATGTGTGCATTAAAGGCTGCAGAACAAATACTTTGATCGAAGCATTTGTACTGGAGCACTGGGTGTTTTTCAGCGTTCATTAAGTGTTACATTTTGCAATGTTTTGGATGTTTCTGCCATTTTTGATGTTTACATTGTTTTAAGTGTCTGTCCGATTGTGGTTTTTTTTTTGGTTATTTTTTGGCCTTTGTCTGGAATATCTGGTTGGAAGTGTTTTAATGTGAGAGTTCAAGAACTGGAATCTAATCAGATTACCAGTGACTCAGAATTTACAAAACTTATGTTACCGAAGAGATATTCACATTTGCAAAAACAAACAAACTTGTATAACTGCGAATACTCATCCTTGATGGTGATTGGCTGAGACATGTTTGAAGTTTGACGTCTGTTGTGAATTGATCAATTGTGTGTTCAATGACAGGTTCCATGTTTAAAAAAAAAAAAAGAAGGTGATTGTATTGACTTAAACGATTACAGAAAACATGATGTTCTTGAACGCTCTCATTACCCCCCAGAGGTGCTGTAACGTGTAATAATTGATTTTCTGTCTCCTCTGACATGTTTCTTGCCCTTAGTTGATGATAGTGCTTTAAAAAAAAAAGAATAATTGTGCTGAATCATTTTTAACATCTCAGTTTTCCTTGAAAACACTAATAGCTTTCATGTGTTTGGGGCCCCATCGCAGTGACACTTGAGGTTGACAACAGACAACTGGACAAACGGTGCAAACCTTTCATTTCAACGTTTTTAAATCTCTCAGTTCAGCTTCTACCTGTGTGTGTAGGAAGCAGGGCCTCAAGCAGGGCAGAGAATGAAACCTGAAAGATATGATTTTGCCAGCTTAGTTGTTGATGTGTTTTCGTTTTGTTTGTTTGTTTTTAAAAACAAAAGTCAATAAAAATCAAATTCAACAGTAGATACAAGCGTTTCGTTGTATTTTTTACTTATTGATATGCAACTTGGGAGTTCTGTAACAGTGATACACTGTGTTATAATAGGAATAATGATAATGTAGTCAGTCAGAAGAAACTTTGACAACTAAGTCTATTGTATTCATCCCGAAGGAAACAGCGAAAGCGAAAGATCCTCAGGATACAAATTAAACATAGTACATACACTCAATGTATGGCAAGATATGGTAAAGATAAATATACATATATATACATATATATACATATATACGTATATACATATACACATATTATATATATATATATATATACATACATGTATATATATATATATATATATATATACGTAAATATATATATATATATTCACTATAATCACATGTAGAAACTCAAATTAAGTGCAATATGGTTACATGTTTCCATTTCTTTAAAAAAAAGAGGAAGCATTTAAGTAATGAAAGACGTGTGTTATCAAGCTGAAATATTTATTTACATATATATATTTATATGGAAATTGTGGTATTAAAGAGTTGATGGAAGAAATTCCATCAACTGATTGTATTTACTTCCAAGAACCAGAGGGAGGAGCCAAATAGCTCCTGATAGAGCTCATGTGTGCAAGGGTTCAGTTTACTGGAGTCGCTGATTGCATTTTAATGTATTATATAAAGACACACCTCTTGATTTTAGAGGCCAATAAAATGAATGATTTGTGTTTAACTCTCTGTAATGGATGTGCAGTCACTACAGCAGAACGTGGCTCGATGGGAAAAATTGGAATAATCTCTCATCATACATGTCACGGTTTGACTGAGTGACTTTAAAAAAAGGGCTGCAGGATATTAATTTGGTTGTTGAGGTTGTCCTGAATGTTAGATTACTTTTTTTTCCCCCGCAGACCAGTCAAATTATTTTGTGGTTACCTCATCCGACTTCCACTTAACAGCCCACTGACTTGTTTAGTGATAAAGATTAAGTTGTAAACCACAATCTGGCATAATGCATGAGAATTATGTTGACTCCAAGTATTTCAAGTATAATTCAAGTATCTCTTGCTATATGTGGACTATGCAAATGCATAGGGCCCCCCAAGCCACCAGGGGGCCACAAAGCTGCATGTTCAGCTTCATCTGAGGAGAGTTAAAATTACCTTTCTTATTTATTTATTAAATCCCTCAGATGCTTAAAAAATAAATGTAGGATATGAATAAAATAAGCTGTAATGAAAAGCTGTGGCTTGTGTTTTCATTACATATTTTATTGATCAATTTTTTAATTGTATTATTTTTGGGGGGGTTGTGAGAATCTGTGTTGTGTTCTTGCTTCCAAGTAAAAACACTCAATAATCTGTCAATATAATCTGTATCAATAAAGAAGCTTAATTTGAATATTGAATAAAACTTGAATAAAAGGTTATCATGACTATAGCCTGTTTTGCCCATGAAGTGTAACAGATCAGGAATTCAGAGACGCAGAGGTGTCAAACTGGCGGCCCACGGGCCACATGTGCTCATTAGCCCTCGGGTCATTTGAGTTTGACACCCCTGATCTGAAGGATTAGGAATCTCTACATTTTAGTTCTTCAAACGAGGGGCCCCCCCAAACAGCATCTTGCCACAAGATCCCCCCACAAAGCTAGAAACGACCCTGGTAAAAAATATAAATAAACAACGAAAACATTCAAATATGGCTAATTCCTTCAATGAAGAAGTAGTAAGTTAGTGTATTAATATTAACAGTGTTGTAATGTAACAAAGTACAAATACTTTTTTCATGTATTTGTACTTAACGTTGCTATTTATATTCTAGCAACTTTGACTTTTACTCCACGACATTTCCTCTAACTATCTTTGTTACTCGTTAACTACCAAATACAATCAGAAGAAGAAGAAGAGTTGGTAATGATCTGTATTTATATAGAGCTTTTCTAGTCTTGATGAGCTGCTTTACATGACAGTTTTGACATTCAGCCATTCACACATCGTTCATAAACATTAATAGCTTCAAGTGTCTTGCTCAAGGACACATATAGACTAGCAGAGCCAGGAATTGAACCCACAACCTTCCAGTTGAAAGACAACCCACCCTATCAATCCTAACTTCTCACTTTTAAAACTTAAATACATTTTATATCAGAAAATTACTCTTGATACTAAAGTACAGTAAATGTCATATAGTGTAAGACTTTCACTCCATTCATATTATAATGAAAAGTGGCTTCAACTTCTACCAAAGTCATTTTCTGGTAAGATACTTGTACTTTTTACTCACGTATCCCTTTAAGGTACTTTATACAAGACTGACTGTGTGTATTAAAACATGTCAAGACATGGCATCAGTGGGGCTGCAACTTATGATTATTTTCATCATCGAAAAGTGTCAGAAAATGTTGAAACATGATGATCAGTGTTTCCCAAACCTCGACACAATGATGTTCTCGAATGAATTATTCAGTTATAATGATTTATTTGTTATAAGGAGTATAGAAACCGTAAAAATATTACAATAATATTATAAAAAGTGACTTCAACCAAATTAATTTTCTGGTAACATACTTGTACTTTTACTCAAGTATCCATTTAAGGTACTTTTCAAAAGTCTGAATATTAGTACCAGTAACAGTGTTTATCTCCGGGACGTGTTCCATTTCTGGTAATTGACTTGCAGATCAAGCGAGAATCCTTGCACGCACCATCACGTCCTCAGCCAATAGCGTCAGAGCGTGACGCTGTGTTGTGGTGGAAGTGACCAATCAGCGCTCGCTGCGCGGAGTAAACGGACACTGAGTGTCGGGTTCTGAGCCACAGTACCTGCCTGTGTTGTGTTGTGTCGAGCTGCTGCTGCTGCCGCCGCTCACTTTAACAAAGAAGCCGTCACTACATGGCGGATACAGATGTTTGGACGCTGGGAAAACAGCAGCGGTGACGAGGACTGAACCCGGAGCTGCTGACTAACAAGTGTCGGGTGTGGACGAGTGGAATCTGTGTTCGGTAAGTGAGAGAGTGAGAGAGTGAGTGTGTTTACATCGGATGAACAGGATGTGGAGGACTTCCCTCTATGATGTGTGTGTGGTTACTTTAGTATCGAGGCGAGAGGAACATCCCATGTTCTCCTTCTTTAAGTGTCTTCACTTCACTGTTACTTACAGTGAGACTTTATTTCTCTTTATACGCTCACTGTGTGCCGCCGTGTAGATAACCACAGCAGAGATGACTCATTATCAGGATGACACCTATATACTCTAACGCCTGTGTGTTTACATTGTTACTCACCGTCACCTCCTCTGTTGTTTGACACAGTGCTCATGCATGTTGCTTTCAGCAGGTACAATTATGTAATAATACACTAAAAGTGCAATATTTAAGTTTAAAGATAATTGACAATTAACATTTATAATATAATATAACATAACACTTTTTATTATAATAATATCATAATAAAAAGGTGACTTTGGTAATATACTTGTACTTTTACGCAAGTATCCCTTTAAGGTACTTTACAAAAAACTGAATATTAGTACCCAGTATCTCTGGGACGTGTTCCATTTCTGGTAATTGACTTGCAGATTGAACCCACAACCTTCCAGTTGAAAGACAACCCACCCTATCAATCCTAACTTCTCACTTTTAAAACTTAAAATACATTTTATATCAGAAAATTACTCTCAGTCAAATGTAAAAAAGTTAGAATTTTTTTTTCCTGTATTATGGTATTGTTTGGTTTGAAGTGGATTTAAAGCGGACCTAGACCGGAAGTTCCAATTAACACTGTTTTTAGTGTGTATCTGCGTCATTACCTCGTTTACGAAGCCCTGAAGTTTAGAAACAAACAGTTCAGCCATTGCTGAGAATGCTGTGTTTTATTGTAATCTCAATAGAGATGAGATCTCTGAAAAAACCCGGTCCGGTTACATAAAACAGCGGTTCTCCGGAACAGCAGATCGTCCTGCTCCAGGCACTAGTCCGGGCACATCCGGTTGCGTACATTGAACCGCAGAAGAAGAATAACGTCCGTTGTGGAGGTGTTTCACGAGCGACAGTGTCTTCTGACTCTGGGTCTGACTCCAGGTCAAAGTCATAAAAAGGACTGCGGCGGGGAGTCGTGACAAAACTATTTTTTAAACACTGTTAAGACCATGTTTTGATAATGAGTAGCAGTGCATCCACTCTTCCAGAGGGGGGAGCTGCGCTTCTGAGAGCGGGTGTGCTGAATATGTCACTTCCGGATATTGGCCAATCACAAGACGGGAAGGCGCTACTCTACGCTGGCTGGCCAATCACACAAACAAACTCTGTCTTCTGGGGGTGAAATTTCAGTCTGAAATATCACGGCTGAGGACAGCGTCAGTAAGGAGAGATTTCTTTCGGCTCGTTTACAGCAACTAGGAGGACCATAAAACAAGTTAATGTATGTAAGTAGACCTCCATAACTAACATTTATGTGCAACAGGACCACTCTACGTGAGCTTGTGCTGTACTGTGCACATTACGAACATTGTATAAACAAAATACTGTAAATATGTCAATATTTAGTGATGGGATAAAGTAGCCTTTTCAAACATCTATCACTCAAACCTGATGATTTCTAGTTATGTGACACTAATAAGAGGCAGAGATTTGGAGCCCTGAAGTTATAAAACGACTTAATATTTCACAACAAAAGTGCAAGGTTGAGTTTAAAATGACTAATGAATAATCATTAAACCAGACAAACTAACAAATGCAAAAAAGTTGGAACTCATGGAATGGAACTCCCAGTCATTAAAATGTCTTATATTTAGTGACATTAGATAATCCACATAACGACTCATTGCACTTTGATTGATTAATCCTGAAAAAAAAAATCGGCTCTAAGAGATGATTCTTTGTAGTGAACAGGAAGAGCCGAATCTTCTGCTGACAGGCAAGGATCGTACCATTATAATAATATAATAATAATAATAATAATAATAATAATACATTTAATTTATACAGCGCTTTTAAAGCTCTCAAAGACGCTTTACAATTAAAACCAAAGAAAAAGAGTACAGTGCAAAAGAAGGTATGTAAAAGAAGGAAGGGGGCCGACACTGTGGTACAGGCCAGGTTCACACAGAGAGACGGGGGATCCAGATTTAAATGCAAGCTGATCGGGAAAAATTGAAGAAATGAGTGAAAACCGCAGAAGAAGCAGCATGTGGCTGCATTTCGAAAAAACTGTATTTATTTGTAATGGGGGAAAAAAGGCATAAAGATAAGGCTTTTATGAAAACACTGATTAAAAACCACTTAACAACATACAAACCATTCATAATTAGGCTATAATAGAACTCTCTGAGTTAGACTAAGTGAAGATCTGTTTGGCAGCTCTTCTCAGGGAGCCGAGCCAAAAAGAACCAAATCTTTGAAAAGAGCTGGACTTCCCATCACTAGTTTTCACCCCACCACTGGAAACCGTAGAGTTACAGCAAACGCAGAAAGAACATTGTTTTGAACTTATTGTTCTCCAACAAACAAAACCTGAAGATACTTTTTTCCGCAGTTGTTATTAATTAATGTGCTGAAGTGGACGGCCCTTCCACACATCGGTCTGCGAGCGATCACTCTGTGTGTGTTTGTGCGGCTACGCCTTGACATTCGCTCGGCTAAGACAGGTCAGGTGACAAGGACACGGAAAATGGATAACAGATGGTAAGAGCAGGGAGGGGATGAGAGGACACCGAGAGAGAATAGAAGAGGAAACGGAGATGGAGTTGAAAAAAGGAGGCTTGAGAGAGAGAGAGAGAGAGGAATGGACAGGATGAGTGTGACAAAAGGAAAAGTGACATGTGCCTCCTCTCATCTGCCAGGTGCTGCATCGCTTCATTTGGTCCACTAACAATTAGCTGGCAAAGGAGTGTGTGTGTGTGTGTGTGTGTGTGTGTGTGTGGAGTCTGCTAGTTGATGGATGACCTGTCGTAGTAGGGTGGGTGAGTGTCTGGGTGGGTGAGTGTCTGGGGGGTTGCTTGTGGAGGGGGAGAGATGGAGGAGGAGGACGGGATGGAGCGTTGTAAAGTTGACAGGGTTTTTTTTTTTTTTTAATCTGTCTGCTGGATCAGACCAGCTGGGCACTATGGGAGGTGGAGCTCCTCATCACCGTCTCCCCTCCTCACCCTCCTCACCCCCCCCCCCCCATGTCTCTTTCATCCTCTCTCCTTACATCTCCATTTCTCCATCTCCTCTTCTCGTTTCCACATCACTTCCCCTGCAACTCTCGTTCTCCATCTGTGTTTCACCACAGGTCTTTGGTATCCTGCCTCCACACTTACTGTGGCTTTTCCCCCCCTTCCTGGAAGTTTGAGCTGTTTATTTTAGAGATGTTTATTCAATGGTTTTCATGTTTACAACTGGTGATGGGCCTTTAAAACAGTAGTGTGTAACTTTTAATTACAAACACAGTGCATTACTTGAACCAATGAGTTTGCACAATGCCACTATCAAATCCACACGACTCGTTCTGCAGTGTTTAGATCTGCACACAGGAAGTGATTTGTTTTATGTTGAGACAGACGAAAGCAACGGCAACAAGCTCTAGCTAAAAACAACCAACGTTATTTAGCAGTTTGACGGGGGTGAACACCTCTTGTGCTGCCGCTGTATACACACAAATGCTCCCTCAGTCAGCTCTGATAGTTTTGCTTCTGAGCCTGTCAAACAATAAATAAATATTATTATATAGATTCTATTTAATACCAAAGGAAACATTTTGCACTGCAGGTTTAAGTTGAAATTAAAAGTTTGGATTTTAACTGTAAATACTCTTTAAATGACACATTTCTACCTGCAGCTTTGAGCACGCTGCCTCACTGAAAAAGGAGCCCCTTCTTAGTCTGAGTGAATATCCTGCGCATTCTTCGCTCTCCTCCTTCACCCATTCAGCCTCCTCCCTCCTAATCTGTTTTCTTTCTGGCTTTATTTTCCACGTTTCCTTCCTCCTTTTAAAAGTCTCCCCTTCTCCCCTTTTATCCCTCCAGAGGGACTAATAAGCAGCATTCTGAGTCAGTGCGAGCAGAGAGGCAGATGGGATTCAGCTCGTCAGCCAGATAAGGTCATTTAACTCAGCTGCGTCTTATCTGTTTCTGCCTGATACAGCTACTTTAACTGAACACAAAGTGCCTGGCATTCAGTGCGAGTTGGTGAAAATCCTCAAATTGAAGTAAGGTGGAAGTGAGGTTTAAAGCATAATGATGTAATTCCTGTGCAGAAGTGTGCCAGCGATGTCTGTGTTCCTCTTTAAATGCAGCGAAGGGTACGATTCACTGATGAAACCCAGTCAGCGCGTTTACAGGGATGTGAAAAGTCCAGTTTTAGTCGGACTAAGACAATAATTTGGTTTTCTTAATGCAGTGTAAACACAAAAAAATCGAGCTTTTCTTAACCGACGACGCTTTGGTGTTGGCAAAGGCAAAAGCTACAAAGAAGACACACTTTTGGACTGATGAAACATACAGAACACACAGCACAACTCTGCAAGCTGTCCCAGTCTCATCTTAGTCGGACTATGGCCTTAGCTTGATTAAACTGTCTCTGTGCATCAGTTAATGAGCATCTTTGCCCCTGAAAATAGTTTTTCACTAGGATTTCCGTTCTCTTCTCGCCAGTTACCAGGATTATTTCTCATCTGCATTCGCCCTAGCACCACGTGCGTCACCGCGCTCGTAGCTGCAACGACAGACCGTATGCTGCTGCTGCTGCTGCTCTCCATCAGCCGTCATTATTTTTAATTACTTTTCCTCTCCCCTCGCCTTCACTGCTGGGTCGGTTGGTTGTGTGCCACAGCGTATCACAGTTAGATGGCGGCTCTTATAGGAAGCAGGTCTCAGAACATGTGAACCTGTGAAACCTCGCATCCGACAAAATCAAGGCCATAAAATAGATCAGAGTGCTGCGATTCCATTGGTGAGAGTCACATTTTAACGAGCATTAGGCAAGTGTTAAATTCGTGAATTGATTTCAGGAATATCAGTCTTATCCTCTTAAGGATGCTCTGTTATACATTTTGGTCCTTTCCTTCCAACTTTTTCACATAAATCATCACCTAAATCATAGGGTGAATTCCAATTCCTTGCTTAATTCTCAATCTTAACCCTCAATCTCAAAAATGCGCGCTCCCGCTAGTGAAAGTGCTGTCCCGATTCTCTGAAAAATTAAGTTGAGGGGCGAGTTTAAGGGCTGTATCGACCTCAATATTGAGATTTTCCGAGACCACTCTTGGGAGCAAGGGCTACCCAGAATGCATTGCGTGTTTTGACATAACAAAGATGGCGGCGAAAGCAGCGAAACGAGGACGCTACAAATGAAGTATTTTCTTTGTTAATAGAGATATAATAATTATGAAAACCATTGTATTATCTTAGTTTAGTCATTGTTGCGTAACGTTTATTTTTATTTTACGATCTTTTGTCAATATCCGGCCGGTGCGGACAAGCGATCGTTTGCTATGGTTTACTTTTCAATAAGCCGTGGTGTGTGGTAACTGTCAGCTGAATATGTCCGTGGTTGTGGTATTTGTATGAGTATCATCTTATAACTAACTGACAACCTAATAACTTGACTGACAAACGGATCGTAATAAATAATCGTGACGTAAATGTGTTCTTCTTTTTTGGAGTTGACAGACTGGACGCAGCTTTCGCGTTATTCTGCCCCCAACAGTCTGAAGACGTATCTGCATTTAAGGGGTGTCCCATTTCTAAGTGACAAAATAACAGTTTTGAGGGCCAGTTAGGATTAAGGGTTGAGCTTGAGGGTTACGATTGGAATTGGCCCTTATTCAACTGATCCATGTCGTGTTTTTGCACATTCAGGCTGAACTGCCGTGTCCTTAAGCCTTAAGTTTCCTTCATAACAACAGCAAAGTTTTAAGTTCCCTAAAAGGGCGTTGTGTTTCGTGCTAATCAGCAGACATTAGTATGTTATCCATCTGCCTATTTCTTTGTTTCACCATTATCTTAGTCAGATATCTCTCTCTCTCTGTCCTTGGACAGTCATGTATATGTAATGTGTGCATCTTACCCTGGCAGATGGAATGGGAATATATTGATATTCAGCAGCGCTGTTAAGTCAGTCAGACTGCTGAGCTCACAAAATTGCACACATACACCCACACAACTACACACTCAGGGAAAATAGCTCTGTGATGATGCATATTGCTCTCAAGTCAATGAAATCAAGTGCTGATGGAGACAAAATGAGGAGCTAATGTGTTGCTCCTGCAGGTGCTTAGGGTTAAAGTACAGCGCACAACCTCTGTTTTTAAGTGTACTTACTAGTGATGTGTGTGATGTGCGCTGGTGACTCATAGAGGCCATTAAAATGACAGGAAAAGGGTGATAAATGAGAGGAGTGATTCAGTGAAATGGGCCGATCTGCTCAGAGTCCCCGAGTGATGGATGAATTCACATAGTTAACATCGTTCCCGGTGCTCCGCCTTGTGTTTTCGCTCACTCAACGGCGAGGATGATGCTGCTCGTCATCCTGTCGTCACCGCGCTTGCCATGCGTCATCCTTGTTTAGAAGATTGCAGCAGGGAGCTGTTAATCAAAGTCGCCGTGGATGAGAGTACACAGCCTGACAAACCAACAGTGTGGAGTTGGAGTCGTTGGACGCACACGACAAGGAGCATGAAACATTAATGATGTGATAAATAGACTGTAGTTCTCTGTTTAGCCTCATTATCTGAGCTCATTTCACTCCTTTGTATCCTGTCCTGTCACAAATGGTGTGGCTTCCTGTCGTTCTCAATCATCTTGTTTGATCCGATCCCATGTGCCCATTTTTTTTTCGAGACAGTAAAGTGGGCTGCACACAGGAGAGACAGCCTTGTTCTCATTTACATATAAATTGTGTCGTGTTCTTGGTCATTTGTCTTTTTGTGGTGATTCCGTGTCCTTGTGCCTGTTCCATGCTTGTGTGTGTGTGTGCATTTCTTCAATACTTTGCTCATACCGTGCGTGTCAGTGCAGCGTCATCGTGTCTCTGTGCTGGGACAGTCAGCTCTGAGTCAGCTTTCCCACACTGTAGTCTGCCTGTGGATTCTCTGATGGCATTTCCAGTT
Organism: Microchirus variegatus; assembly: GCF_963457635.1. Lineage (NCBI taxonomy): Eukaryota > Metazoa > Chordata > Actinopteri > Pleuronectiformes > Soleidae > Microchirus > Microchirus variegatus. Next base: position 13,260,686 of record NC_139806.1, read on the forward strand.
GACTCAAATCAACGGACTCCTCCTGGACTGTAAATCAAGCCTGTGATAGTTTTGACTAGGAGAAAAACTTAATTGTGCAATGGAATAAAAGCTAAAAATGTGTAGGCTACTGACAGCTCTCATGTGCTCTCCGAGTATAAGTGTCGGGTGGGAGACGAAAGGTATTTCCTGCCAGAGTCTCTCTTTGAAATCCCAGAACCAGTGCATCATTGTGTTTTTTTTTTTTTCTGTAATAACAATCCTCACTAGTTTTTCCATCTAAAGCCAAAAATATACCAGCAGCACTCCACACTCCACAGTTACCACAAATTATATTCACACCAATATTACAAATTATATTATGGTTTTTCCATTATACAGTTCTTGCACTACTCTGCTCTACTCGGTTTGGGTGTCAAGTTGTTTTCCATTACTTCTTCATAGTAGTAGTACCTCCTCAACGTGAGCGGGGGTTGTCATAGCACGTCGTTGTTTGAAATGCGACACAAACAGGCTTCACGCACAGCTTTCTCTAGATCCTCCAGTCAGCCTACAAACACAGGAGCTTCTGCACCTCGTTGACGGAACACGGTGTATTTTTGCAAAAAGCAGCAAACGTGTATGCTCGCTGTTCTTTTTGTTAAATGACGGGTTTGATTCTTGTGTCGGACGTCGTGCTCATGACTCTTCCAGTGACTGTCGACATCACATTTTAGTATCAGCTTACAAAGGCTGCTTTCACACCTACAGCATTTGGTGCGCACCAACTGTGTTTGGTCCCTTGGTTCGGTTTGTTTTTGCGTAGGTGTGAATGTAATCCCGGTACGTTGGTGCGCACCAAATCAACCGCTTTATCTGCCCTGCTTTGGTATGGTTCCTCTGGTGTGAAAGCATCCAAACCAAATGGGACGAAACGGTACACTTTAATGCATTATGGGTATGAGATGAGATACGGTATTACCCCGAATTTCCACCGGGCGCATCGGTTTCGCCCAAGCATCACTACTTGATGTCTCCTCCCGGTGGCGCTGCCCAAATAACCGAAGGAAACTTGGGTTGAAGTTACCTGGTCAAAGAAGAGGGAGTTTACTGTGGGATAATGACGGTTAAGAGATTCTCCATCCACGTTCAATACATAGGTTTATGCACTTTGTTCTCTATGTTGAGAATAAATAGAGAAATCCCGCACTTTAACATTTTTCACGGACATTACGTTTTTTTTTGTGTTCAGGTTGACAGATATTGCAATGTATCGATCTATGATTGTCTTGCAATATGTTGATTATCACAGAATGGTTGTATCGTGGACCATGCATCGCGTATCATCACCCTGTGATTCTCACCCCAGGTACCAGGTACGAGTTGAGCCGAGTAGTTTTTAGAACTGTATAATGGAAAAGCCCCATTAGATTTGTCACAAGGCTTTAAAGTAAATAAATTCAGTTATTGCGACTATTGACTATTGAGTATGTGTGTTTTGAGTGATGACATTTCCGAAGTCTCTTGAATGCATCTAATTAGCTGCTACTCTTTTCCCAACACACTGTGCACTCTGCATTGTACTGATTTGATTTTTTTTTTACACTAGAGTTAGTTTCATTTTCACTCTGACAAAATGTGTAGAGTCTGATGTGGAGATGTAATTTGACTTGAATGGCAGAACTGGAGAACGGTGTTCATGCCCATGTTGTTGCCCAAAAAGTGAGGGCTTTTCCCACTCTCTCGCTCTCTGTTTTTCTCCCTTTGTCTCGCTTGTATATTTTCCAACCATAATTATAGACCTCATGAAAGCATTTAGAGGCTCATGAATATTTAGAGCTCGGAGGAGAAGTGTCAGGGGAAACCCGCATGCGGCTGGTCAGGCCCAATTATGGAGATGGGCCTACACACACACACACACACACACACTCACAAGAGGAGGGAGGATGGCAGGGAAATGATCAAACGCTCCTAATTTGAAAAAAAGTTAATATAGATGTAGACAAGGGTCTATTTATTCCAAATAACTGGCCCATGCACACATGCATTCACACACATACATACACACAGATCCAGCTGGGTGATAATAATTACACAGCTGGTTGTGGCTTGCAGCTGCTTCTTTCTGCTCCCTAATGATTAATAGTGAGGTTATGATGGACATGATCCTGGCAGACACAATGTGTGTGTGTGTGAGAGAGGGTTTTGATGTCATGTCGTGCCAAGTCAAGGCAGATATGACCGTAAGCGGAAGTGTGACTCATTGAGTCTGTGATGGACACCACTGAGACAGAAAGAGGGAGTCATGGCATTTTGGCTGGAGAAAGCTCAAGAGAGAAAGGAAGGAAGGAAGGAAGGAAGGACTGCATGATCAGAGGGCATGGAAAAAACAACGACATGAATCAGAGCTACATTAAGGGTGGAAGCAGGATGGAGTGAGTGACGGGCATTAAGGGTGAATGAGACAGGTGTGCTTCATGGAAGAGTGGAGGGAGTGATGCGAGGCAGAAACGGGAAAGAGGAAGTGGAGATGAGCAAGTGTGTGCGCGACACAGAAGAGAACAAAACGTGAGGAAGCAAAGGCAAGAGTGATAGTGAGGTGAGAGGGAAAAAAAGGGTGTGCATTTTGATGAAGACTCGGGTTGTAATGAGTCATTTCAGGCTGGCAAGGGATGCAGGTGAGTGGTGAGAAGAGAGGCGTAAAGGCAGTGTGGGTGAAATATGGGGGAACTAAGCGGCCTATAAAGAGGTTATAGAAGACGGGAGAGTGTAGTGCAGATGGTGATGTCTCAGTAAAGGTGAGGAGCGAGGGTGGTGAATTAAACACAACACGTTTAGTCCCGGAATTGAAAATAGGATGATAAATGATTCACTGCTGCTGTCAGATTTGTCTGTGTTTGTGTGTGTGTGTACTTGTATTTGTTATCTCTTTAGAACTTATTCTGGCATAAATGCTGATCTTTTCAGGACCAGTAGTCCTCATGGGAACCAATACCTGGTCCTATTGAGGCAGGGCATCATTACTGAGGAACTGGTGTTGAAACTTGGACTTTGTAAAGTATTATTACAGATTCAAACACCTGATATCAATTGATATTTATATTGTCTTTTAGTGGTTATTTAAGTAGCTAGCCATGAGGGATTCAACATGGTATTTCAATGTCAGTATCTTGAGCGGACAACAGCAGAGCTCTGGCACATCCCTCTGTGCACACCCTATGCTAAATTCTATAATTTGGCACTAAAGCCGTGTTTCCACTTCATGGGCTTAGCTCGCCTTGCCTCACCTCTACACAGTTTGGTTGGTTTTTCATTACAATATAGTACCGCCTCAATATTGTACCTCCGTGCCATCACTGCACGGCTGCATGAAACTGCGGTGACTTCGTTTTTTCACACGTCACACACAAACGAGTAGTAGTCTTGTAAAGCAGTTATTTTCAATATATTGAATCATTAGGATGAGTTAATGAAAAAGATTTGTTCTGTACTTCCTCCATGACTAGACTCACTGAACTGAAATACAACGGTAGGGGTTGTGATGAGGCTCGCTGGTCGCGATCGCAAGCTTTCAGACTCCTCTGTTAAAGACATTTCCTTGGTAATTGTTGGCGATTAAACCACGTTTATAGGATTGTTAAGTCTTTTAACTGATCTGACGACCTCACGCACAGTTTGCTTGGAACCTCGCTAGAGCAGGTACTAAAAAACACTACCAGGTACTATCGCTAATGGAAAAGCAAAATAACCGTGTCGTGCCGAGGCGGAGCGTGCCGCACGAGTGGACTGAAATGGGGCTGAAATAACTTCTGCAGACATTAACTGCAGAACCTCTTCTACATGTCTGGCTGACAGCTTGCCAGAAATAGACAGGCTGGCATATTGAAAACCAGGAAGTGAACATGCAAATATTTAGCTGCAAGTACAAAAACGTCATGCAGCCGGTGAAACTCTGTGATCCCGGTAGGCGTTCGGGGCTCATCTCACCGTCATCATATGGGGGCGTTCATCCAAACACTTCACAGCCCCCAAATGGTAACCAGACCACCGGCCACATGCTGTGCAGTCATGCTCCTGCCACACAGCCGGTGACATACACACACACACTGCTATGATTATGGACACAGACAGACACTCCACGCATACAAAGGCACGTGTCAGCGCCACTTAGAAGAGACCGCAATTTGATGAGGTGTGTCACCGGTCTGAGAGGAGTGGAGCCCACTTGTATGTCTGTGTGTGTGCTTCTCTTTGAGACTTTTTCTGGCATAAGCAGTGACCTTGTGAGGACCAGTCATCCAGATGGAGGCAAAAACCTGGTCCTTATAAGGCATTTGTGAGGAACTTTTTAAGTTTAGGGCTAAGATTTTGATTGGGTTTGGTAGAATGCACAAATGAAAGGATGTCAATGCAGTGTCCTACAAAGAAAAGCTGCACAAACCCGTGCGCATGCACATAATGTGTGTGTGATTGGATTTGTTAGCCTTAATCACATAATATCAATCCCTCTTCAGCAACCACATGCACTGGTCCTGCTAATGTTGTAATTAAGCCGCTGTGTTGATGAATCATGTAAAATCACTCAGGCAGGAAGAGGTGGTGGGCACATTGAATGTATTTACAGTATATGTGCTGCATATCCCGCAGTGTGTTTGTGTGTGGGCTTGTGTCACATTTATTTGTGGATATTGTGTAACCTACGGAGGGGGGAAATGTCAAGCAGCATATGGCCAATATTCACATCCCATGTCTGTCTTTCACATGGAGCAAAAACATAAAAACTAGCAGTGCAATTACAAGGACATAGCTGCACACTCACAGCCAGTGGAGTTGGGAAAACAAACCCAGCAGATAATATTGTTTGCTTCAGTGTGTGTGTGTGTTTAGGACTCCTGTCAATGTTAACTTGAGTTACGTGTGCAGTATGTAAAGCTGTATGTGAATTCAGAGGGGGTGGTGTCCTCTCTGGAGAGTGCATCTGAAAGTAGATCACTCCATTCTGAAGGCTCATTTAAATGCAGCCAACAAATTAATCTGTCCATCTTCAAGCAATGGCAGGATTCAATGAGTGGATCCAGTCTGTCCCAGGATTACGGTGAGCACCAGAGATGAAAAGTGCTATGAAAGGAGATGTAGAACCTAACAATGGCATTGCTTAAATACGCTGCTGGCTCTGTTTTGCTTTAGATCTTTGGGAATGAAGCAGTCACTCGCATCCCCTTCCTGATTGGTTCATATCAGCTTCTCATCAGTGAAGCTCTCTGAAACTAACAATCAGCTGCAGGGGAGATTACATTTCCACATCACACATAATTTAGCTAAACGCTCGCCTGGATGCTAATCATTTTAATATGAAAACGCTGTTTTTAGATGGATGTAGCCGGAGGAGGCAGCTTCTGAACTAAGATGCAGCTGAAGAAACCAACTTCAACATGTGATGAAGAGCATTGTCTAATATCTAGGATGGAATCTTCTTCCTTAGTTTAATTTAGTAGCAACATGCAATTTCCTTGTCTCCTAAATGGCCTTAGAACTGTTTCTAAATCATCTTCTTTGTCCTGTATTATTATCTGTGACGCGCAGCACAGCCAGCGCTCGTGTTTGCTTTGTTTAGCGGCTTGCCTTCAGGACTATTTCCAGTGTCATTTCATCTTCCCATTGTGGAGGAAAAGGACCTCCGATGTGATGTTTGCACTCAGCTATGCACCAACAACATTTGAGAACATGTCAACATGAGTGTCCGAATGAGCACTTTGTGCTTTAAAGGAGTCATATTAATCCCTATTTCTCCAAGTTAACCTAGTTCCCTAATGAACATGTCTGTGACATGCTTTGGTCAAAATACCATAAGGATGAAGCACCACAGCAGTTCAATCACCCTGCCAAAACAGCCCTGTTCAGAACGCTCTGTTTAGTAGTTACTCTTTAAAAATATATAAATCAATAAATAAATAAAAAACACAACTTAAGGGACAGGAAATGACATCAGCCAGAGAGGCTACTGGGAGCTAACATAAGTTAGCATTTGAAAAAGGGATCATTTGCAGGCTCTAGCGTCATATATAACATGTATCCACTGGACAGATAAATCCTCTGAGGCTGGAAGTTTGTGTAGAACTCTGTGCTGCACAGTTGAGCCAATAATAGAACTTTTCGCGGACTTTGGCGTTTTCGGATACCGTTGCGCTCGCCAGCACTCTCGCGTGTTTTTACGGACAAAGTGAATAATTCCAGGAATTTAGCGCATTGTGACGTCCCAGTGAGTGCGGAAGTCAACATTGCGTGTTTTATCTCCTGTACTTAGACTGAGGAGGACCACAAAAACATGAGTGAGGGCTCTTTTTTCACACCTTGCTCACTGATCCCAAATAAAAAAAAGGATTTAAATGATTGAAAAGTTGATTTTGCATAATATGGGACCATTTACACTGATTAAAAGATATTCTGTATGAGGCACATAACTTTGCTAATTCAACTGGAATGGAAACCTATGGAGAAATGTCTACACTTTTAATGTTAGTAAACTTTTTCCTGAGGAGTAAATGGTCTCAATCACTATATTTATGTCTTCTTCAATAGTACATGAGGTTCATTTTGTAAATTATGTTTAGAGGAAAGAAGATGATAAGACCATGAGATGTTCTTGCATATCCGGTTTTTAAAACCTCACAATGGCGCTGGCAAAATCTCTTCAAAAGTCTTCAAAATGAGAGTTGTTCTTCTCACGACCGGTTTTTCAGACCTGTACTTTAGATCTGAACACTTTTTGATCAGGTCACTCAGGACAAATGCTAGTACTAGGTCTGAAAAGGGTCATGGAAAGATTATCAGGTCCATGCGACATGGAGCGCACACACACACACACACTGCACTTTGTAATGCTAATGATTTATTTATTTATTCTGTTTTATTTTTCATAAGCAGAGATGTGGGTCAGTCTCAGGTTAAGTGTTTGTGAGAGGGGGAAGAATATGTTTCCGAGTACAGTCAGCCAGCTCCTTTCAGACAAACAAATCCTCCTTTTTCCAAAGTCCTTTGGTAGGAAAACACAGGTGTTTGTGTTCAAATGTCAGATGCTAGTAATTTATGTAAACATGTTGTGTTGCTCCTTGATGAGAACAGCATTAGTTTGATTCAGGGCTGTTTTTTTGTGGATCTGTAAGAAATCTGAGCAATCATCCTGGCTTAGTCAGTGAAATAGAATGTGGCATTTTTAAATCTTAGCATAATTTAAGAGTCTGCCAGCATTGGATGTAGGTCTATCCGTCGCTTACAGAGGCATTTTCGCCTACACTATGTCTGTTGGTCATGCCTCTTGAACGTGGGATGTGATTACATCCTTTCCAGACTCATATTGAGTCTCATTCTCAGTTGTGGTACAGCCTGGTGTGTATTATTTTAGACATAATAGGGATACAATTCAGGTTGTGTTTGTGTGTCAAATATTTTCTCAAACATGTACTATATGTGCTGCAGTTTTCTATTTTACATGACAATGTCATGTCATTCAAGAAGTCGTACGATCTTTATACGACCTAGATACTTGGATTGCCCCTCTGGTGTCAGTCAGAATTGAAGAAGTTCCTACAAACTTTGGCTCCGTCCCAATATCTCCCCCTTTAAAATTTCCCCTTGGTTTTTGAGTGCCCTCAACCGTAAATTGCCCTCGTAGAGGGAAGTGGTATTGGGACACCACTACATGAAAATTAGCGTAGTGAACGTAACGAACGTGCTAACCTACGTCACATGTTGACAATTCTACTGGTGGAGCGTGCTACTATTATCATTAAGGAAAAACACCGGTGGATCCAGCTGTTGTGTTGCCTGTTGCGTTGGCTGTGTTTGTTTTTCCCTCAACACCGTTTTTTCTCCGTCCTCGTAAACGCTATATCACGAATGTGATTGAAATCTGACACGTCCAGGGTATTCGTGTTCAAGTGAACGCCGGTACACACATCCAAAACACTGACAAAACTACCCAGATGTAGCAGAGCAAGCCAGCGGCTTTTTGCCGAGTGATTCGAGAGTGTTTGGGTAAATGTTCCTAGGCAGATGTGGCCGCTATCTTTGTTGAAAAATATCAGCCGGCTCGCGTAATTCGCAAAGCATCATGGGTAATTTCATCTTCCACTTCTTTTTAAGCCCGCATCAGAGCTCACTACATTTTGAGGGTTGATTATAAGGGCAAAATCGCACACTCCCTTTTGCTCCCCCCCTACACGTGAACGCGCAAAATTTAGGGTTAGGGCAAACATGTAGGGGTAGGGGAGGTAGAGTCTGTCTTGCGTCAAAAGTATTTTTTCTGTCAAATAACAACTTTGAGTGTTTAAGCAGTAGAAGTTAAGGTTTATTCGATTCAATATGTCTCAGTGGCAGCTCTTCTAGTATCTTATTTATTCAATTATTTTTTCCGATTAAGCTTGTTACTGTCACACAATCAAAGTTTCCTGGTGTAATAGATCATTTTACACACGACAAAGGCCCGAGGGAAATATTTCGTCCAGTCAAGGGTAAAGGAGGAAGTGGAAAAGATGACAGGAAGATGGAGTGGTGAGGAAAGAAGAGGAGACATGAAAAACAATAAAGCCGCTGACAAGGAGCTTGTTATTTAGTTTCTTTATTTGGCTCCCCATATTCTCCTCTTTTATTCTCACACTTCCAGTGGAGACATCCTCGGCAAAGCCCCACTGCTTATTCCGCTGTCTCTATTTGTGCAGCCTTCCTTTCTAATTCTGTAGTTGTCATGGCAACATTAGTTCTTCTGGCGTATACGGTTGTTTTCAGTAGGGTTGATGCATAATAAGCCAGGTCTTTTGTTTTCAGAAGGACATATTCATCAGTTTGACATTTCCCCCCCTTCAGTTTGAATGTAAGGGTATGTGCTGCAGTGAGTTTTACTCGGTTCCCTTGTTTAATGGTTAAATAATTCTCTCCTCATTACTGCAAGGCCAGACTTCATTTGACTTCCAAGCACAAAACTGAAATCCACCACTTGGTGGTTGTAGTGTTTGAATTATTACTGATGTTCTATTCTGTCACTGCCAGCGCTGACTTTGAATGGATCTTTATTTTTTTGCATTTTAGCAAAAGATGAAAGAGTCACGGGAGAGTTGCATGACCACAGTAATGAGATGAAGGGTGCTTTATCGCATTCCACGAAGGAACTGTTAAACTTGAATGTAACATTAAATGCAGGAGAGAAAAGCTTCAATAAGGAATGGGTTCATGTGCACTGGCTCCAAGTCGGATAAAAACCTCTCATTAAACTTTGCAGCCAATAAAGTCTTTATTGAATATGTGGACTAAACGACGTGTGTATACCGATGCACGATAAAAAAAAAGGAGGCTATTTTTTTTTACTTTTAAAGTCCCCGTATAGTGATTAAAAATATCACTTCTGACTTTGTCACCCCACAGAAAAATTCTAGTAGCCATCTAACCTAATTTGACTGATTAAAATAAGCTGCCGCGTTTAAAAATGAGGTTTTAAATCATGTCAGATTCTGCTTCAGCGCTCAGAGACTGTGGGGGCGTGACCCCTGCAGCCGCTGCACACACAACACACACTATTCTGGTCTGCCTGCTCAAGTGGGGACCAGAGTGTCGCAGTGTTTGTCAGCGTTTGTACAGAATATTAATGTAAATGCTGCGATAAAGTGTAGAGAAGCGGCATTTTGGCCATTTTGGTGGCAGTTTAACGTCACATTGCAGATAAACAGAGCTAGCTTAGCAGCAGTCCTGTCCTCCACCCTCTCTCTCTGCTTCTTTTTCAGTTTTTCTTATCCGTCTAAAATTCCTAAAGATGAGGAAATGAAGTAAAGTTTGACAGCTTTGCTGTACGTGTTAAAATGCTTGTGAACACGAGAGTGGGCGTCTTTGAAAAAGTCACTTAAAGTAAAGTAGAGGTCAAGCCCGAGATGGACAGATGGATGGAGAGTGTCACCTGCACAAAGCTTCTAATCCCAGAGTAAAGTAGATTACTGTAGCGGCCTGGTGCTCACTACCAGGCCGTCTGGAGGAAATGGATCTGTCCTAAGCTGTGGAGAAAGTGCTGGCTGTGCTGCTGTGTTGACCAGAAGGAGTCTGAAGTATCTATGAGTGACACGCCAACCTGCTGCTGTCAAACGAGGTTTGCACCCACACACATGAGTGGTACTCCTCCATTTTGCCTGTTTGTATTGGTAAAGGCATCATTTTACTTCTCCGACTGCGTAACCACGGAGACCCCTCGAGCCTTTTTACTTCTCTGTCGTGGTGACGGATACGCACTGCAATTTCCCGCCCGATCAGTAGGGGTCGCTACGCAAGGTTGTTGTGCTTTTAGCGACAGTGAGCAATGGCGTCCGAGAGAGAAAGACTGTTTCTCACTTTTCTGTGTCACGGAACGCAGTTTTAAGATAATTTGAGGAGAGAAATTGGCCATTGAGAGTCTAAACATGTGCTGTGTGTATTACGATATGACGTATTTATAGTTTGGCAGCGATGTCGTCGGCGGTGATCAGCTCCGCCTCTGTGGATGCTTGGTGCGCACTGTGGGCCGGCACAGAGCAGCGTTATCTCGGCCTGTCCTGAGGACCAATCGCAGCCCTTGTCGTCTCCGTTGTCCCTTGACGGAGTGACGGACACTTAAAAAATATTTTGTGCAGCCGGAGATGACGCAGAGGCTCTTTGACAGGCTCTCCGTCGACGCAGAGGGCTCTGCGTAACCTACGAAGAGCACTTTACGCAGGAGTATAAATTGGGCTTTTGGCTTTTAAAGATATGGGGGAATAAATGGATGAAATACCATTTGTTTCTGTAAATGTTTCTAATACTGAGCCGTAATTCTAAAACTATTCAACAACAAAGGTAATTTCCATTAGGTGTATCTCAGAGTCAGAAAATTGTCAGAAAACGGTAGCAAAAAAAAGAACCTTATACATTCTGCAATTATTAGTTAATTATTAGTGATGATGTTCTTTTGAACTCCTGAGGAACTGAACATAGCTGTGTGCTTATCCTTTCTAATCTCATCCTGCTACCTGTGCAGCGTGTAAATTAAGTATGTCATGAATATTAGTCTTCAAGACTTTAATTTCAGTTTCACAGGATGAGATAGAGATGGAGTGAAGGTGATTTGTAGATATTAATGATGTTTGGTGATGGCAAGTTCACACCTCTGTTTCGCTGAATTACACCCACAATAAAAGATGACAGGAGTGGGCTGTTGACATGACAGTGTTGTCATCAGACAGCGTCATTACAAGAGTGCGCGTTACCCGGTGCGACTGCGTAGGTCTATTATCTCATTTTGCAAATTGGCCTCTTTGCACAGCGTGGCACGCAGTAAATGGAAAATATGACACCCGTGTTGATGGGAGTTTAAATTGCTGCTGCTGCAACAGACAGATTTCACAATGCAGCGCCGGACAGTTTGTAATCGCTCAACACAAAGATGGAGGAGGAGGCGGTTAGGAAACTGTTTTTGTCTGCTGCGTTGCTTAAGTACACAGTGGTGAGTAAATTTGCTGAGTGCAGCCGTGATAACTCGGTATCTTTGTGTGTGTCTGGTTTATTTATGACTAATGACTGATGCGTTAATCCGACCTTTCACCTTTGGCTCTGGCCTACACAGTTACACACTGGATGAAGACATGTCCACACAGTGAGGTGCACTCCGAGCCGGAGTGATGAACTTTTCAAAATTGAGTTAAAGCCTAAAATCATACCATGCAAACGCTGGGCTCTTTCTGAGCCCCTTTAGCATGGCAATAGCTGAGATTAATAAATTAATATACAAATTATGTGGCGTGTGTAAAGATAATCTGTGTCTCTAATGATTTCCTCGGTCTCTGTCTGTATTTGTCTATCTCATTGTCTCAGACCTGGTTTCTTTTTGTGGAGAAATGACTCATGGTTTTGAGACTCAAGCGTGGATATTTTTGCACAATAAGTGTGCAGTTGAACACGTGTGATTAACTGCGCGAGGCACGGTTATGGTGACCAGCTGATGCATGTTGGCTTTTATATTTATTGCAGTCAGTATCTTTATGGTGAGTGGTGCTGGTTTTGCATGAGAACAGACTCAGCATGGGCTGCCAAACGCAAGTGCAAGCTCCATTTTAAAGAGAGGCTGTGTGAGGACGTCCACAATAACCTGTATGATGAATCTTTAAAGGTCCCATATTATGCGAAATCAACTTTTTAATAATTTAAATCCTTATATTTGGGACTCTGGAGGTCCTATCAGTCGGCAAAGTGTGAAAAAAGATGACTCACTCATGTTTTTGTGGTCCTCCTCAGTCCAAGTACAGGAGATAAAACACGCGATGTTGACTTCCGCGCTCATTGCTATGTCACAATGAGCTAAATTCCTGGAATTGTTGTCTCGCGGAGCTCTGCTTTGTCTGTAAAACATGCACGAGTGCTGGCGAGGGCAACAGCATCCGAAAACCGGAAGTCCGCAAAAAGTTATATTCTTGGCTCCACAGTGCAGCACAGAGTTCTACACAAACTTCTAGCTTCAGAGGATTTATCTGTCCAGTGGATACATGTTATATATGATGGCAATGTGCCTGCTAGAGCCTGCAAATGATCACTTTGCCAAATGCTAACTACTGTTAGCTCCCAGTAGCCTCTGCGGCTGATGTCATTTCCTGTCCCTTAAGTTTTGTTTTTCTTTTCTTTAAGGTGGACCTAAAGAGATACTACTAAACGGAGCGTTCTGAACAGGGCTGTTTTGACAGGGTGATTGAACTGCTGTGGTGCTTCATCCTTATGGTATTTTGACCAAAGCATGTCACAGACATGTTCATTAGGACACCAGGGAACTAGGTTAACTTGGAGAAATAGGGTATAATATCTTCCTTTAAAAGTATATAGTATGACAGGTCTTAACTAAGTGAATGGTCTATTAAACAGCAGTGGTCCAGTGAAAGACATCGATTTTATTTTTCAAACCTCTACCTTTTTAGCTGTTTACCTGCACTATGCAATCCGTGTATTTTCCTCAAACCCAAACCCTCTCATTAGCTGCTCTTCAAAGTCTCGTCTCCATGCTAGTGTAGTGTGTTTAAGCACAACGTTAACCCCAAGTGCAGATGCATGCCATTTAAGTGCTTGTGCGTCTGGAGATGTAATGTAATCAACTGCTCTGTGTGACAATTCTAAATCTGTCGGAGATTCTCTACACGTGTTAGCCAGGCCCATTTAATTAGAGGATCTCGCCTTTATAAGACATTTAATTGACAAATGATACGGAGATGTAATGAGAGTCTGCAATCAAAGGTTGAATTTGTGTGCTTTTCTCTCTCTCTCTCTCTCTGTGGGAGAGAGAGACGGTCACCTACCACATGACCTCTCTGTGTGTGAATGATTTAGAGTCTCTGTGGGACCTGAGAGGAGGATTTGGCATGTGGCAGCAAGAGGTGCAGACCTGCTGCAGTTGGAAGAGAAATGCTGTGATGAGGGTCATGGCACAGAAGGTGCTGGATTGATGGTTGACTGAACGGAAATAGAGAACAAGGTCAGGGAAGGAGGGAAAAGAAGAAAAGAGAAGAAAGAGGGCAGAAAAGAAATAAGAAAATACAAATTCTGTTTAGAATAAAGTAGATACATTTGAATAACCAGTTAGCATGTGAACAGAAAAGGGTGCGGGACATATGATTTAAGTGTTTTCGAGAACTTTCATTTCCTCTAGCAAGGTTTTAAAAATGGTGAAATACAATTATTGATAAAGGAGACAAAATGTACATGTGCAGACGGAGAAAATGTGAACGCTTTATGTTGTACCAACACAAAGACAGATGTGATAATTTGTCATTATCAGGTGTTTTCAAATAACATCACACCATATTAAATGCCACGCTATGTCTTTCTGTCATCCATGAACTTTAAATTATTACATTTTTAAAGCTGACGGAGCATAAATTCAGTCTCATCTGTCCAAAAATGCACCTGTCTGTGTTTTGGCAAAATCCGAGTCAAAATCCCGGAGGTGGAAACTATGAAACATGGAACAAGGTTCACTTTAACTTATATACACTATAGTAACAATAGTAATTTGACTACCAATCACATTATCTGGGTGTATTAGTCCAACTTTGAGAAACTCTTGAGTTCAACTTCAGCTGAACTAAGTTGTTCTATCTGGACAATACTAAATTTTTAGTTGTTTTCAAATGCATAGTTAACATACTTTCTGTCCTTCCATCTGCAACCTGGATTTGTTAAGACCTACTGTACCTGCTGTACTCATGTGGAAGGCATCAGAGGTCCTTCTGCAATGAATGCACAGTCCTCTCAAATACAGGACTATAATGTGTGTGTGAATTGTGGTCCAGCTCACAGAAGCCAGAATGTCACTGTTCTGCATCATACCTCTTTTATTACCTTGACCAGAGTGGCCGTGCCGCTGATGCTCTTTCTCTCTGCCATCTGGACAAGGTAATTCTACCACCTACTATCCTCCCCCCCCCCCTCCTCTCCTAATCTTTCTCTCCCTCTCACTGCCCTCACCCTTCACCCTGAGGCTGAGGGGTTTTCAGGGCCAGGTTCCCTCCTCTTTCCTTTCTTCTGCCCTCCTGCTCCTCCCTTCTGTCCATCTATCTTTCTGGCCCTCTGTGCCGATCCTGCTTGCTCCCCTGGGCCATGTGGGCTGCGTCATGTGGACATTAGAATGGCTTTGTGTTTGACACGTGCAAGAGTGCAGTGTGCACAAACACACGCACGCACACACACATACACGGAGAAATGCACATGCACACATGCCTCGGTTTCCTTTGTCAGTTAGCTGCTCAGCTGTGAGACCCCAACCCCTAATTTTGTGTGTGTATGGTGGGGACAGGGCTCCCATTGTCCCACAGATTAACTCTCCACACACACACACATATGCACATGTCCCCAGACCCCATGGGGTCCTTAAATGTGAATGTGCCTTGAGGTAGAAAATCAGGAGGCAATTTAAGGCAGAGTCCAGCTGAGAAGATGGGGGAGGAACCACACTCTCTGTCCTCTGTTTGAAGATGTATCTTTTGGTTCTTTTGGAAAGGATGATCTTTAGCATTAGCTATTATGCCCAGTGTTAAAACATAGAATTACCGGTACAGAAAGAAACAAACCCTCTCCATACAAACATTAGGTAATGTCTGCATTTCTCTGTGTACACAAGTGAGGACACAATACAGTGATTAATATCTAAACTATTAAAATGGTCTAATAAACTGCTTTTTTAACACGTCTCCACAGAGGCGATGCGGTGATTAGAAGTGATTAAAATAATGAGATGTGCAAAAATGTCTTAATTGCTAATTCTTAACCATCGGCGCATGTCTTGTATCACAAATCCAGATGTTCCCTTTGCTCGTCTTAGATTTAAAAAGGAACAGCATTTAATTGGCCTTTGTGGAACAACTGATAGATTTCTGCAGTAAGCAAGATTACAGTTAAATTATGGAATAACCACGAGTTTAAACCTGTTTTATATGCACACAGCTGCTTGTCTGCCAGATTTCCAACCTCACTTCAAATCCCCCTTCCTCTCTACCTGTTTGTGTTCTGTTAATCCTACAGTGACTGCTAACATTCAGAACCATTGACCTACAGCAGCTGCTGTCTCGAATAATGAGTGAGCCTGGAGGTTGAAGAAGTGTGTGTGTGTATTGTGTATTTGTATTCATTGCCTCTGAAGGACCTTTCTGGCCCAGGACCAAAACCTGGCCCTAATGAGGCAGAACATAATTTCTGAGGAAGTCGTTAGGTTAAGGGTTAAGCATTTAGTTGTGATGGTGAAGGTTAGGGTAAGGGCATTACGTCTATGAAGCCGTGTGTGTGTGTGTGGAGGTGAAGTTTACCAAAGGTCAATATTTTGGTAAACAGTGGTGTACGTGAGGACTGACTTAGTTTATTCAGACTCAAGTTGTATGAAAGTGTTCTTGAAGAACAGGGAGCTCTTTTTTAAGGAACTTATCATTTGTGTTATTATAACAGAAGATAAGGTCGTGAAAAATAAACCCAGCCGATCATATTTTGTCACCACTCCATAATAGAGCAGTCACTGACCCGTGTCAGCAGCAGGGGGAAGGTTGTATGGTTGTATGCTGGGCTGCACTCACTGTGACACAAGGACAAGCTGACAGTGGGACAGTTGTACCTGCTGCTGAATGTGAAAACTGTGTTAAAGTAGTAATGATACAACAGTTGGGTTTAGGAAGTAAACATTTAAACACGTTACAATTTGAGTGCTTACTAAATGGCATCTTGGTTAGTAATTGCGGATCCAGCTTGTGGTGGTTAAACACTTGCCAATTTCGTACAATACTAGCTGATGATTCGGGGTCCACGTAGGGTAAACCTGCTCTGGTGCTGGCTGCAGGGAGGCTACAGTTAGATAGAAAACAATTTAACTGTTCAAGTTTTCATTTAACTTTATAAGACATGGTGCTGAGCCTTGGAGCTTCGTGAACGTTTTGTTAGAATTATAAACACCTGGTTGCAAATCTGAAAAGCTGCATTTAAATGACGTTAAGTGTTGGTGTTTGTATTATTCCAAATCTTGACGCCAATATTTTCACTTTTACTGCAAATGAATCGGCTCCAAATTTCGGTTACTGGCCTTCTTGACTACTAATAATCTGTATCGGTATCAGCCTTCTTGACTGCTAATATGTATCGTATCGGCCTTCTTGGCTACTAATGATCTGTATCAGTATGGGACTTTTTGAGGACTAATAATCTGTATCAGTCTTCTTGACTACTAATGATCTGTATTGGTATCGGCCTTCTTGACGACTAATCATCTGTATCGGCCTTCTTGAATAGTAATAATCTGTATCGGTATTGGCCTTCCTGACTACTAACGATATGTATCGTATCAGCCTTCTTGACTTCTAATCTCTATTGATACCAGCCTTCTAGACTACTAATAATCTGTATTGGCCCTGAAAAAACAGATCGTCTAGCTCTAGTATTGACATGATGCAGCTGTGACATAATCTGGCTCTGCTCCGCACTCGTTGTGAGTTCACGTGACTCCTCACATTTGGCACTGTTTGATGAAAAGTCAAGTTTACGCCCACATGATTGCATACATTTTGTTTTGTTTAACTCACAGGAAAATAATGCATTAAAAAAATGCACCAACCAACAGAGACCGGAATGTGCTAAAGAAAATGTCCTCCAACTGCATACTTTTGCAACTTTACCCTAGTGCATATTACACTTGAAAACCTCAGTGGACATGTGATGTAATGTTATAGTAATGATAAAATGTTATGGAGTTTAGTTCCCTTGAGGTTGCAGCAGTCCTGGGAAAAGGAAATCTATACAGGAAGTGAGCTGGCTGGGCCTCCATCAGTCCTGCATGGCTGCAAAACACTAAAGTCTGTGTCTGCACAGTACATGTGTGAGTGTGTGTGTGTGTGTGTGCAAACAAAACAAACGTGCACATGTGGCGGTGCACACATAAAAGTTTAGATGTGTTTGTGTGAGCGGGGCATATGGCTTGTTTTTACATGTCACATGGAGATGAAATGTTGTAGAAGAGAGGGAGTAAGAGAAAACATGTGCGAGTCCACACGCTGTCCTCACTTCCCCAACTTTGTGAATGACTGATGTTGCTGCTGCTGCTGTAAACAGGCTGATAAATGAACTTAGTCATCACGTCACCTCAGAGCCAAGTTACACAGTAATGTGCAGATGCCGGCAAATATCCAGCATGACGACGGGGAAAGAACAAAAACAGCGCGGGTCACGGCTCAGACGGCACAGGATGTCACGTTTAACTGCAGCAATGCAACGTAAGAAAAAAGGAATGCCTTGGACTCTGTGCCAATAATCTCACATTTTGGAAAAAAGCCATTTAGCATAGTATTTTTTTTTCTCCTTCTTTTTCAAATTATTGTCATTTCTCACTTTTAACACTGTGACATTTGTTTGTTTTGTCACTTTAAAGTGTTTGTGTTACACAAAGGACATTTCTCACTTTGATGACTTAGATGTGCTCCACTCAGAGCAGTTGTAGCTCATACTGTAAATGTGCTGGTGGTTGGTTTGTTGGCTCAGTGAGAGCTCTTTGTAAGAAGGGGGGAGTCGGGAAGGGGAGGTAGGGGAGGTGAACCGGGTGTGTCTCTCAGCTGCCTGACTGTCTGGTTGCTGTTGGTAACTTTGCTTGATGAGATCAGAGGGGATCGGCTTTCAGCCTTTCATGTCTCTCTCTCTCTCTCTCTCTCTCTCTCTCTCTCTCTCTCTGTCCTTCTTTCCATTCTGCCTCGCTCTCTCAGAGAGAGTGCAGGGGAAGTGAAACAGGACTTGGGCTGAAAGTCTATTCGGAGCTGTAGCTGTCAGCGGCTGTGACAACACCGCCGTGGAAACACACTTTAGAGTTGGAGTGTGTTGGGGGAAGGTGGAGGAGGGGGTGTGGGGAAGAAGTGATAGCCTCAGGACAGATAAGCCCCAGGGAGGGAAAAGAGGGAGGGAACAAGGGGTGGAGGAGGGAGAGGTGGGCAGCCTTCTGAGGAAAGGGGGAGTCTCTCTCTCTCTCTCTCTCTCTCTCTTTCAGTCTCAGTCAGACTGATGGTCTTCTCTTCCTCCTGTCTGCTGAGGCTCTCTTGCTGCCGGCGACTGGCTCTGGGAGTTTGATTGTGTTGTCTGGATTCGACCATGGACTCGGGCTGAGCAGCTTTGCGCATCGAGACATGCGAGGAGTCACTGGAGATTCACTGTAAGTGTCTTGATCTGTTGCGTTGTGTGGCGTGCGGTCATCACATCAAGTACTGTACTGCAGTGTAATGTAATGTACGTCTCATGTGCAAGGGACTAATGCTATTTCTGGAGTTGTGAAACAAGTGTATGCTGCGCACCGCTGTGTGCTCTGTGTCACTTTATACAGTGAGATGCCTCAGGGTCAAAGTAGCTGTAAGTGGGATTAGTTTGTTATTTGGAAAATTGAGACAAAAATCAGCCCACATTGCTGCTGTTGGCGATCTTTTGACGATTCATTCTCAAGCATTGAGCATCCACATATTATGCTCCAGTGGATGCTACCATACACTCATCTGCTCCTCTTCCCTCCTCCTTCTCCTCTGTCACCTTTAATTTTCTTAATGTTCTTGAGGCCCCAGCTGGCTGACTGGGATACCCCATGTGTTAGAGCGTGTGTGTGTGTCTCTTTTGTTTGGTAGAGATAGAGATAGAGAGTTCTAAGCTTCCCAAGGATTTCCCCCCCTGCTCATACACAATAATAGGATAGAGCCCACTTTCTATTTTTAAGCACACTGTTCGTCTATACGTTACAAACACCACTAATCTGACGGCTCACTCCGCTCTGCCCTGCAGTTGCTCTTCACACCGTGTTGTGTTTAGTCTATGGATTGGGGTGGGACGGTGTATTTGTGTGGTCTATCCTGGGATAGGGAGATAGCAGCTCTCCTTTCTGACTTTATCCCTTTGTTTTGTCAGCTGCTGACCTGTTTCTCTTTCTCCCTCTCTTGCCATCTCTCCCATTGTTTGCGTTCCCTCTCTCTCACTCCCGTGTGTTTCACTCGAATCCACGCGACCTTCCTCCACCACAGCCTCTGCCTTTTTTTAGTCACTCACTTTATTTAGATAATCATTCTCTCTCTCTTCCTCTGGTTGTCATTTGAGAACAGGACCGCAGAGTTTGTGTTCGCACGATTGTGTGCAGTTTTATAATTGTATGTATGTCTGTATATGTCAAATATGTGTGGGAAGTGGGACCAGTACCAGAATTTAGTCTATATATATATATATATATATATATATATATATATATATATATATATATATATATATATATATATATATAAAAAGCACCTTTCTCATCACTAGAGTCCAAAGTGGCAGATTTAAATCCTTGTTTTGTCTACAAACCAACCGTCTTTCGTTCACTATTATTTAAAACGGAGAAAAGCTGCAAAATGCTCATACAGTTGCATGATTCTCTGTGTCTATGGAATTCATCCAACAACTATTGAGGAGTCTGGCATTAACTCTTCTGACAGTTTCAGTCGGTGAATAATTGGCGAAGACGTTTTAGCGCCTCAAGCGTCCGCTCAAACTGTGAAATGTAGGAACAAAGTCATTTCTCTTACAAGTGAAACCTGGACAAGAGGCTTACGATGATGATACAGACTACAGCAGCTGTCACACAATAACCATCGAGGCTTCAGTAAAAGGTCAATGAGAAAAAAAACAGGGTACAATCACTGAAGACCTACATGTGTAGGCCAAATTGATTTTCTTTTTTTTCTGTGGGTTACTGATTCTTAACACAGGACCCTTGAGAAAACAGGCTGGATGTTACGTTAAAGCATCAGTATCGTCTGTTACAACTTGTCGTTGGCAGGCTAAGAAAAACGGTGAACTCAGACCAGGTACAGGAGCCTGTTATAGCATTTTATACAGACATTATTATGATAGAGTTGTTTTCATGGCACGGACCCAAAACCAGAGGTTACTCAGTGCCAATGCAGGCGATAATAATAATCTCCGAGACATTATTTGAAGGTTGAACTACTACATTGTGTCGCTGCAGCAGCAGCGTGCCACATTCAGGCACACTTTGATTCAGTTTCACTGCGACCAGGGTTGTGAATCTGCCACCTGAATCTACTGCAATTACAGAGAGCTTTATTGATGGCCCCACCAAGGCCTTATACGTGTGTGTGTGTGTGTGTGTGTGTGTGTGTGTGTGTGTGTGTGTGTGTGTGTGTGTGTGTGTCCGTATCCATATATGTGAGGCAGATTAACAGCTTCTCAGCTAAGGTGTGCTCAATCACTTTATAACACTAATGGTCTTCCCTGAGGGCACCATGGATTTTAAAGTGTCATAGCATGAGCTAAATGGATGAACTTACGTGCAGACATTGTGTGTGTGTGTGTGTGTGCGTGCGAGCATGTGTGTTCTTTAACATACATCTTTGTGAGGACCAAAAAATATTAAAACCACAGGAAGGGAGGACATTTTGTGAAAGTTCTATCACACCTTAAATGGTTTTAGGGATATAGTTAAGGGATAAGTTAACCCTAAACTGGTTGAGTGTAGGAATATGTTTTATATATATGTAAAGGAGGCATATTATACCCTATCTCTCCGTTAACCTAGTTTCCTGGTGTCTGTGACATGTTTTGGTCAAAATACCATAAGGATGAAACACCACAGCAGTTCAATCACCCTGCCAAAACAGCCCTGTTCAGAACGCTCTGTTTAGTAGTATCTACCCTAAAGGTCCACCTTAAAAAAAGTAATAAGAAACTTAAGGGACAGGAAATGACATCAGCCACAGAGGCTACTGGGAGCTAACAGCAGTTAGCATTTGGAAAAGTGATCATTTGCAGGCTCTAGCAGACACATTGTCATCATATGTAACATGTATCCACTGGACAGATAAATCCTCTGAGGCTGGAAGTTTGTGTAGAACTCTGTGCTGCACTGTGGAGCCAAGAATAGAACTTTTCGCAGACTTCCGGTTTTCGGATACTGTTGCCCTCGCCAGCACTCTCGCATGTTTTACGGAAAAAGCGGAGCTCCGCAAGACAACAATTACAGGAATTTAGCACATCGTGACGCACTATTGAGTGTGTAAGTCAACATTGTGTGTTTTATCCTGTACTTAGACTGAGGAGGACCACAAAAAACATGAGTGAGTCATCTTTTTTCACACTTTTTTACCTACTGATCAGACCTTCAGAATCCCAAATATAAGGATTTAAATCATTACAAATCTGATTTTGCATAATATGTTCCCTTAAAGTGGTTATGGTTAAGGTAAGGGATAATGTTCTCCACATTAATAGAAGTCAATGTGAGTCCTTAAAAGGATAACTGTGCAAACCTGTGTGTGTGTGTGTATCACAGTTTCAGTTTGAGACAAACTTTTGGTTTCAATTCCTAGATAACAAACAATGGAAGTTCAGTATTTTCGACAAAAACAAAAAAAAGGGATTTTACTGTGGAATTGCTCGGTTTAAGAGAAGAGGAGACTGATGCAGGCAGAGCGTGAATATGCAGGGGAGGGAACATGATTCATTAGGCAGACGGTGACTTGAGTTATTTCGTAAAGAGTTCAGAGTGATGGAAGACAGAGGGAGGGGCTCGAGTGGGAATTCACGAAAAGTGATGCATCAGGGAAATCTGAGCAAATGTACCCGTCAGCCGGAGTGTAAAGGTCATTTTCTTTCCAGAACACATACATAGTCAATTTAATTTCTTTTTTGCGAGAGAGCTGATGACAGTCAGTGAGCATGGATATACTGCTTTAAGTTTGCAGCAGTTTGTGAAGTGGCTTGTGTTCTGTGTTTTGCAGACTTTGCTTTTCCTGCATGCTGAGTTTGCATTGATCGCTGCCTGGTAGACACAGGGGCATTTGGCGTGACATTTGATGGCAGACCTGAGAGAGCACTTGATAAGAGAGAGACAGAGACTTACGAGAGACAAAAGAACAGAGGCAAACAAAGAAATTAGAGGAAAAAGGACAAGAAAATTGGTAAGGATGTATAAAAAGAGAGACTGGTGATTTGTCCTTCTACAGCAGCCTATTAAGTCCAGAGAAGACCTACTGAGTGCTCGTCCCAGTGTGGACTCTCTGTCTGTATTTTGACATCATGTTAGGAGCCAGATGGTACAGTTTATGTCTACCTCTGTCAGCTTCTGCTACCCAGGGATTTCCTCAGTAGGAATGAATGTCAGCAATGTAGAGAGGATGGTAGTTTGTTTAATCTAGTGGGTACAGCTGTTTGCTATGAAGAGATACACTGTGCTGTGAATGTGTGTGCATGCGAGAGCTGCTTTTGTACACCATGTTGCCCCAAATGTCCACCCGGGAGTGGAAAGAGGAAGAAGTGACTGTGATGTGATTCATTTTTTTTTTTTTTTTTTTTTTTTTAAATGTCACGCAGGGATAAAGCAAATCTGCTGTAATTTAGCAGGATAGTCAAAGTTCAGATGAGGTCACGGTGCTTTGAAATGAGTTATGTAATGGTGGAGATGACGTTTAAGTCCATGAGTAAAAGCAAAAGAAGAACAGAAATGACAATCACTTGTATAACGAGACGTTAATTTAGTTTGACCTTTTCCTCTTGTCAAATAGTTTCCGCACTATTAAGTTTTTGTGCCGTTTTTTTGTTATATGCTGAATTTCAAACTTGATTTTTATATTAACTAGAGCTGCAACTAAAGATTAATCTGACGATTATTTTCTCGATGAATCGGTTGGTTCATAAAATGTCAGAAAATGTTAAAAAACGTTCATCAGTGTTTGTCAAAGCTGGAAATGACGATGTTCTCGAAAGTCTTTGTTTTGTTCAAAAACCAAAATGATTCAGTTTTAATGATTTCTGCTGTTGTGTGGAGCAAAGAAACAAAGAAAATATTCACATTTAAGAAGCTGAAACGATCAGAAATCTTGTTTTAATCATGAAAAAAGCTTCAAAGCGATTATCGATTATCAAAATAGTTGACGATTAATTTAGTAATCAATCAGCTCTATTATAAACACGAAAAAATAATTATGTTCTCAAATCAGAGCTCACAATGACTGGAATAATTTAATTCACTGACCATGGACGGGTGAAGCAAAAATATTGCACACCACTGATATTTTCTAATGCAGAGTCGTGGCCAGTGGGAGAAAGAGGACACACGCCTCAATATTTCAGGATAAAGCTGCTGAGTGCGATAATCGACAATGTTTTATTTGCAGCTCATCAAGTCTTTTATTGCGCCGTCTGTCTTTCTGATGATTGTGCCTGGTGTCTCTGTGGCAGGTCATGAAGTTTTTTTTTTTTCAAAGGTTATAAACTTTTTGCTGTAAGGAAAATGAAAATATTATATTTGACATTTGGAGTTCGACGCTGCTTAGAGGTGGGGGTTTGGTATTGTGTGGTTGGTTGTCAGGCACGTCGGCTGGTTCCACATTAAACAGCATGCTGTGATGTTCCTAGTTCCTTTTGTTTACTTTTCATGTCACGAACCCTAGCGGACTTTAGTTCTTGTGGAGAGTTACTGACTGTATTTGCACCTGCCACATCGGGGCAGAAACCACTGTCCTATATCAAACTGCAATACATGTACAAATGACTCCTCAAAAATACTTAAGGCTTACGCTGACAAACCGCTATACTGCATCTGTCTGACCTTGACCTGACAGGTTTATGGACAGAAGGGATCACCTGATCATGAGTGACATGACGAACATCGACAATCTTATCGTGACTCAGATGAAGGGCAAATTTATATCTGTAATTTTCTTTGATTACAGATATAAATGAAATGCCAATCAGATTATATTTGGTACTAATTTTTATGTTTGACTATGTTTTCACTTGTGCCTGTCTATTTAGTCGGCTTACAGGGAACTTGGTTAGGTTGGGTATATACCCTCCCTTCTTCTCTGCATCGGCCAATGTAGAATACATTAAATGCATATATGGATGTGGATACGCGGGCACATTCAGAACATTGCTTCAAGGTTATGTTTCTTAATTATATTTAAAGGGACCGTTGGGCCTTGGTGGCATTGTACAGAGTGTCTCATTGCTCACATGAAATGTCTACTTTTTTGGTTTATGAAATAGATGATGTATGGTCCACCAAGTGGGAAAGTTATACTTGGCTCACCAGCATCACCCATAAGAACCTGAACTCCCATTTTGCAACTGGAACACATATTCACCATTAATTAGGTGCTTAGTAACATGCATATAAGTAGCATACTAGCCCTTTATTAACTATTAAGCACGTATTAACACCTTATGTCGGACAAATCTTAATTCATGTCGTAATAGAGGTAGAATAAGGTGTTAATATGTGCTTAATGATGACTAATAAAGGGCTAGTATGCGACTTATATATGCTAGTAAGCACAGAGTTAATGGTGAATATGTGTTCCCGAATCTAAAGTGTTACCAGGAACATGATATCAGAAAATGTATATAATGCTATATTAAAGAAAACTTGAAACTAGTGATTTAGACTATTAACTAAAAAAACTATAAATTAAGCAAGAAGTAGGCCAATTATTCCCCCAGGCTGCTATTCACTATATTCTTACTTCCTGGTTGGCCTCAATCGGCACACAGGAAGATTATGTCCACTTCTCATTGGTTGATGTTTTTTTTTTCTTCTTCTTGACAAGACTTGGGTAAAAAGAAACTGCACAGAAGGTTGATTGATTATGAAGCCATTAGTCCTGATTCTCTGGGGCCTTGTAAGTCACTTGCTGCCCTTGTCTGATCCACTTAGACAGTAACAAGCAATCACAGATAAACAGTAAACACTACTGTATTCAACACGACACGGAAAACCTCAGTCACGAGTTCACATTGAGACACAGCGGTTTGAATCCTCGAGAGAACTTAACGGGATTTTTGTGGAAAAGCCCACAAACATCTCTGGTCTTTCTTTCTGTGAGGGCGGTGCATCGACAGTGTGAGTGAGAGGTTTCTCAGCGGTTTCCTACGCCTGTGTGTGAGTCTGTGATTGTGTGACTTCAAAGGCCTGTCTGCCCAGTCACAGCTTGTTGGATAGTTTTTAATGAAAGACAGTCTGAGGCACACACACACTCACACACACACACTCACACACGGGCTTTTGTGACTGGAGCTTGTTAGTAGAGTGGAGCAGGAGAAGCCAGATGAAGCCAGCCCACACACCAGGTGCACGATGCTGTCCATATGTTCTCTCTGCCTTCTTATCTCACCTTTTCCCGTTTTTGACGAGGACTTAATGCTAGTTTAATGCTATTAACTGGAAAAAAAACAGTAGTACAGTGGAAGCAATTACTCAGTTGACTAATTTATTGGCAGAACATCAATTGCAATCTGTCATTTCAGCTTTAAGGCACTGCTGCTGCTGCTGTCATCTATCGTAGATGATGTTCATGTTCTTTGCACAAATTAAATCGTCTGGTCTTTTGAAACTTTTTTGAAAGAAAAAAAGAAAGAAAACAACAGATGACAATTCTCCGCAACAGCAGACGTTACTACGTCACGTTGAACGTGACGATTCAGGGTCAGAGCTGGATCAGCTGAGACACACACACATGCATGCATGTACACAAAGGGTTTAGATAGTGCTTTCTTTGGCTAAAGTTCAGCAGTGATAACTGTGGAATCTTCCATGTACACGGTCCACCCTTAACCCACCTGCTGTGATGACACACACCTGAGTAAGCAGTCTTTCTTTTCTGTGTGTGTGTGTGTGTGTGTGTGTGTGTCGAGGAGCTGGAAGCACACATTGGCTGCCAGTAAATTACCTCATTTAAAGCGATAGCAAAAAGAGATGGAGTTGGCGAAAAATGCTAACATTCTAAATGAGAGTGTGTGTGCGTATGTGTGTGTGTGTGTTTGTGTGAGTGTGTGTGTGTGAAATTTACACAGAATTAAACCATGATCTCAATCTGCGGTAAAGTGGCTGACTGGGCTGGTGGAAATATTTGTACCTGGTTAAAAATAAAAACTCGCCGCTTAAAACAAAAACTTTGCTGCACTTCACATTTTAGAGAAAAATACACGGTTCACACGAGGTGCAAACCTGAATCCACCGTAGATGGTGTTAATGTTTGAAACATAAATGATTATCAGTATTACTGACACTGTCATTTCTGTGTTCACATAAAAAAAAAAACATTAAGTGCTGTTTTGTGGCTTGTGTACCAAGACTTTCCTCCTCCACTTCCCTGTCTGCTCGTGGTGTCACTGACTCTTCCTGTGAACAGGAAGCACCGGCTGGCTTTCCTGGAAGAGACTGCTACGTCAGTTAAACCACAGGCTGTGGACGGCTAATGTGACGTGCATCTTTGCTTTGCCTATAGACTTAGACTAGAGATTTATCACAACTGTATTTGCCTTCAAAATGAAGGCAGCTTCATATAGCAGACAACTGGGGTCACATACTATACGTACAACACAAAGTGACGGCATGATCCAAAACTGAAAATGAATCAAACTGAATTACTTTGAATTAAAACACCCACACAGGAAACGTACATATTCCACTAAAAATGACATCACCATAGAAATGATATTCAAAAGTGAAACTACAATAGCAACCGTGGTTATGAACAGACTACCTGTGAACTTTCTATAAACTCAGAGTGAGCTTAAGTCAAATCAACTTTTGAAACCATTTTTATCACAAAGATTTGGAGGTCAATCATTACCTGTGTGTGTTTGTTTTTCTCCTGTTGTCTTGTTTGTTTGTTTGTTTTTTGACTGAGTTTGCAGAATATGGCACAGGAGCGAGTGCCCAAGTGCTTCAAATATGAGCAGTGTTGCACAACTGGGGAATATTTGGTTGGCTCCGTGCTTGTGCTGGTATTGTTGCGTGAGTTTTTTGGGAGGATGTAGAATGAGTCAGAGGGAATATGTATAGCGTGCATGTGTGTGTGTATGTGTGTGTGTGTGTGTGCATCATTATGCTCATTGTTTATTTCAATAAAAAGCAACATTGTTCCTCCCTGTACTCTTTTAATCATCATCGTTCTGTGCATCTCTTGTTCTTTTTCCAGCTCATTCCCAGGGACTATTGTTTGTTGAAAAGTAGCAGCTGTTAATACCTACATTTAATCTTTTTTTCTCTCCTTCTTTTTCCTCAACAGGAGCGGCGCCCACTCCGTCTTCCTGAAGACATATGTGGTATGAAACCAGATCATACGCATCTTTCATTCATCACCTCCTCCTCCTCTTTCATCTCCCTCCACCACCACCAGTTAGCAACTCTCTCACAGCTCCACCGCATTGATGAGGTAACATCAAGCTCCACACAGCACAGCACCCACCTGCTCAAGCACCGCCCTCCCCCCTTCCTTCTGCCAACCCCTTCACTACAGCTATGGGTCAGAAGATTTCTGGTGGGATAAAATCGGTCGACAGTCGCGGGGAAAGCGGTGGCTCCCCGTCTTATCGGCCCTTGGCTCATCGCCGGCAGCACCCGGCGCTAAGAGGCCCGGATTTCTCCAAACCTCCCAGGCTGGATCTCCTGCTGGACATGCCATGCGCTGGAGCAGAGACCCAGCACCGTCACGCGTGGAACCCCGATGACCGCTCGCTCAACATTTTCATCAAAGACGAAGACAAATTGACATTTCACCGGCACCCGGTCGCTCAGAGCACAGACTGCATTCGCGGGCATGTCGGATACACAAGAGGTCTTCACGTGTGGAAGATCCACTGGCCCTCTCGGCAGCGAGGCACCCACGCAATAGTTGGAGTTGCAACATCAGAAGCTCCGTTACACTCTGTCGGGTACACGGCGTTGGTGGGGTCAGACTGCGAGTCCTGGGGCTGGGATCTGGGACGCAACCGGCTCTATCATGACAGTAAGAACCGGGCTCACAGCTCGCTTCCATCTTACCCGTGTTTTCTCGAGCCGGAGGAGTCGTTCACGCCGCCGGACTCTCTGCTCGTGATTCTGGACATGGACGAAGGGACCCTGAGCTTCATGGTAGACGGACAGTATCTAGGAGTGGCATTTAGAGGGCTGAAGGGCAAGAAGTTGTATCCCATTGTCAGCGCTGTGTGGGGACATTGTGAGATATCCATGAAGTACATCAACGGCTTGGATCGTGAGTATAGTGCACCACACTAAGACTACACAAGTATGCTTAACACACTGGAGGGGGTCTACTCACTGCTTATGTTTGTTTACATACATGCCGACTACATGATCCCCCCCAAGACATAGGAAGCCCAGTCTTTTTTTGGACTGTATCCACTTCTGCTGTAGTATCTGCAGTCACTAACCAACAACAACAGCATTTCACAACTAACCTCAGTTTGGTTGGAAGACCAAGTTTGGAAAAATATCCCTAACTCCAAATCAAATGATTTACATGTATTAGAGTTGTGAGGGTTAGGGTTAGGTGGAGCAATGACAGTGAATTGGCAATATCATGGTTCTGACGCCCTGTATTAAGACGTTAGATTGTGGACATTTGTATCCTGGTTTGTTGTTTGTTTCACAATTGTTTCCTTGGCAATGAACTGAGTCCATTTTATTTAGGTTTTCTCCTGGAAATTGAGGTAACTGCAAACTGCAAACATGTTGTTGACACCTGTTTTGAACCAAACTCACCACCACTAATCAAAATGTTGTGATCCCTGGCTCCTCCAGACGAAATGTTGAAGTGCAAATTTCCCCTGATGTTTGATTTCCTTATTACTTTATGTGAGAAGGGAGAAGTGCCATTTAATTCTTATCTAGTGCTGTCAGTGTTTATATATGAGCAGTACATTTATCATTATTATAGTGGTCATGGTCTTTCTATCATTAACTCCACCAAGAAGGTTATGTTTTTTTGTTATTGTCTGTCCGTGAGCTGCATAACTAAAAAACTGAATGAAGGATTTTAATGAAATTTGGAATATTGATTAAGCCCAAGGAGAAACTATTAAATTTTGCTGTATTGACACTGTAAGAACTGAGCAGCCATGACCAAGGTTTGTGCTCTCTTTCTGTGCTTTCGCTCGTTAGTAAAGGAGTTTGTTCTGCAGTAAGTTGACAATCTCATTCAAGAGGTTGTTACATCTGTGTACTTTTTTATTATTATTTTAATGGATACGAGAGGAAAATTAGTTTAGAAAGAGCGATATGGATGTTATAACTGTCCAGGGTGTACCCCGCCTATTGCCCTATGTCAGCTGAGATGGGCACAGCACCCCCCGCGACCCTCTGGTGGAGGATAAAATGGTAGATAATGGATGGATGGATATGGATGTTATTCTACATGCTTTGGGGATTTAGATATTTGAATATGGTGCGAGCTGTCACCAGGAAACTTTGGATTATGTTAGGAAACAAAATATCCGTCTACGTGTGTGTTAAAAGGTAAAAGGCAGCCTTTTTCTCTCTTCTCTAGTAAACAGCAGCTCTATGATGAGCATGTTAGAAGTGATCTTAGCCACACATCATGGAAACTTGTGCCGATACACACCTGCTGGGAAGGGAAAGTGTGTGTTATGAAAACAGGCCTTATGATCTGACTCTAGTCATCTCCTTGGCCTACTGTTTGTAGAACCGAATGGTTGATATTTGATACAACAACATGGTTTGTTTTGTCTGTTACCCCCGCAGAAAGCGGGAAAAGAGATCCTGCAGTTTGCTGCATCTGCTGCCTTTTTTCCCCCCGATCATCTCACATTTCTTAGAAGTTCACCGCTCTCTGGAGATGATATTAAGAGCCTGTTTTCTTGAACCTCAAAAAGAGGTCAACTCGTCCAAGTTTTAATTTGGATTTTTTGATCTTAAATCTGTTTAAGTTTAAGCCTTTAACACGAAGCCTCAAAAAAAATTTTTTTTTTTAAACCGTAACCATAAAAGGGACAGAAAAGTGTTTTTACCCATTTTTCCCAGTATATCTTTCACTATCATGCATTTAAAATGAAGAAAAACACTGTAGTTGTACATGAACTCCAAATTTTGTGTTTGGTGTTTAAATGTCCAAAATGAGGAAACTATGTACAGGCATTTTTCCAACTCTCTCCTCTTTGGTGACAAAGTCACTGATTCGCCAACCTTTGCGACTGAAATTACCTCAATAACCTCACGTTGACTGGCAACTTCTCAGCTTACAGTTGGAATTTTTCCAATAGCAGAAACCGTCGCATAGTTAGAGTAATGCAAAGTGCTCTTGCTCAAACTTGTTGTCAGCGATACACTGGGTGTTAAAGGGTTAAAAACTGCCTCGATGCATGTTTAATAATCTCTCCATGTACGAACTGCAAATATTTGAAGATCAGTCATAAGATTTATGACCCGACAGTGACAGGCAGAGCGTCGAGCACTGTAGTTGACTGTAGTTGTTGCTCTCTATCCATTGGCCCTGTAAAGGACTGGTGACCTGCCCATGGTTTACTCCGCCTTTCGCCCTATGTCAGCTGGGATTGGCTCCAGTGTCCCTGTGACCCTCATGTGAAGGACAAAGCAATAGACAATGATTGAGTGAGTGAGTGACGGGTCATGATGGTCCAGATTGAACTCGCACACTTTCACCGGGCTCTGTACATGGAGATGGTGAGTAAACACATAACGCATGACAAAATATGATGGTGCCTGCAACACAAGAAAACTCTGGTGGTGCTGGAAATGAGAGGAAAGTGACACTTGATGGAGAATAAACCAGGCTTTAATGCACCTTAATGCAGTTTTGACTCACTTCTCACGCATTTACATAGAAGTCTAGTCTTTTTTTATTTTCATCCCAGTGACATTGCCAAGATGACTGTCGAGCAAAGAGTCTTGCCCATAAACACCTCTTTTCTCAGGTTTACTTCAAAGCACATACTTTGCGTCTTACTTTAACCGTTTTCTATCTGAGAGATTTCACGGCATGCGATGGGCAACCTGGAAGAATACAGAGAGGGTTGGGCCTTTTCAAAGCCCCCATTCCTGCCAGCAAGTAGACTTCATGCTGTGAAATGAGGTTTGACTGTTGAAAATGAGCAAAGCTTAATGCAGTGGGGGATAGTGACGGTTGAAAGGCTCATACCGATTGGTGTAGCTGACAGAAAAATGAGAAAGAGGCAGCAAGAAATATCAAAATAAAGTACAAACCAGACGGTTAACGTGATATTAATCCGTGTTTGTCTGCGCAAAGCATTAGGTTCTTAAAACTTCGGTAAATGCGGACTAACGGCAGAGCTACCAGATGTATGCAATACTTCTCTTACAAATGAGCAACACTGTTTGGGTATACTTGACGGTGGGTGGTGTTCGATGACACAAACTTGCTGTAAACCTGTCGATGAAGTTGCATGTTGCAGCTGCATATTTCTCACCTCACCTAGCAGAACCTATGGTAGCCTTCAGTTACCATTAAAGCTTACAAGGTGCTAAGTTTATCCGTTAAAAAAAACATGGTGGTCCAACATGGCAGCCTCTGGAGAGAAGACTTATGCCTGTTTTGAATATAAAAGGTTCATTCTTTGGTAATGAAAACACCAATTCATACACTCCGATGATTGCACACTCCACTCAAAAATAAATGCAATTAAAAATAGTTATTTTATTGTCCATTGGTGCCAAATGGAAGAAGGAAAAAAAACACTGGACCTTTAAATAGATAAATTGAGAAGAAGTCATAAAGTCAGTCTAAAATAGCATTTCTTCCAAAACTCATAAACAACAGAAGTAATAAACACAAACACACCATGCACACACTCACACACACATACTCACAGAGCTTTATTAAGAAACAAGCCTCAGGTGGGGGAAATCCACTTGGACCAAGACTCATTACATTCTCTCATTAGCACATTTATAACCGAGAGGTCATCTTGGGTTATTGTTGCTCTGAATACAAACCCATTACTGTGCTAAGATTAATATCTCAAGACTTCATTCAGAGGTGAAGTAAACAACCTGCTTTTTGCAGAGTTGGCAAACGGTGTGCGATTACAGTCCGTGTGCCGGCTCCACTTAATATTAGTTTGGAACTGAATGGGCTCGTCTGCCCTGCAGATGACTGGATGGATAGTGGGGATGGAGTCATAATTGCTCCCCGTCTGTGAGTGTATGAGCGGCTGCGAATGACAAACCAGCTGCATGTGGTCAACAAGATTACAGACGTAGAGTCATGCGCCCGTTTCTCACTGCGTTATTTCATTGTTATTGTTTTGTGTGTCAATTGAAAATTCGTGTGTGAGGCTCAATATGTGTAATGTATAAACCTATGCTGTGTGTGCTTGAGAGTAAGTGAGTCTGGTTGTGAAAAATCCTTCTGGGTATTCCAGTAATGACTTTATCTAACAGCATCTTGCTATGAGAAGCGACTATTGGATGCTTTGTGAGTTATTGTTGTGTGGGGGAAGAACATAACTGCAGGGTATTAGAAAGAGATTTACAGGAGTGGCGTCTCCTCACCACAAACTGTTTGTTTTTCTCATCACTCAGGCTCGGGCCTCACTGCACCAGGAGCATTTGGTCATCACTTTACACCACCTTAGATCATTGCTCCCATTCCTGCAGTAACACTACACACGCCAGTGAAAAATAAAACCAACAGCACTCCACGCTTGTGGTCATTTTAAGATCACACAAAGGCAGTCGGTGTCAGCAAAGCATAAAAAGGACTAGGGTTCAAACTGCAGTCTCGCTGTAAATGTGGTGTAAATAATTCATCGGATTTAATGAACAGATACCTCTTTGTCGCCAAGACAACATTTGGCTTGTTTCATCTCTTGAAGCACATCTCCCTCTCTCTTGTCTTGCCTCTGTAATTGTACCATTGCCCCCAGCTTCAGCTCTAATATGTGACACTCCCTCTTCTTTCTGTTCCTCATTCTTATGCACACATCAACACCAAACCATCACTCACTGGAACATCTGGCAGTTTAATGTTGCCTTTCCTATCAACTTATGTGAAAACATTATAAATCCAGTAAATGGAACTGGTTTAAAATTTAAGTGAAAATATTGCCCACTCTTCTCTTCTCTGGGTTCTAAAGCTGCTCATTCTGCTTTTCGGGCCAGAACATACACACACACACACACACACACACAGGTGGAACCATTCGTTGAGAGGATGTCATGGCAGAGGCAGCACACAAACTGAAGAGGGTTAAGGAGAGTGAGGGAATAAGAGGCTGGACAAGGGAGAATATTGGCCTGGTTTTCATTCGCCGGTGTTCGCTTGCACTCGGCTAGCAGAGGGATACTCGACTGAGGGCGACCTGGTTGTGTTACTGTTGGACGAGTGAGTGTAATAGTAGAGTGTTTGAGCTCGCTGTGTGTGTCAGGCTGCGTAATTGAAGTCATCTCGTCCTCTTCTCCCGTCTCATTCATAAATCAAGTGATTCAAACAAACACAAGGTTGAAAACACAAGCTACGTAAACTAAAGCACTATTGTTCTTTTTGTATTTGCTTCTAATATATTGAAAAAAAATAAAATAAAACAATGTAGTCATATTTGTATATAATTCTATATAATAGGCTGCTGTACCTGGTCTGAAGACATGGTTGTATGTACATTAGGAGTCCTGCTTCAGAGTTCATTGGTATTGTTGGCATGTCAACAAATGGACGTTACCTCGACGAGAGCAAATGTTACGTTGTTACTTTAGCTTTTCTTAGGGAAGGGAAGAAGCAAAGGACGCAAGGTGGAATTTGAGGGACAAGACATTGTCAGGAACAATCTGGCTGACTCAGCATGACAATATTTTTTTTCAAAAGTCTGTAAAAGGTTCTATTCTTGGCTCCACAGTGCAGCACAGAGTTCTACACAAACTACACAAACAGAACTCAAACATGTGCCTATGGGTGATTGACGTATGGACTTTTTTAATAATTTAAATCCTTATATTTAGGACTCTGGAGGCCCTATCAATTGGCAAAGTGTGAAAAAAGATGACTCACTCATGTTTTTGTGGTCCTCCTCAGTCCGGAGATAAAAGTACAGGAGATAAAACACGCAATGTTGACTTCCGCACTCCTTGACACGTCACAATGCGGTAAATTCCTGGAATTGTTGTCTCGCGGAGCTCCGCTTTGTCCGTAAAACACGCGAGAGTGCTGGCGAGGGCAACGGCATCCGAAAACTGGAAGTCCGCGAAAAGTTCTATTCTTGGCTCCACAGTGCAGCACAGAGTTCTACACAAACTTCCAGCCTCAGAGGATTTATCTGTCTAGTAGATACATGGCAATGTGCGACGGAGAGCCTGGCGAGAGCCTGCAAATTATCACTTTTCCAAATGCTAACCACTGTTAGCTCCCAGTAGTCTCTGTGGCTGATGTCATTTCCTGTCCCTTAAGTATCGTTTTACCTTTTTTAAGGTGGACTTTTAAGGTGGACCTAAAGAGGTACTACTAAACGGAGCGTTCTGAACAGGGCTGTTTTGGCAGCGTGATTGAACTGCTGTGGTGCTTCATCCTATTTTTCGACCAAAGCATGTCACAGACATGTTTATTAGGACACCAGGGAACTAGGTTAACTTGGAGAAATAGGATATAATATGACTCCTTTAATGTTTGAAATACACTGTGGAGAATGACAAACACATGGACTGAGAAATTAGCTGAAAGAAACGTGAAACGCTAAACGCTAATACCAACATTGAGATCTTGTTGGAACGGAATGATCCACATTTCACAGTTAAAATCTCAACTGCACGGCTCATTCCAGCTTCACATTCCAGCACTCATGTCAACGAGGAGTGACCCAGTTTTTTTCTCTCTCCTGTAAGCCGCCTTGATACTCTGACCTCCCTCCCTCTGCCCTACTGTTTAGTCTGCATCACATGGGCTTATACACTCCACATCTGACTGAAACCAGCTGCCCCTGCTGCTGCTGCATGCAGACAGCCATTCACCAAAGCCACACAACACTGAGATCCATTCATGACTGGCTTGTTTTCATGAGAGCCTTGGCACCCGGAGGCAACGCGGTTTAGTTAACTTCCCTATGGTGGGTCATTCTAATGTCACAGTCATTCTAACTGTGCCTGAAGAGCACATGCACATAATACCTGTGAAGTTAAGTGCAGGTAATGTGCTGGTTTTTGTTATCGACTTGGTAACAGCAAGTTCAGGCACTGAGAAGCAGCTGGTGTAGTCTGTGTTTAAAGTCAAACACTGAGAGTGAATGTGACCCCAGGGTGGGAATTTTGTCCTCCATCACCGTTGATGAAATCCATGAAACCGACTACATAAACATATCATGACAGAAAATAAAACACTGAATTGCCATTTTAAGAAAAGCCAAGCTCGACTCGTGAGTGAATGGGTGATCGTCCCACCTCCTGCCACCCAGCCAGCACCTGAATGTTCTGGACGTTCTCCTGCTGTTGTGAAGTTTTAAATTTTAAGTTTTAAGCGGACCACATCCAGAACATACACATCCAAATGTCTGGCCATTGTCTGGAGTTGATATTTGAAAATGGTGAATAATATGATTTTCTTCAATATCATGCAACTGGAGCCGCAACTAACAATTATTTTTGTGATCGATTAATCTGTCGATTATTTTTCTCTATTAATCGTTTGGTCCATAGAATGTCAGAAATTGTTAAAAAAAAAAAAAAAAACGTTGATCAGCGATTGTCAAACGATTTTCTCGCATGTCTTGTTTTGTCCACATCCCAAAATGACTCAGTTTTAATGATCTAATGATTTAATGATGTGGAGCAAAGAAACCAGAAAATATTCACATTTAAGAAGCTTAAACAATCAGAAACTTTATTTTAATCATGAAAAAAGCTTAAAACCGATTAATCGATTATCAAAATAGTTGACGATTAATTTAGTAATCGATTAATAATCGATTAACCTTTTCAGCTCTAATTGCAGCAAAGGTTTAAGGGTAAAGATGCTCTGTGCACACACATTTTGAGACATATAATTTCTGAGATCAACTTATAAGTGCATAACTAAATTTAGCTTTTCTTTTCTTTTTTCCATTTCTCTTCCGATTATCATAGTTTTATTCTAGACTGGTAGACTTTTGGATAACTATCAGTTTTGACATGATAGTGATAGTAAGATAGTAAGATATTTTTCTGTTGAGATTTTGAAATATCTGCTTTCTACTGGCAACATTGAAATCTGGGCTTCTGAGCTCGAGCTGACCTTGGATAAGTGATAGAAAACGGATTGGATGAATGGATGTTTAGATGTCACATACGTTATGTGTGAAGATGCTTTGATTAGGGTGAAGTAATTATTTTTATAAACGTCAGTCGACCGGTATTTGAATGACACAGTAAATGTTCCCAAGGGATGCAGTG
This sequence comes from Microchirus variegatus, assembly GCF_963457635.1. Classification (NCBI taxonomy): domain Eukaryota; kingdom Metazoa; phylum Chordata; class Actinopteri; order Pleuronectiformes; family Soleidae; genus Microchirus; species Microchirus variegatus. The sequence continues at coordinate 13,297,356 of NC_139806.1, forward strand.
ATTGCATTTCTAGTGAGAGCCTGAAAGTTTGTACGCTTGAGTTTCACACCAAGTGCTGGCTGTGTGGTATGTGGGTTGGTGGGTTATTACTCAAGCTTAACTTAGCTGCTGGCCTCAGGCTTAATGGCCTCCACTCTGCTTTTCATGCTTCCCTGATTTGTCTCCCTCTGGTCTCCACTGTCACATGTGCACGGTGTGGTCTCTCTGTGGGGCAGCTTTTTCCTTTCTTTCTTTGTTTGTTCCCCTGAAGTGTTGGACAGGTTGTACAGTGTGTGGGCTCTGGCAAGGAGCTGCTAATAACTGGCCTGACACACAATGACAAAGGTATACTGTATGCTGTGTTGTTGTTGTTTTTTTTTCTTACACTACACAACCTAGATTTCCAGTGCCTAGAAAACGCACATTTGATTCAGCGATGTTCTGGTTGGTCATCTCCTGCTGAGGTTAAATTAGAGAAAGATCAGATTAGCGGAAAGATGTGTCAATAATGACAGAGAGTTTCAGAGATGGGGAGAACGTCTCCTCATGAAACAAGCCTGTGAGATCTGTCATCCCACAATGGCAATCCTGATTACTGCAGTTTTAACAGAACAGTTTGTGTTTGTACCTGCTCTTAACTACAAAAAGCTCATTACAGACACTACAGTGCCTGATTTACAGTTCCCCCCCAGCTATTGAAAGCAGCATCATGAAAACATTCTCCTGAACTTCAGTGTTCTTGTTTGGATGGATGGATGCCTCTTGACTTGACAAAATGTGCTCTGCAGCCTCACACTTGACACACTAAGCACAGCACTCTGTCTGTGATTGGCTGCTCTGAAACCTAGTTTTCTTAATCTGCATCTGCCGTAAGATCTCGACACCCCCAAGCTCCAGCAGTGACGTCATGTCACTGTGCAAATAATCATGTATTCGGCTGCAGCGATGAATACACAAAAACACAACTAGAAAAGCACTCGGAGAGCACAGACCTCCGCCAACGCAGCTCAGCCCTCAACAAAATAGCGATAAAAACAGTGATAGCCTCTACGGATCACGCCCCCAAAATAATCACTTGTTCCTGGTCCCATTGCGGACATTTCATGAAAATGTCATCCAAATCCGTCTGCGACTTTTCGAGTTATGTTGCAAACAGACAGACAGACAAACTCCGGCGAAAACCTCTTGGCGGAGGTCGACAAAATAAAACAAGGAAGTGAAATGAAAAGTGGAGTGACACGAGGAAGTGGCCTCATATAACTTGACAAAACTATTTTGTGCTGTCACTCAGAGTAGATGGTTGAATGAAAGACATTTAATAATGAATTAATAAAAGTAACTATGTCAACTGTTAGGGCCCACGGTTGGTGTAGTGGTTAGCACGCTTGCCTTTGCAGCAAGAAGACCCGGGTTCCTGGGTTCGAGCCCTGTTTGGAACAACTTCGGAACAACTTTCTGCAAGGAGTTTGCAGGTCCCCCCCTGTGTGCGTGGGTTTTCTCTTGGTTCTCCGGCTTCCTCTCACAGTCTCACATGTGATATGGGGATTAGGTGAATTGGTCACTCTAATTTGACCGTAGGTGTGAGTGTGAGTGAATGGTTGTTTGTCTCTATATGTGGCCCTGCGCTGGCGAACCGCCCAATGTCAGCCGAGATAGGCACAGCACCTCCTGTAGACGATAAAGCGGTAGATAATGGGATAATGGATGGATGTCAACTGTTGCTTTGGACACCAACTCAGTCCGCTTACTACACTCAATCATCATCAGCTGTGGTTTCTCCTGTGGTTAATGACGCCACCTTTAAAGTTTCATAACCAAACCACTTCTCTGGATGGTCTCCTGTGGGTTTATTTTTTTTTATTTTCAACAAAATCAAATGAACAGACATAGGGACGATTTGGTGGCGTCTTTAAATTTCAGCCACGAGCAAAAAAGTTAAAAGTTCTTATGGCCGTTCACATCCACATTCCCGCCTTGTTAAGTTTCCTAACTAACGACTGGAAATTGAGAGAGAGGCAGAAGTGAAACTGGGGTGCTGAAGAAGGTGAAGGAACGTGTGCTGGTTTATGGATTAGTGTTGTAGCCTCGTGCAGACGCAGCCATTATTTGAGCTCGTCTGTGACTCTGTGTTGTCTGTGTGGTCACTGTGTCTACAGTCAGACCAACTCTCTCTCTGCCCACAGTAAATACAGTTAGACGAAGCTCACTTCTCGGAAATAAGTTAGGATTGTGCCAGAAAGTCCCAACAACTGCTTTTTTCTGTTGAGTCGCTAAATATAGCAACAAAGTCACTAAGTTGTCTGTTTGTTTTATTTCCCTTTCTTTCCCCCGGCTCGGTTCATTCTGTCCCCGTTTCTGCGAAACCCTTTTCCTTTAGTATGATTTGAGTGACTCTGTGACTCCACAAACACTACACACTCTCTTTTTTCCTGCCTCTCTCATTTTCTACTCTTTTTTTATTCCACCAGTGTGCTTTTATCGATCCGTTCCACCTTTTACAAGCACCCAGACGCTAAAAGCAACGTGCACCCGCCCTCGCTAATGAGCACTAACACAAGTATTTGACATTAATCTTCTTTAATCTACTGCAACTACGGGTTCAATTTACATCTTGTCCAGGAAACCAGCGGGGCTGTGACAATAGTGATTCACACATATAACCGTCTCTATAGCAACCAGAACTGCCAACACCTTCACGTCAATGCCTTGCAGATATTAAAAGCTGAATGTGGATGTTTTACACAAGACAATATGCACTACATTATATTTAGGAGTGTGTTATTTCTGTCACTGATGAACTGGAACCTCTTATATTATATTATATGTATATATTGTAATGACTTCCTTACACTTTACGACCATTTTTAGAAACATAAGTTACATGACGTGTTACAGTAATATTTTCAGTTTGTCTACATTGACAGCTATTTCACTTTCCATCATTCATTCAAACCTCAGAACCAAATACGTATATCTTTATTTCTGTGAGAGTTCACGTCCATAACGTCGCTTTGAGGTTGCACTGTAGTGTGAGATACGGTGTATTAACGGTCATGCAGTCTATTCTTTTGCACAAATACACCTCACGAAAAGGCCTTTTTTTGTGTTTAGCGCACAGTATGCTTTTGTTTCTCTTTGCCAAACCTGCTTTAACTGTCCTCGTGCACGTGTAACACCAAATCTACTTTCTGCTCGTCTGCTGCTGCCTCACGGTGCCAGGACTGCGAGCTTAGTTACCAGCTGTCAAGAAGATATTTTTACACCAAGTCCTTTTGTTGTCGAATAAATAACTAAAACTTCAGGAAGAGTCTTAGCACGGCAGAAACTCATTTATTTGTATATCCAGCTACTCTATTTTCACCGTGTATGTACACTGGCATGTTTATGAAAAAGCTGCTACACTGACACTCCAATGACTGAGCAGGAGAATAAGGTCATTTGATAAAAATGGATCTGAACTCCTGGGAGTTGTCGCATACCGTTTTTACAATTGACTAAATCATTACTGTACTACAGCCTGTGCATTATGTGTGATAAAGGCCTTGTTATTAGTTCTATTTGTTTAATATGAAACTGATTTGACACTGTGCAATTTGAGACAGAGAAATCCGTTTCTCCATTTAAGTTGCCTCTCTTGGGGCAGATATAGTGGTTTTAAGTCATATTATGCAAAATCTACTTTTTAATCATTTCACTCCTTATATTTGGGACTCTGGAGGTCCTATCAGTCGCCAAAGATGACTCACTCATGTTTTTGTCGTCCTCCTCAGTCTAAGTACAGGAGATGAAACACACGATGTTGACTTCCGCGCTCACTGGGACGTCAATGCGCAAAATTCCTGGAATTGCTCTGCTTTGTCCGGCATCCGAAAACTGGAAGTTTGCGAAAAGTTCTATTCTTGGCTCCACAGTGCAGCACAGAGTTCTACACAAACTTCCAGCCTCAGAGGATTTATCGGTCCAGTGGATACATGTTTACTGTATATGACAGCAATGTGCCTGCTAGAGCCTGCAAATGATCACTTTTCCAAATGCTAACTGTTGTTAGCTCCCAGTAGCCTCTGTGGCTGATGTCATTTCCTGTCCCTTAAGTTTCGTTTTACTTTTTTTTTAAGGTGGACCTAAAGAGATACTACTAAACAGAGCGTTCTGAACAGGGTGATTGAACTGCTGTGGTGCTTCATCCTGGTATTTTGACCAAAACCATTAGGACACCAGGGAACTAGGTTAACTTGGACAAATAGGGTGTAATATGACACCTTTAATGTATTGGATATTCATGCTTTGTTGTTTGTACATGTAGGACATTCTTTTGGAGACTTTATTTGATTGTTAACTTCCAAAAATGCACTGAAAACATCAGCAAGTCGGAAGATTGCTTTGCAGCCATCATGACAGAGCGCCCAATGGAGAGTCAGAGAAATTTATGTGAGCAAGAAAAGCTGTTAAAGAGCTATCAGTTTTGAAAGGTCAACAGTAATTTTTTTTTTTAGCGACCCATAAATCCCACATTTTACACCATCGTAGAATAGACTCTAATGGTCACACACAAGTGTTTTTTTGTGGGGGGGAAGAGGGGAAAAACTAATAGAAAGTGTTTGATGACCAGTGATTCAGAAAGTCATTGTTTTCATTGATTAAATCCACCGAGTGGGCAGATCCACACGTCCTCTCTCATGTAATGAATGAGCGCAGTAATGAATGAAAAGCGAGGTAATCCTCCTCAATCTTCATCTCCTTCACTCTTTGTTCAGGGAACTGTAACACTGCTCTCTAATCAACTGTTCAATTCGGCCTCCTGATATTTGCAATTTACCCACAGGCTGGAATCCTTTGTGTCTGCTCATGGATTCAGACATATTGAAAAGTCTCTCAGCTCTGTCTCTCTCCATTTCCCACTGTGAATAAGACCAATTTATTCAACTGTGTTTTTCTAACGTCTTCAGTTATTTTCATGGCTCAGAGTGGATTTTCCCGATTTGTTAATGAAAACTGTCACTGCACAACAATCCATTCAATTACTGTCAGTCACTCACTTTCTGTTTCCTGAATGCGGTTCGACGCGCGAAGGGGAACTCAAGTCAAGTCTGTGAACTCGCACTGAATTACATCCATCTGTTCCCGCTAAAGACATGTAGCACCGTTTCCACAACAACACTTCTCACAACTTCACTCAGGTTTTTTTATTTTTTTTATTTTATCACAAGCATTCAGGAATTCTGTCCCTTGAAACACAGGACGGAGCAATGATGCAATGGCTTTTTAAATGTCCTCGAAAAACCTTCACTGAACAGTTTTTATGATGGAAAGTTGAAAGATCTAGAAACTCCCATGTTTCCCACCTTTGATACACGGGTAACTCCTGGAACCATGTAAGGAGTAGTGAGTTACATAAAGATATGTCCTCACTCTCATTCTATCTTCTCTTCATGTGAATACTTATTTTTGACTTTTCATTTTGAATGTTATAGTGACACTATACAGTTGCCATAGCATTTATTTTTAGTTTTTATTATGTACACATGGAAGTAAACTGACTAGAAACCCAGCTTACACGTACTCGTGGCCAAGAAACTGGGGTTTTCCCACAGCAGTTACAAAGAATTACAGAAATGTGACATTTACAGAAATCAGGTTTCAGCAGATCTTTGCAAAGCTCTGTGGACAAGCATTATGCTTTTTTATCAATGTCTATAGTTAGGCCTCTTGTCACATTTACCTATGTTTCTTAACATGTGGCTGTTTTTGCTCTTTCCAAACAGAATGAAGCAAGAACACACTGTTGAGTTTCTTTCAGTTTAAGACACTTTTATCATGTCTTTCACAATAGATGTGTTGTGTGTGAGTAACTGTTTTAAAGTGCAAACTTTCAGAAATTGTGACATAATGTATGTTGCCGTAAGTTACCCACAACCTGGAAAGTTAGTTGTGGCCAAAGGCCAAAGTCTCAATGGATATCTTAGACCTGTGATGGAATCCCTTATTAGTCCTTTTAGAGATAATTAAATAAAAGAAAGAAAAATATTGTATCTTGTAATAAATGAATGAATGTGCAATGGCACAGGGATGAAGGCTGCAGTGAGGTTGATCCTGCACAATGCATTTAAGCTCATTTTTACAATCTACCCACTGCAGGGTAAGATTAAAAGAAAAACCTTCAAAGTACCAAGGATGTATTTTTACCCATATGCTAGAAAGAACACCATTATTGACGCAGCTGTATTTGAGTTGGAGGACGTTACACTGTGCAATAGGACAATATTTTTGCCAGTTTCTTTGGAAAAAGTGTGAATTTTTATTTAAAACACAGCATGTGCATGTGTTTGGACACGTTTCACATAATAATGCTTGTCTTTTTTAGAGACCAGTGATGTGCAGCACGATGCGCAGAGATTATCTCTGATACCGAGTTAAAACGCTAGTCTGGACAGAGATCATTTTAAAAAGAAAACATATTAGGGTGGACTTAACCTTTATCTCCATTTATCTGTTTAAATAACATTGCCCCATCGCCCCCCCCTCTCTCCCGGCTGGGCTCTGTGCCCGGGCAGCTACTGCTGCTGCTCTCCAGTCTGATCCCACACTGCTGCCATGTCCTCAGTCACACACTCCAACTACTGTTCTTTAAAGTCATTTAAAAGGTCCAGTGTGGAGCATTTAGGAGGGTTTTATCAGATATCATAGGACATTGAATGAACCAACCACAATTTATTTATTTAAATGTGTAATCTCTTAAAATAAATACTGATTGGTACTTTTAGCCTTAGTAAGGCTTTTATTTGGACTTTGACAAGGGGCCTTGCTTTAGAGAGGCTGTCATCTTGTGCTATATGTTCCTACAGCATGCCCAAAATTAGGAGTGTGCATTTATGCAAATAAAAAGATGAGGCTCCGTCCAATTAACCTGATGCATAACCCATCGAATGGCAAAGAGGGGGAGAGGAAAAGTGTGGAGAGAGATTCATTTCAGTACACCTTAGTTTTATCAGATTAGATTAAACACATTTTTTTTTTTAACACAATGGCCCTTTAAGTTTTGGTTTAGACTTTGTTTTGACTTTTTATCATGGTGTATAGATCTGATTTCATTCTCTACCCTCCACTTCATCGCTCACTTTGCATTTACGTGTATCGTCGCTTCTTTTCAGGAACTGATCGTGACAGAATCTTATCACTGTGCTTTAAATTGGTGTGTGTGTGTGTGTGTGTGTGTGTGTGTGTGTGTGTGTGTGTGTGTGTGTGTGTGTGTGTGTGTGTGTGTGTGTGTGTGATGAATGCCTATTATGCAGTAAGGACATCGAGAAGAGGAAGTCACTTGCAGTAAATCATTATAGACAGAGAACTGTATGTAGCTGCATTGCAGTTGTGTCACCTCGGTGGTTATTTATGTGAAATAATGAATGACTTGTCAATGAGCGGAAAAGAAGGGAAGGTGAATGAGTAAAAGGGAGACGTGTCAGAAATGTGTTACCGTGTCCCCTCGCAAGCCTTTTTCTAAAAGTTTTCTTTTAATTAAGTTATTTGAATGTGCAAACATCCACCAAGGTGTAAAGATAAACATGTTAGTGTTGTTGCCTTCAGTGTATGGTCCATTAGATAGTTCGTGTTATGACCCAAACGCAGACTTTGCCCAACGGCAACGTACTATGTGGGTGTTTTTTTCTTCTGCATTACTCAGAAGCTATTTGGATCATAATGCAAACTGTACTAGAGTATATAAGGATGAGCCAATACATATTGGACAGATGATAATGTCAAATCCGACACAATCCAAAAAGTCCTATATATCGCATGCTTCACTATGCACAGACAGATCAGCAAAAGCATTTGATTGTGAAATGAAAAAAAATAAGCCTTTTTTTAAATGTCTTCCTTATGAGAGAAGAATAAGAATAATACGGCACATAATCTAGTTTGTGATACAGGTATCCGTATTGGACACAAAAAAGTGGTATCATGCCACCCCTAGTATGCCATACCCAAACAAGCTGTTCAAACGTATGTCCATAACAGTTCTACGACGCAGACAAACGATTAAAAAGCATTTAAATGTGTCAGATAACTAAAAACAAGGCAGAACACACAACATACACAACATACTTGACTTTGTTTCCCTGCTGACGCGGCACAATCGGTTAGTGTTTGGTTTGTCCGTTGTGTGCAAACTAGGTCACATACATGACATACCTTGTTTAAGTTGAAGCGGGCCGCATACAGTATGTGGTTCAGTGGGTCACAGAGTCACGCAGAGTCACGCTGCAGTTGTCGTCACGAGTGTCTTGTGATAATGCAGCGTTTCCTGGAAACAAGCATGCGACGTAAAGAAAATAATAAGAAATACAGTACACTGTGTAATGTGGACATGTTCATGCTTTAATGTGGACATTTTGCTATAAAACGTTAATTACAAATAATTATTTACTTTGAAATATTGCATTTTTAACTCAAGTAAATAAATCAGATTGTTTGGCAGTTGTCTCATAGCAGCAGCAGCGTGCAGGCGTCTCTGTGTTGTATTGCCAGATGAGGTGAAAGGAACGTCTTACTTCATACACCTTTAGTTTGTCGTTTGAAGAGGAAATCCACTATAATGCAAGATGGATATTCCCTACACTTTCACACTTCACTAGTTCTCTTTATTTATCAGTGCTAATGTGTGTTATTACATAAGACACGTGGGTCATACAACAGCTCATTCAGCTGTTCCTAATACAAGCCTAGATTGCATTAAATCACGCAGTGTTGTGTAAAGTCCGTAGCTGACTTTGCTCGGCCTATTTACACCACTGTATTTTAACATTGGGCGATAATGGCGTTACTGAGAGAGCTCAGAATTTTCTTAGGTGCTTCAAAAGGTGCTGAAATTTCCTAAAAATAAAAAGATCCACAGCTAATTTCCCATTTCATCTCGATCAATGAAGCATTCGATTCAGCGTTGTTCTTCCATAACATTGTCAGATGCCACGGTCAGTGCTGCAGATGCACGACAAGAAGAACTTAACACCCACATAGCCCACAATGCAAGGTGACGTCACTTAAGGGCCACGTCATACGGGTGTGAAAAGGTCTGCTCGGGTCCTTGTGATGTAAATCACCATCTGCCCATTTCCACGTTGGTCCACACAGACCCTACACGGATGAATCTGAACACACTTCTAGTTTGCTCCCTGTAGCACAACACTTTCCCGTCATGTTAGTGGGCACAGAGACAACGAAAGAAAAAGGGTAACCATGGAAACTTGCTTGAGGTTGTATGAAGAATGTCTACCATGTACCCACACATGTACATCTCAGCGCTCAAACAATACAAGACAACACAAATGCAGATGATTTCCCTGGTGAGAAACCGCAGCTACCGGAACAGATTATGAGACGAATGAGTGGAATGCTATATTGTTTGAGTATGAACGGAACTGCAGGCTTGTATGCACATGTGGAAAAAGGGGAATTACCTCTCCACAGAATGAATTAAGTATGACCAGGCCCTTAATCGCATTTGATTCGATTCAACTGTAAAATAACTCGCTTTTTGTGTTTGAAGCAGCCGACATTTGTTTTCAGAGTCTTTAGCATTTGCTGTGTTCAAGTGTGTCGTTGAATTCGGCTGCACACAGCAACCTTTACAAAGTCTGTAGGATTTGATTATAAACAACTTTTCTGAGAGCTGCTGCAGGATAAAGACGGAGGAAGTAAAAGATGAAAGCATCTGGCGTAGTGCTGGGTAGCTGTCGAGCCATTTGTGCATACTGTATTTCTCAGAGGCTCAGGTATGGACATGTACAGAAGGCTTTTCGCAGCAAATTAGTGTCACTGTGCCTTTACACATCTAATTACAGCAAACACTAGTCTGGACTAGTGTGATGCTGGGTAATGCTTACTGACTTTCTTCTCTGTGGAAGCCCTGCTGTGGCTGACAATACTGTGCTGGAAACTCCAAAGTCACTCCAAAAAGGTGAAGCTTAGAGCATGAAGTAATTTTGATATTTTCATAGTTACGGTTAAATGTGACATAACTGTTCTAACATTAGGGATCAGGAGATTTGTGCATTTGAAAACAGGCTTTTCCGCCTCCGTCCAGTGTCCCAGTCTGAGACTGACCTCACCGGTTACTACATGAACGACCTTGCATGGCATCATGACTGTGAGCCAGAAATAAGGATTAACTGTCTGTGTCAGCTGAGAGAGACGGCAATTCCCCTGAAGCCAATTGACAATTTGCTCCGATGTAATGAAACGGTTGGCGGACCACATGTCCCTCCGCCATAAAAAAAAAAAAACCTGCATGCAGTGTCAGTGATTGTCTCACTTTACAAATTTAGAAAGCCGATTCCTATTTGTCCTTTCCCAGAGAAAGAATATTAGATTTAATTACTTAACTATGGGAGAGTGGTGCAGTGTCTCACATGTCATAAGCATCCCCGGTGTTTGGTAACGTACGTACATAATTAGAGATGATGCTGAGGTCTGGGATGACACAATGTTTCACACAATAATAGCAATTATAGCAGCATTTAAGTCAATCTCTCCTACAGCAGATTCACTACAGAGCAGAACAGTCACAATTGAAGCCACAAGACACGAAACAATGAGGCCATTATTTATTTGTTGGTAGCATATGACAGATTACATGTAATAGACAAAATTTTTCTTTATTTTTTTATATGGAAAAGACCCAAGTTGACCGTTTTTGATCAATCCCAGTTTTTGGGTTCCATAAAGTCCATCATCAAACCATCTGCACACACTTTTATGCCGAGTCTATAGACGTGTGTGTAGCAACATGAATGTGTCGCTCTAGAAACCTCAATGTCACAAACTTGAGCTAAAATGAATGAATGTGGTCACTCTCACTTCAGGAAAGTCTTCTGATTCGACCAAGGGGCCGATCTTTGACCCCCATTTGGTCGACATTGAGCCATCATTTGAGTTTTCACTTCAGTGCACTCCTCCATTATTACTCGACTCTCTCCCCTATCCTCACAATCCCCCCTCACAGCTCTGTCTCTTAAGCTCCACCTTCCCTCTGTCCTTTTTTTTTTTATCTTGCTCTCTCTTTAGCTTCCACCTCACACATTCCTCCTCATTCTTTAGCTCTTTCCTCAGGCTACCTCTCCACTCCTTTCCTTCTGTCTCCAACCTCTGCTCTTTCTCTTGTTCCACGTTAAATCTTCGCCTCCGCTGCCGTCTTTTGTTTCCTTGTCACACTTCCAAAGTCGGTCTCTGCCTCCAGCTGAGCTCTCAGCTGCCGCTCTCTGCGGCTCCATTCCTCCTCCAGTCTTTGATACTATATGAAGAGAGAAGATCCATGCGCCCTGTTCTCCTGCAACATGTCCTCCACTCTATCAAGCAGCTCTCTCACTTGCTCCTGCTCCCCTCCCACCTACTCGTCATCTGTCCTCCACCAGCTCTCCTCTTGTGTTTTGCCTGCCTCCCTTCACTTCCTGCTTCTTTGTGAGCAATGGCGGCTGTCTTGTTATCCAATATCGACATTGATAGCGACACTCATACATTAGCCAGAACAAAGGACGGCCTCCTGACTCTTGCCTCTCCTCAGTCTGTCTCCACAGGTGAACAACACCATTGTGTGTGTCTCCACACGGCAGAGGTCAGGATCTTTGTCCTTTTCTCCACTACTCTCCTCTTAGGATGAGTATAATCCAGCAAAGGGATTACTATCAGAACAACATGAGGCCCTAAAGGCCCACACAGTAGTTCAACACTCCCCACAGACATGTCCAGCAGTGATGGAGCTGGCAGCGGTGCTGGTTCCTCCTCTGGTGTCAAAAAGCCTGGCCCCGGCCCAGCAGGGTGTTTCCAGTAGAGCTCTTTCCTGTGCGTCTGGGACCAACCAGCAAAATGTTAAGTTATCTGGAGCCTGGTGGATTGCAAGAATTGGTAAACTTATGATGTAAGTTGTGTTTAATGTGCTCAATAATCACTGAAGTAATGAACGGTAAAACACAGTAATTCAAGTGAGCTGAATTCAAACCATTTCCATAACAAGCACACGTTCCACTGGAAATTAATCACAATCATGTCATTTTTTTTTCTCATTTCCCTTCCGTGTATTTTGCACACACACATGATTGAGCTGTGGTTGCAGTAAGAAAACATTCTGCAGAACTAGTTCTAGATGTGGAGCGTATTGCTAAATGTCAAGCCCTCTACTTTGCATGATTATGAATTAAACTGTGAAGTATTTTCAAGTCTTATTCAACAAATCTGTGAGTCTCACTTACCAACATGTTGAGCTCCCATCGTCAAAGTGGATTCATGGATTCTTCCCAGAAGGTGTTGGTGTAAGACTTTTGACTTTAGCTGATAAACGCTCCTCCTTATCAACATTTAACCAAGAGTATCTCCTAGTTTTTTCTTTATTGCCAACTGTGCCCTCCGGGAGATCATTAAGCGTCGAACCATCAAACTTTTTTATGCTTCCGGTATCTGTTCGTCTTTCAACTCTTTTGGGACGGCTGTGATTGAAGCTTGTTGATACTGAGTCATTTAAACCTCATGTGATCATTTATCTAGGTGCAGCTAGAGATGCTCAGTGGCTAATATAGAGGCCGTTTACTACAGAGTTAGTTAGTTAGTTAGATTATAGATGTTTTTGTGGTGTGTGTTTGTATAGTTTGAATGAAGGCTTGAGCCACACTCTGCAACCCAGAGACTCGGGCATTTGCCAGATATGCTTTCCAAAAACATGGACATTTATATGAAACAGATTTCTTGACTTAATTGCAATAGATGTGGCATCAGCCTGTCAAACATCACAAAAAAACACTATAAACAAAATGTACTTTTATTTTTCATCTATGTCGACGGTAAACAAATAAAGTGATCCAGTGCAAACACGTCTATCGTCTGACAACACGTTTTCTCTCCTGCAACAGCCGCATGCTGCTTCTTTAATTTCACCATCATTGTTTTTTACAGCCGTCATAACATCACAACATTTACACTCTATTAAACCAGCAGGTCTCTCACATTGTACACACACATCGTGGCTCCTCCACATGATCTCTTTTTGTGAATTTGCTTACATCCTTCTCCCTCCCTGCACGCCCGCACCTGAGGTCAGGGGTTCGATCCCTGGCCTCCCATAGGCTACATAGCAATGGGTCATTATAATACTGAAATTGTATGACAATGTTTTGTAGAAAATGTGCTGCAAATAGATAGATGGATAGACTTCCTTCCTTGATCCCAAAACCGGGGGAATTCATTGATATCATATGGTCTAATCATATTGTTAATGAATATGGGTGTTAAAGGGTATGGGACTATTTACCATGACCCACAATGAACCAACAGCTCTTCTAAAGTGGTGATATTTTACTTCGTCCTGTAAATCAGCTGATATCTAATTTAAAACCAGGCAGGTGGAGTGTTGCACTGCAGTGTCACGTTACACCTTTCTTTCTCCACCCCTCCCTCTCCCTCTCTCTCTCTCTCACACTATGACCTGACTAGTTAAGCCTAAGGATGAGCCGTATTTACCTCAGTCTTTCTCCATCAGTAAAGCCCTCCTGCTGCGCCGGTTTACACACAATCCAGAGAAGCTGCAGGCGCACAGGCAAAGTTTCCCTTTTTGTTGTTGTTGGTGTTTTGATCTCTACTCTCTGATCTCTTCTAAAACACCTCCCTGTCTGTCTGCGTGTATCACAAAACACAAACCATTTTATTTTTCATATAATTAGGCAGCCTTGCCTCATTAGACCGTCTTTGAGTGATGGTCTAACATGCAGATATGATCTGTTTTTTCTCCCGTCATTTTTGTTTCCTTCTTAGCAATCACTTTTCTGTTATCTGCACTGCCGCTGTCAAAAAAGAGAATGTTTGCAAGTAAACACATTTTCATAATTTAAATTAAAGTATTGAATGACAGTTCTGTACTGCTCTTAACCTTGTGTATTGACAGTCATTACAAAGCAGTATTGCTCATATGAAAATGATTGATTTCAGCTTTAAGCCATCACATTTCATGAAGATTTGTCATTTAACCATTACACTCATCCTCTGTCAAACTGGATGTTAGTGTCAACTGGCCATGACATTCTAGAGTTGAGTTTTGTGATCAGGTTACACCAGTGGTCAGCTGAGTGCAGTGTCACCAACACCATTCTCTCACCACGTGTTAAAGGTTCTTCTAGGGGCAGTTGATCTATTTAACCGTTTCTATTATTTTAAATGAGGGCATTTCCAGACCCAGTTTAGATTCACCATATTTTTTAACTCATTAGAATCTTATGAGACATCTAGTGACAAACGTAAAAGCACATCTATGCAGCTTTATTTTTCCTTACAGAGGACATTTTATGCAAAATCAACTTTTTAATCATTTAAATGCTTATATTTGGGACTCTGGAGGTCCTATCAGTAGGCAAAGTGTGAAAAAAGATGACCCAGTCATGCTTTTGTGGTCCTCCTCAGTCTAAGTACAGGAGATAAAACACGCAGTGCTGACTTCTGCACTCATTGGGACGTCACAATGCGCTAAATTGTTATCTCGCGGAGCTCTACTTTGTCAGTAAAACGCGAGAGTGCTGGCCAGGGTAAAGGTATCCAAAAACCGGAAGTCCGCGAAAAGTTCTATTCTTGGCTCCACAGTGCAGCACAGAGTTCTACACAAACTTTCAGCCTCAGAGGATTTATCTGTCCAGTGGATACATGTTATATATGACGGCAATGTGTCTGCTAGAGCCTGTAAATGATCACTTTTCCAAATGCTAACTACTGTTAGCTCACAGTAGCCTCTGTGAAGTTTTGTTTTCCTTTTTTTTTCAAGGTGGACCTAAAGAGATACTACTAAACCAAGCTTTTTGAACAGGGCTGTTTTGGCAGGTTGATTGAACTGCTGTGGTGCTTCATCCTTATTTTGACCAAAGCATGTCACAGACATGTTCATTAGGACACCAGGGAACTAGGTTAACTTGGAGAAACAGGGTATAATATGACTCCTTTAAAATCATACCATCTTTTATTCCCACTTTACACTGAGAGGTGTGTAATTTAAACTGCTAGAATTCAGACCGAGCAAGTTCAAGAGTCATTTTGAACTGAAAAAGCAAAAAAAACTGAGTCATTGAAAATCAGCTCGAGCAACAGCGCGTCCATCAAGCTGCTTTGCCTGGGAGCGAGAAGCTCAGCTCTCTGCGTTACTGTTGTGTTCAGGGAGTCGCAGGGAGGTGGAGCAGCAGACGGATGATGTGCGCTGTGTAATAGATGAAAGCTGCTCTCGCATATTCGCTGCAAATCTCAACCGCTCTCCACATTACTTGGCGCAGCTGAACGTATCTGACTCAGTGGAACTGGACCGTAAACAGACTTTATCCATAATATCCACTGGCTCTCTGGTGCAAAGTCTGTTCAAAGAGTGAGACGCAGCTCAAGTGCAAAGATTTCAAGAGCTGAAACTTGACACCATGAACATGTTACCTGGTGTTTTCATCTATACTCTAAGGTCCTGCCCCATACCAGGATTTTACCTCGACCACACATTTTCCCCGACAAAATACCTCAGTGGATTAGCATCAGCAGTTTTTCTGTAGATTACACACAGGGATGAAGGGTATTTTTGGGTGTGTTTGCAAAACTGGATGTAAGCAGGAATATTAATTGATGCTCGTGCTTCGTAAATTATGCCAGCATGTTTCCTCTAATGTTGACATGTTTATGAGCAAAGTCTACCCGCCTTCAGTTCATAACAGCCAAGGATATCTGATGGTCAGACAGGCCTGCTGTTCTCCCTTCTTTTTTTCTCCAAATCACACCCTCTTCTCCTTGTTGTGTCTTTCCTTCCTGCTCTCTAATCCACGTATCAAACTCAAGGCCCGCCGGGCCACATCCGGCTCGCAGGATAACAGGCACGTTAGGGCGTGTCCTTCTCCATTTTTTGCTTTTTACAAGGTTGCATAGTCTCGGCGTAAAGTGCGGTGCAATGCGCAAGGGGGTTGTATTTATGTGAATTATTCAAAGGTGTGTGTTTGTAACATCAATTACGCCAATCCAGAGTTTCGCTCGTCATTTCCTACAAAAGCCGAGGTGCTCATGCCTGGCACTTTGCTATTTAAATGGCGAATGCAGGAAACAGAACAGTTGTCTGCTGAGAAAATGACACAGATGAAAGTCATGTGTTTATAAAGAAAGGTTCGAGGAACTGTGAAGTTAGGAGCACGCTCCAGAATGTGATGAGACAAGAGCGCAAGATGTCGCAGATGCGATACAAATAATTGCCATTTTATATTAAGACGAGCGATAGCAGCTACAGTTTACTTGTGAGGTGAGGAATAGACAGCAGTACAGCAGCAGGATGCGTCCATGTGGCTGAATATGTAACTCCATTACACAGCACAGGATTTACATAACTGACCCATACCATGTGTGACACAGGCAGAGTGTATGTAGAATGTTCCGCTTAAATAAGTCCCACTGATTTAAGACCATGTTTTTGTTGTTGAGATTACAATGCGCCAACATTGCGCCTGACCACACCTCATTTTAAAACCAATACACTGACGGTCTTAAAACACAGTGATGAGCGTAAGTGCATTTGCTACATACACGACGCGGGAGCTGGTCGTAAAAAGGACGACAGTGTCGGTTGGAAACTTGCAACGACAATTGCGCCGTGTTTTGCACCGGGAGCAAGATATGTCTTTCCTGCTCCTCCATTGACAGACATTAATACCACACATGAAGTTACTGAGCCTGTAATAATATAAATAAACACATTAAATGTGTAGCTCCCTCTCATTCAGCTTTATACATCTAGTAATAATTATTAAATGCAAAAAAAATGATTGGCTAAGATACATGATGTTCTACTGAAATACAGCAGAGGGAAACAGGTGAGACAGATGGACGATACTGTTGATATCAATGGAAAATAGAATTTCATAAATCATTTACCGTTCTTCGACATTCATATTCTTTTGCGAGTACTCCAACTGATGTGTACAATCAGTTGAGGCATATTCTCTCTGGTTTGTGTCTTTGTTTAATGTGTAAGCATGGGTTTATTCTGGATTTCATATTATTTGATCTAGTCTGGCCCTCAACTTGGACACAGTTTGTGAATGAGTTCGACACCCCTGCTCTAATCTCTATTTCTGTCCTTGTCCACTCCATCTCCTCTTTCGTTTCTCCTCCTTTTCACCTCAGTCCTCCTCCTCCTGTACTCCCCGTTATCCTACTTCTCATCTTTCCTCCTGCTGTTTCTCCTATAATACCGACTGTCTTATCCCAGAGGAGACGGTGAACAGTGGATTTACAGTAATGCAGGATGAAAAAGAGACTACAGGGCTTTAAAAAGAAACAGTGCCATGGCTTGTATTACCACCAACTCCTCTCTACTCGCCAGATCTACCTACAATGCCCAACGTACGGTGTGACACTTGTGTCCAATAAGATGCAGTATGACTCATACCGCCCAATGTGCATTTAACTTTAGCCAAATATCTCAAGATGGAGTCCCCAGAGAGGATTTTAGAGCAGAACTTCTCTTTTTCCCACATTCTTCTAAATCTGTGTGGGACTGACTTAGTATAACTATGTTTGAAGCCATTAGTCCTCCTACACAGCAGTTACATCCTTTTTAGTACAAAGGGTTTTTCTGACAAATCCTCCATGGATTGTAACAACATTCTTGCATTAGTCTATTAAGAAAGACTGCTTCAATGTGTCATAAATATGATTGTGCTGAAAACTGGCATTGCTGCATTGTGGTTTGCTGCGCAAGAAGATACAGGACACCAGCGGAGGCACATTAGTTATGGAAAATGGCGACTTTGCTTCCCTGTGAAGGACGTCGGTGTTGGCAGAGTTTAAGTATAGATATGCCTCTTGCTAATCCTTCCTTTGTAGGCAAGTTTCTGGTTTGAGTGAGGACTTAAAAAGTGACTTTTCTTTCTGATGTACGAGCACCATGATCATATTAAACTTGCCTTCATAGCAGCTGTTTATGTAAAGAAATAGTTCTGAAAAGTGCTGGTGCCTCTGTCATTAGATACAGGCTGCATATTTAATACAGTGTTAGGGTCACAGTCAAGTCAAGGCCCCAAGAGTCAAGTTTATTTTGCTTGTTAGAATAGAAATTTCAGCGCTTATACCCTCAAATGTTATATAGCTATAAAAATATCTTTGAATAAACACTAACTTAAAGGGGACATATTATGCAAGATCAACATTTAAATCATTTAAATCCTTATATTTGGGACTCTGGAGGCCCTATCAGTCAGCAAAGGGTGAAAAAAGATGACTCACTCATGTTTTTGTGGTCCTCCTCAGTCTAAGTACAGGAGATAAAACACACTTCCGCACTCATTGGGACGTCACAATGCGCTAAATTCCTGGAATTGTTGTCTCGCAGATCTCCGCTTTGTCCGTAAAACCCGCGAGAGTGCTCGTGCAATGGTATCCGAAAACTGGAAGTCCGCGAAAAGTTTTATTCTTGGCTCCACAGTGCAGCACAGGGTCCTACACAAACTTCCAGCTACAGAGGATTCATTTGTCCAGTGGATACATGTTATATATGTCGGCAAATACAAATGCTAACCACTGTTAGCTCCCAGTAGCTTCTGTGGCTGATGTCATTTCCTGTCCCTTAAGTTTCGTTTTTTTTAAGGTGGACCTAAAGAGATACTACTAAACAGAGCGTTCTGAGCAGGGCTGTTTTGGCAGGGTGATTGAACTGCTGTGGTGCTTCATTCTTATGGTATTTTGACCAAAGCATGTCACAGACATGTTCATTAGGACACCAGAAAACTAGGTTAACTTGGAGAAATGAGGTATATGGGACCTTTAAAACAACTGAAAGAATGAGAAATGCTTCAAAAACAAGGGAAAACTGGAAAGTCCAGTGACACCCAAAGTGCAGAAAGAAGAGTCTGTATTTTGGGTACTCGTAGCTTGACTAAAATAGGAAGATTCCATGTTTTCACCACTTGCACGTACTGTAAATTTTCCTTTTTTATGTTTGAACTGCTCCTCGTTGAATTTACATTTCAAGCTGTGGCATCTCCTGTATTTGGTTTCGCCAACTTCTTGCCTAACTTTGTCAATGCAATTAAAGCTAAAGCTAATGTGCGGTTAGCATCACCATCAGCAGTTACAGGCAAAAAAGGTCAAATTTGAGAATGATGAGAATTGCTATTTGGTCTCTTATAGAGATTTGAGTCATACCAGTACAGTCCAGATCTGACTGTATTGGCTTTTTTTTGCCCTTGACAAAGCTCCTTGTGTCTGGTTGTGTGTAAATCCTTGCAAATTGTTTATTTGCCGGGTTGATTTCCTGTATTCGTGACTGTGCATTTGTTTGTCCTGTTTGCATCCGTTTTTTTTTTTCTACCTGTCAATTTAAAAACGCGCTGCAGTCGGGTCAGTGAGCCAAAGGGGTGACATTAGGACGCATGATTGAGCTGTGGGACATTTTTAACCCTTTGATTACACCTACACATGCAGACCTATGGGCCTTGAAAGCCTTGTAATTACAGTTTTATTCACGTTCCTATAACATTGACTTTAATTAACGGATTAGAGGATTATGTCAACCTCTCAGACTTTTAAGCTCTCCCCAAAAATTAAAAACAATCAGCCAGATAATGATAAAACCCACACAGTCATCACAGTGAACACACACCTGTCTTTTTCTATCTCTTGTTTAGAAATAAAACCATTTTCCTACATCACTGATGGTTCCTTATGTGCCACGAAAGGAAAGAAAGAAAGAAAGAAAGAAAGAAAGAAAGAAAGAAAGAAAGAAAGAAAGAAAGAAAGAAAGAAAGAAGGAAAGATCAAAACACTGTGACCTTGGAGAGAGGAGAAGGGTTGGAAGGGAATAAAGGTGTGAAAGAAGGGCAGAATGGAGAGCAGCAGGAGAAGTTTCTTCTCTGCAAGAGGAAAGGCGACAGAGGTTTATTGTTACAGATGAGATGGAGCTAAAGGAGAGAGGGAGACCGGAGAGAAAGAAGAGAGGATCATGTTTTCCTCAGTCTATTCTATACATGTAACGAGTGCATCGCTATCTCCCGTCTCTGGTTAATGCCATCTGAGACTTTGCATGGCCGTGGTCAAACGCAAACTTGTATAAGCATTCATTTGATTAACACTCCACACACAACCACAATTTTAAAAAAAGAATTGCCATCAATACTATAAATTATTCCAAATATTCTGCTGCACTGGAAATCTTCAGAATAAGACTATGCATTGATCCTGATAATATTTCACAATAAAAGCTTGTTGAAGCTTGTAAAACAGTGAAAACAAGAGGTTTGTGTTGACTGAATACTGAAATGACAGTATTCCCTCGACTTCATGCAAGAGGCAAATGTTAGTACAAGAATAAACTGAAGCAGCAACCAATTGAGACCTTACATCAACAGCTATCGATGCCCTTCATATATGTCAAGCTATGTTAACCTTCATCATGGTGGTGAGCTAACTCCCACTATTTCACTGCAGACACAGATTCCGAAATCGAACATTTTGTTAAAGTTTGCTCTGCATTTGAATGGAAACTGTGGTGAAGATCAATTTCACTGTGTAGTTTGCTGTGAATGCACTCGGCTCACAGTAAAAAAAAAATAGGTTGCACACGGACAGTGGGACCACTTTAATTCATTAACATGTGAGCCTGGTCTAATATTTACTCATATTATAAATCAAGTGAGAAGTGAGGTCATTTCCCCAAAGACTTCCCATTCAAACAGAGTTCTTTTTTTAACCAGTGCAGTAGAGAACACAGGTTTATGTCCAATATTTATATACTGTCCATGATTTACACTTAAAGTGTGTCTTCCTTTCGTTTTAACTCCTTCTAGTTTTATCACCTTAAACCTTATAGATGAAATGTCAGGCTTTATTTAGCTCCCCCCTCAGGTCACTTTTTACATCCATCCTGAGACCGATGCAGCCTTCTCCCCCCATTATCATTGTCTACAGACAATAAATCCTGCGTTGCACTGCTTTGCATTGCATCTCATTACAGACGTCGTCATGTCACACTGTGTGACCCCATTACTGCTCGTTCCCATCGCAGCAGACCCAGGGTCATACTTCATATCCATATAAAATGTCTCATCAGGCGAGCAGTCCTTCACAGGAAGAGATCATGTGTCAATCTGATATTGTCGCGTAGTCTTCATCAGAAAAGCCTCTCAACGAGTTTATGGAGGTCTGCCACCTGAGCAGAAATACATCAATCACAGCAAACTGTGCAGAAATGAACTGTAGTGGTTGGAAAGCTGCTGGTTTGATTGCCAGTGCTGGGAAACAAAAGTCTCTTTTTACTTAGTCTAAGCTTGTTTTGACAGCCACAATCTCAAATAAAGAGAGTTTTCAGTACGATAAAATTGGTTTGAGTGGGTAAAAAAGACAATTATATTCTAAAGTGACTAATCTAAAAAGCCACATTCATTAGGTCCGCCATGTGTTGTGTTCGCGTCTTATCCTTCAAAGTAACATATCTGTGGTGCACTACAGGTAGATTTCTTCACTCGCACCGATCGCGTTCATATCTGCAACATTGTGAAGCTTAATTCTCCTTAATGCACTGATTGTGCAATGACGCAGAGCTAAATGACTCACTGCTGATCATCCACACCGAGTCTGCTCATTAGCTTGAGGAGGTGCTCGTCGGAGAAAACATGATCGAAAATGTGTCATTAAAAAAGAATTCATACTGTTAATGCGCTGGAAACTGCCGTATAATTTATTAAACCCTGTTAATTGCTTGTGTAACGCAACGCGAGGCCATTATAGAGATCTGAAGGGCAGACCGTGATTAATGCGGAGAGCACGGAGATAACGTTGTGCTAAAAAGCATCTAAGGATTCACAGAAAGACAAGGTAGTACTTCCTGTTGAGCCCACACCTTTGACGCATTATACTGTGTACCTACATTATTACACTGTAAAATGTGTGTAATCCATATAAAAGATTGTGTACGCTAGAGGTGGAATTAGGTGTTAATACGTGCTAAATAATTACTAATAAAGGGCTAGTATGCTACTTATATGCATGTTAGTAAGCACCTATAGTTAATGGTGAATATGTGTTCCCTCATTTAAAGTGTTACCAAAAGTTCACTTGTGTACGGATTCTGTTGAGCACGGTGAATTTTCACCTGAGTGGCTCTTTATTGCCGTTATATACGGGACATCGATACGACTTAATGCATAAGGTTAAAAGAAGCTATAATAATACATGAGGTAATACCTTGAATTCGTTATGAAGGTTATCAATAATGCATTATGAGATATATATATATATCCATATATATATATAGATATATATATGTGTCTGTGCTTCATGGAAAGTATCACTTTCAGTAAGAGTATTGAACTTTTTACTTTTATTACTCGAGTTTGTTTGTGTTTCAGACAGACACACTTCTACATAACTTTTGCAATAGTTGTTCTAGTTTTGATCGTTTTGATACTGTACATTTTAGAAGCAATGTATATTAAACCTTTTACATGGTAAATAATATCCAATGCAAAGTCCGTGGATGTTAAAAATCAGCTAGACTTCTATAAAACTATAACAAAACAATACTCGATCACGACTACCATCTTTTACAGCCAATGCAATATCTACTTCAAAGAGCACGTATACAAGTCCACATATAACTTTGCTATGTATGTGTATTAGAGATAAAATCATTTAAGATATTTTAATAAACATAGATACATGTTTTTGACCTTCAATCAGACATCAGTGCATCAGCATTTGTCTGCAGGAAGAAGAGGTTGAACTACACATTAACACTGCTGCCGTGTCAGTGCGAGCGTGCACAAGTGAAGAGTCGTCCCTGTGTGGCAGTCACACTTCAAGGACGCGTGCAGAGCGTTTGCGTGCATGCACGTCCTTGTGTGTGTGACACTGTGAAAGAGAGCGAGAGGTGACCTGTGTTCTACCCTGTTGGTTTAACCTTGAACAGTAGCAAGTAGAAGAGGACGTCCGTCCAGAATTACAACAGGTGATGACAGCTGGTGTTATTGTCCGACAGGAAGCAGGAAGATAACAGACGCGCTGTTGTGTAGCTCTGCTTCAATGTCAGTCACGATCCTCACAAAGATTTCTACACATATAAATGCTTCTGTACTTACACTTACTGCCCGTTTCAAGATAAAGATAGTATCTCAGTGGGTTATCGCCACTGATTTCTGCAACTTAACATCCATCCCGCATCTAACGCTTTATCCTCCACATGAGGGTTGCGGGGGAGGGGGGGGGGGGGCACTGGTGCCAATTCCAGCTGATATAGGATAGAATGCACCCTGGACAGGTTGTCAGTCCATCACAGGGCCACACAGAAACAACCTTCCACACCTATTTAGAGTGTCAAATTTGCCTAATCCTCAAATCTGCATGTTTTTGGACTGTGGGAGGAAACCGGAGAACCAACATGTTTACACTAAATGTAGGACATTGGTAATGTAACATTGCAATTAGAAGGGATGAATAAAGAACCAGACAAAATAAACAGCAAACAAACCCAGGCAGAACAAGTAAAGTCATTTAACTTAGAAAAAGAACCAGAAACAGCAGACTCACTCTCTCGAGGTCACCTCAGCAGATCATCTGCATATTTCATTTGGTAAAGGTTTTTTTTTTTTTTTTTTGTTTAACACCGGATGCCCTTCCTGAGGCAACCCTTCCATCTATCCAGGCTTGGGACTAGCACAGCGAGTACACTGGATGTGCCTCCCCCCGTGGCTGGGGTCAATTTAGAGTGTCCAATTAACAATGAGCAATGGAGATTGGGTACTTTCCTTAGGGGCCCTTGACCTGGCGGGAACTCGAACCGCCAAACCTTCTGTCACAAGCCAAGTACCCATTTTGCTTGGTTAGACAAAGAAAAGGAAATACTATTCAAAGAAGGATTTTGGTCTGTTTAGGGTTTCAGTAACACATGTTGAAATAAATATACACAAAATAAAACTAATATCATTCCCCCTTCTACTGTTATTTATGATTTTATTTACACCGACCAACAAAAATGTGGTTTACTTTTAAACATTAAATAAACAGTCAATAAGTGAACAACAAGGCCCTGACCATTAACACGCTTATATTTAATTTTCTTCAACAAGATTCAGTCAAAGATACAGTCACATCCTCCGTACTGCTCAGCTTTAAAGATGCATAAAAGCAACTGCTTTTTATTTATTTATTAAAAAAAAAAAACTTTGTCTCATTACGAAAAACTGACAAACTGTTCACTAGAACTGAGGCAGTAAAATCTGTAATGGTCACCATCTGTCAAGTTTATGGGTAATTCCTGTCACAACATATGCTCCACTGATAAAAACAACCATCTTTTTTTTTCTTTTTTTTTAAAGTGCATTAGCACTTTATCTTCTGGATCAGGAACATTTTATATTATCGCCCACAGATCACTGACGTTGTAGTGAAGAAAAGAGCCCGACTGATGCTGGAGTTTCCAAAGTTTAAATATGCCGAGTCAGACAAACAATGTACACTACCGTTCAAAAGTTTGGGGTCACTTAGAAGCATCCTTATTTTTAAATGAATATAACATTAAATGAATCAGAAATACTCTCTATACATTGTTAATGTGGTAAACGACTATTCTAGCTGCAAACGTCTGGTTTTTAATGGAATATGTACACAGGTGTATAGAGGCCCATTTCCAGTGTTCTAATGGTACATTGTGTTTGCTAATCATATTAGAAGACTATTGGATGATTAGAAAACCCTTGTGCAATGATGTTAGCACAGCTGAAAAATCATTATTTCTAATCATGTCAATGTCTTGACTATATTTTCTATTCATTTTGCAACTATTTTGATGAATAAAAGTGTGACTTTTAATGGAAAACAGAAAAAATTTGTATAGGTGACCCCAAACTTTTGAACAGTAGTGTATGATTATGTTGAAGAATTGTGAGATAATATCGAGATCTTGGCAGACTCGTCAGCGCTCTCTGCTGGTTGAACCGTGTAATGGCGACACTTTTAGGAAGTTGAAATAAACATTTTCCACCTTCCAATTTATAACATGGTGTTTGTGGAGATTAACATTACTTGATCATATCCTCTATTAAAGACTGATTTGCTTCATTGACTCCCAGTACATTGTAAATGAGACCATCGTGACATCAAGATAAAGAGATGCACTTTGAGATGCATATGCTGAAGAAACAAACTGATAACATCAGGACACTGCATTCAGAAACATCATTTATCTCAATGACTCTGGAGAAGCCTCAGTTCTCTCTCTGTTGAACTCCAGAGTTCTCTTGGCACGAGTGGTGCAGTATTCCCTCACCCATTTATCAGACAAAGATTCATTTCAGCCACGACAGAATATAATCCGTCAGTGCTGCTGACAGACATTGCTCTCATTTAAGTGGAAAAACAAATGAGCCAAAACCTTTCATTGTTTTCTTCACTGCTGCTCAAAGTTAATACAAAAAAAGTGTTGATGAGACACATTTTGAGCATCGGGGACCATGAGACTCATCAATTTCATCCATGTCAGGCTAAAATTAGCCACTACACTGTCCTCAAGCCTCAAAAAAACAACTCAAGAGTAATTTGTTTTTGTGTTTTTTAAACAACATGTTTTGAGATTTTGGGAGTAATGTTGATGGATGTTGTGCCAACATTGGCAGATGGATTTGCTCAGCAAAATCCAAAGGGGCATTTGTGTAACTGTGGAGAGGAATGAGAGACAACGGCACATTTCAGACAGGTTTCTAAAGCATCATGATACTATTCCTCCTCCTCCCTCCTGCAACTCAGACTGCACTCTCCAGTATCTGTTACCTCCTTAAACTCTATGTGATGGTGAAGGTCAGGGAAGAGAGAGGCTGGCCACAGAAACTCACAGTCATCATCACTCACTTTCTGCTTCTTATTCCTTCATGCCTAACAAATATAAAGATGCATTATGCATGTGTAAAAGACGGACGACTTGTTCCGTTGTGATCTAATTGATCTATTTCTGTCTTTCCAGCCGAGCCTCTTCCCCTGATGGACCTGTGTCGGCGTGCGGCTCGCCTGGCGTTGGGCCGCGAGCGGCTTCAGGAGATCGAGAGCCTCCCTCTTCCTCAGTCGCTCAAAAATTACCTCCAGTACCAGTGACTGACACAAACGGAGCAACCCCGGGAGAACAATGACACAAACCAGACCACCGGAAAGTCTGAGGATGGGTGGATGAAACAAAATCATTAAAAAAGATGCAAGCATGGATGACGGCTGGAAGAGCGTCCGTGTCAAGAGTGTCAGAGCTCTATTAAAGATGAATTTATACAAGGCTAGAAAGAAGGATGGTGGATGAGCTGACGGTGAGGAGGTCCAGGCTGTCACACTAAAAAAAGGTCAGGGCAGCACCTGCTTCTTTTGAATTTTGAGCTGCTCTTTTATTAGTTTTAGACTTTAACTAAATTATTGACGATGGTATCCCATCAGTGTGTCACTCAATCAGGGAGAAAGCCCGTCCTCTGATGGCACAGTGCAGTGAAGAGGAGAGGAGAGGAGATACAGGTGGTGAGATGAACACCGCCGCCACCTAGTGAGGAGAGTAAATCACTGCGACAAGAAGGCACACTAACCCTAAACACGGCGGCCTTTCTGACGTACAGTCAGTGACACTATCTTTGAGGTGGATACCGCAGTGTGTGTGTGTGTGTCCACAGTCTCCACTGGCACAGATGACAGGCTGCAGAGCTCACACGTCCGAGAGGATTTAAGCACTAATGTAATTTCACGTGACAACTCGGGGCCCGACCGCAAGCTCCCGCCGCACACAAAGTGGATCAAAGCATGGCTGCGGGTGGAATACAGAGCTTAACACGAGAGCCTTACCTCCTGCCTCATGCAGATGTTTGGTGATAATTAGCCCTTTACAGAGGCACGTCTTAAATTAAGTCAGTTAAGAGAATGAGCAGTGGAGTTGGTTGGTGAAGTGTTTCACGGATTTAAAAATGACTTACACCTCATTTGGTTCATTTACTCAAATATCTAAGAGCCAATCACATGACAGCAAGTCAGTGCATTTAGGGACATGGTCAAGTTCAAACTGAGCATCAGAAAGGAGAACAAAGGTGGTTTAGGGGACTTTGAACACAGCAGGTTTGTTGGTGCTGGACGAGCATTTCAGAAACTGCTAATATACCGTAATTTAAATTTGTTGATGCTAGAGGTCAGAAGAGAATGACCACACTGGTTCCAAATGGTAGTAACTCTAACAACACCTGATTAGCTACACCTAACCTAAAAAAAAGTGAGTTCATGCGTTTCCATCACTTCCCTAAATGACCTATTCTTGCTTTAACTGAAAAACACCAAATACTGATATGTCGGACGTTGTCTGTTACAGCGAGAACTTCCTTTAAATCTGCACACTTTGTGCTGCTGCTTCTTAAATGAAGAGTGTTGCTGCACCTGCACGTGCTCGAGTTTATTCCCTGTGTGTCTGAAATGGGCTTTATCACTGAAACACATACGAGGCAAAAACTGCTCGGCCGTTTTAAAGAGAGGTGTTAAGTTTGCACTGAGAAACATTCCTCACTGGACACTAAATCCCATTTTATGATGTCAATCATGACCAAAGTATTTCATACAAAGCCATGAAGTGTACACTTGTGTGCGTGTGCGCGCGTGGGGGGGGGGCTGTAGGTCGCGGTGTGTGCCGCAGTGTTTTAAGACAGCGCTACTACAGTGCTACGACAGCAGCGCTAACGTGCTGTTGACGGTCAGAGGAGCGTCGCCTGATGATGTTTGTAGCCGCCTACTGTAGCTCACCGGTACAAGACAGTATCTGTCTGCTCGCCGCACAACTGTCTTAACGACCATGAACAGAACAAATACACAGATAAATAAAGGGGACCTGGGCAGATCTAGAATCACAGCATCTATGTTGAAGGCCTTAAGCAGGACATAGGAACATCACCGCTACTGCAGTGTGTTTTTGGGCTCAAATTGAAAATGCAGATGACCAGCGCACACAGGCAAACACATACACACACACACACACACACACACACACACACACACACACACACACACACACACACACACACACACACACACACACACACACACACACACACACACACACACACACACACACACACACACACACACACACACACACACACACACACACACACACACACACACACACACACTTAAAAAAGGCTTGAGTCACTTTTTTTTTTACTTCTGAGTTTGTATCCTACATTATTCTTATTAATTATTCTTATTGATAATATTTGAGTGTGGAGTTTGATGGTGATGATGTTTACTTTATCACAAGCTAATTTAATGTTTTTTTTTTGTTGTTTTTCTTTTTAAACTGATCAGTGATGGTTACATTCAGGTAAATGTACTGCAAAGATGCTGGTGATGAAGGGAGAGAGAGAAATCTGAACTAGGTGATTCAATGCTGCTTTTATTATTCTTATTATTATTATTATTACTATAATAATTCTTATTGTTATGTTTGTGAGGGTGGTGGTCTCACCTCAGCTTCCATCGGTTAGGATGGAGAGAAAAAGGACCAGTTCAGAAAAGTTGTCGAATCTATGGACAGTGCAGTTGAGATGTCAACAGATATGAAATGTGAATAAAAAGCCAAGTGAATTTGATTTGAAATGCTTTTTTGTGTCACTTTGCCTTTACTCTTTCTATACAATGATGTGTAGATATGCTTAGTATGATATACACTGCCGTTCAAAAGTTTGGGGTCACTTTGAAATGTCCTTTTTTTCAATGAATATAACATTAAATGAATCAGAAATACACTCATATATACATTGATAATGTGGTAAACGACTATTCTAGCTGCAAACGTCTGGTTTTTAATGGCATATGTACATAAGTGTATAGAGGCCCATTTCCAGCAACCATCTCTCCAGTGTTCTATTGTGTTTGCTAGCCGCGTTTGAAGACTATTGGATGATTAGAAAACCCTTGAAAACCATTGGAAACCTTGTGCAATTATGTTAGCGCAGCTGAAAACAGTTTTGCTGGTTCTTTGACGTAAGAAAAATCATTATTTCTATTCCATTTTCTATTCCAAGTGCATAGGTGACCCCAAACCTTTGAATGGTAGTGTATGTTTATGTCATCTAGAAGTACATCTGACACTTTAATGTCCAGTGTGTACATAATATTCACAGTAGCAGGATGTCATTGTCTACCACTTTATACTCCACACAAGGGTCGCTGTAGCCAATCCCAGCTGACACAAGACGAAAGGCAGGGTACACACTGGATGCTGGAGGCAATCCCATAATATACTACCCATAAGCATATTTGCACAAGTGTGTTATTGCTTGCATTGTAGCCTTAGAATAAGAATATGCTCTTCAGGATAGGGTCCTGCTTTACAGAGGGTGCCATCACATGCCACAAAGATTCTACTGCAACCTGACTGGACAAACAAGCCAGAGCGTGCATTTCATGGTTTAAAGTGGAAACTTACTATGCAAATGAAGGAGAATGACATCCTTTTTAGTATGCAAAGGCCACTATAGCTTCCTGCTCCCATGCTTGGGAGTCCTCCATTGCAATCTGCAGTCTCACCATTAGATGTCACCAATGTCTACACCATTAAAAAGAGAAAGAGGGTTCAACTAGCACAAACACACTTTCAGGATCGTGCGTCTGAGGGAGCATTTCATCTACCGAACGGCCCAGGCAGAGAAAATTGGGCTATAAACATTGAAGTTTCCCCCCAATTGTCTAGTGTGCAGTTTCCACTTCAGACAGTGAACAGTTAACATGCAGCTCATCAGCTCCTGCTGCTGTAAATACAGCTCACACCATCACACTCAGCCAGAGAGATATTGATGTACTCCGAGTCTACAACTGAAGAACTGCAGGGCATCACAGTGTCAGAACACAGACCGGTGGTGTTTACAGGCTTCATATTTCTGCTGCTCAATGTGGGATCAGACTCAGGAAAACATCATCAGGTTTGGCTCAACATATCTAAAACCCCACAAGGGACTGATGTTTCTTTGAGGGGGGGATCAATAATAGACGGATGGTGTAATGAAGCTCCTGTGTTACAATCCCTTCACCATACTGTAGATCAGACTCTCACAATTTAGCAGGACCAGCGACACAAACAGCCTCATTTATCTCCCTATCACACACCGACATGAAATCTCAAGTGGCATATGTGTTGTAGGACACAGGAGCTTGACTCTGATGAGGCCGCACAAGAGAATCTTGTAATTTATTACAGAGTTATGTGTGATGATAAAAAAAAGAAGAAGAAGCTATAAACCAACTGCAGCACAGATGCTGTAGTTAAAAAGTGAAGTCAGGTCAGATGAATCATTTCTCTGAACATGGATGAGGTTGTAAACAAAAACTGAGCAAGCAATTTGCTCGCTGGCAAATTAAAGCAGTCAACAAAGCTGTAAATTATACAGCAAACAGTTTTACGGAAGCATCCAGGTAACAAAGCAAATTGAAGTTGAATGTAAATCAGTTAACATCTAATATTCAATACTCTCAGACTTGGCAGGCTGATGCAAAATATTTAGCATAAGTTCTTCTGTTCTACAATAAATCAAACTGGCTGAGTGTAAATAAATCACCTAATGGACAAGTTTCCAGTCCGTTATACATATTTGTTTTTGTAAAAGAATATTAATACACAGGGTCACACGGCGTAGTGGCTAGCGTTGTTGCCTCACAGCAAGAAGGTCACAGGTTCGGACGTCGGTTTCAACCAAAGGGACCTTCTGTGTGGAGTTTGCATGTCCAAAAACATGCAAATTTGGGGGATTAGGTGAACAGGACACCATAGATATAGTGTGAGTGTGAGAGTGAATGGTTAATAACCACCATTCACTCTGGGTGAAAGGTGGAGTACACATTGTGTACTCCACCTTTCACCCTATAATCATCAGGGTCACAGGGGTTAATGGGGTCAATCAATATTAACACAACCATCTAAACATACTCCTAAAATCCTTAATAACCAATTCCATTGATCTGTTCCATTCTCATCCAGAAAGGCTTTCAGCTGAGAGCATTTCATCACCAAGGCTGAACAAACCCACACAAGATTATCTAAATATATCAGAAAAAGGATATGACCGAGTAACTTGATTATTTTCCCTCTGCATGATACAGGTAAAAAGGTAACTGTGGCTACTAGGTAGTCAAATAAAAACTACAATAATATGTGCAGTGGCATCAAATAGAAATACATGAGGTAGATCTATGAACTAGAGCTGAACAATTCATCAAAATTTAATCAAAATGGAAAAATGGCCTACTGCAATTTTCAAATCAAGAAATAGTCAAATTAACATTTTAGATTAATTATTGTTCTGACCTATACATTTTTCTCATCTTTTAGTTCAAAGTCCATCCTTATGGGAATATTTCATAACAATCGATAAGTATTTTTTTAAAGCAGTTACTACATTCAAATTAAAAATACTGAGGTCTTTTAGGTTTCATTTTCTGACGTAACTGGTAACCCGTGGTTGCTCGGTAGCTGAGACTCTACTGACTGCAATGATTGGTAGATGGCGGTAGGTGGCGCCACATGTCAAAACATGATTTCAAAACATAAACATGATTTGCAGTCTGCAAAATATATTTTTTTATTGCAAATATTTTGGCTGTACTGTTGTTGTTGGTGAGTTCAGTTTGTTATATGAACATTATTCCTGAGTCTCTGTGACATATTAGGAGGTTTTAATTGCCAGTTGCTTTAGATTTATTACATAATTATTATTATTATTATTTTTAATAATGGGAATTATTCCATAATAATGGATACGTATTTCATAATAATGCACTTATTTATTATTTAATTTTGACACAAATAGCGCTCCCTACAGGTGAACTACACTACAGTAAAAGTCAACTTGAATGAGTAACCCCGTCACCGTTACACACACACACACACACACACACACACACACACACACACACACACACACACACACACACACACACACACACACACACACACACACACACACACACACCTGTTTTTGCCGTTTCCCCGTGTTGTCACTCGTCACTTTGCTGGTCATTGTAGTCCGTCAGTGTCACACACTAACTTGTCGTACCAACACAACCGTTCTGCTGTTTCCTTCATCTTTATTCCGGTTTCGAACACATGAATTTACTCCACTCTTCGTCCTCCGTTGGCGCCGCCAGTAATCCAAACATTTTTGACGTCAGCGGCGCACTTAAATGACGTCACTGACGAGGGACGCCTGTGTGTGACCTCACTCATTGTGTAGTTTATTTTAATTATATGTCAGTGTTGTTTGTTAAAGCGGGCTATAGCATTGATTATATCGATATTTATAGAGGGAATATTTTTGTTTTATTTTCCGCAAATTAATCACGCTGTGATGATTTATTGTGGTCTTATTTTATTGATTTATTGGCTTTATTTCAAATTGGACACTTTAAAATGACCATAGGTGTGTGAGTGTGAGAGTGGGTGGGTTAATTGTTATTTTTGTTATTTTGCTGTTGGTTAGTGTCCCCCCCTTTCATATTGCTCCTCCCTCTTTTTTTTTTTTCAGTGAGCACAATTCATTTTGTTGTTGCAGGTTGGAGAAGAAGTTGCTCCTCAAAAATTAAATTAAATTAAAAAAAGTATGAAATAATAACAATGTGTGGATGCCTTGTTCATTTTTGTTGCTGTGCATTGCACACATGCACATGAACACATTAACTTGTCTGAATGTATGTATTGTTTTTATACCGATAACGAGGCAAATTTCCCACTGGAAGAACAAAGTCTATTCTCTTTTATGCTATGAAATATGTTAATGATCTCATTCACGATTCACAAAGGCAGCGAGCCGTTTCAGAAGCGGACTGAACAAACAGGAAGGAGAGCTCTGTAGAGTCTAAAACAAGTCTTTATTGATCAATATACAGAAAGCAGCGGGATGAGACAGAGAGAAATCCCGACCACTTTGTTTACAAAAGAAAAAGAAACAGATATATAAAATAAATGTCCTGAACATTTTTACAGTTTTCTTTTTATATGTAAAAGAATCTTCGTTTTGTTTTTTTCTTTAATCTTTCAGAAGCACAATATGACAAAGGGGGGGGGGGGGGCAGTTGTTTCACAATGATGACATCACAATCACAGGTGCTCTAAGGGCCAACAGAGGGAGGGAGAGGTGAACAGGAGAGACGCATCTGTTCGAGAGCAACAGCTGATTTCTCTGGTGGATAAAGACAACCTCACCAGACTGAACTGGGATTATGTCTGAGCTGATGTACGTTATCTACTGCAGTGATGGAAGAAGGGAGCAATATCAGTGATCAGGTTCTGGAGGAGGAGTTAATGTACGACTAGGTCATATGAAGACACAAAACAACGGTGGAGCGACACCCCCAGAGGATGGATCGACAATTATCAGGATTTTCTTTGCTTTGACGTTAAATCTGTGTTATAATTTGGAGGTGAGGTCAGTAGTGGCAGGGCAGTCTATATTTTTGCTCTACTTCCACAAATATGAAAACACACTATTTAAAAGAGGGACTCTTCCTCAGAGCAAATCTGAGAAAGACATCATAAATAAAAGCTTCCATGATGCATGCTAATGAGGGGCACCGAGTGCAAACAAAAGTGCTCTTTCCTGATGCTGCGAGGAGACGTTTTTAAAAGTCTGCAGTAAGTGGACATACAGCAGAGGACATCGAGGACATTAGTGGAGCTAATTAGCCGTGTGACATTAAGGAGCCACAGCATCTCAGCTCAGCAACAGGTTTTTTTTTTTTTCCTGTACTGAGATTTGTAAGATATTTACACACCTACTTCTTACCAATTAAGATAATGAAGCAGTGAAGGTTTGTGCAACTGATGACTTCAGATGTTTGGCAGGAATAAAAGAAATGAAACTGATGTGGACAGCATCTGCTGCATTAATCCTCTCATGAGGCTTAAATCCCAAGAGTTTCTCTGTACTGGTCTGTTTACTGCGCCTATATCAGCATAGAGGACTCCTGATTATGGATTTAAAAACAAAGGACTTTTACAGTGTCATCTCTGTTAAAAGGAAACATTTCCAGGCCACAGTTTCACAGCACTGTGTGTGTGTAGAGATACTCAGCACTGCTCACACACTGAGGATAGAGACAGAAAAGTGTCTGGTCTGAGTTAAAGATGGGAACAGAAGTTATACACCAAGTGACAACACAGCTATTTTATATCTACTTAACAGGCAGAAGGAATCACATTAAAAACATTTATGGATACATTTAGCGATGAATATGCATGGCGATACATTTTATTGTTACATCTGTCTATAAGTAACCACCTCGCAATCAATCCGTTTTAAGAGGAAACGATAATAATAATAAAAAAAAAAAAAAAAAAAAAAAAGCAGTCTGTTGAAATGTTATTGAACAATGATTGTGTCACCACTTAAGATTTTAACTTTTGATTGGTCCAGATTGTGTTTTATCACAAAAACTCTGGCCAACTCTGCTCAGACTGCGTCATAATGTGCTTACTTATTCTCAACCTATTCTGTAGTTCAGACTTTGTCCAGCAGATAGAGATGTTTTACTAAAATTATAACTGGGGCTGCTTTTGTATTTCCAACAGTGGATTTTAAATAATTTAATAAAATGTTGTTTTGGTTGTGTCAGTGTGTGTGTGTGTGTGTGTGCCTTTAGTAAGCATGACGGAGTGTGTCTGTGAATGTGTGTGTGTGTGTAGAAGAATTAGAATAGAATCAAACTTTATTTTCCACCAAGGTGGAAATTTGCCTTCAGTTCACCAACATAAAATCATAGAGTCAAAGAAACAGAAGGAAATAAACTTGCAGAGAGTGTTGTGTGTGTATCTGTGTGTAGACTGTATATGCGTGGTCAGTATGTTGTGGAGGAACTGTCCCACTGCTTCCTCATTTTCACCACTTCTCTCTCCTCCTCCTCTTCATCGCTGTTGTCTGACTCAGCACTCGTCATCCCCTGTTCTTCCTCCTCGTGGTTCTCTTCTTTTACTGGCTGATCCAGAGCCTGTGTGCCTTTTATGTTCTAGAGAACACACAACATGATCAGATACGTGTGTCAGAGAATGACTTAAACAACGTGAAAAAGTAAAGCAGTTTCCAGTTACCTCCATGGGGTTGATGGTTATAGTGAGAGCAGAGTTGTCCCACTCCACCTCAGGCTCTCTCGCCTCATCCTCATCCTCCCTGGATCCCTCCTGGTGTGTGGCGTGGATCCTGTACACACCAATGACCACAATCACCACCAGGGCGGCGATGCAAACCACGATAACAACTGTGGCTGCTGGAGGTGCTGATCCTGCAGGAGAAGACAAGATGGAACACATCTATGTTCATGGTAATGTATTAAAAACATAAAAAATTCAATGTACAGTCTTTTCCCAAAAAGTCATTCCACACTTTGATGGGTTAAACACCCCTGTGCTGCTGCTGTATACAGACAAATGCTCTCTGAGTCAGGTCTGATAGTTTTGCTTGACAGAGCCTGTTTTCACAAACAAATAATGTGACATTGCTCCTATTGCTCCAATACTTGAATAAAATGTTATTTCTCACTTGACAAAGTGTCTTTGGCTCAGCTCAGAGCAGACAGTGGTACGTGCCGTTTTGGTTATTCGTGCCTTACCTGACATGTGTGAGTTGAGAGTGTGTATCATGAGCGGGTGATGGACAGGTCTCATGTACTGAGGCTGGGCTGCCATGTGATTGACATGTTCCACAGGTGCCGAGCGGTGAAGAACATTGACCTGTTCAACAAAAACAAAGAATAAAAACGTGTCAGGTCAAGTCAGAGAGGGAGCTGATTTGTGAATCACTGCTGCCTTTCTGCTCAGAGTTTGCATGTTCTCCCTGTGTGTGCGTGGGTTTTCTCCGGGTTCTCCGGTTTCCTCCCACAGTCCAAAAACATGCAGATGTGAGGATTAGGCAAATTGGATACTCTGTAGGCGTAGAGAGTGAATGATTGTTTGTCTCTATGTAGCCCTGTGATGAACTGGATCGTACGATGTTGGCTGGGATTGGCACCAGCACCCCTGTGACCCTCATGTGGAGAATAAAGTGGTAGAAGATGAGTAAGAGTGAAAGTGAATCTCTGTGGTGGCTCATATTTTGATCATTGTTTGACCTCTTTGTATGATGTTAAAGTTAAAAGTTTAAAACCACCTCTAAGTGTATTGACTTGTTTTTTTTTTTTAATACATAAAGAGTACTTTATTTATTTATTTTTTAATAGAACCCCCAGTTTTGAGTGAAGAGAATGCAAGCCACTAAACTGACCTCTAAATTAAACTCGTTGCTGGTGTAACGTCCGTTGAGTTCAGAGCAGGTGAGCCTGAACCTTCTCTCAGTCAGAGCGGCAGGTTGCCAGTTCCTGTAGCGTACTTGTCTCAGTGCCTGCTCATAGTGGGCCATGGAGTCCACACCTTGTAACACAAGGGACAACATGTTACAGTTACTTCTACACACAGAGAATACGGGTGTAATAAATAAAACTGTGACTGTGATTTAATGCTGAATGAGAACTTTCATGGCATAGTTCAGGTGTTTGAAGTGTAGTTGGTACTAGGTAGTAGGTACTGACATAGTGCCAGGAAACAGCTTCAGAATGTTATCAGATCTAAAAAATTTAAAGTTTTTTTTTGTCAGAACCGCTGCACCAACGTCAACTCCAAATGTGTTATTTTGTGACTTCAGTGTTTCAAAACCTTCTGCAAACATATCCCCAAGATGCTTCAGAAAACTGCAGGCATGAGTTTCATACGGTAAAATGGCGAAAATCTGTTGATCTTTAAGAACGAGTGTCTGTGTCTTCTGCCAACACCTCAACTCTCCATCTCCACCTACCGTATATTGAAATTCCAGAGGTAGAGTTGGTGGCATCCAGATGTTTCCCCAACAAAACACTGTGGTGAATCTCCAGACTCTCCACCTCTGGACTCAGTTCCTCTCCAATGACCAGGATGTCACAGTAGTCCAGGTTATGCATCACCTCCGTAACACCTTGGCGACGAACTGTGTGCGTGGAAATATGTGCAAAAATGGGGATTTGAAAACACAGGAAGTGAAACTGAAGGCCGGTTTGACACGAGAAACATCCCAGTGCAGCCTCTCCACTCACCTCCACCGAAGCCGTCTCCCTTCATTACTGTGCTGGTGATATGAAGCTCTTTGAAGGGTGCCACACCCAGGGGGCCCTGCAGGTCAGCGGCAGGCCTGACGAGTCGATTAGATCCTGTAATTGTGATTCTCGGTTCACTGGGCGGCAGCACCATAACAACTGCTTTGACGTCCGGGATTGAGAGACACGTGTCCTCACCGAAACACCTGATGCACACACGAATGAGATGGAAGAGGTCACGACTTCACATTGTCTTAATTGAACTGTATTGTCTTTGCTTTTTTTATATATATATATATATATATATATATTTGTGGCTATTTGTTTGGTCCCAAATAATGATCATAAAATAGATAATTTGTTCACTTATGCGGGATACTGGGATTCCTGCAGCTCAACAATTTGAATGAATATTTTAAATTAAAAACAAATCTTTCTAGGACTTTGTGAGTTCCCATATCCTGAATTTCAATGTGCTTATTATTGCATGAACTGGCTACATTAGCAAAAAAAACTTTTTTTTTAATGTTGCTAAATCCTGGTTAGTGCATGGAAAATATGACAAATCACCAACCATTAAATGTACAACAGAGCGGGCATAATAAGAAAACAAGGATACAATACACAAATACATGGCATTCACATAAAAATCAACAAAACCAGTCGGTAACCAGCATTTTTATTTTTATATTAGTATTCCACAATTATTCTAAATATGACCATAATTGTTTAAATGTAGTATTTTGCAACAAAGTTTCCATATATTATGTTTTAATGGCATCGTGCGTCGCACAATGAATTAACTTCACTAAACTACAAACAATGTGAAACAGCACATTATCTTATTATTGCTTATTTCCTCAGTCACAAGCTTATTTTACTGTGTGTATGTTTGTATCTGCCTGTCTTTATCTCCAGGGAAGCTGTGCAGCGTTGTCCAGAGTGGAAAAGCCTCCGCTGTTGCTCCTTTTATCGACCAGCACACAACTAAGCTGATTTGACCCGTCTGCCTTTGTTGCTCTGCAAAATGAAGAGGCACCGAACCGAGTGTGCAGACAGATATATTTATATACTGTATACACACTTAATGTATGCACTGAGACACGTGAACAAGCACTCACATACACAAGTGCAAAACTGCTAAACTTGTATGAGGACGAATCATTTGTGGAGAAGAAAATAAGTCTGTCCGTCTCTCACTCTCTCACACACACAGAGCAGCTTTGAGCAGCTACTCTTCTTCCTACACTACTTTGACTTGCAATCACCGGAACAACCTTAAAGGGGTCATATTATATCATATTTCTCCAAGTTAAACTAGTTCCCTGGTGTCCTAATGAACATGTCTGTGACATGCTTTAGTCAAAATACCATAAGAATGAAGCACCACAACAAAACAGCCCTGTTCAGAACGCTCGATTTAGTAGTATCTCTTTAGGTCCACCTTAAAAAAAAAGTAAAACGAAACTTAAGGGACAGGAAATTACATCAGCCACAGAGGCTACTGGGAGCTAACAGCCGTTAGCAAGTGATCATTTGCAGGTTCCAGCAGGCACATTGCCGTCTTATATAACATGTATCTACTGGACAGATAAATCCTCTGAGGCTGGAAGTTTGTGTAGGACTCTGTGCTGCACTGTGGAGGCAATAATAGAACTTTTCGCAGACTTCCCGGACTACCGGTTTTTCGGTAGTCTGTTGCCCTCGCCAGCACTCTCGCGTGTTTTAGGGACAAAGCGGAGC
Source organism: Microchirus variegatus (assembly GCF_963457635.1). Classification (NCBI taxonomy): domain Eukaryota; kingdom Metazoa; phylum Chordata; class Actinopteri; order Pleuronectiformes; family Soleidae; genus Microchirus; species Microchirus variegatus. The sequence goes on from NC_139806.1 coordinate 13,336,194, forward strand.
TCCACGAGACAACAATTCCAGGAGTTTAGCGCATTGTGACGTCCCAATGAGTGCGGAAGTCAACATCGCGTGTTTCATCTTCTGTACTTAGACTGAGGAGGACCACAAAAACATGAGTGAGTCATCTTTTTTCACACTTTGCCAACTGATAGGACCTCCAGAGTCCCAAACATAAGATTTAAATGGTTAAAAAGTAGATTTTGCATAATATGTCCCCTTTAACATTTAACCTTAACCATTAACAGTTAATGCCTAACCCTGACCTTAACCTAACCATTACTCTAATCTTAGCCGTAAACTTAACCGAGCAGGTTTTGGTCTCCAGTAAGGACTACTGGTCCTGACAAGGTCAGTATTTATGCCAGAAAAGGGTTTTAAATAGGTGAAAAAAATACAAGATCAGACAGAAAGAGATGAAGTTGAGTCACAGCATGTGCTTCAGCGCCTCATGCTGTGGAGGAAATCCAGACCAAAGACTGCAATCAGAAAATCAAGCAGTTTGTTGGTATAGTTGTCTGGTGTACTTTGTTACGTGGCAGATAATGTGCTGCTGTAACACAAGCATTTCCCAGTTTGGGATCAATAAAGTATATCTATCAATCTAGCTATGCTCAAACTAAATGTTTACTAAAGATGTTCAAAATGAAATTAAGTGATGCGCAGGGTTAAGGGTTAGTAATTGGTAATTGGTTGGTCTATTGCAAATATCAATATCTTTTTTATCCAAATGAAGATTCCATATTTTGCTTTGGACTAATAAAGGTCAAATCCACGAGGACCTGCAGCTATTGCACAAAGTCATTTCAAACAAATCAAACTAAAATATTAAATCCAGAGTTGGGTGTACAGGTAGACTGTCATACACACACACACATAGAGGCAGAAGACAAAAGAAGACTGCAGCAATGTGTTGTTCCAGTCCCCAGAAGGTTGCATGTCCTTAATGACCAGCTGCTCTGTTCAGGGCTTCAACAGTTTTTACACTAATGATACATCTTCTGCCATCTCACTGGGAGCTTTGAGGCTTAAAGTCAAAGGCAGACACATCTGACGGAGCCTCTCTTTAATGTTTTAACCATCACTCTCCAAGTGACTGTCCACTGGATTTATGTGGATCCAGTTGTTTAATGAATTATATATGCAACATAACATATTAGTGTTTCAGGGATCTCACACTTCAATCAGCAGCCGGAGAGTTCCCTCAAGACTTTGACAGTTGCTTAAGGTGTTTTAACTCCTGCATCAAGAAGTGTATCCTTGAGAGTAAAAAAAAAAATCTTAATTTGCAAGTGTAAATGTATCTCCACAGCGGTTCTCTTCTGTCACGACAAAGGAAATCAAACAAAATGGACCTCCAAGCCATGGTGTATATAGAGTTGTTCTGCACAGCCAGCAAGTTCTTCTACACCCCACTGAATCCATGAAGTGAATAGATTGTCTATTGCCACAGGTTTCCAAAGAAAGTGGGAGTCACGTCAGGAATGAGCTAAAATGAATTCAAGTGAATAAAGGTTATTAGATTAGTTATCAAAAGAAAATCATGTAGCCTCCATTTTAGGATGCAGTAGTCATTGATGACACACAACACAAAACGTCAACCCTGACGTTGACCATAACCAGTTCAAATGTATCTCAACCAAACCACATTTCACACCTTAAAGGGGGAATAAAGGGGAATTCTGTGACTTTTGAAAGTGAAAGTACTTCCCAGCACTTTTAGAAATAGAAAAGTTTGACTTTGACCTAGAATTCCCTGTTAACCAGGGCCTCAGAAATAAAGTTCTGCTTTGTAGGAATAGATGTTGGACCACAACATCTGCTTGGTTAGAGGCTTAAAGGGGACATATGCAAAATCAACTTTTTAATCATTTAAATCCTTATATTTAGGACTCTGGAGGTCCTATCAGCCGGCAAAGTGTGAAAAAAGATGACTCACTCATGTTTTTGTGGTCCTCCTCAGTCTAAGTACAGGAGATAAAACACGCGATGTTGACTTCCGCGCTCATTGGGACGTCACAATACGCTAAACTCCTGAAATTGTTGTCTCGTGGAGCTCCACTTTGTCCGTAAAACACGCGAGAGTGCTGGCGAGGACAATAGTGTCCGAAAACCGTAAGTCCGTGAAAAGTTCTATTCTTGAGTCCTACACACACTTCCAGCCTCAGAGGATTTATCTGTCCAGTGGATACATGTTATATATGACGACAATGTGCCTACTTGTGCCTGTTAATGATCACTTTTCCAAATGCTAACCACTGTTAGCTCCCAGTGGCCTCTGTGGCTGATGTCATTCCCTGTCCCTGTCCCTTTAAAGACATACTACTAAACAGGGCTGTTTTGGCAGGGTGATTGAACTGCTGTGGTGCTTCATCCTTATGGTATTTTGACCAAAGCATGTCACAGACATGTTCATAAGGACACCAGGGAACTAGGTTAACTTGGAGAAATATGGTATAATATGACCCCTTTAAAGTTCTAAATATCATTGTATTTATGGAAGTAAAAAGGCGGTATAAATGTCCTAGTGCTATTTGATTAATGTGTAAGTAAACTTGCATGATTAGTGTGTCATCTAAATATACGTAGTGTGTGTACTCACTGTACTGTGGTGGTGATGTGTAGCCGTCGCAGGCCCGGTGTGGGGAACTGGCGAGAGTTGATGTAGGAGACCTTGGTCATGGCCGTGTTGATGCTGTCCACATCCTCTCCTTCAACAACCAGCACAGACTGGGCAGGGTTGAAGTGGAACTGGACACACACACACACACACGACACACTATTTTGTCCTCAAAGAAACAAGGAGATTACAGAGCAGAACACAGCCCTGTTTCTTTTATCGCAGATTCTTCTTCAATATCGCTTGAATGGAAAGCAGTTACAGTAAAACCAATCAAACCCTCAGAGTGGAGTCTGTGTGTGTATCTGTGTTAATGTGTGTGTTTTTCCTCGTCTCCATTTTCAACACACCTTGATGTCCTTAGCTAGGCTTTCAAGGGAGTTGATATCAAGTCCTTCTTTGCAGGCCTGCAAACAGGAGATAACCTTCTGGGTTTCAATGCGTCCTGGTCGGATTGTCAGACCTGACAGGCTGCCGTGGAAATACTGAGTGAACCTTGGTGTTGCAACCTCACTGCCTAATGGACGGAGAAGAGAAGAGAAGAGAAGAGAAGAGAAGAGAAGAGAAGAGAAGAGAAGAGAAGAGAAGAGAAGAGAAGAGAAGAGAAGAGAAGAGAAGAGAAGAGAAGAGAAGAGAAGAGAAGAGGATAATAGAGAGGACAACACATGTTTTATGTATGTTTCCAAGTAAAAAGCCTGAGCCCAGTCTGCTGAAAATAACAACCGTGAACCTGTTAAAGAAAAAGCTTACAGGACCCAGTGGATAACAAGACAACTTTGCATTAATAATAATAAAAACATAGTGTTTTCAGTTATCTAACTTGGGATTTTGGGGTATGTGAATGTTATTGGTAACACAGACAATAAATACAGTAGATGATAGTAACACAATGTAATAAAATACATATTATCTCAAACTAAAAATGCTCATAAACACATTTCTTCTGCTATCTTGTTCGTCTACAGCAGTAAAACAAATTGGCATAGGTTTGGATTCAATAAAACAGAGGCTATTCAAGAGAAAAAAGAGGCATCGTTAAAACGTTATATTCATATAAAAATAGACACTGAAATCAAGAATATTCATGTAACATAGTGTTTATGGAGTCATTGGGCACATGACATAAAAGTGATCAAATAAATAAAAAAAAAAAAAAGGGAGCAGATACATGGAGATATTTTGAATTCCCATCAAGATGCATGAAGTAACATGGATGTGCAGATGAGCCTCACACTCATGCTCAAAGAATCAGACCCTGAGGCTTGGATTTAAAATCGACATCACAACCAGTGGATCTTATCACACTGTCAAACTTTGTCAGATTACCAAATAATAAAATGATGACAGTGCATTTTGGAATAGCACTTTAACTTTAGCACTTCATGACATACAGTACATGAGACGTGGCTCTGAGGAGCAGATTTATGTGTAGGTTTGTCACTTTCTGTGGTTAGGGTGACATAACATTAACAATACGATGATGTGTTCTCAAACATAATGAGAAAAACGGAGGATTTAACACCACAAATCAAAGAACATGAACATTTTGATGTGTGCTCACTGTGATACCGTGCATTTTTAAGTGGTACAATCACACAAAAAAATAAGACTGTGGACCCAAGTATAATGTGGAGCACTGAAATTCTTATTCCGCATTATTTTTAGCTCTGTTTTTTTGAGGAAAAGGTAGGTGTCACTGAGGGCACACTGCTCTTCATACTCATCATCTCTTTGAATTTCTTGAATATATGTGTGCATATAATTTATACAGAGGATAAAAAAATGAACCAGAAACATGAATTCATAGAAATTCCCCAAAGACTGACAGTATGTACTGTATATGCAGAACAGTAAGTCACAAAGTCATATGCTGATGTTTCATAATCTGAACATTAACATAATATAAGCAGGTAGACGGCCAGCACTTGCTTTGATTTGAACAATAATTGTATTAAAATGTGTGTTAAATAAATAAATAAATAACAATAATACAAATAAGTGTTCAGACATCTACGCTTTTCAGTGGCGAAATTATAATGTGAAAAATATTTGATAAGGTTGTTCAGGCTGCTATTACATACACTGTCTCTTGTTATTTTACTGTGGTTCTCTTCAATTCTCAGGCTGAGGCCACAAAGTTTCGCCTCACTGATTTACACACAAACACACACGCATAGATTTTTGCGAGTGGCTTTAGGCTTTTATTTTAATATTTTAAGGTTTAAATCTCTCAGAGAAAAGCCCAAGGACATCCAGTGTGCTCCCACCACTGGAACCTGTTTAAGCTTGTTTTTTTTTCGCTCTTAACTTTTCAGACACTGTGTCAAGAACAATGGCTGCATTTTGCACAGGCGCTTCACGTTCTTGCCTTTTTCTATTGGACAAAGCTGCTTCACTCGGTTTAAACTCTTAATTCGGAGACTGCGGTTAAACGTTAAATTGTGCATCGTCTCTCATGTCACTGTTGCAAAGTAGTGTGCTTCTGCATCGTCGGAAAAATAAGTGTACTGATGGTATCGTGATTGATGCATTCATTTCTGATATAAAATCTGCACATAATCTCCTCTGTTCTCCCTACTTTGGTTAAACAACTGTATTTTTGTAGGACACATTAAAGGTGCATTATGTAATAAATCTAAATCAACTGGCCATAAAATCCTCCTTATATGTCACAGAGACTCAGGAATAATGTTCATATAACAAACTGAACTCACCAACAACAAAAGTACAGCCAAAATATTCACATTAAAAAAAAAATATTTTGCAGACTGCAAATCATGTTTATGTTTTGAAATTATGTTTTGGCATGTGGCGCCACCTACCGCCTCAGCTGCGGAGCAACCACGGGTTGCCAGTTACGTCAGAAAACGAAACCTAAAAGACCTCGGTATTTTGAATTTGAATGTAGTAACTGTTTTGTCCACATTCTTACATATGGCACCTTTAAAATTAAGCTTACTGCTGCCAAACACATAGCAAATCATTTACATGGGAACCAGTACGGTGCAAACCACACTGGTTCAACATGTCTCATCATTATGTTGTTGATTGTGAGGGGAAAAAAGGTGTGTGTGAGTGTGTTTGGGGGGGTGGGGGGTGGAGAAATGAGAGAGTAAAACACAATCTTGCTCGCTAATGGCCTGCAAAGTTATCAGTTGCGGCTTAGTGAAGCTTAAAGGGGCTTCATTGGGATGTAATAGCTGGCAAAGTTGTCCTCCATTCACTCTGGCTAATCCTTCCTTCAGGGTTCTCTCTCATGATCAGATATTCATGGAAAGAAGCAGGAAAGAGAAGGCGGGATGAAGCAAGACGGAAAATGATGACAACAAAAACGAAAATTGCAATCAGGCGCAAGATGAAAATACATTTTTAAATGGCAACCAAAATACCATCAAGAGTGAAGCTTTTTGATGATGCTTGCAAGTGGTACGAGCATTATTTATGCAAGCTGCAGAGCAATTTTGTATAATTATTTGTCTCATAAAGATGGCAGCAGGGAGGCTTTAATTCATTCCAACACGAGCTCGTTCCTCGTCACTGGAGCTGACACTCAGCTCAAGCGTCTCTATTTTCTAAAATCGAGCCAGCCCAAACAGTCCTGAATTATAAATCGCACTCTCTTTACTTATCTTAACAATGAGTCTCCTGCTTTCTCCCTCTCTGCTTCTGTTCTTAATGTCATTTGAAAAGAACATGTTGTGCTTCATTGTTTATGCGATTTCTTACCACATGTCATCATCACGCTGCACTGTTCCTCTTAGTAAATTAAAATCGCAGAATGTTTTGACGGCGAGAGTTATTTCGCCCCCTGATGCTCCACTTGATTGTCCAGATACAATTTTCCCTGATCTTCATGTGCAATCACTGCCTCTAATTTGCACAATTTGTGAAATCTTAACTTGCATTGTTTTTACAGTTTATTGCACTTTATTGACCGTTCTTATAAACTTGACATTTGACTGGGGATGCTTTGAGTCGAGTCAGGGTGTACTGTGTGTGTTCATGTTGTTCTATGTCCTTGTTTACTGTGTGTTTGTACTGTAACTGCCAAACAAATCCTTCCCTTAAGGCACAATGAAGCTCTGAAATGAACTGAACTGAAAAATGTTTACACATTATTGTCTGCTCGGAGAATTGTTTGGGGTTCTTAGTTGTTTTTGCCAATAAAAAGTTTCAGTATCTCAGGCTCGTGAGAGCGGAGCAGAGCAGGAAATGTTACAGGCTGTCATATACCAAGGTGGTGTGGTGAAGAGGGAGCTATGATCCCATCCTCACCTATGGTCACTAGCGACTGACAGAATGACCTTAGTCCATATGGTGGACTGGATTTAGCTTTAAGGATAGGATGAGGCATCTGGACATTCAAGGTAAACTCAGAAATAACTCAAAAGGAGCAGGTTTGATCACATGATGAGGATGCATCCTTGGCACCTTCCATTGAACAACTGAGGGGAAACCTAGAAGTTACTGGAGGGTGAATATACATGATCTGGATACTATGAACTCCTAAGAAGTCCCCAGAGGAGCAAAATTGTTTGTCATCTATCTATAAAGCAAGTTGCGTCTGTTTGTCTGTGAAGGGCAGATCTCGCTGACCGATCACCCTGAGACTTTGGATATGGGTTGAGCATGGCCCGATGGTGTGCATCGTTGAAATTTTAAATTTCTCGGATTTATCACGCTACACCAGTCAGGCAGCGTCTCATCAGCAGCAGCTGTGCTGTCTGGAGCGGGGGAGGTGGGAGTGAAGAGGCTGTCCTCACGTGGGCGAGACATTTTCACACGGTTTACCGCGGAACATGGCGATATACTGTCCATTCACCAATACGCAAGCACATATTTATTTTGCATTAGCATGCTACTACTTTGCGGCTAACTTGGCGAACCTGTTTCCAAAGGTAAGCTAGCGAGGCTATGATTAGCATTAGCGTAGGGCTAACATAATACAAACATAATGCAACAAGGCACAACACAATTTTTTTTATTTTCGATTAGCATTAGCGTAGCTAGCTGTTGCGGTTGCAGTTGCAAAGTGTTTGTATTATGTTAGCATTTATGTTCCTTATCATGCATTACCATAACTGAAAATTCTTCTTCAGCTCCAACTATACAGTAGGAATACATACTTTCTACAGGCACTGAAATAGTAGGGTATAAACTAAAATACTGAAGCACTGTGGAAAAAGTCTTGGACCACCATTTGATTAATTTGTATAATTATTTCTCAGTCACTTTATTGTAACACATCCTAAATTCTACGTTTGTTCTACTATTTTAATGTCAGAAAATGTAAAAAAAATTGGGGGATTACGATTAAGACATTACGTACACCTACTGTATGAGTTTAACTCACTGACAGCTCGGTCATATATATGACCAACTTTCAGTCACATCGTTTCATTCCAATAACCGACAATCACAGTGTTTTACAGACATAAAAACAACAAAAGCTGCAGGTGCCCTGAGACTTTTGCTGTAAGTACTGCGCAACCACTGATATGGAGTCAAATGCATGAGGGAGAGAGGAAAAAAAAATTAAACTTCTTTTAAAATAAAGTTCTGATGATGTAGTAATGCAGCCCATTATGCTGAAAACAGGCCCAGGGAAACTAGTTTCCTGAATTTATGTGAACCAAATAAATAAATGCTATAATCTGGAGCTGAAAATGCTCCTGCACATAAAACTGTTACATTATAGCTGGAAACAATTCCAACTAATAGCCATTGAATCCCACTACTGTCAGATTTAGCTTCTTTAATGTCCCCGGGAAAAAAGTCTGCATAATGCTGAGGCTACAGTATTTTTTCACATGCATTTTTTTGGCACACACACACTGACCTTGCCAACAGGCGCCCACAGTCAGCTGTGTATCAATCTTTGAGGCGTGGATGGGCCAGTCATCTGTCACCAGGTAGGGCTCGTAGGTCACGCCATCAACAAATAATGTCACGGCAGGGAATTCCACATTGATCACGTAATAGTGCCATTCCTTGTCACAGATCTGCAAAGAGTTAAAGAAATATTGTCAGTGTTATGATACAGTGTGTTCATCCCTGGCTTGTGCACAGACACACAAATAGTGCGGCCTCAAAAAAATATGTTAGCCTTCAAAATGTTCAGGGTCTTACTGAGGGTAGGAGTGTTTCCCCGAGGATATTTACTGCAGCCACACATTCCAAACCTGTGGTTCATCTTTGAACGTTTCCCCGGGTTTCCACCTTCAATTAAATGGATGCAACAAATTCCTCTCTCCTCATCCCTGGATCATTTGCTCTCTTGCATTACATAGAACTAATGAGCTTTCCATCCAGCGAGCTGTTCATTAAAGCCACAAAATGAGTCACCGACGCAGGTGACCTGTGTGCAGCAGAGACTTTATCAAGCGTCACAAACATTCTGTGATTAAGGCGCACACACACAAACACACACGCTGGATTTGCATTCTTTGTGTGGACACTCATAGACATAATGCGTTCCCTTAACCATCAAACCCTAACCCTTAACCAAACCCTAATCTAATTCTAACCTTAATCCCCCAAAAGCCTGTTAAAGTTGTATGAACCTGCCAAAAGGTCCACACAAAGATAGGTTTGCTTGACAATTGGTCCACACAGCTTACTAAAGACATGTTCTCTCTCTCTCTCTCTGTGTGTGTGTGTGTGTGTGTGTGTGTGTGTGTCTCTTTTGTCACGATTCATTGTCTTCTATGCCAAAAAAGAAGCTGTTTCACAGTTTAGGCTTAAAAATAACTTCACTATGTGCACTGTAATGAATCATCACATGCCATCATTATTGTCATACTTGTGTACAATATAGGCTTTTGTTGATCTGATTTTTTGCACAATAAAACACACAGGAATAAATAATATAATTTCATTTAATAAATAAATGATATTTATTTTATCATTGCAATGCATACTGTATAAACTGGGCAGAAGGTCTATTGGACTCATTGAAGCCTACACCTAAATACAAAATCTCTACAAAAAAGACAGTATGCCTAAACTAAACAAATCTGCTCATCGCTCTCCACAGTGGCTCTTCCTAAGCTTTCTTCCACATACTCCTCATTAAAAGTTTTTTTTTTTATATGAAGCTGTTCCTAACCCAAACCCAGGGTCTAAAGACACAAGAAGAGAGAAAGTGTATGTAATAGGTGAATCTGGGCTATACAAATCAGGGAAAAGGTGGATGAGTAAATTGTCTTTCAACTTGAATCTCAAGGGTTCAATTCCCAGTCTACATGCCTCTGTGTCCATGGGCAAGACACTCAACCCCCAAGTTAAGCATGTGAGCGGAGTTGAAAGACGTCTGCACACAGATGCAGTGTATGAACGTGTGAGTGGCAAAAACTATCGTGAAAAGCAGCTGTGAGTGGTCATGCTTTAGATAATTACAGACCGTTTACATGACAAATAGAGTCATTTAATTTTGTTTTGACAATTATGGTGCATGCTTTTCATTCTGGCATTTTTTCATCTGTTTTTCCTCTCCAAACTTACCAGTTGTTTGCTCCCTCTTGAGTAAATGTGGAGCTTTGGTTTTAGGCATGACTACCCTCAGTCCTTGCATTCTCATCTGTTTTGTTTGATGCACTTTATCTACTCAACCCTCCCATGCTGTACCACCTCACGCACCACCGTGTCCTAACATCCATCTACTACTTTTTCTTTTACTTTCCTTTGTAACTATTTCACATTCCTGGCAGCTCTTCGCTCCTCAGTCACTGTTGTGGCACTGCATAATTGATGTCGGACTGTTATTTGTCAGTGTGGTGGTAAGGAATGACAATTATCGTTGAAAGTATCAGGGAGATGCACCATTTATAAAACACCTTAAGTCAAGTTTATGTCTGTGATGGTCAAAATTAAATATGGGATGCAGTGCACTGCCATGCGGACAATTGAATATGCTGTTGTACATTAAATGATGTTTAAAAAATTATACTTTAAACTGTATATGTTTTCGTAGAGGCAAACAGAAAAGATGAGTTAGTTTGGATCAATGTAAAAACACACCTGCAACATCAAGTCAAAGACCTACTTTTTTTTTTTTTTTTTAATCATCATGTTTGTGTACAGTATTTGTTGATTAATATATTTTTTAGGACAAAAAATAAACTTATTATGGCAAAAATAAGTAGTGGAAAGATACTCTCAAATAAGTGGTAAAAAACAGAGAAATGGAAAGAGCAATAATGTCAATATATTAGTATGCTGCCTGAACACTTATGCTGTGTATTTGTGCACTCAGCACATTTCCTGAGTGGTCTATAAGTAGCAGGACCATGAGCTCTACCTGACAGTAACACAGAAAGAGCTTTAAGGAGACAAAGTGCAGCTAAACACTAAAATTAGGCCATTAGAAAAATAGAAGCTAGAATTGAAAGGTTTGTGATAAAAGCAACGTTGAGTGTCTTTGCTCTTGCTTTCTTTTTCGCTCTTCCTTTTGTTTTCCTGTCACAAAGTAAGGTTTCCTCACTGTCGTCTCGTCTTTCATCACAAAACATAGACATTCACTCAATTATTATTGACACGTAAAGTGAGTAAACACAACGTGAGTTATAAAAAGAATGAAGGCATATATTATGTGTCTTTCACATTTTCTATGTTTTTAAATCCCCATCTGACTGACGATCTGAGTGCTTTTTTCCCCCAAACATGAAAAGCATAATCAAATGCACTGTAAATTTCTGAGTGCTGAAGTATGAAAAGCAAATGGGTTTAAATTGAAGACACTTGGCATTCCCTCGTCCCTTACCCAAACCTTAAGCATCACAACTAAATGCCTAACACTAACCATTTCGATCTGTATAGAGCGTTCTCTAAAGGTCGTATGAAGGTTGTGACAAAGTAATGTTCTGGGAACCGAATGCGCAACCAAAACATTATGTAATGGGAACGTTAGGAAAACTTTCTAGATCAACCACAGGAGAACCTAGGGCGGAACCTTCAGGGAATGTTCCCACAACCAAAAGTTAACATTTCCAGCTAAAAATTGTTAGCTGGGTCCATACTCCGCAAGAAAAAGGACAGTCGGACAGTTCTGCCCAGATGATGCATCAAATACAAGCTGCAAAAACTCCAAAATGAGGGCTGTGAGAAAATATTGACATCATTCTTTTCTTGCAGCTCTGGGAGAACAATGGGAACAATGTCTCTGTTCTTGCAGAGTATGTATTAGGGTTCTAACCCTAGCCCCAAATCGAGTCTTAACCCTGGTGACAGAACATGAGGACCAAACAAAAATGTCCTCAATCCCTATGATTTTTGTTGGTCCTCATACCCATATATACCCATACAAGAAGACACACACACACACAGATAGGGAGAGAGAGAGAGAGAGAGACAGAGACCATGCAGTTAATCTCCTGCGAGACAAAGCGAGTCTTCTAATCAACACAGGACAGAGAGGAACAAGCAGCGGCACAGCAAACATGGTAACAGCAGGCAGATAAGGCAGATAATTGTAGATGCTGCAAAGACAAACAGAGAGGGTGGATTTGTGCGTTTCCTACATTCAGTCCTTGTAATCGAAGTCAGATATTAAGGATCAAGCGCGGAGGTCCGCGGGTGTTTCGCGATGCATAACTGGTGAAATGAGAAACTTTACCTGCGACTCAAAAAAGCACATGATCATTCACCACCGTGCAGCCTCAGAAAAATACTGTGTCGTGGCCACACCTCTCAACCTTCTGTTCAAAAGATTTGTTTTCCCTTCTCTCTCTATACAGAGGCCCTGCTGGGAGTAAACAACACCACATTTGTAAGGATGGAGATCAATGCCATGACACATAAACGCTTGATCATTTTCTTACTAAGCCCGGGAAAACACATGAAACCCATTCAGAATTAAAAGGGACAGTGTAAAAAAAAGGGCAAGTCGTGTCTCTTCCGCTTTCCTGGCATCTTTGGCTTGCAAGACATGAGAAGTGTGAATCTCGATAATGTGTAGGTAGTGTGTTTTGAGGAAATATCTTTTGGATAGCTGGATTGAACTGATACTGTTCCTCTCAGTGAATAATGTCCATGTTAAGTGGAGTGATCCATCCTTTAGTCCATTACAAAGGCTGAAATAGAGAGGGAAATGGATGTGCTGTTATTGTATGAATGTGTTTACACATACGCCAAGGTTCTTGACAGTGACATTCCGTCACAGTGTTCAATCGACACGGAAAATAGAAGCCTCCTTCTCCATCACCCCCGCTTTGCCACCTTTCCTTCACCCTTCTCTGCCGCTCCCCTCTCGGGGTGAGAATAGCAAAATCAATAGAGCTAAATGGAGTTGCCAAGGAAGCCAAGTAAGTGTCCTTGCTAAGTGCTGGAGGAACAAGGACAGTAAGAAGCAGCTGTGACAGCCTATAGTCACTCTTTTTCCCTATTTGTTCTTTCCACCAAACCCTTTTCTCATTATTCAACACTAAGTAATAGAGCAGCTCTTATTCTTCGTTTGGCCTCTGTCTGCTCCAGTTATTAATGCACAACAAAGGAGTCGTATATAATTTAAAATATATGTTATATCTGTAATGCTCACATAAAAGCAGTGAGTTACAAAGAAAAAGGTCAAAATGTGTTCATCTCCAAGGTAAAGAAACTACACAATATGTGTTTTAAAATCCAGATTACAGAATACGAACAAGGATCTATATAATTAGTTGTGATATTATTATTATTATTATTTTTTTAATATATAAAGAAATAAAATCAAACAAAATGAAAAATGTCTGCTTCCCAATGTCAAACTGTCTTTTGTTACTGATTTGATTGAGAGACCCCGATAAGCAAAAAATGACATATTGTGCGTTTAAAACTATATGTGTGTATATATATATATATATATTTCTTCTCATGGATTTTATCCTATGTTCTTTGTCAAGAATCACAATAAATAAATGCAATACTACTATGTATAGTACGTATGTAAGTAAGTACAATACTACTAAATAACTTCAAATAATAATATAGCATTGGATAAAAATTCTACTTTTGTGATATGATATGTATGCCAATAAATAAATAATTTATTTCAATGTATTTATTTATTATTTTTACTCTAAACTGCTTCAGTACATACAGTATAGCTTTTAGGTAGCTTTTATATTTGGAAAAAGGTCATGTAAACAAAGGGAAGTTGCAGTTAGAAGCATTTGTAGTATTTCTGAAAAACGTAAACAGTCTGCATGTTTGTTATTTCTCAGAATAACCCTCGACAGGGCGCTTAACACAATCAGAATACTTTATTACTCCTTGGGGTGCATTCCAGTCTATCCGTTCAGAGTGTTTGACCCTCTGAGGAATGAATTAAATTCAGGATTTTTCCCCCAAAGGACAAACTGTTTTGTAAAAGAGCAACAATTCAGTCCATGCCCACGGCAGTCTCTCTCTCTAGCTGCCAGTCTAAAAGAGATCCATTGTCTTGTTAGGCCACCTCCGGGCTCCAACTGAGGCTTTAAGATGTTTGCTCATCACATCCCAATAAGTCAATGCAACCATATCTGTGGGGATCGATTAGATAGGATCCTGGGTGCTAAAACGAAAACCATTTGTATTGTGATGCAAGAACCATTCTACCGTTCAAACGCGAGTTGTCTGACTGAACTACAAAAGAGAGAAACATCAGTTTCTCCTTTGGTTGTAATGCTCCAACTCAGCAGGAAGACATGGCCTATAAACCTTCCAAACACCAACCAAAATGAATTAAATCAGTTTCACTGATGTTCTGTACTTTTCCACCTTTTTCCCACAAACATGTTTGATATGATTGTCCCTTTGTAATGGCTGTAATGTATGGATCGTGTCTGTAAACTCTCACACTACAGGATAAATTGGCCTGATAATATGTTCAGATTGAACCGATCAGGTAGCTTTCCTGTATTTGTTTGCAGGAGCAAATTGAGCTATCAATGGCTCCAATCATTCAGAGCCCCAGACATGACATGGGAGGAAAAACTCTAATTAGGGGCCACGAAATAGGTATAACGTGTGCACGAAATACTAATTTGTGAATTTGGTATCTTTCCCATCAACAACTTGGACAGCTGGGGAAGCAAATGGAGCGAACCCTCGCTAGAACCTGTGACACTAAAGTGAAGTTAGAAAGATACTCAGAGATTCAAAACTTCAACAACATTTAAACGAAACACTGTTGAAAAACATGCAAAACATATTTCGAATCATAGTTACGTAGACACTACGCTATTATTTATTAATAATTAAAAAATGTATATAAATATATATATTATTACATGTAATATATAAGCTGAGTGGTGTAGTATCATGTAATGCAAAAAGAATTTCAGCACAAACTGACAAACAAAGTTGTATCGTATTGTATATACAGTACCACTGTGACATTTACAGTTTAATGACACAACAAATTTGACAATAATTATGAATAAATATTGAAAGAAAATACGTAAAAGCATATTTCTTTGCAGTGAAGTGTGATGCAAGTGTGAAGGCAGTAAGCCGTTTCCTGATGTAGGTATTGAATATTTAAAAAAATGTATACATATTGTTTTTTTCTTTCTGGTGCTGCACTTTGTAGACGGTCCCTGTGCTCCGGTCTCACTGATGACTGCACGTACAGATCAATGTAGTTTCTCCAGCTCGGAAGACGACTCTTGTACAAAGTACAATGCCACTGATCGTGGAAGTTTGAATCTGTGAATATCTTTCTAACTTTACTGAACTTCAGTAATGATGAAGCCTTTTAATGTCAGGCTTCTGAGAATATCTTTGTAACTTATTCCCAACCTAAAATAAAACATGTAAAAATAACACAATCTCTGTCCATCGTGCAGCTTCAGCCCCAGGGTAATTCATGGGAATGATATTAAAATAATGAATCAGTATTTCATGCACACGTTATACCTATTTCATGGCCACAAATTAGAGTCTTTTCCCCCCCATGTCATGTCTGGGGCTCCGTACAATCATCCTCTCGTGTGAAGTCAACCTTACTCTGCACATTTGTACGACTGTGATGTAATTTCTCCTGTTATCCTCCAGTCTCTTCACAAGTGATTTGTACTAATGAGGAACTCGACAAATTCTCTTTGACTGCACTGCAAGTTTCCTCTGTGACTCTATAAGATCCAACCAAAGGAGCAAATGGGGTTCCCATTCTCGACTGTCAGGGAGAGAGTGGGAGAAAAATGAGTGACAGAGTCAGAGAATGAGAGCGAGACAATGAGAGAGTGAGAAGAAGCTGAACGGGTAAAGAAATACAACACTGTCTTGGGGTTGTTTGCTAAGAAAACACAACCTCTGAAGGCCTCAGGAGAGAAGGGCACTGGAATGAGAAAAACACTTTTCAATCTACCTTTAACCCAGAATAAATAGCTTCCTGCTTGGGTAAAGTACACATGAAAAAGAAAAAAAAAAATCCATTTTGTTGTACCTGTGACTCACAACAAACAGCTCTCCGGCTGAAAGGTACACAACAGCGCCAAGCGAGGAAGTGACAAGAAAACACAGAGTGATTTTTGCGTGCAAACACGAGATAAAACTCCAAAGTAAAAGTAGTCGGCACCAGGTGACATAAAATGTAAATGCACACTCACATTATGCATGAGCAGACACAGAAAATACAAATCTCCCATCATCTGCTGGTGAGAACAACTCTTGAGAGTTTGCAGTGACGGTGAAGCATTTTCTAATAATATCAGCGTGAGGCAGATAAATAATGTATGTTGTTGTATCCCAAGGGCAAACATTTAGATTATATTTACATCTACTATTTAGTATAAGTGACATGGGGAGACTTAGAAAAGGGAGAGAAATCTGTACCAGAAAGTTCATTAGATTATCATCATTACCGTTAATGATTTTTATTTCTTTTATCAGTAAGATTTTCCCTCTCGAATATAGATTTTCTTCTGTGCAACCATTTATCTAACCGGTGTCTGACTCTACACTTCGATATCTTTAAATGCATTTCACTGTCACACATCAATCTTTAATTTTTACATTTAGGGTTGGTATCAATCGCTGAAAAAAATACATTATTATAATATCTTTTTTAGTTAGTTAAAGGAAAGTTAAAGTTAAAGGAACCTCCTAAGGTGCATATGTTCCTTTCAAGGGCTTTCTACAAAGCTGAAAACATTGTAAGCATCACTGCAAATTAGTGCGACAACTTTCCAGAAGCATTGACAGATAATCGAGATATGCTGCTGGGTGAGCAATTACCCACTCAACTAAACAGAATTTCCACTTTGAGTGGAACCTGTTATCTTCTGCAGGAAGCAAAACAAAGTGATGGACATCCTTCATTAATTAGGATATTGCCTCTACCTTCACCATACAAACAATGACAGCCCTTCACCTACTGCTGAAAATAAACATGAATTTAGGTTTGCACTCAAATTGGACATAGACCAGGTCAGTCACACACACACACTCACACACACACACAGAGAAACGACGTGTGTGAATGAGGTGTTTAAATTCCTTCTCCAGGCAGCAGGGGCACTGCTGAGTATGGGTTTTAACACTCGCACACTTTAAAGTCCCCACTTTGCTTAATATTAAAAAAAAATTACCAGAGAGTCTTAGACATGATTTTAGATTGATTTAAAAGCATGATGAACAGGGGACTTTGAAAGATGTCCCCTGTTCAACGGGGAGTCCCCTCTTTGTGGGTGTGTAGCCACACCGAAGTCCCCTGTTCTACTGGTACACACAAACACACACACACACAGTCTTGTTCCTGGCGACTTACTCAAACCATAATCATTACTACCGATCTAACCCTAACACTAACCTTAATCTAACGCTAACCTCACCCTCATGGGGACGTGCATTTGTCCCCATAATGTGACTTGTGTGGACAGATTTAGCAACATAATAGAGTAATACCTGGAACACACTCACACAACACACACACACACACACACACACACACACAACACACACACACACACACACACACACTCCTCACCTGCTCCAGTTTCCAGTGGAACTCTGCAGGTCTGAAAGTGTCGACCAGAGTGAAATCTCTCCTGAGCAGGAACACCAAACGGCAGTTGTGCACGTACAGAGAGTAATGGTGGCGGTTCATCTCTGCAACAGACACATCGCAGACAGACACGGTTACACAACCATTAAATAGAGTTCTACATTCGATACCGTAGGACGAAGCAATACGGCCTATAAATAATAGGTCGACATAATTAAATGTGTACATCAGTCTTGTTGTTTTCAGATGCAGAAATACTTATTTTAAAAGGAGAGTTTCTATGGCAGGGGTCTCTTGCTTTATGTTCTTTTTTATTATTTGCAGATTCATTTTGCACAATAAATTATTTTTTGTTGTGAACTACATATCATTCCTAGTCAAAACAATTATATTTTGAAACTTTGAAATATTATAATATTTAATTTTAAGATCATAGAACCAACCTTTATGGAAATGCTGCTTAAAAAAAAAAACATTTAACCCTTTTTCAGTTGACTGGCCATCTATTGACCAGACTAAATGCTCTGTGGTGAGTTTGAAACCCTGTGTCCTCTTTGCAGAGGAACTCAAAGTATGGAAGTTTTACATTTTATTACAAGGGCCCTAAAGCTAATAATTTTTTAGCACTTCCACAGTAAAAGCACATTGCTGCTAAAATATGGGAAAATCAAAGGTCAAATAAAACACTGATGATAAAGTTTAGTTCCAGGTTGTATATCTAACATTTAGGTGTTGTTGTGCATGTTAACAGATGTGACATAATGTCCTCACCCGTCTTGTCAGAGTTACACAGTAAGGTTTCCTTCTCAGCTCTGACGCCTAGACTGGGCCCATGTTTCATCCAGGTCGCTATGGTGAACTGGTCTGTTAGGTTTTGGGGCACCACGTGATCCGGAACGTTGGCAGCCTGACGCCCGTCAAACCTGTAGATCAGATCGCTGTCTCGTCCGCTGTCCGTCAGCAGAGTCGCCGTCCAGTTTGTGGAAAGGCTGGGGGCCGGGAGCAGGTCAGTGCTGCCAGATGCTGCACCTGGATGTGCCAATCATAAGACAAGACACTGTCAAAACACCTCCACGGAAAATAAACCTGTACAGGAGCTGCTTGCTAACACTGTATGAGAGTTCAGTATGTGTATTTGGGGTAACAGACAAGGTTTCTACTTCCAAATACCAGTTTTTTTATGGTGGTGTGTGAAATTTAAATGTGTGTTCCCTGCAGACACATTGAAGCTCCCATCCACTTATATCAAAAGAAATGTGACTGACATTATATCCCACAGCAGTGTGTGAACAAGCTGGTGACCAGCATGAGGAGGAGGAGGACTGTGTATGGTTCATCCACATGCTACTGAGGCCCCTGTCTGTTAAATTAATCAATTATTCAATTGCTAATATGTCTTGCTTCTTCAGACTTCGATCATCCAATCCAATAAACCACACCAAACGATAGCAGAATAAGCTGTTTGGCATTGGGTTACAACAAAAAATAATCTACCAAACGCACATTTCCTTACCTTTTGTGCTACCTTTTGAGTTTAAATGGGAAGCACACTCTTAGAAATAAGGGTTCCAAAAGGGTCCTTCTACAAGGGCTGAGGTTCTACTTGGAACCATTTTCCTGAAGAAAGGGTTTTTCAAGTGTTCTTGGTAACACTAATGGTTCCAGTAAGAATCAAAGAGAACCCTTTGAAACCCCTTTCCTGAATAAAGGATTTTAAAAGGGTTCTTGGTGGAACCCTCCAAAAGGGTTCCTGGTGGAACCTTTATAAAAATGTTCTGGAGCCAAAAAGGGTTCTCCTACGAGAACAAGCTGAAGAACCTTATATGGTTCTACTTCGCACTTTTATTTCTAAGAGTGAAGTAAAACATGTCATAGTTTGATATGAATTTGGAACTCAAATTAGAATAAAAAAATATAATTTCTTCTTTTTTTCCCCTTACTCCTCATTATTATTTCTCCTCTTTGCGCCCTTAAAGCATGACAATCACCTCGCTTGTTCTACGCGACGTTTCATTACATCACTGTTTCACTTCTTTGTCCTTACCGCAGAGCTTTTGCAGAGACTTCTCAGAGTAGGTTTCACGGTCGCAGCCTTTCCCGATGTGATTGGTCTGCAGCTCCACCATGGCCTTCATACCGGACAGAGGACCGCCACAGGTTTCCAGGTGCATCTTGGGGAACAGCTGCTTGCTCCCAGTTCCTGGTTCATAGTCCACACGTTTGCTCCAACCTTTACGGATAAATATGTGGTCAATGCTTTGAAAATAGTATTGATTTATTTTTTTATCAGTAGGTCTGGGTAATAATTCAATAACAATATAAATGGCGACATTGTGGCAGTGAGTTTAACCAGGTTTATTCCATAGACTCCACAGGGATAACAGTACTGGGAACACGCCCTTACCCACAACCCAACTGGGTGAGAGAACACACCCCTGAGTGCCCGCCACAACATCATTGTCTTCAATATCAACATGATAAAGGTTTACTATATTGATTTGATGTATGCATTGTGCAAACACACACAACACATGATAAAAAACTGTCTCATAATAATGAGATGTTTCTAACCTGCAGTTGTGTGCATCCATTATTCTCTGTTTAACAAGTGTTTGTTGTTTCCTGTCCATGAAGAAATCAACTTCAACACTTTCAACAAATTCAACACTTAATCTTTGATTATCTGCCATTTTATTGCAAAAAAAAGAGTAAAGAATATAATAAAATAATGATGTTATGATAATGTTTTTGGCCAAATTGCCCAGTCCTGTTTATTATATAGCATCAATTCATCATGGCTTTGTCACTGTATGTGAACATGGCACCTGATGGATTGATGGATGGACAGATGATAGATAGATAGATAGATAGATAGATAGATAGATAGATAGATAGATAGATAGATAGATAGATAGATAGATAGATAGATAGATAGATAGATAGATAGATAGATAGATAGATAGATAGATAGATAGATAGATAGATATTAACTACTAGTCAAAAGTTTTGGACACATCTACTCATTTGTTTTTCTTTATTTGCACTATTTACATTGTAGATTCTCACTGAAGGCATCAAAACTATGAATGAACACATATGGAATTATAAAGTGTGAAATAAGTCTCAATATGTTTCATGATTTAGATTCCTCTAAGTAGCCACTCTTTGCTTTGATTACTGCTTTGTACACTCAGCATTCTCTCAATTAGCTTCATGAGGTTGTCAACTGAAAGGTTTTCCAACAGGCTTGAAGGAGTTCCCAGACATTCTGAGCACTTGTTGGCCCGTTTGCCTTCACTCTGCAGTGTGTCCAAACTTTTGACTGGTAGTGTAGATAAAGATATGTGTGGCTAAGGCATACTAACAATGTCAATCAGGGTATAAATGAACACAAAATGTACTATAAAATGCAATGTTAATACATAAATTAAAAGTGCTGGCTTGTCATATTCTTGTTCGCCTCAGTGAAACTTTTCACTTAGCCTTTCTCTGAAGACATCTACAGACATCTACATCTGTCACGCAATCTTAAAACTACTCGTATGTAATTGGTTCACCGTCGACCTTCTGTTTTCCTTGCCGACTTTAGTTTTCTATAATACATTTAAAGCATTATTGGGGCTGCCCACAAAAAAGCAAAAAGAGGAACATTTGATGTTCTAATATTTGTAGGCCCATAATAATCCCGTAAAAGTCAGTGGTAGAGAGAAATGTTGCAGTAACACGGCAGATCTGGAAGAGAAAGGTGTCCCCCTCCTTGGAACTGTCAGTCCAGTTGGCTGGTGTTACATTTACATTATACAGGTCTGATATTTATCCTCAGTGTGTGTGTGTGTGTGTGTGAGAGAGAGAAAGAGGATTCTTGTGCATGATTCTGACCATTCGAGCTGTCGCCAAGCCCACACAATATAATATGAACTTTAAAAAAAAGAAAAAAAAAACATTAAAAAAAGAAAAATGGCATGTGAATAAATAGGCGGAATCTAAGGTGGAGCAAGACATATTTAGCCTCCGCTCATGTCAAGGAGCCCTGTGTTAAAAAAAAAAAAAGCCGTAGCAGATGGAGGCACTGCTGACCTTTACATACAGATGATAAATGAGGTTATGCGCGGACTTGATATTTGTGTGCGTCAGTGCATTATGTTTTATTCATAGCTCCAGGCTACGAGAGGTTAATGGTTTTACAAGTGGATTATGCGGCGTGGTTCCTCCTTTATGAGTCAAAATGCAAAGTATCATGCAACATTGATGGAGATGCGAGCAGGGCACGATGGCACGTGAGTCAGCCTCAGTCAGAGCTCGAACTTTCAAGATCAAGCGCTTTTTTTTGTCGTTTTTTTGTTTCTATTTTAATCCATCGCAGTTTTTTTAAAAAGATCAAAAATGAATATGCGTACCTTCCACTCTTAAACACTTTCATCCCATTTACAGAAATCAACGGTGTCTGTATCGCTTCATGATGACGACATTTTATAAAATGCTGCATGCCATTTCAGACCAATTTTCAGTCCCTCTATTCCTCAGTGACGTATACTGACATTTCCCCTTCCCTAAAGTCTAAACAACTGGTCTTCATGACATTTTCACTACACAGTCTCCTTGGACTGATGGATCTTGTCTATCATCTCTGTTAAGGCTTGGTCATGTGGGATTTTCTTCCCTAATAAAAGCACAATTTGTACACCTTGTTATTATATTATCAAACTGTCATGTGTGCACTTATACCATGGCCACTGAAGACACCACAAGTGGAATTTAAATGATGTTTTATCCTCTGTCTGAGCTACAGGGTACTGGCTGATATAAGGTCATGACATACATTATCTCTTTATCAAATATTTTTGCCCATTTAGATTTCATTGTTTGAATAACTGTGTAAACACCGAGGAGAAGATTTGCTCACTTAGGCTGTTTTAAGTTCCTCTTTCCGCCTCTCAGGCTACAAACTCTGCACTTCTGCTCTAACCTGATTATAGGAATGTTTATTGCATAAATAGGGGAACACTTTATAAAATATATTTATTATAATAATAGGAAAGTCACATTATTTGCTTTCATTTACACATGTAAAGCACCTTAAGTTGCATCTTTGCATACACAGTGTTCTATAAACCACTTTATTTCTATGGTAATCAAAGTAATATCTTAGTAACAACAAAGTGTGTGGGATATAAAAGAAGCAGTGATTCTATTTAACACACTATTACTTAGATGTTTTTAGCATACTGTAATGGAGAGTGTGAGGGAATGTAATTATTATTATTGACCTCTGTCAGGTATATGTTTTTGCCATCTGTCTGTCTGTCTGTTTGTCTGTCTGTTAGCAACATAACTCAAAAAGTCGCGGACGGATTTGGATGAAATTTTCAGGAAATATCCGAGATGGAACCAGGAACAAGTGATTAAAAATGGTTGTGATCCGTAGACGCAGCGCGCTGGCAGGGTGTATTATGTAGGCACTGAGCTGCCTTAGCGGAGGTCTGTGTTCTCCGAGTGCTTTTCTAGTTATTATTATTATTATTATCTACAGTAAGTGAAAAAGCTGGCAAGAGCAAGCTACATACGTGACCAATGCAACTGAGTAACTCCACTCCATGCTGTCTGCTGTCTCTGAGAGAGTGGAGGAGAGAGTGGAGAAGAGAGTGGAGAAGAGAGTTGAGGAGAGAGTGAAGGAGAGAGTGGAAGAGAGGGTGGAAGAGAGGGTGGAGGACAGAGTGCTTGAAGCATGGCTTCATTGACCCTGACTACATCAAATCTCAATCGCCTGTCAGAAAGCACTACAACATTATCACAACAATCATGCAGGTGGGCAAGTCAGATATTGACATGAACGCCAGAGAGTTATTTCATCAAGTCCAGATGAAATAATCTGCATTTTTTATGTGTATTTCCAAGGATACAGGCACCCAAATATGGACTTAAGCTTTAAGACACTTAAGGCAAAAATGTGCAAGAACTGGACATCACTCAAACAGAAGAAAGTGAGGCACAGTGTGCATGAAAAGGATTGGCAAAATTACATTTGAATAGCAATAATGTGTTAGTGTATTGTTTGGCTATAGATTTACCACAGCATTTGTAAAGTGCTGGGTTAATAAATAAATGCAGATATAACCTTCTTCTGGAAGATCACATTTCATTTTACTGAGCGAATAAGATAAGAATAAGATTTATTCTGGTCAACCCATATTCTACCCACACTTTTTAAGACTGCGAGAATACATTTCTTTATCTTTCCGATTCCCAACCCCCCCCCCCCCTCCATCCAGCTTTATCTTTCTCTGTCTTCTACTTTCATTCCTGACTCTTGAGATGCTGCAGAGCTGACAGGTGGAGCAGCGGGGGAGACGGACTGGCTCGAATGCCAAGTTTGCTGGCATGTTATATCTCAAGTCCGCTTTCCCTTCGGAGGTTTCTGTCAGGTCGTCTGATTTCCTCAAGAGACGTTCACTCTAAAATGAAAGCGTTCCCTCAAGGGGTAGGAAATGTACCAAAACTGCGCCGAACTTCCTGCTTCAAATGTGAGGGTGTTACTTCAGCAACGTTGAAACAACATGTCAGTGCACTTCACACTGACGTAGAAATACATGCATTTCTGTCAAGTACTCGAATGTAAATTAAAGCAACACAATGTAGGATTTTAACTTTCAAAGGCAGAGAACGGTCTGCATCTCCTGCACTAGAACCAAGTAACTTCCGGTTTCAGGCGCGTGCCACAAAAAGAACTATAACATTATAGCAGACACTGCGTACTCCCAATACCAAACAGCAAATCCTGCATTGTGTTACTTTAAGGCACACTGCAAATATTTCAGCCTATTTCTTTTTTTTTTATTTGTAAAAAGATTCCGACCTTGCCATCCAGGTTTGCAGACAGGCTTGACATCAATATGCACGGCCACGTCCTCCTTGGCTCTTTTCTGACCACAGTCAAAGGCCGTAACCATAATCTTGTAGCTCTGCTGCTTGTCATAGCTCAGTCGCTCTGTATTTCTGATGTTGCCTGAAGAGAAAGAAAACATAAAGACAATATGCATTAGCCACTGATGGAGAGGAATGAACTGCCCTGCTTGTTAAGTAGTAGTAATAAACTGGGATAAACACTTGCTGAAAACACTGTTTGACATAAAGAAGCAGCTCTTCAAAAAAAAGGTAATACTTACCATGTAGTTACTGTAATGTAAACAGTAGGTATATTAACAGCGTAATATTATTTTATGTCTATAGTAATCAAGTTATCAGCTTGGTAATAGCAACAGAAAATGTAATAGAAAACACTATTACCATGTTTTTTTTTTTAAAGAAATAATAGAAATAAGAAGGTATAACCATATTATTATGGTATAACCATAATAATATTACAGTAAAACCATAATACCATTACTATCGTACTACGATAGTAATGGTAGTACTATTACATAAAGTACTACCATTCTAGATAGATAGATAGATAGATAGATAGATAGATAGATAGATAGATAGATAGATAGATAGATAGATAGATAGATAGATAGATAGATAGATAGATAGATAGATAGATAGTATGGGTAATGGGTATCTGTCATTAATTCCAGTTTAATTCAAGTCTTTCTAACTCTAACACACACACACACACACACACACACACTGGTTTTACATTCTTTGTGAGGACACTAAAACCCGAAAAGTAGGTCTTAATCTTCACAAAACTCATTAAAGTTGTGTGGAGCAGCCAACATGTCCTCACAAAGATAGGTTTGTTTGACAGTTGGTGCACACAACCTACAAATACACACACACACACACACACACACACATACATGTCTTTACCACATTGTGTGGACCACGTTCTCAGTAGTCATTGTGTGGACCACCACTTCCACTGTAGCTAGAAATGTGCAAAAATCAAATCCTTCACTAGATGGGAGTAGAGAGCAAGAATCTCACTTCAGATTCGAAAACACTCAAAGAAAAGCAAAAAAAGTTTTCTGCTGCACTTGTGTGGACCGGTGACTGTTGCTAGGCAGACTTTAACATACGCACATGTATTTGTTTGTAGGTTTTTAGAACAGTGGAGCAGGGATCTCTACAAATATATTAATCTTTATTATAGTAGTTGATTAGTGAAGTTTCACACCTGAAATACTGTACTCAATACATATAATTAATTTTTTATATATAAATTAATTTTAGGTTAATTGTAAACACTTCCACTACTTATTCTGAAGACAACTTGTACTTTTTTTTTTTTTACTGTACTTTAAGGTTTGTTTACTGAAAAAAGTCCATGATTCACAGCCAAAGTAACACATCTATTTTAAATAATAATAATAATAATAATACTGACTAATCTGTGGGTTTCTTATGATGCCACAAGTATTTTTTAATTACAGGATGAGTTTTCTATCACATGTAAAATACCACATGTATTAGCTACCATGTAAGTAGCTAATAGAGATATTAAGTACTGAATCAACTCTAATCACTTTATTTGAGCTGCAACTTAATCAATATGTTGCTTATTTATTTATTTTTAATAATTGAGCTTGGTCCTAAAAATGTCATTTAATTTAATTTGATTTCTCTCATATTCTGATTTAATCACTTATTCAAAATAGTTAAACAATTAACAATTAATTTAGTAATCAATTAATATATTAATTGTTGCAGCTCCAAAAAGTATGAGAAAAATAACACAAATCACTCTATCAGTAACATCAAACATCATTTAATGATAAAGATCACACTTCACAAAGGAAGTGTCTTTGATAAACTAACATCACTTATGGGAAAACCATAATGTTCCCTTCACAAGGATCATCTCATTATAAAAGAGGAGGTAAACAAACAATGAAAAAAATTAATACATGAAAAAATTTTCACCACTTCACCATCTCATCACTTCACCAATTCACCATCTCATCACTTCACCACTTCACCATCTCAACACTTCACCACTTCACCATCTCATCACTTCACCACTTCACCATCTCATCACTTCACCATCTCATCACATCATCACTTCACCATCTCATCACTTCACCACTTCACCATCTCATCACTTCACCACTTCACCATCTCATCACTTCACCATCTCATCACTTCACCACTTCACCATCTCATCACTTCACCACCTCATCACTTCACCATCTCATCACTTCACCACTTCACCATCTCATCACTTCACCACTTCACCATCTCATCACTTCACCACTTCACCATCTCATCACTTCACCACTTCACCATCTCATCACATCATCACTTCACCATCTCATCACTTCACCACTTCACCATCTCATCACTTCACCACTTCACCATCTCATCACTTCACCACTTCACCATCTCATCACTTCACTTTTTCAACTTCAACTTCACTTAAAATTTTTTAGCACCATTGATTACTGTAGAACAAACTCAGTAATAAAACAATTTGCTATCAGCATTTTAAGTCCTGCGACTGTCAAAGTGCTTACAGGCACCAACATTTGGGTACATTTACAACCTCTGTTCAACCAGAAAAAAACTAAACAAAACTACAGCTGTTTACGTCTGGATGATACAATATAATTGTACACATAGTTTTTCACATCTCTCCAATCGCGCCTGGAGAGATCTGGCTCTTTGTCAATGGCCTCATCACAGATCTCTTTACCTGGAACTCTTTGCAGAGTCATGTATTTGCCAAGATGCTTCCATACTGCCTGTTTTTCTGCAGATGTCCAAGATCTCCGTTGGCCTTTTTTGGGAGGTACGGTTTGTGGATCCACACCTGACATTTAGAAAAGAACATAAGACACATAGTGAGTGCAGCTGATTTGTAATTCTGAAATGTTGTGTTTCCTAGAACATCCTGGTGAAACATACTGTAAAAGTGTATTTTTAACCCCACAAGTTGGTTTTGATGCAGAAGAGAGTAATATGTACTTTGCCACAATAGACTAATCATAATCCAGAACCCTGAGCCCAGCAGCTGTTTCTGTCCACCTAACATTCCATCCCTTACACCACAATCACAGCACAGCGTCACATGCTTCATGAAGATGCAGCTGAAGTGTGTGGACAAACTGAGAGAGCAGGTAACAAACGCATGATATTTCACTTTTTTTTTTTTACAGTACTATTCACTTACAAAGCAAGATTTATTTACACAAAACCCTGGAACTTTCCCTTTATTTGTTTTGTTGTAATTGGAGACTGTAGAAGTGATCATACACAAAAGCAGGAGGAGACAAATAAGACAGAAGAAGAGTTTACCTATTTTCTGAGTCTTCTTAGGCTTTTTTGGTGGAGTTGGAGCTGAGGTGTCTGGAAGTTGAATGGATGTCTCTCCTACAAAATAAAACAGATCATAAATCACCCCAAATTATCACATTTATATATTATATATACAATAATAGCCATATAATAATGCTCCTTCACTGATCATACCATATGATTCCTGGAATGATGATCTTGACCGCTTTGATGTCTTTTTTTTGGAGGACTCTTCAGGAAGAAGAAAAACAGAACTGTATTATTTTAACAAAGAAAGAAGTAACATACACTCAAACTTACAATGCAAAATAAAAATGTCATTCATATTAAGGATTAATTATAGAATACTGAACTGTTAATACACAGGAGCAGGGGCAAATTAATGATAATTACTAAGAGTTTACCTGTTTCCTGAGGCTTTATCTGCTCGTCTGGTCTTGGAGATGAGGTTTCTGCCAACAGACTCTCAGACGGTGTTTCTTCTACAAGAGAAAATATAAATGTAATATCATGTCAGTATTAAAATGTCATCATACTGACAGATGCTGTAAAGGTAAAAGTGCACATTTTTGGAAACAAAAATAAATAACTCAAAAGAAACAAAAACGCTACGTTTATGACTTGAGTTAGGTTCACAGAGTATGTTGCCAGGGTAACTGACTCAGAGTTGAGCCGAACTGGCATTTTGAAACCAAAAAAAAACAGAGTTTCCCTCATCTCAGGGTTAACTAACTCCCCAGGCCCCAGGATGTGACCCTAAATCAGCTGGGATTGGCACCAACAGCCATGTGATACTCATATGGAGGATAAAGTGAATAAATGTGTAAAATAACTAAAAACTAAAATAACTTACCATCATATTCTTCTTCTGGTTCAGAAGATTGGTCTTCAAACGTCTGTTCAGCACTTATTTGTGAAGCTGGAGGAACTGTTTTGATAGAACACACATCACAACATAAAAAACTTCAAACGATACTCTGTAACTTACTACTTTCATACTTACCTTCTATGTCTAAACTGATTTCATCTAGCGATTTGCCTTTGTAAACCTCAGTCCCACATTCTATGGCCATTAGCAGTTTGCTAATCTTGGCAAGCTGAAGCGTGTTCTCTGTTAGTCTGTAGTATTCGCGATGAACGCGAACATCATGTCCCATGAAATTTGCTAACTGATCCAACTCATTGTCTTTAAGGTTCATGATTTGACTCAATGTGGCCACATGTTTTCTCAGGTAAGTTGATGTGAGTGTTTCAGGCCTTTCTGCATCACATGCATTGGCATATTTTCTCAAACAATCTGAACCACGTAGATGAGACTTTGAGTTCTGTCTTGCAAAGACATAATCGTTCGATTCCAGGACCCCATTTTCATCATTTCTCTGTTTGATTAGGAAATCCAGTGACTCAGTCATCTCACTTGTGAGGAGTACAGGCACCTTCCGTCCTCTCTTTCCTCTTATGACAAGCCTGGTAATTGTGTTGCTTAAGTTTTGTTCGAATTTTGAAAGACACTGCATGACGTCTTCGTTTGGTACGTCTTTGACTCTGTTCTTGTAGGTCAGCAGAGGAATTCTGGCAGCTTCTCCTTGTCGCCGTCTATTGAACAGAATAATCTGAGAGAGAAGGCACTCACTTAAAGTCTTGTAAGCATCAGGGTTAGGTCCAGTCAAGAGCATCTGTTTTGCTTCTATCTTTGTGCTTTTTAAAATGTTGTTCATCTTCATCACATCTGCTGTTAAAGGGATCATGTCTTTTTTATTCCAACGATCCTCCTCCAAGTTGGTTCGGGCACGACGTGACACATAAAGACCCCACTCTGTGGACACTAACCCTAAGAAGCTCCGAACTCTGGCAGCAGCCACATCGTCCTCATTCTTGACATGTTGGCCAATTACAATTTCACAAAGCGTCTTCAGCGAATGACCTAATTTTATTGCAAGAGATGGTGTGTCATAACGATATTTCGCCTTCAAGAAACCACTGGCTTTTTTTGCAGCATCAACAGCTAGTTTAAAATAAGGAGGCACCAAGATATCTTGTAGGTTCTTCACCCTCTGGTTCATGGAACGAGCAGCAACAAGAAATCTGCCCAACTCTCTCATCTTCTGGCTGACGTGACCGTCCTTTGATTGATCACTTCCATGCCTCTCTAGGAGTCTTTCTCCATATTCACAGATGAGTGGGTCATTTTTCACTTGTATAGATACTTTATCAACAATCATTCTGCTTATAATCTCTGAGCACCTTTGTGACGCTTGTCCTTCGTGAGGTAAAAGAGAAATGGCAGCAGACTGAACTCTTTTTCTTTGCTTCGACTGAACTTCAGGCTTCTCGTTTTTTTTACACCGTTTTTCATGTCTCCATAGTTCATTTTTCTTGAAGAACCCGAAACACTTGTTACATGGTAAGTAATCATTTGGCTCAACTTCTTCTGTTGGCTGCCTGTAGGTAACAATCTCACCTTGTCCTTCCTTCAAAACGTCAACATTATGGTAGTAATCTCCTTTTTTGCGAAGTGACGCTAATATCTGGCTGCATGCTTTCGGATTTTCACACAGTGCTAGGGCCACTTCTTTTTCATTACTGTGCTTTCTCTTCAAATGCCGTGCCATTTTGCTCTGAGGATGTTTACAGTACACACAGTAGTGTTTTTTGTCAAATTTTCGTTTCTGTCCTCTTCTGCAGCTTTTCACACTAACTTTTGATTCCGTTGTCTCGTCTTCCCTGTCACTTTTGTGTTTTGTGCCACAGTCTTCGTCAACATTGGAGTTGCAGGGGTTGTCGTCTGAGTCACTTAAGTTGTTGGCAGGTTCATCTTGAAGTTTAGGGTTTATTTTTAGTGTTGATTTTGTGTTATTTTCAAGAACCTCACATGTGGATTCGCTGTCTGAGGTCTCTGAGGCTGATGGCACATAATCACTTTCCAGATCATGGCTAGATTCTGATAGAGAAGCATCACAGTCCTCCTGAAAAAACACAATGATCAATTATAAGTTCACTCACTGACAAATGGATAATTTTTGCAGCACTGTGATCCGTGCAAAAATAACTAAATATAATAATGTAAATATTAAATAATAATACAAATATAATAATAATTTCAGTTGCATTGCAAAATTTGGAATGCTTCAATTAATCAGTTTCCTTATTAAAAGGGAAATAAACAGAGTTTACAACAGTATACATTATATTGTTACAACAAGAAATGATCCAATAAACATACATTTCCTTACTTTTTGTGCTAAGTTTAGTTCACAATGTAAAAACTGTGTTCATGTGTCATTACAGACCATTAAGGCCCAATGGTTGGTGGAAAATTAGCATCTGACAGACTGCGGTACTTTGATTTAATCTGCTATATATACACATATATACAGTACTGTGCAAACGTTTCAGTCTCCAGCAGCTCTGTTGTTTTTTTCTGTGATCATATGAATTGTGAATGAAGTGATGCGACTTAAAGCTGCTCTTATATATTAGCGAGCTGTCAGTGAGTTTAACTCATGCAACATGTGTATGTAACAGCATAACAGCATTTTTTACAGCAGATATTTCTATAAATGAAATAGTAGGAAAAACAGGATTTAGCAGTAACATTAATGAAGGTTCCACTCCAGTATTGACAGAGCTGTGTTATTGTTCAAGTGTAAGAGTAGATCATGCTAAATACTCTACACCTGTAGAGGATTTTTTCTTTAAAAAAAAACAAAACAAAAAAAAAAACTGCATACATATTTTCTGGATGTGTTCCAGTGAAGTGAAATAGAAATAATTATCCTTGATTGTGGTTATAGCAGCAGCTAAAACAACAAATCTAATGGTGGCCTGAGTCTTCTGCACAGTACTGTGTGTGTTTATATATACACATATATATATATATAAATATATAAAACAAGGTTCAGTTCAATATTCACAGTGTAATAACATCTGAAATATAATGGAATGTGATCACAACTGAAAATATGAAATGTTTCCTACATGTATGAATAACCTTTTCATATGAATAGGACATAGGACATAACAGTCAACAATAGAACTAGAAGAAAAAAATAGAAGAATTAATAACCAGCCTGTATGATTTATATATTGCATTGTCTCAAATTATGATTTCATTATACTGTAAAAAATATATATTTATATATAATGTTTCATCCATACAAACCAGTAAAAACTGTATGAGCTCCAAATTATGGGAACATTAATTAAGCTTTACTGAAATAATATTCCAATTATGTCAAATGTGTGAAACTTTTAGTCTCTTTTTAAAAACCTAAACATGTTAGTGGCTTTCAGCCGACATCAATATAAGAAACAAAGGAAGAGGAAAACATACCTGTTCCTCTTCTTGTTCAACTTTCCTTCGCTTCATCATCTGAAAAGTTATAAGTTGTAAAATTAACAAGAAGCAAAAAAAAAAACACGGTTCACTTTATTAAAAAAGTACACTGATAATGTTTACTAACACAAATGATTTTCCATACAGCAAAGTTTAAAAAAAAAGTTGATTAACAAATCCTGTGTGTGATGACATGGACACCAAGAAGCAGCCATGATGAATATCATATTTATACTTTGGTCCCCACAAAAAAGGTCTGTCTATCTGTGTGTGTCATGCACTCGAGTGGACACGCCCCCAGAATCTTAGGTTTTAAATTTAAACACTTGGTGACTGTCATTCAAATGTATTAAGGTAATTAGTCAAAATAAATGAGCTGGCTGACTTTACAGACTGATTTCATGTGTAAATACATTTCATAGAAATCATATGACTCTATAATAATACTTCAAATGCACCAGAAAACTAGAAATGTTTTAAAACAGTTCAAAAACATATGAAAAATGACTTACCTCCAATAATTGTAAAGTTTTTTGGTGTTCTTGAACGTTTTTTGCAGTTAATTGGTCCTCCAATCTTTTCTGACACATGTGATGATGCTGCTGCAGCCTCTGAACTCGGTCAGACATGTTGGAGACGCGTTCAATGCAAGTTTGGAAACCTGGACTTTAATGTGAAAGGATGCTCATAAATGTTATTTATTTATATAAATTACTTATTATTTAAGTCATAGTTCTGAGTTTCTATGTAGCATTAAGATTTTAAAGAGTTATTAGTTTAAACATAAAACATGTTTTGTTAGGGTCATTAAAAGTGAAATGTCTGTTTTCCTGTGAATGCAGCATTCTAAAAAAAATAAACATAGTTTGCAGGTGCAGGAAGAGGCGGGAAAGCCTGACCTGACTGTGACCCTCTGAACATATTAACACTTTTCAGTGCAGCCTTCATTGATGGCCCATCAGAGGGAGGGGGGAGAGGGGGGGACATGCTGCACCTGCACTGATGTTAGTCTGCTGTTAATCTGATGCTGCCCATCCCCCACCTTTCTCTCTTACTCCCTCAAACTGCAAATTCTGTTCTGCTCAGAATACAGACATGTTACACATAGTAAAAAAAACTGTGCCTCCTCACCACACACACATCCACCCTGAAATATCTGACTCCATAAAATATAATATAATACAATGTATGGATTATGAGAGCTTGTCTACATGATGTCGTGGATGTAGTGTTTTTATATATATTTTTAAATCGTGAGATTAGAGTAGAGATTTTCTAATAAGTCTTTTAACGACTGTCTAATACGGATGAGAATGCTATACTGTGAGAAATGACAGTGAATCTTCAACCTTACATTTAAAAAAAAAAAATTTGATGAACATTTTTCCCTGTGTTTAGCATTACCGCTCAGTGTGCAACAAAACAGCAGTTAGAGATTGACAGAGTTCTGATCGTCCTCAATATTTCTCAGAAGTGAAAAACATGTTCTTCCATTAGTTCAACCTGATCAGATGTACATTAATACTAGAGAAATATGAATGTTTTATAAATTACAAGTGAAATCTGGGTTACAATGTCTTATGTTCCTGGATCTGCATCTGTTTCAATGCACCTTTGATAATTGAGACCCACTATGTGTGAGACAGGATGGGTGTATTAACACAAAAGTACAACCAAAATGTCATCATTTACTGGATATACTAGCTTCAAGGCAGTGAGTCCAAACCTGTCTTTGTGTTTACAGCCTTTCAGTCTTTATTTCTATATGTCAGTGAGACGAGAGGTAGAGTGTCATTTGTGATGAGGACGTGTCATGCTCACAAAACAGTCGGTGAAGATCTGCCCAATTTAAAATGATTTTTACATCACAGAACTCTGAGCTGTTCTCAATCAACCTGAGAGTCTCAGCCTGAGCCTGAGACAAGAGTGTGGAGGCCAAGGCTGCGACTATACAGTCATGCATAATGGCTCTTTTTGTGTTAAAAGTGCAAGTAATGTAGTATTTTTCAGATTAATGGTGTATTATTTCACACACTTACAGCATCATCTATGAATCAGAACTTGTATTTTTAAGATCTCGACCCCTAAGCAGAGGATTATTTACTAGTTGTCCCTAATTCTGTTAGACTGAAAAAGCAATTTCATGCTGCATTTGACCTATGACCTAGTTTGACCAACATTGCACCTGTGTGAGCCTGTTTAAATCTATGTTTATCTCAGTAGTTATTGTCCATGTGCTGTTCTTGTTTCCTGGGACTGTCCAGTTCAACTGGCCACTCTCTTTACTCACACATGCCTGGTTTATGCACCGTGTTTCGCCATTGTGTCTGCTGTGTCAAGCTCATGTTGAAAAACAAATACACTTTTCTACTTGTGCCTATACTTCAGTTTAGTTTTATTGTAAGCATGTTAGCCTGTAAAGGCCTGAAATTCAGAGAAGAGAAGAGCTGAATATTGTGGAGTTAATCTGCTGTTAATCTGATGTTAGTCTGATGTTAGACTGATGTTAATCTGCTGTCAGTCTGCTGTAGGTCTGCTCATCCCACACCGTTCCCTCTTACTACCTCAAACGGCAACGACTGATTAAATTAGACAAAGACTTGTGTACTGTTCTGCTCAGACATAATCATGTATGAGAAAATCATAAGCATTATGACGGGAACAAAATCTAACATAGGCATGTTAGACATAGTAAAACAATCGCTGTATGGATTATGTGAGCTTTTATGTTGTTGATGTAGTGCTTTTATATATCTTAAGTAGTTATTGAAACTGTCTTTTAACGAAATACGTATTTCAGATGGAAAGCATTTTCTATCTGGACAAACAGGGAAAAGTGCAGTGCAGATACGACAGTGACATGCAATTTAAGACTGAAAATACATCACAAGGCATCTAGCCCATTGGCCTGGTCCATACAGCCTGGACTGCAGTCACCAGTTGTCATGTGAATAAGAAATTTAGAAAAGGAGACA
Source organism: Microchirus variegatus (assembly GCF_963457635.1). Classification (NCBI taxonomy): domain Eukaryota; kingdom Metazoa; phylum Chordata; class Actinopteri; order Pleuronectiformes; family Soleidae; genus Microchirus; species Microchirus variegatus. Next base: position 13,371,317 of record NC_139806.1, read on the forward strand.
ATGGCAGTAAACAGAAAGAGACTGGAAGAACATAAAAAGAATGGTTCAAGAAAAAGAAAAAAACAACTGTGGAGTCAAACTAAGAGAGAAGATGATGACGAGGCTGACAATTATCAAATGTGTGGTTTCAAAGCAAAATGTCAATAAAATTAAGTTTTCAGTTAAACTCTGAGTTTAAAGCAAAACTACTGTTAGGATGGTGATCTTAAGATTGACAGATAACCTGTTTAATCCCCTCTGTGAAATTCAAGTATGACTTTACTTAAAATATAATAAAATTCATGTAATTCATGTAAATTAAACTAATTTTTCAGTTTATTTTTGGTTACGGTACATTATAGATTCAAATGAAAACGTCTCTGAAAGGTAAATCAAAATAACATTGAGTGTATATTATTAATACTGATGCAGTCAAATCTGTTTTATTTGTACAGCACATCTCATAAACATTACCTGAGTGTGCTTACAATTAAAATACATGAAACTCTTACTACAATTTTTCAGTTTCCTTAATAAGCCTATCCTCTACACTCATACACTGATTTATACACATGATTTGCAAAAGTGGCTCAAAAATATATATTTGAATCATTATTTAATTAATCTGTGGCTAAAATTGACTATTTCCAGTTTAAATATTATTATTATAATATTATTATTATTATTATTATAACTCTAATTGTGGTGCTCTGGATTATTGCTAAAGTTTTTGTGAATAGTAAATAGTAATAATTATAATAATAGTCAAAGCTCTGTTTGCATTGTTTTTCATTTGAAATGTACTGTCTGCCTTTGAAATAGCCAATCACAAAATTCCCCTGCTTCAGCCAATCACAAAATTTGTCTTCACTCCACCCATTCGAAAAAAAAATTTGGGTGCAGTAACACTGAGTGGCCACATGGCAAACTTTAAACACACACATTTCTGAGTTTTCTAAGTCTATGAGGACTTCTGCTGAAACTTTGACAGATCATCCATTAGGGTCAAAGGAGCTCATCCTAGCATTATCCTTGTTAGGACCGGGCATTTTGTCCCCACAAGGTAAAATGTCCCCACAAAAAAGGTAGTTTGCCAGGGGGTGGTCCACACAAGCATAGAAAGACAAGAACACACACACACACACACACACACACACACACACACACACACACACACACACACACACACTACACTCTCTCATTCTCTCTCCACTCGTTCTTCGGGGACAAATTAGGTTTTCTAAATTGAGTTAAAAATCAATATGTGTATTCTTCACTCTAACAATAGCTCCCTGTTCTGTTATGGCTGACGGAGCTCTGTTAAAGAAAGTAACTGGTTGAGGAGACTTGTTGAAAATGTTAGTATTATTTCGGTGATGTGTGTAAAGAGCTGAGGAGATTGTAAACGTGTGAGGCTGTTGTTGAAGCCACAGTCCAGCGAAGCAACATAAAACTGGACAAACCTTTTCTACTCGGTGAATAAAAATGACTTGCACAGTCAAATTCTGAACGTGTCAGGTGTTCATTGCATCAGTCGCTGCCATTAAAATCCGTCTCTGGACCTGGACAAGGACAACTGAGGCTATTTTTGTTGTTTCGTATCCAGAGGTTTCGGCTGAAAGAAAGGCTGTCACTCTAATTGCTGTCAGAGGCCAGAGGAGAAGAGGAGGAAAGAGAGCGAGAGAGAGAGAAAGAGGGAAGACCAGAGTGGAGGGGGAACAATGAAGAAGCCAGTTCACAGCACAACATGACTGGGAAAAAGAGCTGAGCCCTGAAATGTCAGAGGGAGAAGAAAGGCAACGAGGTCAGAGTCAGACAGTTCCGACATAAATCTCAAACAGTGACTATTTAAAAACAACAGCAGCAGCAGTAATGGCCCTGGAAGAAACTGGACAATCACTCGCCTTTTTCAAACAACAGCTGCGACAAAGGTGTTACTTTGATTTGAAGGGACATTTCTATTTCTTCTTTCATTATAACATTATCGTCCTATTGTACGCGGCATCAAAGACATCTGGAATTAGTTTATCGTCTTAATCTTGACAGTGAAATACAAATCCTGTCTTAAAAAATTCAATTTACTTCTCACAATGGAGTCTGAACGAGTCAGTTATTAAATAATGTCCCAAATATATAATGCGTTTAGGGAAAGCACTGTTTTATCTTTGTTGTAAATGAGAGGAAAATTACACACACACACACACACACACACACACGTTTGTGATTCATTCATAGTGAGGACACTCATAGATATAATGCATTCCCTAGCCCCTTACCCTGACTTTAACTATCACAACTAAGTGCCAAACCCTAATAATAAATAAAGTAATAATAACTTTGATTTATAGAGCGGCTTTCATGAAACCCAATCCAACCCAACAATCAGGTGGCAAAAACCTGCAGGAACAAGTGTTGCTTCAACACTGATTTAAACAACTCCAGAGTTGGTGCCTGGCGAATAGCCAGAGTGAGTGAGTACCAGAAGCCCCCAAAAAACTCTTTAAAGATGTGAGGACCCACCAAAATGTCCTCACTTTGCCAAAACGTGAACACACACACACAAATTATTGTATTTCTATCCATTTTAAAGGGGACATATTATGCAAAATCAACTTTTTAATCATTTAAATCCTTATATTTGGAACTCTGGAGGCCCAATCAGTCGGTAAAGTGTGAAAAAAATGAATCACTCAGTCTAAGTGCAGGAGATAGAACACGCGATGTTGACTTCCGCGCTCACTGGAACGTCACAAGACGCCAAATTCCTGGAAATGTTGTCTCGCGGAGCTCTGCTTTGTCCGTAAAACACGCGAGAGTGCTGGCGAGGGGCAACCGTATCCGAAAACCGGTAGTCCACAAAGTCTGTGAAAAGTTCTACTTAAAGCCTCAGAGGATTTAACTGTCCAGTGGATACATGTTATATATGACAGCAATGTGCCTGCATGCGAGAGCCTGCAAATGATCACTTTTCCAAATGCTAACTGCTGTTAGCTCCCAGTAGCCTCTGTGGCTGATGTCATTTCCTGTCCCTTAAGTTTAATTGTACTTTTTTTTAAGGTGGACCTGAAGAGATACTACTAAACTGAGCGTTCTGAACAGAGCTGTTTTGGCAGGGTGATTGAACTGCTGTGGTGTTTCATCCTTATGGTATTTTAACCAAAGCATGTCATAGACATGTTCATTAGGACACCAGGGAACGAGGTTAACTTGGAGAAATAGGGTATAATATGTCCCCTTTAAGACTTTTATTGACTTCCAGTCATTTGGACAGCCTACCCAAGACTTTATCCATGACCTTAATCTAACCACAATTCAAATCTTAGCCTTAAACTTCCTCAGAAATTAGGTTCTGGCTCATTAGGACGAGGCTTTGGTCTCCATGAGGACTACTGGTCCTGACAAGATCAGTGTTTATGGCAGAAAACAAGGTAACAACTCCATGTACACACACACACACACACACACACACACACACACACACACACACACACACACACACACACACACACACACACACACACACACACACACACACACACACACACACACACACACACACACACACACACACACACACACACACACACATATTACATTACAGTGCATTACAGGTTATCAAATCATAGCATAAGCATAAGAGAAGACATGTCCAGCTCAATTTGACTGCAGTCACTGTGAAGAACAACATGTGAGCCCTGCAGTGCTGATTTACTCCTCAACAACATTAAGTGATGAATGAATTCAGGCTTAATGTTGTGTCTTTTTTCACATGCACATTTTACTCCATAGCAGCTCCTTACTTCCATATTTTAACTTCCCTTTGAGTACAAAATTAACTAGAATTGTTGAATTATCTAATCTACAAAGTAGGCTGAGCCAACGCGTTGCGTCTGTTTCGAAGATCAGATTAAAAATGAGCCGGACCTCTGTAAAATACAGTGAGCGAGATCAGACTCGGAGGTTAAACTCAAAAAGCAACAAGACAAAATAATAAGTAAGACCCTGAGAGATGGAACCAAAGAAAGGGATACAATGGGGGGAAAGCTGTGTGCGATTCCGTCTGATCTAGTTCAGCACACAAAGCCCTCCGCTATCCATTCAGTTTGGATCACACCACACTCAAATCAAACAGTGTAGCAGTGGAAGCTCAGGGAGAAGTCGGCACTAAGCCCAAAGCTGGAATTTTCTATTGGCAGATATGCTCACACTCAACTCTCAGAAATAAAATATATTCTGCCAGTCTAGTTAGAACTAGTGTAAAGCCACAAATGAACATGAGGAAAAGGGAAAAAAGTAACTGTTGCACGGGTTAAAAGCGACTCCACTGATCAGAACATTAAAACAGGGATCAGTCACATTTATCTGCTTGCCTTTTCTTCTTTTGCTCTTGCTTTCTGTGATGTATTCACTACATGTTGTCGCCTTGGTCTACATCTAAAACTAAATCATTGCAACAGTCCCTCCATGCAGTATTTCAACTATTGTAACTTACTGCAGTCAAATCCGCTCCCATAATGTTTTACACGTTGGTTCGTGTTTACCGCGCACGCTGTGATTCATCTCTAGCGTACGCCGTTGTGAACGTCGGCTCTCTCGTGTCTATCTTTAGCAGCGACTCGTTCATGTTCGTGTGATCATGTGAAGTTCAGCCGGCAGAGATCATAGAAGGAATATAATGCAAATGCAGCCGAGGAGTGGCTTTGTCCTTTCATGACGAGGAAGAGCTGAGAGCTGTGCACCACGTCTCTCTAGAAAAGTTCAAATGAGTTCTATTAAATGCATGGGGTCTAATTATTACAGGGTAAAGTCAGGTAAACTAAATGAGGGAAGGAAGGTATACTATGTTTTTTTAATTAGCTAGTATGTGATGGTGCTTCCTGACTACAGGCCTTTCTTTGAATCAGCCTTGGACCTTTTTGGTTATAATTTTATTGTTAGAAAATCCATCCATCCATCATCTACCACTTTATCCTCCGGATAAGGGTCGCAGGGGGAGCGATAGTGCGATAGGTGGGGTACACCCTGGACAGGGAATTTAGAGTGTCCAATTTACCTAATCCCCAAATCTGCTTGTTTTTGGACTGTGGGAGGAAACCAGAGAACCTGGAGAAAACCCACACACACATGGGGAGAACATGCAAACTCCATGCAGAAAGGCCCTTGTTCCAACCAGGTTGCTAACCCAGGTCTTCTTGCTGCAGAGGAAAGAGTGCTGACCACTTTTTTTTTTATGATCACCTATAACTACGGCCCAGCTTATTGATCTGCACAGCCCAGTCAGCTGGACTCAAAGCACAAACACACTTACCATTGCGGTCTATGGCGAATGGCGTCCCTGCTGTGACAATTTCATAGTTGCAGATCTGGCTGTATTGAGGTGAGCAGTCCTGGTCCCACGCTTCCACCTGTAGTGGAATAATACAACTTAGCTGCAGGGAGGACACTACAAACTAATGGACATTTATAAAATTAACTTTTTAACTGGCTTTGTTAAAGGTGCCATATGTAAGAATGTGGCCAAAAACAGTTACTACATTCAAATTCAAAATACCGAGGTCTTTTAGGTTTCATTTTCTGACGTAACTGGCAACCCGTGGTTGCTCGGCAGCTGAGACTCTACTGACTGCAATGAATGGTAGACGGCGGTAGGTGGCGCCACATGCCAAAACAAGTTTCAAAACATAAACATGATTTGCAGTCTGCAAAAGATTTTTTTAATGCAAGTATTTTGGCTGTACTGTTGTTGTTGGTGAGTTCAGTTTGTTATATGAACATTATTCCTGAGTCACACACATTTTTTTGGTTATAATTAACTATTAAATGTGCACAGACACGAGCAAAAAGAAAGTTCTTCGGTGGATAATTGTGAGAATATTCAATTAAATTGCAGTTCTGTCTGAATGTGCATTCACTGTGAATCATTTCAATAGCATATACCTGCATAATGCTGTCATAGATCTTGCCTTCTGTCACCGACGCCTTGTAGAGTGACTCCCGAAACACAGGAGAGAACTCGTTGACGTCGTCTATCTGGATGTGAACCACGGCCCTGAATGGAGGAGGGAGGGAGTACAGTAAGGAAAGGACACAAGGATGTAAGTGATGTGGTTAATGAAAAGAATGGATGGGTGAAGGAAACGGGAGAGATGGAGAAATCTCATTAGAGATGACGGACTTTAATCAAGACCTACAGCATCTTTGGGTTTAATTTAGCTATACCACTTACTGTATTTAAGGCAGAGGAAAGAAGAGAGAAAACAAATCCTGTGCCTGCAGCTAAAATCATTCCGGAAAAACTGGGGAAAGCGAGTTCAGACGTGTTTTTAAAAAGCTTTAAATCCAGATCCATATATGGATCACGGTCTGAATCTTATTATTTTATTCCTTCCTAACCTACAGCCCCACAAAATCTCATCCAAATAATGTCCTTCACTTTTTGAGTTAAGACAAATGCGGTTAAAAAGTATAAACACAAGGTCGTGTCTATTGGTATTTCACTGGGATTGGAGTTCCATTTCTGCCTACAAATGTTTTATTCAACACTGACCCGGTTTCCAGTTTTAACTGAATTAAAGATTTGGTGTTTCCATATACTGCTGTCACTTTTCACTCTTCCTCCTTTTCTGACACATTTGTGCACCGAACTGTGTAAATGAAGCAATAACTCAGATGTGTCATGAGGTTTTTCTTCACCGGTGACCTTCTCTGACAGCGACTAACGGAGTATCTGAGGACTTTACATCTGGTTAATTAATGACATTAGCTTAATGAGGCCTATTTAGAATGTCATGCAGTGATAATGACACAAACACACACGCACACATTCACACACACACCGTGTGGCATTTATCTTCCACAGGAGACATTTATCACAGATCCCTGAGCTGATAATATAGTAGCAAGTCTACAGCAGCTTATTTTAGCAGTTCCTTGTCTCCGAAGGACCTACACAGGTTTGATTTGCAGCCGTCCACACGGCTCTGTTTGTCTGTCTGTCACTCTCATTCACTTTGCACCAACACACACACACACACACACACACACACACACACACACACACACACACACACACACACACACACACACACGGTATTGATGGGTCATTAGGGGGACAGATGCAGAGACGACAAGTGTAAATCTAACAGTGCTGCTTCTGCTTGAGTGCGGAGGGAAAAAAAAAGAGTGGAGAAAGAAAACAGAAAAGACGAGATCTAATTAGAAAAGCTATTTTTCAAAAATAATAAGGAAGCACAGTGTGTTGTCGCCTTTTTTTTTTTTAAAGTTAATTTAAAGTTTGCAGAAAGAATGATATAAAACCAATGCACATAAATCTGCAGACGTACATATTCATGATCTCCACTTGTTTTTTGTTCCTCTTTCTTTTCATTGATTTAGTTTAGTTAGAAAGTCTTAAATAAAACAAACATAAAAAAGAGCTTGAACCCACTTCTACTATTTGCTGGTACATTTGAAAAATACTTCTTATAAAAATATATAAAATAAAAAATAATGTCAAATAATGACTTATTTGTGCAGGTTTCTTTGTGACCTTGATTTGAATAGTCCGGACTTCGCATTTGTCTCCGTGTCATATTTCCACCTCCTGCAAAATGAAATGATTTAACGATAAATTACTCTGTGTGGCCATTTTAATGGAAGGTCTCTAACATTATATATTTATTATTTGGATTTTTTTTAGACTGTGTATCTGACAAACTGAAATATAGTAGTGATAAATGTGTGTTAGCTTCATTCAAATTTTGCAGATCATGGACTGGAGACTTGGACTGCTTTACGCCACAGTTTTCACACGCTGAAGTTCTATCAACATGGGGTTCAGTGTCTTGCTCAAAGACACACATAGACTAACAGAGCCAGGAATTTAACCCAAAACCTTCCAGTTGAAAGACAACTCGCACTACCATTGAGCTGCCATGGCTCAATCCTAACCTTTTTAATACTTCTAAAACTCAAGTACATTTTGATACTTACTGTAAGTACAATAAATGTCATACTTCAAGACTTTTACGTAAGTAATATGATAAAAAGTGACTTCATCTTTTTCCAAAGTCACTTTCAGGTAAGATACTTGAAAATGACTTTCCACATAGATGGTTATAAACAAGAACATAATTGCCCACTTCATTTAACAATAACAGTTTAAGTGAAAACCTGAAGTCCTCCTTCAAGTGTACACGATCGACCATCTCCATCGATACGATGGATTAACACAGGAAGTAAACACGGACACACATACAATTAAACACACTTGACTCACTTGTGTGACTTCTTCCAGTCCGCTCCGCTGGGTCCGGCCCCACAATCATATGCCTGGATAATGAAAGTGAACTCTTTCTGGCTCTCACAGTCCACAGGGCTACTGGCCCTCAGGACTCCCTCTCCTGACGTTCTGTTCAAAACCACCGCCTCGAATGGAGCATCCTGACCGTGGATCTTGAAGGCACAAATCTCCCCTGAAAACACACAACGAAAGAAAGAAAGGTGAAAGTGTGATTATTAACCTTTGAATTTCACTGATAACGCAGCGTTTCAGTCTGTATTTGGGACTCGGTATTTGAGTCTGTGACTGGGACTAAGGAAAGTACACTCTTATAGAAATAAAAGTGCTAAGTAGAACCATATAAGGTTCTTCGGCTTGTCCTCATAGGAGAACCCTTTTTATAAAGGTTCCACCAGGAACCCTTTCTAAAACCCTGTATTAGGGAAAATGTTTTTAAAGGGTTCTCTGTATTAAAATGGTTCTTAATGGAACCATTAGTGTTACCAAGAACCCTTTCTTCGGAAAAGGGTTTTTCAGAAGCAAATGGTTCCAGGTAGAACCTCAGCCCTTGTGGAAGGACCCTTTTGGAACCCTTATTTGTAGTGTGTGAGCATGTGACGTATCAAAATATATTTAAAACAGTTGCAATTCAAGCATTGGAAGATTGTTTTTTACTTAATCAGCTGAGTATTATGTAAGTTTTCACATTTTTGTTCACAGAAATAGCGATAAATGTTGCCAAATTGACTCAAATTAAAAGAAGATTGAGGATTTGTGACAAAGTTTAGTTGTTTGATTACCTAAATTTAAGTTTATAGAAAGGCAATATTGTGTTTAATAGAGAACACCAGGAAAATAACAACAGCTATTAGTGAACAAACACATCTAAGTTAAATATCATACATTTTCTTTAATGAAACTGCTAATGAAAACTAATTTTGTTGGTTTGTTTCTTCCTCTTTGTCGCCACAGTAAAGTAACCAAAAAAATGTCCTTTAAAGCTGTAGTGCATAACTTTTACATACAAACTAATGTCCACTACACAGTTTTGAATTTCACACACAGACTCTGTTTTTATATGTGGCCCAAACTGGAGCCTGATGCAGTCGATATATATAAGTGACACTGACACTTACAGCTGTAACCATGGTCACTGCTTGTTTTCCCTGATCACAGACACCTGCAGTATAGATCAGCTTTAATACACATGGAGATATCACATAATGACAATAATAAACAACAATAATAATAAAGAGAACTTTTCTTTACAGTGTCACAAAGGGCTTTACATTCTTCACAATCAAACTCATAAAATATCTCAAGACAGAATGCATGATGGTAAGGCAGAGAGAAGACAGAACTATAACAGATTACACAATGAAAGCGGACTTTAATTTTACAATAACATGTTCAGGCTGTTTCCGTACTGAGGCTGCTGCACACAGCTGAGTGTGGGGAGAAGACACCAAAGAGCCACAGAAGTGAAGAGAAAAAACACACACACATAAAATGTTGAGCAGAAATCAAACATTTAGATTAAGTTAAGAATCACAGAGAGACTACAGTCGGTCTGAAGCTGCTCTGTGCAATGGCTGCAGTGTCAGGAGTCACCAAGCAAACAAACCACCAATCAACCAGTTCTTTATCTGCAGTACATACAACTACTACTTTCCCAGTGGTTTGCAAATGTGAGTAAGACAGAAAAGCAGCACCATTATAATGTGTTTGCACAGAAGGAATTATTTTCTATGCAGTATTAATGGCCTTGATGGCTCTCTAGTTTGGCCTGTTTTTGTTTGGTAAATTAAGTGCATGAGTATGGGGTAAGTGTACACAAGTTCCCTCTGTAGTTCACAGCAGAGTCTATTTTTAAACTTAAAGGTGCATTATGAAATAAATCTAAATTAACTGGCAATAAAATCCTCCTAATATGTCACAGAGACTCAGGAATAATGTTCATATAACAAACTGAACTCACCAACAACAACAGTACAGACAAAATATTTGCATTAAAAAAAAATATTTTGCGGACCGCAAATTGTGTTTATGTTTTTAAATCATGTTTTGGCATGTGGCGCCACCTACCGCCGTCTACCAATCATTGCAGTTAGTAGAGTCTCAGCTGCCGAGCAACCACGGGTTGCCAGTTACGTCTGCGCTACAATGGCGGAGAACACAAAACTTAAAAGACTTCGGTATTTTGAATTTGAGTGTAGTAACCCTTTTTTGCCACATTCTTACATATGGCGCCTTTAAAGATTTATTATATAACAGTATAGGAAATAAAATATGCTTCCTTTATGATTCTAGATTAATCATGTGACTTTTAGTGCTGGGCGCGTTAACTCGATAGCGGTGAATAACGGCGTCAACGTTAATGCACGACGCGTTTCCTTGACGACTGCGTGACGTCATGTTTACGTGCCACGACACCAGAGTTCAGGCACCGTCTACCAGTTAGCTCCGTTAGCTGGGTTAGCTCCTTTAGCGGAGCAGAACAGGTAGACGGTGCCTGGACTCCGGTGTCGCGGCATGTAAACATGACAGTCGTCATGGAAACGCTTCATGCGTTAACGTGCGTTAACCTAATGCCCAGCACTAGTGGTTTTACATTTAACTTTCAGTTTAGGTTTAGGCTGTACATCGACATTTTAAATATGTCACATTCAAACCATTGTCGCATGAGTTCATCCAATGCTAATTAACAGTGCTGAGGGAAACTGGGTAAAGTAATATGTTACTTTTTGTCGTAACAAAGTAATATAACACACATTATAGATTTATGCTTGTACTATTGAGACTTTTACGACGGGCTGTATTGTGTCACATCACATCCACCAGTCCAGCTGAAATGGTGGGCACTCATGGCTTAAGGCAGAATGTGCTGCTGTGGCTGTCATTCACGTCAGTGTGAAACTGTGTCGGTGATATTATGTTCTCCACCAAAGTACCACTTTCGTGAACTTTCAGTTTCAAGAAAGAGACTCTCTCTCTTTTATTTATTACTATATTAACTGAGGCTCTGAACATAACCTCATTCTGACCAGGTTATGGTTGGAGTTTGGGATTAAAATGGCGCAGCGCTGTCATGTCACTGTTTATCTTCTCAGCGAGAGATTTAGATTCTCAGAGGAAGAAAAATATTATATATTGATTAATCAATGATGATGATGATGATGATGATGATGGCACTTAAAGCTGACAGCTTTACTCACATGCTGAATATATCATATCATCCAACACTAAAACAATGATGAATGAACAGATGTGTTAAATGGGAGGAGGATGCTGATTTTATATGGTCTTGTTTTTGTGTCCGTTTCTTACAACTGATTTTTTTTTTTTTAGGATCATAAAAAATGAATTAATTAATCAGTTCCAAAACGTTTTAATTTATTTCCCAGTATCTTTTATTGGCAACTGAAATGGTAATGGTCTACAGTCTCGTCAAACTAATGAACACAGAATTTAGTGATGAAATAAAATCAATTGGATGAACACCGTCAGCATTTTTTTTTTCCCAGATCACTGAAAGAAAGCCTGGCTGTGTTGAAATTGATTGTTAGCGCAAAACTCTGAATTAGACAAGAGTGACGTACGTGAACCAAACCTCAACTTCACCCGCCAGCTACACTCCATCAAAACACTTGTAGTAAGTAATATGTCATACATTAAATTACAAAGTAACTTACCCAACACTGTTTATTAAGCCGAGCAGCTCCACAACTCTCTCTTTGTGACTGTCTGACCAGAGCCGTTTCTTGCTATATGCGGACTATGCCGCTGCATAGGGTCCCACAGCCACCAGGGGGCCCCCAAACTGCAAGTTCAGACTCATATTTTATTATATTTTTGAGAATTAAAAGTACCTGTCTTTATTTGCATGTATTGGATGCATTCATTATGCATATTGCAAAGCATGTAAGTGTTTGTGGGGTAATCAAAAAAAGTTAGGAATCTCTACCTCGAGTTTGAAAAAATAGGGGCCCCATAACAGCTAGAAACGACCCTGTGTCTGACTGACTGCGTTCTTGAAAATGCTACACGATCGAGTGCCTGTATGTGCAGTGTGTGTTTTTTTTTTGTGTGAATAAATCCGGTTGTGAGTTTCGAGTCGCGTGCAGAGTTCATTCCCTGCACAAGTGTTCATTTCAGTGATTTGGGAAATCTCTTTGCAGAGGGAACAAAGAGCTGCAGCAGTCTGACCCGGTGCTGGCTGATAGCTCTCAAAAACATAGAGGGACACAGTTGAAACAAAGAGCTACCTATCCATGGGAATTCTGCTCGCATGCTAAAAAAACCCACTGACAAACACAAAGACAAAGTTTGCTTTCACCACTGGCGTCTCCTCACTGCTGCTCCTCTCATCTTTCCACTTTCATGTCGTCTATGCACTTATTCTCTCCCCCAAAATTCCCTTCTTGGTGAAATAATGATGCTGCCAAACACAGTGGGCTTCAACATTTGATCCCCAACCAATTTCCAAGATGCAGGAGTTAACAATGATCCACAATATACGACTTCTAAACTCAATGGGTCGTATGGAAGAATGGAGATAAGGACCATCTTAATATGGCCAGCCCATACTCACATGAGCAAACAGAGCAAATGTGGCTTTTAGATGTTAATCTGACTTCAGATTACCAGTGATAATAATATTTAGCAGCTACACTTAAAGGTGCATTATGTAATAAATATAAAGCAACTGGCCATAAAATCCTCCTAATATGTCACAGAGACTCAGGAATAATGTTCATATAACAAACTGAACTCACCAACAACAACAGTACAGACAAAATATTTGCATTAAAAAAAATATTTTGCAGACTGCAAATCATGTTTTGGCATGTGGAGCCACTTACCGCCGTCTACCAATGATTGCAGTCAGTAGAGTCTCAGCTGTCGAGCAACTACGGGTTGCCAGTTATGTCGGAGAACGAAACCTAAAAGACCTCGGTATTTTGAATTGCAATGTAGTAACCCTTTTTTTTTTGGCCACATTCTTACATATGGCACCTTTAAGCAGAGTCTCCACTTTTTTGTGTTGCATGCAAATCCATCTGTTGGAGCAAACAGCATTTCATTAAACACGTGAAAACATAAAATCGATTAAATGGAGGAGAGGAAAGCCTGCACTGGAAGAGGAGCGAGAGATGAAAAAAGTCCTCTGATGTGGTTATGTATATGTAAATGTAAACACAGACAATTCAGACGGATTCCGACCACGTCAGCAAGTGTTTTTCTTGTCGCCCCTCGCCCCATGGAGGGAAAACTGTAATTTCACCCAGTTGTGGTCCATGGATGAGATTGTGTCTAATATTTTGGGCCGTACGTCACACACGGTAGAGAGGGGTTCCTTTTCAAAGTAAATATTAAAAGGCATACTTTTTTTTTTTTTTTGCTTTGAGGAGTGGGCCTGTTGCCAGGAGAGTATTGGGAGTAAAGTGAAGCAGTCAGCAAAAATAAATCAATAACAACAATCATCTAAAATAGATGGTATGCCTCAGAAAGCTGGAGAGGCATAAACTGGCATTGGCAGAAAATGTCAAGCTGTCAGAGAACATGTTTTTCACTGGATATTTAGTTGCCAATATAAAGAAAAAAGGACAAAAAAAAACTACAGTTAATGAGAAAATGATGTTACATTAACACACAAATTAATGTTTCCCTGCCATGACTAACACACGTTGACCGAGCATCGTTCTTTTCTCTATTTATTAGATTTAATAGTTGTTTAACCATTTGTTTCCAAGGCGATGTGAAAAATTGCTCTATTGAGTATGTTATAATTAAAGTAGGAATTAGTTACATCTGTAATGTACTTACTGTGCATACACACTGTTAATTCTGTTATTGATTTCAATTTGTGCTATGACTGTGTGAAATGACTTAATTCAATAAAATGACATAGATTAGTTTAAAGGGGACATACTATGCAAAATCAACTTTTTAATCATTTAAATCCTTATATTTGGGACTCAAATATAAGGCAAAGTGTGAAAAAAGATGACTCACTCATGTTTTTGTGCTCCTCCTCAGTCTAAGTACAGGAGATAAAACATGCAATGTTGACCTCTGCGCTCATTGGGATGTCACAATGCGCTAAATTCCTGGAATTGTTGTCTCGTGGAGCTCCTCTTTGTCCGTAAAACACGTGAGAGTGCTGGTGAGGGCAACGGTATCCGAAAACCAGAAGTTCACGAAAAGTTCAATTCTTGTCTCCACAGTGCAGCACAGAGTTCTACACAAACTTCCAGCCTCAGAGGATTTATCTGTCCAGTGGATACACGTTATATATGACGGCAATATGTCTGCTAGAGCCTGCAAATGATCACTTTTCCAAATGCTAACTGCTGTTAGCTCCTAGTAGCCTCTGTGGCTGATGTCATTTCCTGTCCCTTAAGTTTCGTTTTACCGGGGAACTTGTTTAACTTGGAGAAATAGGGTAAAATATGACTCCTTTAAATAATTGCAAATAAACTCAAATATACTTGATGTAGTTATTGACATTTCTTGCTTGTTTCTCTACAGTGTGACATACAGGCTTTGAATGAAGCAATCACACATTCGGCACCTTGTTGTAACTGAAAGTTGTAAATGTTTTTGAATGATCCCTTTTTCAAAAGCCTGTATTTTTATTTTTTATTTTTTTAAAGTAACCTCAAGCTGCTTTGAAGAAGCATCCGTAGAGCTCCAGACTGCTGAGGACAAACAGGTCATCAGGGGATTCAGGCTGTCAAAGCAGATTGTGTTCACAGCAGCGACTGTTAAAGAGAAGCTAAACTGACAGAAACTAACTGTATCACCCACAGGCCAGAATGTCACTCTGCAGGGCGTCTCATCTACTTCTTCTTTAAATGAAGAGTTCACACTCAGTTTGTGTTGATTAGGTTCAAATACATCACATTGATATTAAACCTGGATCATCAATCTATAGGTTGATTTAAAAGAATGAAATTATATGCACCAAGTACTACATATATCACATTTTTAGTATTTACTTAAGGACCATTTGAAAGTTTCTTCAACATGGATGTCGTATATTTTATCTCTCTATAATAAAAGTAATGCGTTCTTTTTAAACTTTTTCCATTATTAAAACAAGATTTCTGATTTTTTCCATTATTAAAACAAGATTTCTGAATGTTTCAGCTTCTCAAATGTGAATAAATTCTTAATTTCTTTGCTCCGCACAACAAAGAAATCAATAAAAGTGAATCATTTTGGTTTGTGGACAAAACAAGACTTTCGAGAACATCGTCATTTCCAGGTTTGACAAACACTGATCAGAATTTTGAACATTTTCTGACATTTTATGTACCAAACGATTACTCGTGATTAATCGTGAATAGAATCGACAGATTAATCAATTATGAAAATAATAATTAGTTGCAGCTCTAGTAACTGAGTGATGTGACCTGCTGACAATATGAGCGAAAACAAATGCATCCCAGACTTTAAGCCTTAAATTTTGATTTTGTGTGTCGAGCTCTTGCCTCGCAAACTTGTACCCTTTCAGAAGAAAATGTACTTCTTCAGATTTAATGTACTGACAATTGTGCATCATAAAGAATAAGTGCAAACTATGAACAGAAACAGAGATTTTTTTTTTCCTCCTTCTTAATCAAAATGCTGGCGACTCCATCTGGTGTTTGTCTGTCTCTGTGTGGAGCATTAGAGCATGAGACACAAAAGCTTTAGTATCAAGATTTGAGTGCGAGTGTGTGTTCTCAATTGTGTGACCTCTTTAGGACCTCTGTCTGTCTGTCTGGCATAAACACTGACCCTTTGGGACCAGTATTCCTCGCGGAGACCAAAACCTGGTCCTACTAGGGGAACTAACCAGTTCCCCTATTTCTGGGGAACTGGTTAGGTTAGGTTTTGGGTGGTTAGGGATAAGGCTTTGGTTGTTTTTTTTTGTCCAAATGAATTGAAGTCAGTGGAGTGTCCTAAAAAGAATAGCTGCACAAACCTGTCTGTGTGTGTGTGTGTTTGTGTGTGACTGTAAGACCTTGATTGGAATGAGTTTCTAAGCAGAGACACATTATGAAGATGTTTTAAGCCCTGAATTTTTTTGAAACTCACTCTCCTGTTCTTCCTTAATTAATGACTGGATAGATTAAACTTCATCCCACTACTGACCCACAAACACATCCTTACTCTTTACTTTAGATAAACTCGCATGTAAACAACACACTGTCATTCCTTTCAGATTTTCCTTGGCTGTTTTAGTGTTGCGAACAAAAAAGCCTGATTTTGGTATGATGTTGATTGTGAATAGGATGATCAGAATCCTTAGCTTCATTATCTGATATTTTCAGCCTGTGTGTGTGTGAGTGTGAGAGTGTGTGAGAGACTCACTCACAGCAGAAGCTGCATCTTCTCACTTTGTCTGTTTTTACATTAAAACTCATCTCCTGGGGTTTGTTTTTTTTCGTTTTTTTAACATCAACACCACTTTGTAATGATCAGAAACATGTGTTAAGTGTCTGATTCACTGCTCTGAGTGTGTTGTCGCTTTTTGCATTCAGTGCACAACCAACATGTCCATGTAAACACCATGAAGACCCAGGTATATACTTCCATGCAGGCTGCACGTGCAGCCCAGATTTTGGAACCGCGCACAGGGAGCAAGTGGCAGCAAGCTAGACTACGAGCACACTCTGGATTTTAAAAAAAAGAAGACAATTTAAGGGTTAATTATTTATTTACAAGGTTTCAAATATGAAAACCTAATTGACTCAGCTTTTGCTTTCCTCTTTGTTTGTACTCTGAATATAAGAATAAGGCGACATTCTAAAAACGGCACTAGGTCCTTGGTGACTTTTTTCTTTTTTGCAGCTTTTGTGCATTTCACTGTAGACAGATTACCTTCATAAAAAAAGTACCTTGCTCTAAATTATCTTGTGGCATAATGAGCACATGGCTCTGTATGACTGAACAAACGAGGGCATGTGTCATTAGTCTCCTGCTCCTATAGAGCTTAAATCACTCCAACTGTACCTACCAACTTCTTGCCTGTCTGAATCATTGTCATTATCAGCCTCAGGCTGTGCTTTTGTGGATATGGTGCATTTAAGCTCCTGCTGCTGTGCCTACTCTCAGGTACCAGGTTTAGGTCCAGGTGCACCTTTACAGTTAAATGTGATTTGCTCTCAATTCAGGTTCTCTGAATTCAGGACTGTTCACATTTACAGTTCACATTATCTGTGAATAAAAGCACATTTGGGGTTAGGAATGTTGAATATATTTAGGTTACAGTCTGTTATTTGAGATTCTAGGTCAGGAGAGGCATGATACTTAATATATTTAATACTTCAGACTAAAAGACAAAAGAAGGCAGGATATTGTTAAGTAGTGAAGTAGCTATAGCGTGAGGTTTGTACAGTTGGCTTGAATTTTAAAACAATTGTCATGTGGCTTTGTCATGATGCCATAAGTTAAAGGTGCATTATGTAATAAATCTAAAGCAACTTGCCATAAAATCCTCCTAATATGTCACAGAGACTCAGGAATAATGTTCATATAACAAACTGAACTCACCAACAACAACAGTACAGACAAAATATTTGCTTTAAAAAAAATATTTTGCAGACTGCAAATCATGTTTATGTTTTGAAATCATGTTTTAGCATGTAGCGCCACCTACCGCCGTCTACCAATCATTGCAGTCAGTAGAGTCTCAGCTGCCGAGCAACTACGGGTTGCCAGTTATGTCAGAAAACGAAACCTAAAACAAATTTTGAATTTGAATGTAGTAACCGTTTTTGGCCACATTCTTACATACGGCAACCCTCAAGGGATTAATATGTTTTTAGATTTAATTAAATGCTCAATACTAATAAGGATCTGATTGAGGTATTATTACATTAACGTGTGTGAAATAAATACAAAATAATAATAAAAGTACTGTATAAACACCACCTCAACATCATCCCAACAGTAAACACACAGTAAAGAAATGATCTCATCAATGTTCTTAAAGTCTGTCCTGCTCTCTCGCAAAACTCATTGTGTGTGTGTGTGTGTGTGTGTGTGTGTGTGTGTGTGTGTGTGTGTGTGTGTGTGTGTGTGTGTGTGTGTGTGTGTGTGTGTGTGTGTGTGCGTGCGTGTGTGCGTGTGTGTGTGTGTGTGTGTGTGACCAGTGAAGCCACAGTGGATTTCCAGTCAGCGAGAGACATGCAGAGGCAATTCATCACAGTCTTGCTGGACTCCTTCAGATAGCAGCCTACTTCCTAATTGCATTTGGGACATTGTCACACCATACACTTGACCTCAGGGTGACAAATCAACAGCTCACACAGCAGGAGTGGACACGTCTACACACACACACAGTGTTTATAATTATATATACACACTCAGGAGGTCCAATGCCTTAAAGAACACAGCATAGGAATGCGGGACGATCAACTATCAGAGACAATTCACCTTTATTCTGCTGGGGGCTTCGTTGGGTCTTGGTGTTAATTGCAGTTTCTGAAGCTGTGGTTTTAGAATGCATCAGACGGAGCGTGACTGTCACTTTTGCCTGTTAAGCGAACTGCACAAACATGTAGCTGTGTGATTTAAAATGCTGAGGAGAGAGAGCTCCGAGAGGCATTTCAGTCAAAAAGCCAATACCAAGTGGTGTGTTAACAGCTCAAGTGTGACACCACTATGAGCAGTTTAGGTTGCGACTCCTAGAGAGGCTCCATGTGAGTGAAAGATAATGGGCTTGAGTGTGGAAAGAGGACAGGGAAATAAGCCTTCAGCTAAGTACTCAGCATTTTCTCCAGCAAAAAAAAAAAAATATGTGAAAAAGGAAAAAGATAAATGAGGCACTAGGTTGTTTATCAAGTTAAGTGGGAAACTGCACAAATTGTACGTGTGTGTGTGTGTGTGGCATGAAAAGTTAGAACTTTTGTTGTTGTTGTTTTACTTCAGTAATTCACAGTGAAGAAAAATTACAAACCCCAGCATGAGAACAACAACAGGGAGTGAGATTTTCAAAAAAGATGGTGGAGGAGGAGGATAAGGTGATAAAAACAGTATGGGAGATAACTAATGCTGGTTTAAAGAACACCATCAAACTCTCTCAGAGTGTCTCTCTACACTTCATCTACCCCTCCCCCTCCTCACCTTCTCCCCTCCCCGTGTTCATACTCCCTTTTATTGCAACAGATTTCACCGCAGTAAGCAGTTTTTCAGCTCTTAACATCAGCACCCAGGTGCACCAATCAACCTTGCACTCCTTTGCCCCATTTATTCCTCGCCCACTCCTGTTACTGCCCTCTTTCTCACCTTCCCCGCCTGTCTTTCTCTGTTCCTCTAACCTGTAACTGATATTTTCCAGCTTTACGAGAGTCTCAAGTTGACAGCCAGTCTTGTAAAATAAGGGATTTCATATAAATAAACTGAAAAAAAAATAAAATAAAACAACACACAAAGAGACAGGGTGGTGGACTGATGGCTGCTGGGTCAGAAGGAGCAAAAAGGAGTGAGACAGTAAAAGAAGGTAGGTTTTTGTACATGTTATATATTCTCTATATTGTTCATATGGTATATAACTTTCAAAAAGCCTCTTTTCTACTTGTCAGAAAACCCATTAACACTGGCTAACATCAGGCTTTTGTCTGCGATGGGGATGGATATAATGTGCAATGACTCCTGGGTCAAGAGTCTCAGCGATTGTGGCAGGTTTTTATCAGCTTCGATTGGCAGTATTGCAAACATGACTCTTGGGTGAACTCAGTCATTTCTTGCTCTTCTACTTTATTTGTTCCACCACAGGTGCAAGCCCATCACGTCATGTTTTACGCACTTAGAACTGAGGTTTGGAAAAGGTTGTTCTCTCTGTTGCTGACGTTTGTTTATGCTTAACCCTTCTGTGACTGTCCTGTCGGGATTTGGTGTGCATACTTCTCATTACCCTAACTCCTAGACCATTTGTGAAATCAAGAAAATTAGACGGATACCAAAAAGCAGAGAAATAGATCTTTGCACCCATGTACTTGTCATTACGGTAGCCCTCAGGACTTCCACGGAATGACCGTCCAAACACAGACGAGACTCACCAGCGCGTCACACATTTGTGACATCAGTCTCTCAGTACAGTAATTCCTAAATGGTTGAATAACTGCCAGATATGGAAAGTGAACGTTATCTTGGAAAAATGGGCAGGAAGCACTCATTCATTGGACATTTGTTGACAATTTTACAGCCGTAAAAATCAAAATAAATCTAGGCGGACTGATTATCAAGATGGTTGAGGTTCCAGTCAAACCACACCTCTCCCATGTGACTATCACAGTGTAATGTTTTCCTTTCATTCCTATATTTTTCCACCACTCTTCTGCTGGACTGCGAGCCAAGCATGGTTCTGAGATAATCACAGCCTGCCAGGTACAGCAGCGAGTCTCCGCGAGTCTCTGAGCTGTAAATGTCACAGTGGCTTCTCCTACGACCTCTGTCAGCTCAGCGGCTCACTGAGAAGAGAAGGACATGGCCCAGTGGTTTGTAGAAGACACACATTCGCATATCCACACACACACACACACATATTGTCATTGTCTTGTGGATTTGCACCAGTGCACACAAACATAAAACAAAGAAAAGAATATACTTGCACACATGCATGCTCAAAAATAACAGAACGGTGGTTGTCTTGTAGAAGACGGTCTTCAAGGGAAGGTTATTTTTGTTTTTGTGTGGCTGCATTTCATATTGTGTGAATCTTGTGAAGAGAATAACTGGCAGTAAAACTATACTGACATTTAGTATTATTAGGAGGTTTAAATAAAGGCTAAAACAATCACAATATCCAATGCATGTAATATCTTGTACACTCTTAGAAATAAAAGTAGAACCATATAAGGTTCTTCGGCTTGTCCTCATAGGAGAACCCTTTTTGGCTCCAGGGAGAACCTATTATAAAGATGGACCATTTTGTCAGTTGGCCACGGCTGCCCCTCCTTTCCTGAATAAAGGGTTTTAAAATGGTTCTTACTGGAACCATTAGTGTTACCAAGAACCCTTGAAAACCCTTTTTTCGGGAAAGGGTTTTTCAGAAGCAAGTGGTTCCAGGTAGAACCTCAGCCCTTGTAGAAGGACCCCTTTGGAACCATTATTTCTAAGAGTGTATTGAATGACAATATTATGTATGTCCTTCCCGTGTATGTGTGTGTGTGTGTATGCAGATTTGAGGATCATGTAAATTGGACACTCTATATTGACCGTAGGTGTCAAGTGTGAGCCATGTCAGCTGAGATTAGCAGCTCCCCCTGCAACCCTCATGTAGAGGATAAAGCGGTAGAGGATGAATGGATATTTGAGAATGTTATTTTGCAGTAAGGGGAACAGGACTCCACTACAAACAGGGTGCAGTTTCTTCTCACAAATTCAGCAGCAACACGAGTACAAAGTCCTCTTTCTCGCCACCACCACCTGCCATATTTAAGTGCAAAATTAACTGGCCTTTTAGCTCCGGTGTGACTCACCACCCCTGATAGATTTTTGACTTTTACCTACATTGTCGTTTCGCATTAGGCAGCTGGTGAGTGCTATAAAGCGTGTTTGCTCAGAGCAGCTGCCAGGAACTTGACATGGTTTTCCCTGAGACTGACAACACAAAACAAAGAGATGAAATTAGCTGCTGGTGGCAGACAGTCTGGTCTCGGGGAGGTAGACAGTTCTATTACCACTTCAATTTAATGGTGGGTGATTTGGTCCTTTCTTGACAGTAGAAGAGTTTTAATAGCGCTTTAAAATGATTTGGTGTTGGCTACTTCAGAGGTCAGCGGAGCCGTTATGTTTTACACAAGCAGATTAGATTTCCGTACAATCTGTAAACACACAGCAGCACAGGCGGTTCTTTTCCAACGGTGAAATGAAAAGTGGCCAGCCAGGGAACCTTCCACAGGAACATTCTGGCCTTTGAAGCCTGGTGGCTCCTGGTAAAGTTTAATGCATAATACATCAAATGCACCGACTGCATATTCTAATTAGGTTATACAAGTGGATTAATGTATAGGAGAATTGGGAATTTTCAAATTAAGAGGACACATTTACATATACAGTGTAAACGGGGAAATAAAGCTTTGAGGGGATGAACGCCCTCTGGTTATCAGTTTGTAGTAATAATCAACGTGAGGCTTCATATTAAAATACCAATAATTATATATGTAAAAATTTATAAAAAAAAGCTTTCAACATTAATGCATGATTGTTTTTTTTATTTATTGCTTTAATCACTTGTAGCATTTCTTGTACCATGTTGTTCAAAGAGAGCGTGTCTGCAGGGAGTTTGTTTTCTATACAAGTGCAGCAAATAAACCGGTGAGTCGACAATGACAGAGAAGAGAAGGCAACGCAAATGGAACTCATGTTGCA
Organism: Microchirus variegatus; assembly: GCF_963457635.1. Classification (NCBI taxonomy): domain Eukaryota; kingdom Metazoa; phylum Chordata; class Actinopteri; order Pleuronectiformes; family Soleidae; genus Microchirus; species Microchirus variegatus. The sequence continues at coordinate 13,393,944 of NC_139806.1, forward strand.
TTAAAGGTCCCATATTATGCAAATTCAACCTTTTAATCATTCAAATCCTTATATTTGGGACTCTGGAGGCCCTATCAGTCAGAAAAGTGTGAGAAAAGATGACTCAGTCATGTTTTTGTGGTCCTCCTCAGTCTAAGTACAGGAGATAAAACAATGTTGACTTCCGCACTCATTGGGACGTCACAACGCTCGAAATTCCTGGAATTCCTCTGCTTTGTCCGTAAAACACGCGAGAGTGCTGGCGAGGGCAACAGTATCCGCAAAAAAGTTCTATTCTTGGCTCCACAGTGCGGCACAGAGTTCTACACAAACTTACATTCTCAGAGGATTTAGCTGTCCAGTGGATCCAGATGGCAATGTGCCTGCTAGAGCCTGCAAATGATCACTTTTCCAAATGCTAACTGCTGTTAGCTCCCAGTAGCCTCTGTGGCTGATGTCATGTTCTGTCACTTAAGTTTCGTTTTACCTGTAAAATGGTATTTTGACCAAAGCATGTCACAGACATGTTCATTAGGACACCAGGGAACTAGTTTAACTTGGAGAAATAGGATATAGTATGAGTCCTTAAATTTGAAGTGGACCTTCAGATTTGAAATAATCAAATAAACCTGAAAGCCGGGTTAATAAAGTCATATTCTCCAATCAAAGCTACACGGGTACACTCAGTGATTCAGTGATTAATCGCAATAAAGGAAAAAAATACAGTCCTACTTTTAGCAAAATAAAATGACTGTGTTTAATCATATGCTGTATTTATCAAACACAGGTAATAAGTAACAAAGCTCATCACATACCTGCCCCCAAATAAAGTCTGATTATTATTTTATTTATTATTTGGCTGACAGCCAGAGCCTGTGGACAGCAGAGATTATTTTATCAGTCTTCTCTATCCCTCAATGTTTTTCGCCCCGTTTGTTTTGTGCACCCGAGGACAGAATAATTCTCACATCAGCCGATGTAGATGTTTAACTATAGAACGACTTAAAAGCAAACACAGCCCCGGTGAAAAGCTGACAGGTGGCATTTGAGAACCCCGGGAGGATCTTTTGCATGCTAATGCACAGTTATTAAAATCACACAAATAAACCGTCAGTCAGGCGGGCCAGCAGGTGTGTGGGCTGTGGGGTGAGACCACATGCAGCACTCATCAGGGAGGTAAATTCAGAGAAAACATCTTGAAAGGAGGTAATGAGCAGTGCAGCTTTAATATGCAGTGGAGGTTAGGGACCTCATCTGTCGTCTCTCATCGAGCTCTCTGTGTTAGTTATGTTTGTCATATCAGGCGACAGGCAAGACTCACGTATGCCTCGCTGTCATGTTTGATCATTTATCGGACCTTCAGCTGAGGTACATGTGAAGTGTTGTAAGTGTTCCACTCCTATTTACACGGATTTGCCACAGTGAATACCAGTGTGAAATGGCAGCCATTACCACACCCATGAATTTTAGTGCTGGCTGACATTAAGAGCTCACGTTTAGTCTGTCAGATTGTTCCAGGTACGACGCAGATGTCAAGCACCAAAGTGTGAATACTGATCGTGGAAAAGCTATGAAGGAGATAAAATATCAATACGTATGTCTTTCTAAATGTTAGATCTTAGACTCCACCTGGGATTAAACATGTATACAGACAATATATGAATACACAATGAACATGTGCCAATAAAAAACAGGCTATTTAAAGGCACCGTATGAAAGAATGTGGCCAAATACTGTTACTACACTCAAATTCAAAATACTGCGGCGAGTTGTATCCACCTCCCTCTCCAGACTCAAGGTTCCTAAGACACACAATTCTGTTCTCTCGGTAGATATCAAGATGTATTATAATTTATGGTAACGGGATGGACACATCAGATGGATTAACGTTATGCATGATATTTGACAAAACTGTCCTTCATTTTTGATGAAGTGGGGCTCCAGAGTGGGGGGTTAGGGTGGCGGCGGCTGCCGTACCCGCTCTGGGGCTCCAGGACAGCACGGGCCTCCAAAACTGAGGGAACAGTTCAAAACAGAACTCGACAGTTCAAAATATAAGAAATGTCCATCCACGTCGAGCTATGATGCTAACTTAGCTTACCTGTCTAGGAGAAGAGTAGCCAATTCTGCATCCGTTTTGAAATTCCTCTCAGCTTTCAACTTTATCTGGGCGATGTTGACATTCATACCAAGGTTTTTTAGGTTTTGTTTCGTTTTGTTTCCATTGTAGCTTGGCAGCTGAGACTCTGACTGCAATGATTGGTAGACGGCGGTAGGTGGCGCCACTTGCCAAAACATGATTTCAAAACATAAACATGATTTGCGTTTGCAAACGGTTTTTTTTAATGCAAATATTTTGGCTGTACTGTTGTTGTTGGTGAGTCTCTGTGATATATTAGGAGGATTTTACGGCCAGTTGCTTTAGATTTATTACATAGTGCACCTTTAACCATGCAAGGATGATAAAAAGTGTAAGTATAACTAGCAAACTGCAGATGAATGATTTTTAGTCAAACAATACAGTCAGTTATATAAGGATATTTGGTATAACTATATGTATAAAACTGATAACTGAATTAGAGGTAGACCAATTAATCAGGGCCAATATAGGCATGGCCATTGATTATTTAATACGTTTACACATTTTTGTTCCCAGAAATGCAATAAATCCTGCAAAGTCTCTGCGACGTTTTGCCAAATATTAGGTTATTGATCATCTGTCTCGATGTAAAATACTTTATATATAATTTTTATTTAAAATACGTAGGTGCCCTGCACTGCAAACACAATCGTCTTAAAGAGAGGGAATTTAAGTGTTGTTCAATAAAAGTTTATGTTAATCATTTTCACGTAAATGTGCATCATTTGTTAGTATTAAGCAGTTGGAAGATATCGCTGCAGTGATTTTTAAAGCTCAGTATCGGCCACAGAAAGACCCATATCGGCTAATCTCTCCGACATGGTGGATTTGACGTTGAACTGGTTTTAAATCTTGAAATAATGACGTTAAAACCCCGTTGCCTTCTCCGAGTGAAAGTCACTTGAATTTCCTCAGTGTAATAACGTGGCTGAATGCCTCGCTGACAAAGCCTGAGGTTTCTTTCACACATCGGATCATCCGAGTGAGGTCCATGTTCATCATACCGCGCGCTCACAATGAGCTGACACAATCCTCACCTCGTCGCGTCAGCTCCACTTGTGATAGAGTTAAATGACACATAAAGGTCAACAAAAGGTCGCAGAAGGGCAGAGAAGCGCTGATATTGGACCGTCTTCATCTCCTGTGCCGTGGGAGGTCGAGACACACAGATAAGGGAATGTTCCTCGTTCACCCGCCTCCTCCATCCTTCTTCTTTTTTTTTTTTCACCTCTGCTTTATCCGAGCTTACTTTCTCACAATTAGTAGTGTCAAATATATCCTCAGAGGTGAGACGTGAAATTAAAACCTGTGAAAGAATTTTAATAACATGGATGGGCTTAATTTAGTTCAGAAGCTGCAATGCTGTAAAAGTCACAGCTTCAGATTCAGCACAATTTCTAATGAGCACAATATGTTTCTTCACTTGTTCCCGCTCTGCAACAATCTGCGTCCTATCGAAGCACTCTCATTCGCTTCTATGCTCGTCTTCTGGTGCATGTTGTTTTGTAGTTTACTGGATGTAAAACCACTCAAAGGACATTTGATATATATTCATGCTTAGCTGATATCACTTTGTGTTCAGGATTTACTCAGGAAGTGGAAAAAGAGGATGTGAGGATTCCATACATCCATCCATCTACTACCACTTTATCCTCCACATGAGGGCCGCAGGGGGTGCTGGTGCCAATCCCAGCTGACATAGTGTGAAAGGTGGGGTACCAGTGCATCACAAGGACACATATAGAAACAACCATCAATTCACACACTCCAATTTACCTAATCCACATATTGTACTTTTTGGGACTGTGGGAGGAAAATCGGCAAAAATGCTCTTGAGGATTTTTTTTTATTGATGTACTTGATGATACCTCTGCTCCCTCTTAATTTCTTTCAAAAAGGCCAGTAGGTGTGAAGAGACGAAACATGAGAGTTACGAGATACAAAAGATCTCACTACGGATTTTCACATTAATTTGAAAAGATTTCAATGATTAAATACTACAAAAAAAAAAATCTATTTCATTAATTCAAAAAACACAATGAATGAGAGTAAGACATGCGGATCAATAGATGAGAATATTTTAAAAATAATCCTTTTTAGATAGATTTTGTACCATATGAAACATCACATCACATTCTGATCCTGCAGGGATCTAATGGCAGGCCAGAGATGTAGTAGAAAATCATCTGTGAGTGACTTTAATCATACTACTTTAGTGCCGCGGTGACACTATGCCAGCTTTTTTAAAAATACCTAGCAGACATCTTCTTCTTCTTCATACGATACATGCGGATTGTGAGTAACTTTCCAAAGTAATTTCCTGCTACAGTCTTCTGTCAGGGAAGGAAATTGAGTCATTTCCAGCGAGAGGAGAGGCAGGAGAATGGCTATAAGTATATGTTAGCCAGGAACTCTGACTTAGTTCTGCTCAGACTGATGGCCCTTGCAGCTCTCATCCATTACTCTGTCACACATTTGAAATTGCCTTTCAAATGTTCTAGCACTTTTGGAGAAGTGAGCACCACTCCTTTGTGTCTGGGCAGCTGAGAGAAGACACAGTGACAGGTGAGGATGCACAATGATCTTATTTCCCTTGCACAGCTGTCAGATCCTGCCGGGCCACTTCAGAGGTGATCTGGCCCTGCAGTGTGTGATTGGAGTGGCAGAATGTGAGCAACATGGACTGAGTGAAAATATTAGGAAGGGGTGTGAAAAAAAAAAAAAAAAAACTGGAATTGTCAGAAAGAATGAGGCAAGGTCTCAGTACTCATTCTTGTTTGACTAAATGTGGGAAACGACACTTGACTTGTGCAAGTAGATTCTGAGAGATAGATAGAACTTAAAATGTATGATATTCATTGTGCAACTTTGAATTTGAGTATGTAACATATGGCACATGTTCTACCCAGAGGCGATTCTAGAGTCTGTAGGGGCCCTAAGCAAAAAATCCCAGGGGGCCCTTCCAGCCAGTGTTTATCACCATTATGTTATAAATAATCTGACACCAACGCAACAAGTTCAATTTTGTTTTTTTCCAAAATGAATGAAATAACATGGAAAAACCTTTTAATGTGAAACTATAAATGTAAAGAACAATAGAATACTGTAAATAGCTTTAAAAAAAACTATATAAACTGAGTAAAAAAGATATGCATTATACTGTAAATAATCCTCTTCATTTTCCAACTTGCAGAACGATAACTTAACACAGGTTAACGTGAGGTGGGGCCCCTTTAGGGAGGTTTCCTACTGAGATGTCATTGCAAATCGACCATTGTTTTTTAAGGGGGACGGGGAGACGGCTGGACACTGCACATTTCAGTAAAAACAGCCGTCAGGCTCTGAGTGTCGGGGGCCCCAAGCAGTTGCCTGCCCTGCCTGTTCAAAAACTGCGCATCTGGTTGTACACTGCCTGCAAATGTTCGCAGCCTTCAGCCTGTGTCCTCGAGTTGTCCCCGTGTGTTGACCTGTTGACACTCAATACTCCGTGCAGCCCGTGGCCAAGTCGGAAAGCGAACTTGGCTTGTAACCGGAGAATTGCAGGTCAAAGAGCTGAAGAACCCCTGAGCAAGGTACCCAAGCACTATTGCTCCCTGGGTGCTGCTCAGTGGCTGCTCCTCTCCAAGTCGTAGATGGGCTTAAATGCAGAGAGAAATTTCAATAAAGCACGAAAAGTACTAATGAAGGAGCTTCTTCTTTTCTTCTTCGACTGAATCAGAATCAGCATTTCACATATAAAAGGAGTGTAGAATTTTCATTTCTCTGTGTAGAGAACCAAACAATAAAACTGAAGGAACAACAGTAGAGAAGGATTAAATAAGAAGTGTATTCGCAATGACTGTGTGAACCAGAGAAACAAGAGAAGTGTTTCAGTAATCATCAGTGATGATCATCCATCACACACAGCCACGCCGGCCATCAGTCCTTCACTAAATTACAGTCCTGTGCGTGAGACATAAAATAGGGTAATGGGCTGAGAACTAACCAATTATAATCATTACACTGCCATAATTGACCCTAGAGACCCACGTCCAGTGGTACACAGTCTGCCTTAAGGTTGTGTGTGTGCGCGTGTTTGTGTTTGATGCACTTAATTAGGAGTAGATTGGACCATGAGGATGAAATCTAATTTATTTAACAGCAGCAATCCAACAGCTGACTGGTAGTAAACAGGGAGGTGAAATGCTGAGGTGCTTATAACAGAGGCCAGAAAAACACAAATCAGTGAGAGTGAAATGGAAAGAGGAGAGAGGAAGGAAAAAACGGACAAGGTGTGGGGGGAAAAAAACAAAAAAAGTAGAAAAAACGAATGGGTAATTGTGTCTAAAGGAAGAGCTCGGACAGTTAGCTCAATTACCCATCAATTGCAAGTTATCACACACACAAATGTGATCACATGCGTTGATTGTAATTGTAAATGTAGATACAGATCGTGTTAAATACATCACCTTGTTCATAATCCTTTGTGATAAGCTAAGCTAAACCCACTTCAAACAAATACACAGCACTGTAGCTCAGACACAAGATATTTTCCAAAATGTCAAAGAACAGCGTCAGAATTCCTAAATCTGAATACTGTAAAGTACTGAGCATTGCTGCTCTTTCACATTCACATTAACATCATGTAGATGGTTGGTGGTATTTTAACTGCAAGTTGACAACAACAATAAGAGAACTAAGATTTTTTTTTTTTCTTTTTCATACTGACTGGTTCTTATTTGACCTCCCACTGTCACTTCTGCTAAAACAGATGTTGATCTCAATGTACCCCAGGCTCAAGCATCATTGAATAAAATTTCACTTTGATGGGAAACAGCAAGACATGCCTCAGATTTTTTGGGTCTGGGAATCAATGCCTTAAGCCCATAGTTAACAGCTTGAACATGAGACATATATATGTATTTTTCTATTTGATATGGTAAAGGAAAATAAATCATGTTATTAACACCCAAGCCTCAAAATGTCCCTCGAGACTTGTTTGCTTATTTTAACCATAAAAGAGCCAGAAAATGTCCTGTGAGTAAACGCTTTTGCCCCTTTTTCCAGAATAACTTTCATTTTTCATTTTCAATTTACTGTGTTAAAATAGTGTATTAACAATTCAGAATCAAGAAAAACTAAAAGTTATATTTAAAAACGGTTTGCACGAACATATTAATGAGTTAAAGCTGTCCACTTCCATATTTGAATGTGTTTATACACTGCCGTAGAGGCACAGCTTAATATCTAACTATTTAAGTTGACTGATTGATGCGTTTTAAGTGTTGAGTATATCATATGTACTGCATGCACACTGGACCTTATGTTAACAATAACGAACCAACCATTAAGATTCTGTAAAACCATCTTATATGAGCATCTTTACGACAGAGGTTAGTGGCCCATGTGTTCTGTTATTCCATCTTTCCCCATCCTCCTCCTTCCTGTGTCCCTGTACTGTTAATAATTACTTGATGAGTCGCCGAACAATAAAACATAACTATGCTTGCACTGATGATCTTTGTTTTAAACGAATGTCTGGTAATTACACGCGTGAGTGTTAACAGTCCTGTACGGTTGTGACAAGTCAAAGGGAAACACGCTGCACTTATTAAAAGCATATTCAATGTTTAATTGTATAACTATGATACCCAAGGAGCCATAGTGGGGTGCTGGGGGGGGGGGGGGCAAACATTTATTTTTAACAGACAGAACACGCTGCAGCTGTTGCGGTGTGCTATGCAGAGACGACCGACTATATACAGCAATAGAAAACAATAGCTCTTAATCAGTTTCTGACCTCTTTAATTACACATACGCTGGTTTTGAGTTGCATAAGAGCCGAGCTCACATGAGAGTACTGAAGTTGTAAAGTCGACGTTTTCATTGCAATGCATATCAATTACATAAAAGGAGATAAACACGCTTGCCTTTGCAGCAAGACACTTGTTCCGACCTGGGTTCACGTCCCGGTCAGAACCGACTTTAGTCCCAAGTCAGCCGGGATTGGCATAGCACCCTCCGGGACACTCGTGTGCAGGATAAAGAGGTAAAAGATGGATGAATGGATGGAGATAAACAGTCGAACAGAGACGTGATTTTTTCTGACCAGAAGCGTAATAACTGGTCCCAGTGCAGGCCAGTTACTATTAACAAAGCACAGCGCACACACACAAACCCTGGTTTCCATGACTTAATTTACGGGCGACTTACTCTAACCTTAAAGGTGCATTATGTAATAATCTAAAGCAACTGGCCATAAAATCCTCCTAATATGTCACAGAGACTCAGGGATATGTTCATATAACAAACTGAACTCACCAACAACAACAGTACAGACAAAATATTTGCATTACATTTTTTTTTTGCAAGCTGCAAATCATGTTTATGTTTTGAAATCATGTTTTGGCATGTGGCGCCACCTACTGCCGTCTACCAATCATTGCAGTCAGTAGAGTCTCAGCTGCCGAGCAACCACGGGTTGCCAGTTGCGTCAGAAAACGAAACCTAAAAGACCTCGTTATTTTGAATTTGAATGTAGTAACAGTTTTTGGCCACATTCTTACATATGACACCTTTAACCATAATTACTACTGGCTACTGATCCAAACCTTGACCCTAACATAAACCTTAAAACATATATTTACCTTAAAATGTAGTAATTTACATTATGGGGACTTGATATTTGTCCCCATAATGCGACTGTGTAAACAGGTCCCCACAACATAAGGAATTCCAGGTACACACACATAGTATACAGTATATATTAAACCATGGATTTTACTTTGGTTATTGTATTAGAAAAGCAGAGAGGACAAAAGGGAAAGCGATGAGAACAGCACTCAGTGAAAGTGCTGAGGAGCTAATCTCCGACCATGCAAGGAGCTAATCTGAGCTGGATGAGAAACATAAGCGTTAACATTTATTTCATTTTAAAGCGCTCTCGCCATTTCCCTCTGATCTCTGGCATCAACAGTGCTCTGAAGTTTCATCCAGAGAAATCTCATTCGCTGGATATTTTCCTCTGACTTTTTCTGACCATTCTCTGTGAGCCCTAGAGATGTGAAAATCCCAGCAGCATCAGCAGTTTGTGAGATACTCAGACCGGGCCCTGTGGCACCAACAACCAAGTCATGTTCAAAGTCACTTAAATCACCTTTCTCCCCCCGTTCTGATGCTCGGTTTGAACTTGAGCAGGTCTCTCTACCATATCTACATCCCCACATGCATCGAGTTGCTGCCAGGTCACTGGCTGATTAGATATTTTTCAACGTAACCAAGCGATGTCTTAGAAAAGTAGCCATTATCGATAAGATTAATTAGGAGAGGAAGTGGAAAGGGTGTTAGGTGTGATTACAAAACGATTTTGTTCACTATATACAGAGGAACGGGACCGGAGTTTTCAGGGTAGAAGGATCATCGTAGATGATAGAAGGACCAACTGTGATGTCACAGACGGGTCCAAAAGCCAGATTATCCTATTTCATGCTCACATGAACAAGGCAAATGTAGCGGAGAGGACATGCAAATTGCTGTCTAATTGGCCTGTCAGGATACAGAAACCCTGTCACACCACTGTCACAGAGATAGAGAGAGAGAGAGAGTGTGAGTGTGTGTATGTGTGTAAGAGAGAGAGAGAGAACCAAAGAACACAGAATTACAAGATTAGTTTCTCTTGCCATCCAGTGCACATTTCATTAAGTCATTTCACTTCACGTCAGCAGAACCACGGGTCAGTGTTCTGTGCATAAAGAGCAGCTTTTCCACCTCTTCTCTGTCTCGTACAACCAAAAATGAAGAAGAAGTGATGAGAAACTACTCATGAATGGTCAGATCAGATGTGACCATTTGACCCAGTGTAAACCCTACTGTGCGCTTTTTTACCTATTTAAAAAAAATAAAATAATAATAATAATAATAATAACAATAAGCCTTATTCGCCTAACTGTACTTATGATTATTTATTGATTTATTCTCTTTGAGTTTGGTTGTTAAGCATTTACTTGGAGAATAATTTGCGGTGATAACAGTGGCACAGATTAACCGCCAAAGTCTCTCATTTCTGAAACAGTTTGATCTTTAGACTGTGGTAGATAAAAGCAGCATCACAGTTCAAATAAAATAATAAAAAAAAGAGCTGTTTTACACATTACACAAACATTCATGATAACATTTCTCGTTTGATATTTAAAATATTAAGTAAAAATATCAGTAGACTTCTGTGTGCGTGGCTAAGTCCCCATTGTTCCCCATTGTTTTAAAGATGTAGAGCCTAACTTTAAAATATGAACACATGCCCACAGCTTTCAAACTCTTGTCAAATGAGTTCTCATAAAATGCTTAAGGCCATCAGCACCACACGACTCTGTGTTTCTCAGCATCGCAGTGTTTTGTTTTCATGTCCTTTCCCGCATTGCACACATAGTCATGCATTTTACATCACGACTGATGGAGGCAAAGCAGAAGGTGAACAGTTACACAGCACTAGCGAAGTGAGACAGCTGCATACAGTTGGACAACGGCTGAAAATGCCCAGAAGGGCCCACAAAAGGTTTAAGACGTGGATTTTACTTCTCAAAAATTAACATGCACACTCAGTCGGGGAGTGCAAATTTGTATTTAAATCACAATCAAAATGTCGGCTTCTCACAAACGGGATATTAAAAATGTGTGCTCACACCAATAAAACACAAAGCAAATCAAGTGCACCTCTAAACAACAGCTGTCTCACAGCTGCTGCTGCTGTTCCCGCACCACACAGCTCCACATTCTGTGGATGAAGAAACAACAAAAAAATCAAACGTCTAGCACAGAACACAGCTCTTTTTTGCGTGAGTATTAGTGAGAGGGAGATGTAAAGACCACAGGTTTCAGTAACTATTGCTGAGGCACTGGGATGCATCTTCAGAAACAAAAAAGGTGTTTCAGGTCTTTTAGAACTTTGTACATGTTTGCACATGAGACCCAGCCGGGGGTGATCAGCCTCCCTATTCAGCCAGACTCTGCAGCATCACCAGGTCAGGACTCTGCAGAGACCGGCCTGAAAAGCCCCGACATCCCACTTCAATCGGCTCGCAGTGGGGGCTCCAGCCCAGCACTTTGAGCATCTTCGCAGGATACAGTGGGTGAGTTCCACCTCATATAAAAGTTGGTTAGAAAAAAAGGCTTACGAAAAAGGTCAAGAAGAGGCAGTATCCTGTTTTTTTTGTGGGTTTTTTTATAAATTAATAAATAAACAAAATCCCATTACAGCTTTTACAACATAGTTACCTTGTTGCAAGCTCAAAAAGCAATTCCGTCTCATAAGAGGCAAAATCCATGACCTTTACGCATTGATGAATCATCAAGTGTCAGACTGTTGTTGTGTCATACTGGGGGTCAAGCTCACATGAAAACACAGAGATAAGAGGATAAAAAGTAAATATATGGGTGAAATCGTTATGGTAACAAACGATAAAATGCAAAAAAATAAAAGCCAGATTGTGGTCAGGCATGTCATCATGACGACAATTAGGAGGGCGATGTGCAAGCTGCCAGGCCTGGTGCTGAGCTGGGTTATAAAAATGTGCAGCACCGGTGAGAAACAGTGTGGTATGTATACGAAAACGTTGCTTTTTCCATTTGATGCGCTCGCTGTCCATAGATGTTCTAAAAAAAAAAGCGATTGTGAAATTGAAAGTCATCACCGTGTCTGTGCGAGTGTCATCGCAGAGTGACACATCCCATACAGAATAGAAAAAGAGGGTAATAGGGTAATAAGGGAAGGGACTGGGTCCTCAAAGAAATCAATCAGAGGCTAAGGGGGTTGTTGATGCTGTGAGCAACTTGACAATGATGACAGATCTCCAGTGGAGCATTATCAGACACGTAATTACTCAGACCATCTTATGGGACTGCAATTAGCTTTCCTCAACAGTGGGAAGACATGGCATGTTCCAGCACCGTTTCTTTTACGACAAGAAGATTGCAGGTTTGAGGGCCAGTCTCTTCCAGTTTGCATGTTCTTTGCATGTTTGTGTGGCTTTTCTCTGGGTGCTCTGGTTTCCTCCTTCCATAAAGCATTATATGTAAAGAATTCAGGATGTGGCATGTGTACTTCTCATTACCGTCACTCCTGGACCACTTGTGATATCTAGAAAATTCAAAGATTGGCGATCTGTCGAGGGTGTACTCCGCTTTTCACCCTATGTCACCCCACGCGACTCTCATGTGGAGGAGAAAGCGGTAGAAGATGGATACTGGAAAGCAGAGAAATAGAGCTTTGCACCCATATAGTTTACTGTAGCCCTCGGGACTTCCACGGAGCGACCGTCCAATCACAGGCAAGATTCCCCTAAACGGTTGAATAACTGCCAGATATTCAAAGTTATCTTGGAAAAAGTGGGAGGAAGGTGCAAAAGAACTCACTAACTGAACATGTTTTTGAAAATTCTACAGCCATAAAATCAAAATAAATCCAGGCGGCCTGAGTATCATGATGGTTATAAGAGGGCTAAAGGCTGAAAATACGAAAATCACAGAAATCAATGGTGGAAAACAACTCTGTTTAAATCTTTACTTTGACATTTGATTAGAATAAAATGGAACAATTACATAAAATTGAAATATCCATTATTCTCTGCAGGCTTTTTCATTAAAATGTATTTTATCTATTTATTTGTGAACATCGGGCTCTGCAGGGGAACTGGCACGCTGGGAGCAAACATGCAGGTCAGGCAAAAAGATCACATGTGAGCAGGGTCAATAAAGTGTGACAAACATGATATGGTGGGGGGCAGAGAATACAGAGAGGTCTGTGAAGGCGTAGCATGGAACCTGATGTCCTAAGGCAAGAACGAGAATATCAGTACACACAGGCACAGGCTGACAGTTCGCTGAGGACCAGTCCCCTGGTTTGGACAAAACAAATGAATGAGATACAAAATGAGGAGAAAGGCTTGCATCGACAAAACTGCACTACATCTCCCCAAACCGCTAACCACAACTCGTGAACTTGTGAACTCATGTGTCCGATTGCTGCACATGTTCTTTCACAGCACATTATCCTTTTATTGAGTTCACAGCCTTGCAGAAAATATAACACCAAGAAACACGGCACCAGAGTCTAATGAAACAGTATCACACTACATTATGAAAAATACTGTTTCATAAAGTAGTGTTCGTCCAGTTTGAATGGGACCACCAATGCAGACAAAAACAAAAACTGGCATTTATTAAGAGTTGTCACTTGTTGTTGTTTTATGGAGATTCCTGCTTGGTCCAAAAAGTAGCCCTTAAAAGTCCCACCATGTTCATCAACTCTCTGGAAACTTTGTGTATATGTGATTTCCATAGCATTCATTGAGCTTGAAGGTCCCATTTTATGCAAAATCAACTTTTGCTTTAAATATTTTGAACTCTGGAGGTCCTACCAGTGTGAAAAAAGATGACTCACTCATGTTTTTGTGGTCCTCCTCAGTCTAAGCACAGGAGATAAAACACGCGATGTTGACTTCCGCGCTCACCGGGACGTCACAAGACGCTAAATTCATGAAATTGTTGTCTCGCGGGGCTCCGCTTTGTCCATAAAAGACGTGAGAGTGCTGGCGAGGACAACAGTATCCGAAAACCGGAAGACCGCAAAAATTTCTATTCTTGGCTCCACAGTGCAGCACAGAGTTCTACACAAACGTCCAGCCTCAGAGGATTAATCTGTCCAGTGGATACATGTTATATATGAAGGAAATGTACCTGCTAGAGCCTGCAAATTATCACTTTTCCAAATGCTAACTGATGTTAGCTCCCAGTAGCCTCTGTGGCTGATGTCATTTCCTGTCCCTTAAGTTAAGTAATGTGATGTTTTTACTGTATTTAGGGTTAAACAAAATGACATCCTGTGATTCTGATGCTGGAATGTTTATGATGCTTGCAGCAGAGAGAAATGGGGTTTGTAGGAGTCAGTCTTCCTTCCACACGGCATACAAAAACTTTGATGCTCTGCGTCTGTTTCCTGTTGCAGACTTGTCTCACTTTTTACCTCTCAATTAAGCACCCACTGCAGAAACTGCATCACAAAGGCAAAGAGGACAGGGCCAAGGAGAGAGAGAGAGAGATGGGGAAAACAGCCAGACAGGCAAAGTGAACCGCCCGTCTAATCGAGTTCCTCTTCTTGTGGGGGCAAACGGTCAGACACCTGCGTGTTTTGATCCGATTGGTCCCTTTAATATCCTAGATTATCCTTTGATGATGCATCACATTGTCTCTTTCTACTGACTTACCGTCTCCCTTTCAGACACATGCACAGAAACCCATTCCACATATCCCATATTTTCCCAATCTGCATTTGTTTCCGTCTTTCATCTCTTCCCCTCTCCTGATGTCGTTTCTCTCGCCTTATCACCTCTGAAGTGAGTCACACAGCTTGTGCTTTGTCGGATCCCACAGTTTAATTAGCACCTCTGCTTTTGTCACTTTGGTGCAGTTTCACTCTCAAGTGACAGAAGTACAGGTTTTTGGCAAAGTCAAACACACTTCAGGTATTTTTGAAATGATTCTCAACAGCACAGCCAAAAAAACAACCACAGCCCGTGGTGAAACAATAATGTCATTACTTTCTCATCCAGTCTCAGTATTCTTTCATTATAAAGTATTCTGCTGTTTCTAAGCAGTTGGCTAAAACACATGTACCCATCACAACATACTATATTGTCTTGGTGACACTATCTGCACAAAGGAAAAAAAATACAATAGAACTTTAAGCAAAACAGCTCTATGCAGAGATCAGTTTTAATGAGCAGAGAATGCGCTTTTTTAAAAAACCCTTTGTGTCTTTGATGCAACAACAAGCAAACCGGTGTGACTGCGAGATATCACCGCTGACAATTATTCAGCTGTCAGGTAAGTCGTGTATCAAAAACAACAGTGTATTATGCTCTCACTTGGAACTCAAAAATCCTGCTCACCGCTCAGTTACGATTATAAGTCCTTTATTTTCAAAATCATAGGACGAGCATTAAATGGATTTTGACCAAAAACAATAGGACAAGATACACGACACTGACTGAATTGCAATTCTACTGTTCTGTAAGATATGGAGTGACACACAAACAATGGCACTAAAATATTATACACGAAGTTTTGACTATGATTTATTATACTGAGTTAGCAGCTAGCATCGATGACAGTGGTGGATGGAGTTAAAACGCTTCTACCACACTTCAAACAAAAGATGTGTGCACCGGAGACACTTATGTCAAGTTTAGCTTAAATCATACTGAGATGCAGACTGGATATGAGTTGTGCAGGAATCTGTGATTACACAAACACAAAGACAACTCTTTTATTCTCATTTGTCGTTGTTGTTCACTGCCCTACAGTCACTCATGAGTCACTGAGCATGACAATAAGCTGCTCATCTGATGATCTCATCTGTCCGACAGCGTAGCAACACATCGCCAGCGTTAACCTTTATTCTCCCTGCCGTCTTTTTAAACGCCAGTTCTCTTTCTGCCTCAGCTTCTTCTTCTCGCTGCTGTTATTGTGCGTGCGCGTCACGTCCCCATCACTGCCCGGTCTTTACAGATTCATCATCCTACAACCTTTATCAGTCAAAGCAAGTCATCAACCACCTTCACCACCGGTGTCTGGGGATTTATCTTGCAGACGCCCTAAGTTACCTAAGAGTCTAACGGTGCTTTTCAACTCTAAAGTTCTAGCATAACTCGGCTCGACTCGACTCTTTTTGATTTCGATATTAGCGATAGTACCTGGTGTTTTTATTGGCTGAGCGGATACTAAAATGTGACGTGGACAGTTGGCCACTGATTGGTCAAAGAGCGTCGTCACTGGAAGAGTCATGAGCGTGTTGTCCGACAGTTAAAAAGACTTAAAAATCCTGAAAACATGGGTTAATCTCCAACAGTTACCAAGGAAATGTCTAAGATCTCAATATTTAACAGAGGATTTGCACTGCAGAAAGACGGCGATCTTGAGCCGAATCACAACCCATTCAGCCATATTTTTGTTCAGTAACAGAATGAGTCTACGCTCCGGTCATGCAGGAAGTGACCTATCCGTAGAACAAATCTGATTCTAACGATTCAGTACGCCAAAAATAACTGCAGTGCTATGACGACCTCGCCCACGTTGAGGGTCGTTCCGTGACGGTCTTGCTAGAACTGTGTAGTGGAAAAGCACCATAATCATCAGAGACTCTATCAGGACATTATCATCGCATTGGCAATCTTTAAAAAAAAACAATTATCTTCATTCAGTTAGCTCTCTTGACTGAAACAGAGTGAGAGTGATGGGTCAATGAACACTGGTGAATAAAATTATCATAATAATATAATAATATTGTGGGGATTTTACACTACTCGAGCTGTGTTAATGTTTAACTGGATCCAAAGCAGTGTTTGTGTGTTACTAGCATGACTGTGGTTGCTCACCTAGGTCAAATTTTTAAAACTTACCAGGGTTAGTCACTCAAAAAGCTGGTTGTTGATCTCAAATGCATACTTAAAGGCGCCACATGTAAGAATGTGGCCAAAAACAGGTACGACACTCAAATTCAAAATACCGAGGTCTTTTCTCCGCCATTGTAGCTCAGATGTAACTAGCAACTCGGCAGCTGAGACTGCAATGATTGGTGAGAAGGCAGTAGGTGGCGCCACATGCCAAAAACATCATTTCAAAACATAAACATGTTTTGCGGTCCACAATTTTCTTTTTTTTTAATGTGAATATTTTGGCTGTACTGTTGTTGTTTGTGAGTTCAGTTTGTTATATGAACATTATTCCTGAGTCTCTGTGACATATTAGCAGGATTTTACGGCCAGTTGCTTTATATTTATTACATAATGCACCTTTAATAAAACATAAAACACTTAAACACACGTAGACAAAGCGTAAAGAATCAGACTATTTTGGTAATCGATACATTTGAGTGCTTTTTTAAAATATTTTTTAAGCGTCATGAATTTTAGAGCTGAAATAGGAAATCGGAAAAATATGAATACATTGTTTGGTTTGTGCGAGCCATTTGAGAACATCATCATTTCAATGTGGAGGAAACATCGATCTGCATTTTTCAACAATTTATGGACCAAACAAGTAATCAATAAATGGAGAGAATAATCAACAAGTCAATCAATAAAAAATATTGCAGCCCGAACAAATTATGCCTCTCTCTCAGTTTTATTGACAATCTGTCTCTATTTTTCCTCTCTCTCTCTGCGATCACCACTCTATTTTCTCCCAAATCTCCCAAGTACTTTTGTTCTTTTACACATAGTGGATTCTGCAGAGGGAACGATGCATCACAGTGCATTAAACTGGTGCTATGATGAATGGGGAGAATGCAAGCTTGTTGACTGTGGCCTTGAGATAAAGAACAGAAAAATGAAACCGCCTGCATGCCTCGCAGCACCCTGAAGTCCACCGCCACCATTCCTCATGCTAATTTTGTTTGAGAATACGCGATCGGCCCGCGTACTTCTCAATCCACACCTTTGCTCTGAAGGAGGCGTTGAGTGGGGACTTGAAGGTTGAGCTCACACAATGCCATCATGGCATGCAGTAATAAGAATGAATCTTCGTGACGCCTGTCTCTGCATGCGATGTTGAGGTTAGGCCCATTACTGTATGTGAGTGCAGCTTACATCAAAGTAAAAAAATGTGGTGCCACAGAAAAAAAGAGACAGAACAT
The DNA here is from genome assembly GCF_963457635.1 of Microchirus variegatus. Lineage (NCBI taxonomy): Eukaryota > Metazoa > Chordata > Actinopteri > Pleuronectiformes > Soleidae > Microchirus > Microchirus variegatus. Next base: position 13,411,727 of record NC_139806.1, read on the forward strand.
GAAAAGGGAGGGAAAGTAGAAAAGAAGATATAGATACAAAAAAAAGTGGAAAAAGTAAGAAGTAAAAATAGGGGGAATGTATAGTATGAGGCATCCAGAGAAAAAGCACTCGTGGGTGAAGGAGACTGGAAAGGAGAGGGAATAAAGGATGATGAGATGTGTACAAGCGAGAAGAAAACAGCCGAGTGCTTAACAATCCTCATCCTCGTTCCCTCAATGCAATTAACGTGGAGCCATAAGGACGTCCTACTTACTCCTCCTCCGCGGTGAAACAAAACCGCGACGGATGAGCGTGTCAGTAATGCATATGTGACGGCCGGTATATTATGGGCCTGCAAGGAACAAAGTGTCGAGATAGCAACGGGAAGAAAGGCTGGGCTGGATTGAGAAAGAAGGGAATGTGGCATTAGTCGAGAGAGAAAGACACAAACTGGGGCACAGTGGAATGTGGGGATTTGAGAGAATAGTTACAGAAGGTGTAAAAGAGCTGTAGAGCAGGTAAATAAAGGGAGATAAATGACAGTTGTTTCCCAGTCTCCTTGGTAGCTATTGTACGGGGATCCATTCATTAGACCACATTCAATGAAAACATTCAATGAGAAATATCACCAGCCAGCCCCCGGAACACGGCTCTACTTTTTCTTCTCCGGCAATATTTCACCAGACTCGACCTTCTCGAGTCAACAAAAAAAATGTGTTGAACGTGGAGAAAAGCAATCAAAAGTAATTTCCTCTCTAGTCAGCCTGCTCATTGTGGCGTTGTTAAGCCTTCACTGCGTCCCGGCTTTGGTTACCAGGGATAAGAAATGTTCTGTAAATGACTGTAAGTCATGGATTACAGAGAGACATTGGCAAAGATCTGTAAGAGGATCTTTTGTATGTCTAAATAATGACTGTTGCATAATAGATCCAGTATATTTCATGTTTTTAATCACCGTCTTCCTACATCCTCTATCGCATCATTCAATCTTTATATATGGTGCATGTGCATAGTACACTGGAGTGCAGTCGGGGTAGCTATTCTGTGTAATAATGCACTTTTTGACACTTGACTGTGTGTTTGAATGTGGCAGCATGTGGTGCTTTTCCACAACCTAATAAGAAAAAAATCCGTATCCATCTTCTGACCACTCAGGCTCTGCCTTCACGCGTCATCCTCATCATCAAAAGATCGTTTGTTAGAGTGTTGGCAGTCAGTTCCCCGTATAGTTACATATTTAGAAGAAGAAGGCACATGTGTGCGCTGCCTCTCTGCGCTCACAGCAATGTCATGGATTGACGCTGACGTGCCATCTAGGTCATGGATACGCCAAATTTACATGGTGGACATGATGTATGATGACATTTTTTTTTTTTTTTTTTTTTTAAAGCTTTCCCTTGAGGAACATATTCATTTTTGAGTGACCAGATTTATGCAGGAAGGGACATCTTCAAATACTAAGCTTTATTAAACACTGTATTAGTGGAGTCAGGGTCATGTTTCAAATAATAATCCATCAGTGAGGTTGAATTTCATACTTTATATCGTTTATTATTGTGTGCGTCGACAGCAGCAGCAGCAGTTCTGAAATACTCCACGTGCTTATAAATCGGGATTTTGTGTACATAAGTAACGGATGAAATGAAGATCAATTCAATTAGATTTGGAGCCAATCCCAGCTGACATCGGGCAAAGGCAGGGGGTACGTGCTGGTTGCCAATAAAAGCTCCACCTGATTTTCTCTTAATCAAACAAAGCTCTGCTGTGTTGTTAGTGGCATTGCCACGCTGGTTTTTAAAGGATTCTCTCTCGGCACATTACTGATAGTGTGTGCCATAGTATTTAGGTTACACTTTATAATGTAGCATGTATACAGCACAGAGCTTTTAGACTTCACACTCTTTAAAGGTGCCACATGTAAGAATGTGGCCAAAAACGGTTACTACATTCAAATTCAAAATACCGAGGTCTTTTAGGTTTCGTTTTTCTAACTGGCAACCCGTGGTTGCGCGGCAGCTGAGACTCTACTGCGCCACATGCCAAAACATGATTTCAAAACATAAACATGATTTGCAGTCTGCAAAATATGTTTTTTAATGCAAATATTTTGTCTGTACTGTTGTTGTTGGTGAGTTCAGTTCGTTATATGAATATTATTCCTGAGTCTCTGTGACATATTAGGAGGATTTTACGGCCAGTTGCTTTAGATTTATTCCATAATGCACCTTTAAGGTCAATTTACCCATTATTTATAGACCAGCTCACACATTAAGGTGAAACAAACAAATGTACGGTTGTGGCATCGGCAGAAAAACACACACATTTAAAAAAATGAAAACGGTGGACGAGAAAAAAAAAATAAATCGCTGAGCATCAGTTCTTCATGGCTGTCAGCGTTGGGATTAATAGGAGCCATTTCACCGTAATGAGCTGTTAAGCGTTCGCTGCTAAAAAGCCTCTTTGTTTGCCTTTGACTCTCAGAATACTTTGTCTGATTAGAACAGCTCCCTCCGCGTGCGTCTCTTCGCTGTCACTGTCACCGTGACAGTGTGTGTTTGCGACAGCTGCCTGATTTCAGCTCTTGTTAGACAACATAATCAACTCCTGAAACTACAGTATTACGTGTAGATGAGGTTGATTGTGATGCCTTACTGGTATTGTTGCACGTGGACTGTACCTTTGACTGTGACTCAGTCAGCGCTTGTACTCCCTGTTACGGAGATTTTTTGATTATCAGGTGAGATGACAATGATGTTAAGTTGAAGGATTTCACTGTAGACAGCTCAGATTCGAGGAGACAAAGCCTGACATCTGAACAGTGAGACATCATTGCAGATTCTGCAGCGTGCCAGGTCTGACACACATAGTTAGTAAGACTCGAGATTGTATATTAGGTCAAGATGCCTGGCACCTTGGCATCTAGTGAGGGAACCTTTTGTGTCTTATCCTAAGTTATGGCTGCTAATATTGTACAGCAGGTCCGGCTATAAGAATATGTGAGTAATTAAACTTAAAAGTTGGCTGAAGATAGAGAAGAGAATTTTCTCTCACACTCGCAGCCCCAGTTTTTGTATGAGAGGAACCTGGCCCACTGGGCTGTGGAGACCTTTTCTCACAGTAGGCTCTCAGGCAGTGGATGCAGAGCAACTATAAATCCACTGTGATATCCAGCAAAAGGGTACATTCCCTTGAGCCCCATTGTTCCCTCTGTATAACATTTGTGGGTGATGTTAGGATTCTAAAGTAACTTTTGGTCATCATTTTTTGTGTGTCCTTCACCTGAAAAAAGAAATCTGAACACAGCTGTATAGCGAGCACACCGTACAGATTGTGTGCTCTCTAGGATGTCAAATCAAGACGTAGAGGAGAAAATTAATACGGGCATCACCGAGAGCTGACAGCCCTCGAGAAGAGATTATAGATTTTTCCATTTTTGAGTGGAATCTTTTGGTCAGGTTAATGAAGCGTCTCAGCTCGTCTTATGAGGCAAAGAAAAGGGATGACGCATGGCTTCAATTAGCAGATGCCATGAATACATCCCCCTGTCGGTGGGTGTGTGTGTGTGTGTGTGTGTGTGTGTGTGTGTGTGTGTGTGTGTGTGTGTGTGTGTGTGTGTGTGTGTGTGTGTGTGTGTGTGTGTCGGGTGGTGCATCTCATCTAAAAGTCTGAAACCTCCCAAGATCATAAAAATGTAAATGCATTATCATACACATCAATACTCCCGAACCAATCTTTTGTCTTTCTTCCAACTCAAAGTTTCCACACTGTCATGACTTCAAACAACTTTAGACCAGAAGTACAATATATGTATATAGTACATATATATATATATTATATAATATATAAAGAAAACCCAGCACTTTGCAGGGTCATTAGAAATAAATCCGCCAAGTATTAGGTCAAAGGGATGACAGCTGTCGAGGAAAATCAAGGGAAAATCATGAGGTTTGTAGATGACAAGAAGAAACGCCTTTAAAACTATTTACCATTTACTGCAAAGGTTGATAAATGGAATTCAGTCTCCATGAAAAATCGTGAGCACAGAGAAAAGATGGATCAATGTGTGTGTGTGTGTGTGAGAGAGAGAGAGAGAGAGAGAGAGAGAGAGAGAGAGAGAGAGAGAGAGAGAGAGAGAGAGAGAGAGAGAGAGAGAGACAATGAATGTGTGCAGTACTGTACTTAATGAAAGTAATGTGTGTTTCCTACCAGCATAAGGAACTGGGGCATCCTTATCCAGGGCTACCAGAGGGGGGTCCAGCAGCACCGTGTCCATGTTCTCTGTGATCACACCATGGTAAGACGTCTCTATCCACGGCTTGTGCTTGTTAACTGTGGTGGAGAAGGATAAAGAGGATCAATACAATAAATGTTACAATCTTCGCTTTGGACGAGACAAGGTCTAAAACAGTTTGGGTAACATTTCTAACTGGAATCTTTCTGACATACAATCATAAGCCACGCCCCATATTCCCATATTATACCCTATTTCTCCAAGTTAACCTAGTTCCCTGGTGTCCTGGTCAAAATACCATAAGGATGAAGCACCACAGCAGTTAAACGCTATGTTTAGTAGTTTCTCTTTAGGTCCACCCTTATAAAAAAAAAAAGTAAAACGACACTTAAGGGACAGGAAATGACATCAGCCACAGAGGCTACTGGGAGCTAACAGCAGTTAGCATTTGGAAAAGTGATCATTTGCAGGCTCTAGCAGGCACATTGGCGTCATATATAACATGTATCCACTAAACAGATAAATCCTCTGGGGCTGGAAGTTTGTGTAGAACTCTGTGCTGCACTGTGGAGCCAAGAATAGAACTTTTCACGGACTAGCGGTTTTCGGATGCTGTTACCCTAGCAAAAACTCTGGCATGTTTTACAGACAAAGCGGAGCTCCGCGAGACAACAATTCCAGGAATTTAGCATCTTGTTGAGTTCCAAGGAGCGCGGAAGTCAACATTGCGTGTTTTATCTCCTGTACTTAGACTGAGGAGGACCACAAAAACATGAGTGAGTCATAATTTTTCACACTTTGGTAACTCCAGAGTCCCAAACATATGTATTAAAATTATTAAAAAGTTGATTTTGCATAATATGGGACCTTTAAATATTTACTATGGTATAGATTTAAAAAGGAGTATTGCTAAATGACACTCATACACTACTGTAATTCCAAAATGATAATTGAATGAGGTCAAATGCTTCCAACATGTATTCATTTCTTCAAATAGCACAGAACAATCAAGTATTGATTGCAGCAATTGCCATTTGCAAATTGCATTATTTTAAATCGTGACTTTGAAAATGGTAAATTGCTCAGCTCTGGATTGGACAATAAAATACAGCACTTCACATGTTTCTATTGATCTTTATGAAAGGTGCCGAGTCACAGCAGGACACACAATCATGTTTAAACATTATGTTTTGCATCAGATTGACGTCAAAGCACAACACGACATTTACAGATGGACAAGAGGACTAATGGAAGCCAGAAGTTGAACACTGTGGACAAAATATTGACGACTATTCTGCATTATGAGGAATAATTAACATGGGTCTAGTGCTACAGTAATATGAAAAGATATTATCAGAAGGTACACACAAACAGGTTTCCCTGGACAGGTTTTTATATATGATTGCATTGCTTCAAAAATGTTCCCTATGTTCTCTGACAAAGCAGTAAAGAACGTCACAAATGTGAAAAAACTCGGAATGTGTCTCCTTACTAGTGGTTGCACAAGCAAATGTAATTGATGTGGAAGTTTACAGGGTCTTAAAAAGGTTTTTGTGAGATGTTTTCGAGGTGTAATTTTAACCTAGACATTCAGTCGCGCACAACAGAATCCACATTGAACCTTGGTGCTCGCTTCCTTCCTTTCTTTCCTTCCGTCCTTCCTTAAACTAGAATTCTATCCGTCTTCTACAGACTGACTGACAACATTCAAACTTTTCAAAATATTCGGGCAGTGGATGATGTTCTGTGCTCGGTTGTGTACAACGTCTTAGTTCAAAATGTTTTTCATCACTTTAATGTATTTGGTATGCAAAATAACTTTGATAAACAAATCTTTCTTTTCTTCCTCTCCGTCCTTTCCTCCCTCAGTGTTTCTGCTTGCACCGAATCAAAATCTCTGTATGGAGAGACGCATTTTTGTCTAATGCCAATTAGCAGATGACGTGTCCAGCTGGCAGTGATTTAAAATTCATCAAACTGCTGCTAAAACCCATTTGTGAAACCAGTATTTTTGTCCTACTATTCTATTTTCTCTGAGCTTGCCACCATCAAAAGTTGTGCAAATGAGGTCAAAGAAAAGGAGGAAATGAGTGCGGGCTTTGTACAAAGGAAACAGAAACTTTAATCACTGTTAACTTAATTTTTTTCAGATCTGTATTGGATTCGTATGAAAAACAAAAACACAAAAACATACTGAAGAGATGAAATAGAAAAACACACGCACACTGTGTCAGTCTATTTCTGATTCATCTCAAGGCATCGATAATTCTTCTGGGAATCAATAAATCTCCTGATATTTTTCATTCTCATTTGTCTTCAGACCCACTCATCACTCTATGGGACTTAAGCCATGCCGAGACAGAGTGGGAAGAGAATTATTGGGAGCAAGCGGAATCACAAGGGAGGACATTATTCATACAAGGAGTCTCATCTCGTGCGCATGCAGGAGATGGAAAGCTCTGCAGTGCACAGCGTGACTCTGCTGCGCTGGATTGTGGAGAGCGGAGCGCCGTCTTCAAATTGTGTTTAGGTGTTTTACACCCAGCATATTTTAGCTTTAATGCTGGAAAATCAGTCCCGAAAAGCACACAAGCACACACACTATATACAGTGTGTTGTAGCTTCGTCTGCATACCTGCAGCTTCCCTTGGATTTAATTTCCACCCAGACATGAAATGAAATGAAATGAAACAATCTCACAAAAAGACTCTTCAAAAATCAAGAGCACATTAGACCGAGGTGCTGAGGTGACTATAAAATAGACTATAAACATGAGCATTATTGAAATGATTCTTCATTTTTGTGTGCTGGCACTTGCCACTGTAAGTACATATTAATCCATGCTCATATTTACATTCAAGATGTCTTCAGTGAGTCTAACATCGGCCCAAAGCTCGTGCAGCTCACTCATGTGTGGCAGCTTCAATTTCTGGCTCGAGGTCTTTACATTTATCCCAAATAAATTGGGTGGCGGCCGAGGCAGCCAAGCTGTGACTTTTTAAAGGAAGTCTAATGTAAGAGTTGTTTGGTGGAAGGGGCACACATCAAAGCATGGATATGGGCTATTGCCAAAATGGTTCCCATGACATGTAGTGTGCCGTGAAGCCATTAGTGGTGCTTTTAAGGTGTTCATCCTTGACATCCTTGTGCTGAGCCACGGCAATGAAACCAAAATTGAGGTAAGCTTGCAATCACGCTGCAAAAAAAAAAAAAAATAAAATCAGGATGGAACTGGTGCCGAGAAAAAGCAAGCTCCTAACAGAGAACTCTAGAAGCTAATTCGTACCTACACACGTGTCCATTGAAATGCTTCCTTTTCATTTCTGGTGCTTTTTCACTATACAGTTCGACTCTACACGGTCTGGGTACCAGGCACGTCGTTTTCTATTACTAAACCTCCTTAATGTGGGCGGGATGGTCATACATGTAGCACGGCGGCGTGAAAATCAGTAAATCAAACTTAAAATTTAAATGGGTTGTGATGCGGCTTTTAGAAATGCCCTTGCTAAATGTTGTAGACTTTCCTAATTTTTTGAAGGGTTTTTCACTGATCTACAGTTATTGTTCGGTTTGATTCCAGTGTCGAACGTCGTGCTCATGACTCTTCCAGTGACGACACTCTATGACCAGTCAGTGGCCACCAGCAGTCTGTAGACGTCACATTTTAGTGGCTCAGCTCGCTGGGAACCTCGCCAGAGCAGGTACTAAAAAAAAGCACCAGGGACTAAAGACCTGCATTGGGAGTGGGTTCCCGCGGGATCCAACTCAAATCTCGCGGGAGCAGGTGGTTTTAAGGTTGCCGCGAGCGAAAGTGGTCGGCTAAATATAGACAGCAGGTCCCAAGATTATTGGCAGAATGGAGAGAGCAACTGCAGTTGCTGATAATATTAAGGCTGGAGATTATGAAATTAAAGCAAATACCGGAAAATCCGATATCTGGAACAGGTTTAACATTGTTAAAAAAGAAGAAGGCAAAAAAGCTGGACTTTGTGTGTTGTAACAAGTGTGGCAAAGTGCTTGTATACAAAGAGCACAACTCTGGCACTTCAGGGTTGAGAACACACACCTGCTCTGTGCTGCCCTGGTCAAAGGAAGCTGCTTCTTTTCAGAGACAAAACAGCAGAGACTACAGTAGAACTGTGCTGTAAACTGTGCTGTAAAGACATTCCGCCTCCCGGTTTTGCTGCCGGCTTTGATTTGATCGTTGTTGTCTTTGCTATAACATACTACAGCATGTCGTTATCATCGCCGCTTTTTTGCTTGCGGCAGAAGTTGAGAAATGTTCTACATTTCAAGCCGCAGTGCGCGAATCAGCATCAGCCAATGAAAACACATTTCACTAGCAGCAGGCACTCGCCAACCAAATCATGTTTAAAGGTGCCATATGTAAGAATGTGGCCAAAAACGGTTACTACATTCAAATTCAAAATACCGAGGTCTTTTAGGTTTTGTTTTTTGACGTAACTGGCAACCCGTGGTTGCTCTGCAGCTGAGACTCTGGTGACTGCAATGATTGGTAGACGGCAGTAGGTGGCGCCACATGCCAAAACATGATTTCAAAACATTGCAGTCTGCAAAATATTTTTAATTTCAAATATTTTGGCTGTTCTGTTGTTGTTGGTGAGTTCAGTTTGTTATATAAACATTATTCCTGAGTCTCTATGACATATTACAAGGATTTTATTAGGCCAGATGGTTTAAATTTATTACATAATGCACCTTTAAGGTCCAAACTGAGCTCTCAGACAAGGTTGTTCTCCAACATTTTGCCGATTATTTTTTTTGTCAAAGTGCAGCCAACAATAGCAGACGTGGCGGACATTATCACTTCACCACCGCCGTGACAGACACCGCTCTGCTGACCTCCGATATTCACCAAGGGTCAGGCCCAATCTCCATCAAGCACTAAAGCGATGCACGCACATTTGAATCTCCTGTTAGCATACGATTCATTCTCTGGTGGCCATGAGGCCAAGATAGTGGCCAACGAGAAGACATTGTGCTGCCCCTGGAGTCCTGCCACTGGCATAAGTAATGATAAACCAGCTGATTCCTCCTTTAATAGGGTTACATGTGTCACTGGCTGGAATATGCTCAGTGTCTCTGGCTACCTCCTGAGTGTCTGCGGCCATTACAGCATTAGACTCCACATTATGGAGGGCTAAATCATTTAGAAGAAGAAATAGTATAAACATGGATCTCATGCAACAGGGGACATAATCTGATATTACAGTGATGTGAAAAAATGGAATACATAAAAAAGATTTCCCGTAAATCACATTACTGCATTTTAGTGTCACCTCGTCCACACTGAAATAAAAAAATAGTATTGTAGGGACACATGACAAGCGATAGTTCACGTTTGTATCTGAAGTATTGTTCGACGTAAATCACGTCGCGTACGTCTTAGCGTTTATTCGATTACAGTGATACAGCAATGAATACGCAGGCAGATTACACCAAGACAGTCGTGACTGTGCAATTTAAAGCCAGACACCAGGGACAAAAGTGGATCATAGAGAAGGATATACTGTACGAGGAAGAAATGAGGAGGGGGGGAGGGGTACAAAACACAACATGTAAGATTATTTTATGAACAAGCAGAGGAGAAAGAAGAGAAGAGGCAGCTGTAGTGAAGGCAGTGGGGTGAGAGGGTTGAGGAGGAGGGGGAGGTAAAAGCGGAAAAGGACTCAGAAAGAAAATAGGGCAATATGAGAAGGAAGCAATTACCAACACGTCCTTTATGAAGAATACCCTCCTGCCCATAGGACCTCACAAATCCTTCAATTTATTCTCCTATTGAAAATATTAAATTGAATTCCTTAGATACATTGCAAGATTACACACACATATTGAAATAATAGGACTGATCCGAGGAGGCTCCATCCCGCTCATGTGCAGAAAAAGGTCGAACCAAGGTTTTTTTTCTAAACAGATGGGCAAGAAAAATTATTTTTCACACCCAGCACCAAACAAATTGGTCATTTTAATGTTGTTATTGTTGCCTTTCAAGCGAATTCTGGCTGAAAACATTGAGGCCGCTTCGTCACTACAACGTGTAAAATGCATTTACACGCTGTGTACACGTTGCATTAACACTCCCGTTTGATTATTGCTCTTGACTTTTTTGGTCACGTTTTGTTTTCCTCATTGAACGTGTTTCCTGTCTCTGTCTTTTATCAAGAATAAAGGTTTTAAAAATCCATAAAAGGTTGTTTTTTTTAATTATTATTATTATTAATAGCAGAACCAGTGTCCAGTAGCCAATAAACCACTGGTCCAGTTATCAGTGGCTTTAAAGCACATACGTTTAGAAAGAAAGAATTTGCAATATACTATTTTAGCTCCATGTTTATCACCTGCTGGTGCAAATGCCTTCATACAATAATGTCTTTTAGCACGTTGGATTGTACAAATACAGCCCACTGATAATTCCCTTATTGTGTTCCTTACTCCATTTTCTAACTTGATTAAAAGAGCAAGTAACAGCACTGCCAGAAAGCATTCGATCATTGTTAATTAACTGTACGTTATTAATTTCACAGAAACTACAAGCATGCGAGATCATTTAAAATGTTATTTATTATTATTTAATTAACAAAAATGCAATACTTTAAAATTCAATATTCAAGCTTTGGAGAAAACAATAACCACAAATATTCGTCGCCATAATTAAATCAGACGATTCAACAGTATCTTTATCGTTGGTACCTTGGACAGAAAACAATGACTTTTTCATGACAATTACTCACTCTTACAGGGATTTGTTCCTGGGGGAGAGTTTATGTTTATGGTGCTGTTATAGTTTAACAGTTAAAGTGGTCCGAGAATTAAAAGGGAAGGTTCACAGTCATTCAGCTCAGTTTTTGTGGAGGTGTGTTTGAAGTTTGGACAATTTAATCCCATCACATTACACTCTAAACGTCCACTGATGGCATAATAACATTTAGTCCTTATAGGAGTTCATTACGTGCAGTGGTTCTCGCCCATCGTGAGCAAACAAGTTCCATCTGAACTAATTAGTGTGAGCGAAAATGTTGTATAACTTTTTATGAGTCACTGTTGACAGCGAGGGAAGCACAGTAAGTGACCCGCGACAACTATACGGAGATGATAAATCGGTGCTAATAATTATTATTATGTAGGGAAACATTATCAAAACAATACACAATACGCCTCTATAAAAAAAGACCGTGTATATGGGCCTTATTTTCCTGACAGGGAGAGTTTGTGACTTCAGTTACACTGTAGAGTCTCTTATGATGCTTATGCTGACAGCATTTTCAGTGTTTGTTCACTCTGGATAACGTCATTCGCTGTCCGACTATCTCTGAGAGACGAGCAAATGCTCGGCAAATGTGTGTTTTTTTTTTCAAGTGATAACACACCTTCACAAACCTACTTATGTTAGTATATTCCATTTCTGCACACACTGGAGATTTAATGAGTTATTCTTTCCTGCAACTACAACATCAGCACTCTCCAGACTTCAGCGCCCATCGGAGAGCAAGGACCAAATCATTACATTAGGTCCATAAGTACTACGAGCATCAGGGCTTTGACTTTTTAACTCCAAGTGCTTAAGTGTAAAATGCAGTTAGTAAGAGCAGAGCAATTAGCCATATTGACTGTTGCACAAGCCCTGCACTTTAAGCAAAACTATGTTGGAGCTGACCGCTGGGTCATTTTCAGAACATAAATTCTTCCCACTCCCTCTCTCTCTCTCTGGATCCTTCCTATACCTGTACAGAGAGATTTGTTATTTTACTGCTGCTGTGGAGGTTGTTGTTGTTGTTGTTTTCTTAACATCTCATTACAGGGGGCATAAAATCTCCATCAACCAGTAAGGGGGGGGTTTTGATTTAACTTGTCCCTAACCCACAATATCTCACATACTGAATAGCAAGATGTGAGATACACACGATCCATAATTGCTGTGTGACATACAACTTCCTCATGTATTTCCTGTCTGGTGCTGACTGCAAAAACACAAACAAAAGCAAAACAAAGCCTCTGTGTTTAACTGATATCATTAATATTTCTAGTAGATTCAAGTCGATGGGCAAAGTTACTTTCGTATGCAACAGTGTTTTTGGAGAATAGATGGACCAAAAAAGAAATGAAGACCACCTACTGCTGAAAGAAGAGGGAAATAATTACAATCACACAGAGAGGAGAAGAAAAAAACTGAGAGCAAAGTACAGTAGGGTAGGAAGTTAATGAACTGTGATGGTATTGTAGTTCCTCCTGAGCGTGAGATGAAACTCTGCAGGTGTCTAATTTGCATGAATCTGATGAGCAGGAGAATTCCATGGAGACATGGACAATGAGCAGCAGGAGTTCTTACAGAGCAACAACTCTGAGCTAAAAAAAAAAAAGAAAAAACTCTGAGTTGAAAAAACACCAATCCAAGATGTTCTCCGTGTTAATATATGATAAACAGTGGCGATTAACGTAAGAGAACAAGCTCAGCTTCCTCTAAAATGTCGAAGTCTAAGGTGGGCAAGGCACTGTCGCTTGATTGGAGGACATGTCTGAAAGGCGGAAACCAGTTTTTGATTGACAGCGTTGCAGAAACAAACACGACAATGGAGCCTTTTTTCTTTGGGAGTGAAGTCTGTAGACACACAGCATTTCAGTTTTACATAATTATTGTGTTTCCTTGTTCTGGTTGTTCGTTTGCAGAATTTATGTAAGAATTTATAGAAATAACTGGGTCCAGTTGACAGAAACCGCCACTGATGACAAATGAGATTTTCTTGACTCAAGACAAAGAGAGTCGACAGTAATCATAATCTGAAGCTTAAAAAAAGAACTCAGGATGAGTGAAAATAAATGTTGGAGACAAATTGAGAGTTTAAACCAGTTCGTATATTAAGCCAGGTATCAAGTAACTGTGGGGGAAAAAGCCAGAAGGTTTATTATTTGTATTCCAGGACTCGTCCAGTCAGCGTCACACTCCACATACCAACACCTGTGTTTTGACACCAGCTAGCGCTTAGCATGCAGGGCTAATGTATGAGCAGCAGAGTGAAAATGGAGCACAGCAAACAGTCAAAAGCCTGGCTGTGCTGCAACACAGGGGAGACAGCCACAGAGCAAAAAAAATCACACTCGACGACATGCACGACAGGCATATTGACTGTTATTATAGTTAAAGATTAATGATAACATCCCTACAAATTACATTTTATGTAACATTTAACACCCTGATTTTGCCGAAGCTAAAGCAACATGTCTGCTGTGTGCTATGAGAGCTTTTTTTTTTTTACATGCTTAAGTATTTGAAAGGAGTGATGTGAAAGTGAAGTGGAGGGAAAAGCAGAAAAAAGAGCAGAGAGGAGGAGGAGGAGGATAGGCAGAGAGGATGTGATATCTCCATTACCAAGCGGCAGAGAGATGAGCCATGGTGAGGAGAAATAATGTGACTGGCTCCAATTGAGTTAGAGGCCGTTCCACTCTGCAGATACGGGCTTCATAATGATGATCAACCAGCGCAAACAGTCCACCATTTCCTCTTATTTCAGCTTACTTTAAACGCAATAATATCACAATCTCCAGAATTGTATCTTTACACATTCAATGTTTGTGCAGTAAAAAAAACAAAAAAACATCCACAGTTTAAACAGAAATTACCCACCAAATTAAAAAAAAAGGTATATGTGACAAATCAGAATTATCAGCTTCTTACATAAAAGAAAGTGATGGATTACAGGGAAATGTCAGTTCTAAAATCAGTAAGTGGGGATTAAATTTATGGGTTCTAATCTATATCGCCTAATAATTTGCAGTGGATGCATGTGGCTCTATCTTTTATTTTATTCACGACATTAGCGTTCATCAGGCAGAGTAGTTGTTTGGTCCGTAAAAATGTCAGAAAATGTTGAAAAATGTCGCTCGGTGTTTACCAAACCCGGTAATGACGATGTTCTCAAATGTCTAATGCTTTCTTTGATATATGGAGCAAAGAAACTATTGGAAAAAAAAAAAATAGAAAAACACTCAAAATAGCTCACGGTTCATTTAGACATCCACAATCTTTTTTGCCTCTGCCGTCAGGAGGTCATGACAGTGTGGATACCTGACAGAAAATGGCATTGAATCCACATTTTTGCGAAGATTTAGGCTTTTAAAGGCTGTGGTGTTAAACTTTTGATCAGCTGATGAACAGCCTATTTCAGTTTAATGGTTGTTTGCAATAAATAATAGTTTACTCAAATGTTTTTTTGTCTCACTGCAATTTCTTCTTTTTGCATTTTAAAGCACTGTTTAGAACCTTCTTAATATCCAACAGTGCAAAATGTAATTTCTAGCAATTTTTCATCTGATCTTAAAATTTCCAAGTTGCTGTTGAGCTGCTGTTCCTCTCGAACACCTGTATCAGATCTTTGCACCGGGCGCGTTACAGCAGCGGCGCGGTGCCTTGGGAGCCAGCGGTATTCACGGAAGATCGCGCGATAATCTCGAACGGACGCGAGTTTGCGAGCTCCCGCGATAGACTGTGTGTATAAAGGAAACAACAACAACGCAGCTTCTTCTTTTATTCTCCAATGTGGCAGAACTGTTGATCTGGTGTCATAAATGATTTTAGTTTCTCCACTTGAACAATCAGTCGTACATTATGACTTTCCGAGACGCTCTGATCAATTGACTGTTGACCTGGTAGCACCGGTCACGTCGTAATGTTGATGTGAAGTTTGCGTATTGTGTTTTATTTTGTCGGACTTCCTGTCTTGTGTGATCTGCTTTGTTGAAATTTACGCGGTTCAGCAGCAGCAAGCCGCTTCTGGGACGCTGCTGAGACGTTCCACAGTGCGCCCAGAGGAAATGCTCTCATTGATTAGAATGGAAGCTATTTTCAACAGCGACCACGCCGCTGACGTGCAGCGGAAATCTGCCTTCACTGTGGCTTTCTTGCAACATCTTTAACATTTCCCACTGAATCAGGTCTTCTGTCACTAGTGCCTGCCATCGCAAAACTGTCATCTAACACACACACACACCCGGTCTTTCTTTCCCTCAGTCACTGACATCCGTCAGTGTTCACAGGTGTTAATTATCAGTTTGCCTATTTGCTGTAGCACCACCCTGTATGGTATCTAGTGAGGGCAGAATATAAAAGATATACTTTATTTCAGGCGGCAAAGTTAGCGGTCTGTTATGATATAGTTCCTTAGAAATAAAGCAGGCTGTCAAAATCAAAGTAATTATTGGGAAATCACAATTAAAAATACTCCTGCAGGTCATGCGGATGCAATTATTGCAACAGTTCTTCTTGTGACAGCGGCACAAAGACATTGTAATTCCAATTACTGGCCATTTCTGTGCTACCGAGAGTTAATCAAATCCATTCACTGGTAATGGAATAAGTTCAAAACGCAATTCCATCTTCAAAGACATTTAAATATAAAAAGGTATAACATAGGGCTTGAAAACAGTTGCAAATCTATACATAGTACTGTGGAAAATCCACCCTGGAGATTTTAAGTTGCTTGAAGAGGCATTTTTAAAGTGGGGGAAAGCTTTTTGGTCATGGCTGAGGCGGCCTATAAGCACATTTAGAAAGCTATAAGAAAAAGCATAAAAGCATGAAAAACAGTAACATTCCACAGAGGACTCATTTAGTACACACGAAGTGTGTATGCAAACACACCAAGACACAGTTGGCCAACAACACTGACTGAACTGCCATCTACTGCAGCTCTGGGAACGAGGACTTAGTGTTTTTAAGTAGCCTTTTAGTCGTTTTTCTGAGCAGTTTTCTGATCACAGTCGAGCACACCAGTGTGATGCTTACTTGAGCACAAAGCTTGTTAACTCATGTCTATGGTTATGTTATTGGAGTCGTATTGGCCCTAATCATTTGATATCAAGTTTCCTTTTATTTGATAGCGAAAAACAAAAGCAATTCACAGTAAAATTGTCAGAATAGTGACAGTGTTAACAATAGGATAACTGACAAAATCTGATATTTTGTTTTGTAAATGTAATTTATTAAAGCTGCGATGTGTAAATCCTGGTGATTTTGTTGTTGCTGATGTGGTTTGGTCTTTGCGAAAAGACGTAACGTTATTTTCCATGTCAGTTTCAGTCGAATAATACTCAGATCAGATCGGTGCAGAAGCAGGTGGTGGCTGCTGTTTGCAGTCATCTCGCTTCACTAGCACCATGTTGCTGTTGCCACAGTCTCTCCAACATAAAACAAATCAATTCCTGTGTGTAATATAAACTCCAAACGATGGTTTTAAATTAAGTTCATTTCAATTTAAGTTACATTTAAACGGTTAAAAGGTTGTGTCCTGATTCACGTTGCTTTGTTTACAATTATAGGACAAAAAACAAATCTATACACTTGGGTCTCATTTCCCGATAATCTTAAGGTGTGCTCCGACTAACAATGCCATGCATTTCAGAGGCAGTGTGATTGCAGAGAAAGTCGATGCAAACACGCGAGCATGAATATTTGCCTTATGTGGTGATAAAGACGAATCCACCAGAGTTAAAGACGTCCTGCTTGATCATGCTGTCCACGCATGCAAGTGCTGAAAGTGTGTAACATTCATACATGTACGATCCAATTTATAATACAACAAATAGCCAGTCAGCATCATCCAAGTTTGTTCAGAAGCGATACTACAGCTAGTTTATTTCTTTCCCCTGACAATTCAATCTAACATCCACGCACGGCAGTGGAGAATGAGCGAGTGAATCCGGCAGGTCTTTTAAAATCAGTCCAGTCCGAGCAGGGAGGATTGGTATCATCACTTTGGAATACAAAATGATATGGGGGAGCCCGTCTCTATGATATAATATCATATGTATGATGTAAATGTCTTGGTCCCAAAGTCATTTACCAAGAAAGAGAGACAGTGTGTTGCACCGATGTAAATATTTCATGTCGACACCGACGCCGCTTGTTTTCTAAATGGTCCGTTTCACCTCGGCGTGCAGATAAACTGAGTCTCTTTTTTTTTTTAAATCCGCTAATGAATGTCGTTTCCATCACTCTCTGTATCTGCCTCGCTTTCTCCGGCTCTTGTATACCTGTGCATCGTACAGTATGCCTCCAGAATCACAAACACACACACACACACACAGCCTGAGGCTGTATCCAAACTACCATAGTGGAGCTGACCAGGGGTGATGAACTATTGACTGTTAGAGTTTAAGCAGTCCATGTAACTCCTAGTGGTTGGCCAGTCATTCCAGCAACGGCCTTGGGCGACCTGCTAGTCCTTGCTCTGTATGTATATATATATGTGTGTGTGTGTGTGTGTGTAACAGGATCTGTGTGTTTGTCTTTTTGCTGGCCGACAGATGAATTTCTCAGAAGCCTTTGAGACTGACCGGAAGGATGTCTGACAGGTGAAGATAAACTGGAGCAACGGCCAGCAGCGTGGAAGCAAAGCCAGTACGATTATGCCAGGAAGACAGCACTCTGTCTGGGATATAGAGGAGAGAGGGCACTGTATTTGTGTATGTGATGGGGACGGAGTTGAGTGCTCACGCCTCTGTCTCAGAGTAAATGTGACTAGACGGGAGTCGAGGGAGTTGGCGTGTGAGACACGAAGAGAGAAAGGAGCAGAAAAAATATGAGTGAGTGTAAAAATGAGTGAATTTCTGTGGGATTAGTTACAGACCAAGAGATAGAGCGGTAGATAAATCACCTCCGAGCCAGAGCAGCAGGGGACGAGGAAAGTATCCCTCGTGTTTTTTAAAATTAATTTAGAAGACGTTTTCGTTTTCTTAAACTAAATCTCATCTACAAATCTGTACATGGGGACACATTACTGTGACACAACCACAGAATCACACCACTGTCCCCCAAGGCCTGAAACGGTGACCAACACAGCCATTATACACTGTCGAGTATGAAGTGGTCCTTCCACTGTTCAAGGCGAGACATCCTAGGAGAGGATGTGCTCTAAAATAATTTTCCGCATCCTGGCTCCTCCGTTGCATTGTCTGTCGGTAAACTCAGACTTACAGGCACAAACACGCTGACCCTGAATGATCCCATGAAGAAAAAAACACACACTTTTTCCCCAGCTCCAGAGGCTGAAATAAGCAAGTGTGTGTCTGAGATGAGGCTGGCTGTGCTGTCACACAGTAGGTTGTCAAATAAACTTAGAATGATTTTGAGCACTGAAATAACCAGCAAATGAATTAATAATAACAATTATCAGTCGTAGAAAACTAAAAAAAAAGCTCCACCTACCAAAGCTATAACGCTTATATAAAGTAAATAAAATCTAAGAGTTATTTTAATTATACATCTTTGACTTATTGTTAATTTTCCTCTCGTTGTAATGTGTAGTGACTGTTGTTATGCGTCTGTGGTGGTTTGCTTCTGTCCTTTCCAACTGCATTCTGTCATTAATGTTTCAGTTGTATTTTTCAGTAGCTGTGAACGTCTTATTTTCTTCTTCCTCCTCATATTTTGCCTCAGTTATCCATGTTTAGACATTTTTTGGCTGTTTATTTAGATTTTGGATCTCTGCCTGCTCCCTTCTAGATTATTGTTATTCATGTTTGGACTGCTCTCCCTGGCTTTGAGTCTCGCCTGCCTGAACGATATTTAAGCTTTTGTTCCATTATTTTCGTTAAAGAAATCTCTGAAGTTCTGCCAAGGCATTTGCTTTCTCAAGTCCTTATTCCTGCTGCATGACTTGTGACAGTATTTAGGATGTGAAGACTTCCTCGTGCTTTAATTATAGAATATTGTGATGTTATCATTCAGTGTGAGGGTGGATGGTTGTTTGTCCATTGTGTACCCCCACCTTTTTCCCTATGTCAGTTGGGATTGGCACCAGCACCCTCCGCGACCCTCATGTGAAGGATAAAGCGGTATATAGAAGATGAGTGAGTGCATGTTTTTCTAATTACTGTATGTTAATTGGAACATTTATATTAATTCAAGACACAAGCTATAGCAAAGACTGCCCTACTAACTCTAATTCAGTCAGGAACTCTCATCATAATTAAACCATTTATAGCAACAAATTGAAACTTGCAGGAAACCCCCATGCAAGAGTGAGCCCAAGAAAGACACTACAGAACATTCTCAATTTGGGGAGAGAATGGCTGTAATTAGAACGCGTCTTATAGATTCTGAATTAGCTCGTTGTGACCTGGGCCCTGTGATGGACTGGTGACCTGTCCAGGGTGTACGCCGCCTTTCGCTCTACTGTATGTCAGCTGGGATTGGCACCAGCGCTCCCCATGACCCTCGTGTGGAGATAAAGCAGTAGCCACACATTCACTTGAAACCCCAAATTATTCTAGCTGTGGTAGCAGTTTACGAAAGATAGTGACACTTCTGCTGCTAGCTACAGTATATCTACAGAAAAACCAGGAGATACTTCAGTCAGGATGTTTTTTGAGGTGGAAAACTAAAAGAAAAAAGGTGTGAAGAGGAAGATAAAGGAAATTTAAGTGACTACACAGTGACTCAGGGCCAAAAGAGGTCATAAGAGTGCTTAACCTGAAAAGTCGATGCAGGCAACGCTCAAAGCAGTTTGTGATGTGAATTGCAAAGCCGGCCAGTGCATGTATCACCGAACCTGAGTCAAAGCAATAGTCACAGACTCGCATAAACATGCCTGCAGCTTCCCATGGGAGATTAATCCGAAATATTAAATACTTTTTTAATTAGCCCCTTACATTAAGTTGTTGTGGGAGGTAACCAACCTTGACTGTGATGTTTAGACAAGGTTCCAAAAGTTCCTAATCCAAATCCCACATAATACAGTGCATATTATTTACTGAAGTGTCACAGCAACTGAAACAAAAAAGGTGTCGTTCGATACCGAATTCCAGATACGGGTACCATATTTGTTCAAATGCTGGCTAACATTTTCTATGGGCAAGTAGCCCTACTGCCTTGTGGGTCAGCCTTTTGGTGCAAATGCTAAGGAAGCTCATCCCAACAGAAAAACAATGCACTGGCGGTGTGTGCAAGAGGTGGGCCTGAACAGAGCCAGGAATGGAAGGATGGTGCTACCCCTTACAGCACTTTAAAATGTTCACTGCACTGGCATCCATCTTTGACTACATGAAGTGTGATGAACATGAAATATGGTTGGGTGCGGAGTTTAGCTCACTTTGGTAGAGCTGCCGCCCCATGTTGAGGCTACAGTCTTCATTGCAGGAGCCCTGGTTTGAATCCTGCATCGGGCAGCCCTTTCCTGCATGTCATTCACCATCTCTGTCTCCCCATTTCCTGTCTCTCTTTCAGAGAAAAAATGAAAACACATGAAATATGGTCTATTTTGTATGCATTATGTTCAAAAAAGTCACCATGTGCTGTGATTTTGAACACAGTTGGAGAGCTATGCACAATGAAGCAGGATTACGACTTTGTCATGAGTGTTTCTGGCTGATTATGCAGTTATTCTGCTCAAACAACAGACGCAAACAATTCCCTTTGAGAAGACTCCTCCTACATAAAATCAGGTTTAGAACACTGGTCAAATCGCAGCAGATTTTAAACTGATATTACCCAAGAGATTAGGTGTGAGATCAAAGCAACACCAATGGCAATCGATGGCATGAACGTTCACTTTGACCCTAGAAACAATCTGTGATGGAAAGTCATCACAGAGACCTGGTTTTAGGGTTAGAATTGGGTTACAATTAGGGTGAGGGTAAGGATCATGTGCTTAGTTGTAATGGTTAAGGCTAGGGTAAGAGGTTAAGGGATGCATTATATCTATAATGTGTACTCACAAAGACATAAAAAGAAGTTTGTTTGTGTGTGTGCGTGCGAGTTTGCTGCGTGTGACAGTCTGAGTAACAAAGAAGAGTCAGGCAGGCTGAGTGGAAGACAGGCCAGCTAAGATCTATGTGCTGTCAGTAACACTAATCACGCTTTGCCCAGCAGTATTCATCTCTGCAGCAGCAACTGGGCACTGACTAACAGCCGGACAGCCAACAAAACACAGGCTGCCATGGCTACAGCACTGTTTCAACTGCCTAGTGATAACAATAGGGGAGGAGGATTCTGTTGAAGGAATGGCATGTCATGTGAAGTAGCAACGGCTTCCAACTTTTGTCACTATCTTAGCGATGCTTTTCTCAAACCGTCTGCTCAAAAATACCCTGAGCCTTGTCACCAAGCTGCTCGGCGTTGTAAGACAAAAGAGGGACATGAGCCGACATGAAACGTGGAAATTGTGTGCGAGATGGCGTACTATGCATTTCCAAGAGCATCATGATGAATGGAGAATGTGAAAACATTGCGAGAATACCAAGATGGAATAATATGTAAGCAAAATACGAGCAACTGACTGACTTCGAGAGTACAAATTGAAGAAAATGCAGCCATCTGTCCTTCAACAATGCCAAACTAGCATTCGAACACGTCTCTTTGTTGCTCTGCTGTCGTGCCATTTTCAGAACCTCTGCCTCTCCCTGCCACTCTTATGTTCACTTTCAATTCTCTGCCGTCTGACTTTGTCAAAGTTGTCTGCATTACAATTGAAAGAATATGTCATTGGAATAAAAAGGCACAAGGGAGGAGGAGTGGGGGCCAAAGTAATCAAGGGAGCTGAAAAGCGTGAAAGTACCATTACTCATAATGCCATATACACATAGGAAAGATAAATGACTGCAATCCAATGGCAGCCCTCTAATACTGGATTCACTTAGGCGGAAAGGAAGTGAAAAACCTTCCCCTTACTTACCATCCCAACATTGTTTCAATGAATTGTCACGCATTTGGAGCTCACATAAGAACACGTGTCCCAAAAGCAGAGTAGTACAAAAGGACTCAGAGACAATAACAAAAGACAGTGGCGCTTTAGAGTTAACCAACGATGGTTTGAAGTATTTAAAAGACGTTAGCCGATTCATTGGCCAATACTCCATCACCCATTCCCCAGGGAAATCGGTCAATAGTTTTCCAAGAAAATGCACAATCACAATATTTACTACAATAGAATGACCTATTGACCTAACTTGAAGTGCACCTATTCACAGTTGCAGCAACTGCAGTTCCAAGGTTTCTTAAACACATCATCAGTAGGCGTTAGGTTGGCGGATGACGTGTGTTGTGTTTGCAGAAGCATTGACGTTTCTGAGGTTCACTGATTGCGCCGACACACATCTCAATAGCTCTAATGAGCAGATCCAGCAGCGATCTGATAGTTTTTTTTTTAGGTATTATTTATCGAGAGAAAAGTGGCCCTTAAATTAGTAAATATAGCCATTGACCCATAATGTGTAGCCAGTAGCAACCACCACTGGACCCTCCATTCAAAGCAGTGACCCGCATCTCGACTAGGATTTAATTTTGAGAAACAGGATTCCCAGAAATCCAATCAGGACTCTTCCTTGGAATGTAATGCAACAGTTTTCCATCATGAAACATGCAGCAGATGTGTGCGTTTGAACACAACACAGCCTATTAAGATGATAAGAAGATGAAAAGCTCATGAATGCTACCCAGTTGCACATTTTGTGCTCTTACTTTTTTTTTTTAGGATAATAAATAAGCTTAAGTTGAGTGATCATTGTGCTTGCAGCCTTGAACAGTCATAAAATAAACTTATACAGAATGGCTTAGAAATCAACAAATGACTTCCTTTAACACATTTCGTTACATAATGAAGATCTGTAAAATATTACTTTTATTAAGGGTTTGCTTCTCAGAAGACAAGTCGCAGACCATAAACTTGGCATTTCATAATAAGCGGTGCAGCAGAGTGGAAGTTCATGCAGCACACAACGCGCTTGAAGCAAACAGATTCGGGGGCCCTATGTTATTCAAAGAGACACGGCACATCCAGTGTCGCTGCTAGTTTCCAACTGACGGTTATCATTTTCACACCCTGCACACCAAGGTTGTGTAGGTGACACTTGCACTCATCAGTGCCTCTGTGGGTGTGCTGGTCTCGAAACGCGGTGTGGTCGGCCGCATTGTTGGCACATTCACACAGCAAAAACGTTGTCTAAAGTAAATGGCACAGTATTATAGAAACGGTGCATTAGATGCACGTACATTCTGCTTGTTTAACACACAGGGACATGCTTTAGCGGGCCCCCCCCCCCTTCCTCCCCTTCCTCCCCTTCCTCCCCCGCCTCGTCACTTTAATTCAGATTGAA
The DNA here is from genome assembly GCF_963457635.1 of Microchirus variegatus. NCBI lineage: Eukaryota > Metazoa > Chordata > Actinopteri > Pleuronectiformes > Soleidae > Microchirus > Microchirus variegatus. Next base: position 13,435,042 of record NC_139806.1, read on the forward strand.
TGTCAGTGTAATTCTTTATCCTGTGCAGTCTAATGGAGTTGTTGATGGGACAGAGTTGGTAGACGTCGGAGTCAGATGGTTCACCGGCCAAGGACCGCATACACATTAGCGCAGGGAGGGAGGGAGGGGGTTGCTTTTCAGTCTGTGCGTAAAAGGGCATAAATTGTGCAATTTTGCCCAAATGATGAACAAAAAAGGTCAGATTGGGAACGGAAAGCTGCATTATGTGTCCTTGTTGTATGCTGTATGTCGTGTCTTCAAAAAAAACACACACATTTCCCAGGATTTAATACTCATTGTGTCAGTTTTCCTACACATTAGCACCGTGTGCAAAAAGAAAAGACCAAGAAGAAGAAGAAGACATCGCCTTCTACTTCTTCAACAAACTTCTGTAGCTCTACAGGTGCCATGTTATCTCTCCCTCAGGCTACATGTGTGCATCTATTGCTAGGCAGCACATTGTGAATGGCAATGTGCTGGGAGAAGTTGAAGGAAGGCAGAAGGAGTTACAATACACCTCATCGCCTCAAGGCCTCCTCTTCTCACAGAAAGTGACATTTCGTAAAAAAGCAAAAAAACAAATATATATCAGATTGTGAAAAGCAGTATATTTTGACAGCTCTGTCATCATGTCAAATCTGTCCGTCCAAATAAACAGCAAAAACAACACAGCTGGTCTTATTTCACATGCCACTTGTTCTGTATATTGAAATTATCCTGTGGGGTAAAGTCCAAATAATCCAGTGACTTTTACTTTCTTTTTTTAATCCTGTGTCCAGTGACAGACATGGCTGGAGGTACAATGTGTTCAGGTTGTCCATCAGTCTGTCTCTCCTACCCCTTGTGAACACAATATCTGAAGAATGTCTTGAGGGAATCCTTTCAAATTTAGAACAAATGTTCACTCGGACACAAGGATGGACTTCTTAGATTTGGGTGGCCAAGGTTAAAACTGTCGGTTAATGGTGGCATGCAACTGCCGGTTGGTCATTCTAGTTTAATTTCTGTATGTAAGTTAAATGAATCATTTAAAGGAGTCATATTATACCCTTTTTCTCCAAGTTAAACTAGTTCCCTGATGTCTATGACATGCTTTGGTCAAAATACCATAAGGATGAAGCACCACAGTAGCCCCACAGTAGACCAAAACAGCCCTGTTCAGAACGCTCTGTTTAGTAAAATGAACGTAAGGGACAGAGGCTAATGGGAGCTAAAAGCAGTTAGCATTTGGAAAAGTGATCATTTGCAGGCTCTAGCAGGCACATTGCCGTCATATATAACATGTATCCACTGGACAGATAAACCCTCTGAGGCTGGAAGTTTGTGTAGAACTCTGAGCTGCACTGTGGAGCCAAGAATAGAACTTTTCATGGACTTCCGGTTTTCAGATACCGTACGGAGCTCCACGAGACAACAATTCCAGGAATTTAGTGCATTGTGACTTCCCAGTGAGTGCGGTAGTCAACATCGCATGTTTTATCTCCTGTACTTAGACTGAGAAAGACCACAAAAACATGGGTGAGTCATCTTTTTTTACACTTTTTTCACAAATATAAGGATTTAAATGATTAAAAAATAGATTTTGTAGTAAAAAGTAGATTAATATGGGACCTTTACATAAAAACATTCACAGAATATGGTTTGTACTGTGGACAATTGTGTTGCGATTTATTTAACTTAGAACATGGCAGCTCTTCCCACACAACCTCCGATGATGTTTCACTATATGGCTTTTTTTCTTCTTTACAAGTCGTTAGGCTGCTTAGGAAGCTTTGGGAGCTGGGGAGAAATATATACCAAAACTGCTGTCAGCAAGAAAGTTTGAGAAAGAAAAAGACAAAAAATTTAACGGAAAAGAAAAAAAGAAGAAAAAACAAACTGAGAGAAATGAGGGGTGTTAATTAGGGAGCCACTATTATGGGAAACATGAGGTGCCCATAATAAGTATTGAAAGGCTGAATTAGACTCGCCTGAACTAATGCCATACAGTGCATAAAAACAGCTCGCAGTAACAGTGAGGAACATTTCATGCAGTGTAACACCAAGTTTCCCTGTGGGCTCAACACAAAGATTTCCATTGTACCAAAGAAATGCCTGGGTCAGGGCTGCAAATTAAACTGTAGCCATGAAATTCTTTTAGTACCTTCAAAGCTCAGAGATTTCTACCTGGAAATAATTGTGTGGTATTAAACTGCTGTGACTGGAAGGTAAGCTAAATAAACAAACAAACAAACAAAAACAGTCTGTAGGTTATTATTATTATTATTATTATTATAAGAACTGTCTTTATGTCAAAGCAAAAACCATTATTACTCAGTGGAACTATTCCCACACCTTTGCCCTCATGCATCAAATGTGCCAACAATTTCCATGCAAAGATAAGCATTCATCATCATATGGACTGTTCCGTGAACGCACAATTTGATAAATAAGGGCCATTATTTTGACACTTACTTTAGCACAGTTCTCTTATCAGACTTATGTTACTACATTTGTTTATTTATCTTAAGTGTCTGTTAAGACACCCAAGGATACTTCACAGAAAAAGCAGTTTATATAAAGATAAAAAAAAATATGATAATGTGAACACCCCTGTTCACTATATTCGATTGGTCCATTATGACAAACGACATGAACAATGCATAAATCAGACCTTAATCCTGCCAGTTGACCCTTAGTGTCCATGCTGCAGGTGCACCCTTGGTAAATTGCTGATATTGACGTCCTGGGGGTGTGTGTTTATATTATAGGTCACATCTTTAGGCTTTACAAAAAATCTTCTCATGTGTTTTTGAGCTAAAATTACCACACAAAAAAGGCGAGTAGTGATAATTGTGCAAAAGTCACAAAATAGACCATTAATAGTGAACTTTGAACTGTGACGTATTTCCAAATTTTCACAAATTCCTTCCAAAATATTAATCTGATTGCCTAGGTTGTGCTTAAAAAAGTTATATTTCATATAGCCTCTGCTCTCTACGTACGTTTTAGCATAGTAACGGGGGAAAAATACAGCCTAAATGCTCAAAGCCCAACAACACTCAGGCAAAGTGAAACTGTGGGATATTTAGGGTGATAGATCTAAACCAGTTAATGATTGAACCCAACCTTAATTCAACCACAATTCACATCTTAATCTTAAATGTAACAAGAGCCTCAGAAATGAGGTTCTGGCTCATTAGGATCGGGTTTGGTTCCCATGAGGACTACTGGTCCATAAAAGTTGTCTATAGAGAAGTTCCCTAAGAGGTAACAGAAAAAGGCATGCATGCATACACACAAACACTCTCTAATAGATACCCATGCTTTTATATGAAACTTTTAGTGCGAGCAGCATTTTTAACTGGACCCCTCAGACTTTGTGTTCTCTTGAGTTGAGGACATGAGGGTTTTCCTGACCAGACAAAAGCCAGCTGACCTGGATGCACATGTAGTCGTGTTCCAGGCAGCCAATTACGCTACAGCCAGATAAAGCACATTGATCCATCAGCAACAGCGAGACCTTGCCTTTTACCACAAAGAAGATAAAAAAAAAATTTCACTCCCCCCGGTGAGATAAGAGACAGACGCTTAAAGGTCAAATTACATATTTTACTCCATTGATCTTCTACGACCTTGTTTCAAGTCCCTTTTGACGCTGCTGTTGTGCTGAACAGTTCTGCCAAACTAAATCTGGTTGACACGACACACGATACTGTGTTCTTCAGATTTCTTGCAGCAGGTAGAAAGTGTAGCGTAAAATCTAAAATCTGTAAACATGGTTTGTAAAAAAGTCATGGTCGTGATATGACTCTAGTGTAAAGCTGGAGGAGTCATTCATTTTTCATCTTTTCTCTGTCTCTCCATCTCTGAACAAACACCCAGTTCTCTCGCCCCAACACTCCACTTCTTTATTATGGCAGGACAGAAATATCCAGTTTAGATGTTAGCAATTGCTTTGACGAGTCGACTGATCGCATGGTTAAGGGTTGAGCAGATGAAAGAGAAGGGTGATACTATCAGGTTTGAAGGAATAATCCATTCAGACATGGTGCAGTTCCAGCACTGTCCTATTATACATCTGTAATAATAGTTTTTTTTATTATTATTATTGAAGTAAACAGTTTGACCTTATCTACACTGCTTTCCCCTGGCTTGTCCACTTCAACTCCAATGTGCGTTTTACAAAAAAATCCCCAGCTTTGAACAACACTAATGGAACAGAAACGATGTTATTTGCTAAACATGACATTTTGGATTATATTAAGGCTCCTTTAGACTGTTATTGCTTAAAAAAAATGTTTTGCTCTTCTGAAATGTAATTATCCTTATCTATGAGAAGTTGATTCAATATTCAATTATTGTGTTGCTGCATTATCCAAAAACAACAGAAATAGCCACATAGGCAACCACCGTATATCATATTCATAAAAACATGCAATCATGTTCAAATTTTCAAGGTTACAAAATGACTTTTGCTTATTTTAACCATAAAAGCCCCCCCCCCCCCCCCCACCCCCCCCCCAAAAAAAGTGGTTTTGCCCTTTTTTCCATTATAACTTTTTTTCTTCTGGCAGTTATTTACAATTTACTGCAAGTTAATAAAGTGTATTTAAAATGAAGAAAATTTAAAATGTTTATTTAGAAAAAACAGTAGTAGTTGTACACAAACACCAGATTTTGCGTGTTAAATTTGAAATGTTAACATATTTAAAATAACATTTGTTTGAGTCTTTGTCTCAATGTGCAAAAACAGGCCAATAAAATGGAAACTATGAAAAGTATTTTTTCCAACTCTCTCCTCTCCAGTGACAAAGACGCTGATGTTGACTTCCTGCAACAGCGCGAGTGAAATCAAGGTAACATCCGCACGTTCTCAATTGACAGAAACCGTTGGATTTTTTTCCGATAGCACAAGCCATCACACGAATACGGTAATGCAAAGTGTCGTCTGTGATATGATCTGTGTTAAAGGGCTAATGTCAATTCCCACATCGTTTTATTTCGTCCACCCCTCATAGATGCACTTTAATTTTCAATCTCTGCCTGTTGCTGACATGTGGAAATAATCTGTAAGAAACAATTAATAAGTGATAACTCAGGCATTTAAATGATTTTTAAAGGATATCGTGTTGATATATGGGCAGGGGTATTACCGTAACAGAGTGTAATCACGAGTACAAGTGCAGCTGTTTTTGAATTACAGTAACTGCTCTCACTCGCAGTTGTACATTATTTGACATATATTGCCTTTAAAAGGTCCCTCCTAATAGAATGTGCCCATTGATTTAAAAAACGATATGCATTAAAAAGCAGTGGACATGGCCTTAACATGTAAGCAAAGAGAAGCCACAGCGCAGACCAGTCAATAATCCGATAAGCAGGAGGACGGATGACAAATGTGACGCTCATCATCCACGGTGCTTTATCCACACTACTACACCACTGAGGGGAACAAGTGTAATGAAGTCAGTTGTGCTTCTCTTTGTCACAGCACACAGCTCCCACCTCACATTGTGGCTTTAGGGCCGCGCTCAGCGCTTCTGCTTCAAATCTGGCCTTTCATATTCTTTTTCACTTCCCCTCTGCTATGACAGACCTCGAGGCAGGGCACTAGACTGCGACCAATTTGGTCACACATGCGACCAAAAGGCTTTCGAGTGTGACTTAATTTTACACTCACCACCGACACGTTATTCCTGTTTGCAATAATGTATTAAAGGTATGAATGTATAAGGGAAATGACAAAAAGGCAAAACCCTGTGAAAACATTTGGGTGCACCTCAGGCGTAGGGTTGTTAATACGCTGATTAGAGGTCAAAGAACAGGAAATGCTCTTGATAGAACTGATGATATAGTCAAGTATAACCCTGATTCAGGTCCATAACAGTTTGGTATAATGAGGTAACACCATTCATCATCTGAAACATCTTTGAACTTCTCCCTACAGGCCTTTAAACACCACAAGACTGAAGAGCTTCTTTACTAAAGCTGTCCACAGACTCACACTGACACACACACACACACAACTATCAGTTTTACTTTAACCAATCGTCTTTACGGGAACCAAGTGTTTTAATCCTTTATAGAGTTCTATTGTGCACTTTTTATGCTGTTTTGCACTAAAATTATTTTTTATTTCATTGTGTTGCTGTTCTGCACACACAATGACAATAAAGCCTATCCTATTAAAAAAGTGTGAAGCCTGAGTCAGAGGGAATCACTAATTCTATTAAATTACTGTGTCGCTGAGTGGATTAATGTATTGTCTTTTCATTACAGCCGACGGTTTTAAAGAAAATCAACTTCATCCCTTATAGTCAATATTTACCAATGTGAAAAGTTTAAGGCATCGACCTTTGATTTCAGCAGTCGCAAAAAAAAAACACTTATTGAACTTAAGCTAATTAATGTTTGTGGGTTGGCGAAACAACAAGAGGAAAATCTTGGCTTTTATTCACCATCTCAGTGCCAGTGTTTGTCCATTATCACTTGGCCAGAGTTGGTTTTGCAGAAAAAGAGTACACCAATAACACTGCAAGGTCATAGCGGGGCAACAGAGTGGTGAGTGTTTTTCTACACAGACATTATTGATGATTGCCTTATGTCAGCTCAATCTCCCCGTTAAAACACATTATGTAGATTTAATCCTCACCACAGAGCCGTGCTGAAATTAAACGGCAACCAGAGCCGACACTCACCGACCACTTTGTTGGGTACACCTTTTTAACTACCCATTAATCAGCCACACAGAAACACACACTGGTGTGACTGGAGTGAAAGATTCGACATTTGAATATCAAGGTTTTGTAAAGAGTATACCAATTTAACCCCACAATTTATTATTTATCTTACTAAACTTGTCAAAAGAGTTGGTTTTCACTTTTGTGCGTAATCCTACAAAATAATACAAAAAAAAACAAAAAAACTTGTTAACAGCCACTAAACCGAACGCAATGCACATACTTCCACTTTCCCAATTTATACTGTGTATATCCAATTAAAACTGTAGCGAGGCATATTTGCACAATATGACACAGAGCAGAAGAAAAACGGGCACAGATTGCCGTTCTCTCAACACTACACGTTCTCGGTGCTTTAATTGGTTTCAACAGCATGGAAACTTAAAACGAGAACAATGTCGTGACTCAAAACAAAATCATTTAGCCGGCGCTCATGCTGCTGCTTTACCTGTGCAACATCTTATTATTGCGCTTGGCCTGCTGCTCGTCTTGTGCTCCTGACACAGCAGCACAGTGGTTGTAAGGTAGTCATTAGGCCTTTGTGCTGGTGGAGAGTGCACAGCATCACTGCGTGGCAACTGCTTCACATCCTACTTGATAATGGCATCGAGGCCTGAATGCAAAATAGCAGCGAACGGAGGTGGAGTTTTTTTTCTTCGGGCGAGATTTTGCCGCGCGGTGCCAGACAATGTGCTTGAAGCTGAAACACTGAAGCGGTGACTCAAGTCTTGCACGTTATGGTTTGAAATGTGTATTGAGTATTGTGCAGATATATGAGCAGAATATGGTAAAAAAAAATAATAATAATACATTCATCCTCTACCGCTTTATCCTCCACATGAGGGTCACAGGGGACGGCGCTGTGCCAATCTCAGCTGACATGGGGCGACAGGTGGGTTAGTTCGCCAGTCCATCACAGGGACACATACATAGACAAACAACCACCCACTCTCACACCTATGATAAATCTAGAGTGCACAATTTACCTAATCTCCATATTGCATGTTTTTGGACTGTGGGAGGAAGCCGGAGAACCAGGAGAAAACCCACGCACACAGAGAGAGAACATGCAACCTCCATATAGAAAGGCCCTTGACCGACCGGGTCACGAAACTGGGTTTCTTGCTGCAAAGGCAAGAGTGCTAACCACTACAACAAATAACAAAATAATAATGTAATTATTTTGACAGATACTGCGACTGGGATACTAAATCAAAATAGGTACATCCGTTTTATCATCGTCTAAAACTTTTGTAAAGGAAAGAAAGGATTGTGTAATTTTCATTAAGAAAAAGGTCCCATATTATACCCTATTTCTCCAAGTTAACCTAGTTCCCTGGTGTCCTAATGAACATGTCTGTGACATGCTTTGGTCAAAATACCATAAGGATGAAGCACCACAGCAGTTCAATCACCCTGCCAAAACAGCCCTGTTCAGAACACTTGGTTTAGTAAAACGAAACTTAAGGGACAGGAAGTGACATCAGTCACAGAGGCTACTGGGAGCTAACAGCAGTTAGCATTTGGAAAAGTGATCATTTGCAGGCTCTAGCAGGCACATTGCTGTCATATATAACATGTATCCACTGGACAGATAAATCCTCTGAGGCTGGAAGCTTGTGTAGAACTCTGTGATGCACTGTGGAGCCAAGAATAGAACTTTTCGTGGACTTACGGTTTTCAGATATCGTTGCCCTCGCCAGCACTCTTGCATGTCTTACGGACAAAGCGGAGCTCCGCGAGACAACAATTCCAAGAATTTAGCGCATTTTGACGTCCCAAGGAGCGCGGAAGTCAACATTTTGTGTTTTATCTCCTGTACTTAGACTGAGGAGGACCACAAAAACATGAGTGAGTCATCTTTTTTCACACTTTGCCAACTGATAGGACCTCCAGAGTCACAAACATAAGGATTTAAATGATTAAAAAGTGAATTCCTGCAACGCTGCAGAATTCCACCATTATGTTTTGTCACAAATTTGATCTTGATCAGATAATCACAGTGTCTCTCAGTTTGATAATGCACTTGCTCATATCATGATTTCTAATATTCCGGGACGTAATGATGTAGCCCTAGATACGGGGTTATCTGTTCAAGTCGTTTAAGATTCCCTCTGTTGGTAGATGGTAAATTTAAGTGCATAAGTGCAGTCACTCAACACCACTCACTTATTTTCGATACGTTTGGTAGCTGTGAATCAATTTTTTCTCAGTTTGAGATCTGTTTGTTTTGGTCTCACAGCACAGAGGTCTTTATATCTTTCTCTAACTGGATTCAATTTGCACTTAGTGAGACGCTGTGCGAGGGCTAAAGCAGATGAGACGAAATGCGTTTATTTTTGACTTCACTTTGGAAGAGCTAAAAAACATTTCACAAGGCAGATGAGGAAAGAATGTACTCATTTCAATACATTACATCATCCCCCATCATGTTTATATAAATAAAAAAAAAGTAATTTCTTTAAACAAGAGAATTTAGAAACATTTAAATACAAGTATAATATGTCCTCTTTAAAAAGTGACTGCTGTGCTATGAAAGCTGACAAGTATGAAAGCCAGGGAAACCACCAGTGTGAAAAGAGGAAACGGGTAATTTTCATTTTTTTCCACATAAATTCCTCTCGCCCTACTGTGACTGCAGCCCCCCATTCCCGTTCCTACTGCCACCTGCATTCCGACCCATCACATTTTCCCCGGCTTTTAGCTTTTCATTTGAATTTAGACAGGCAACGGTGACTAGAGCGCACGCCACAAGGTTTACAGCAGGTGATTCGTCCTCGCTGCCCTTGGAGTCAGCAGCCAGAGAAGAGACAGAACAGTGGGGCTCTTTTGTTTTTGCTTTAGGGAGAAAAGAAAAAAACACAAAGTGGAGCAGTGGTTTATGAAGTCCTGAAATGGTCCCTAGTTTCGAGTCATCCGCCTAATTTTCAACCATTTCCAGTCAAATTTCAGTGTCTTTCATGTCGAGGAAGGAGGAAAAGCAACAACAACAACAAAAATCTCTTAAACCTATGCTCGAGATCAAACCCTTTTACTTTTACAATAACTAAATGTACATGGTATTCACATTCAATTATCTAGCACTCATATTTCCATTGTGTAGTACCAAATGACTTTCATAACCTTAGGGAAAATTACCAGGAAATCATACATTTTGCGAGTAAAAATCACATTTGGGCAACATGGATTCTCAATAATGTTTTGGTAAATGACTTTAGGGAGAAGAACGGAACACATATATTAAATCAGACAGACCGAAGTAGCAAAACCAACATGCATCTCTCAACCCAGTCACACAGAGAACATATATACATTATAATTGGTTATAAACGCATGATGTTTGTTCTTCAGTGCCTTGGTTGGTAACAGAACAAATAAAGGCTTTTGTTGTCTGTTTGATAGATTACCATCTGCCCACTATCCACACAGCATGTTTTTTCAATCAGACATAACCATAGATCTTTCCAGATAGGTCTCCCTTTTCTAAAACTGTACGGTGGGAGAGGGGAGGGACGCAGAAAACAAATCTAAAATCTAATTTAACTCACAAACAGTAGAATGTGTTCATCAGATTACAATCAAATTGAATTTCCTACTCCCCGTCTCCCAAGTTGCCTTTCCTCTAGATCCACTCGTACACAAACCTCCCTCAGCTTCCGTGTTTGCTTTGTTATTACAAGACATCAGTTGAGGCAGTTTGTCCACTTCCATTATCCCAAACTGAGCACCACGATGCTGCGTTTCATCTGACTTTTTCATTTTCATTTGGGGGCGGTTCAAACGCCTTTGCAGTGATAGTGTTCACGAATACAATGGAACGCACTTATCTGTGGATCATTTCCCAAATTAAAAAATTAGATCCCACACTAAAATGGCTGAAGGGCCCACGGTTGGTGTAGTGGTTAGCGCTCTCGCCTTTGCAGCAAGAAGACCCAGGTTCCTGGATTCGAGCCCCGGTTGTAACAAGGGACTTTCTGCAAGGAGTTTGCATGATCTCCACGTGTGTGCGTGGGTTTTCTCCGGGTTCTCTGGCTTCCTCCCACAGTACAAATACATGCAATATGGAGATTAGGTAAATTGGTCACTCTAAATTGACCGTAATGTTCAGGGTGTACCCCACCTATCGCCCTATGTCAGCTGAGATAGGCACACCTCTTGCGACCCTCTGGTGGAGGATAAAGCGGTAGATACTGGATGGATGGATGGAATAAAATGGCTGCGGTTATTGTTTCACCTGTTCCTGTTTCTCATGTTTACCATCATGTATATAAAGTAAAACCTGACTCCGGTTTTGGGTTGCTAAGGTGTACTTGGAGTTCCCGCTAAAAAAATATCATCATCCCCAGTATTCTTAAATAGACGCACGTAACAAGAAACACACAAACGTAAAGGAAATAAATGCAATGTATGAGAACACACGGCTTGGTCCAAATGTCACGATTCTCTGTTTATGTCAGTGTCAAGTGTTCGGCTGCTTTTGTGAAATCAAAATTGTTGAAGTCTTAGTGACAACTTGCAATCCCCATCGACCTTGTCACTTTTTCCTCGGTGAAGCAGCTTCTTTGGGCTGTTTTGGAGCGAGAATCCGCGTTCGGCAGTCGCGCAAGACACAGGAATTATGGTGGCGATCATCCCCAGCTCCGCCCCAGTCAAGGTCACAGTCAGTCAAATTTCCCCAAAATCCCTTAGGGCTGTTTCTCAAGCAGTTTGGAAATTCAACCCTCCATAAACACGCAGAGCTGTCATGGCGTGGCATCGCATCTCACTACGCATTCACACATCACCACATGTCACGTGACCACATGATGACACAGGAAACTCTCAACAAGATAGAAACCGCGACCAAAAGCCAGCATATAGCGGCTAACGTAAACCCTGAGTAGGTGATATATGACCAAAAAATGTTATTACATCACAGTATTTTAAAAAAAGTAACCACTTAATAACACGTGGTCTGTTGTAACCAAATGGCAACCCGTAGTGCCATAACCCATAATAATCTAATGGATGACACTAGCGGTCAATCACGCTGTTGTCCTCTCATGTGTGCTGTGCTTTATCAGCTATTTTCTTCTAAACAGGAACATAAAGTACAAAATTAACACCACGGTCTACTGAAGAAGAGCTGAAACGAGCGATTGAGACCATTAACTCCTAAGGAAATTGTTTACTGACATTGTAAATCAAGGGAATTATGCAAATGTTTCCCATACACCACGAGTGAAAAAACAAAAAAAAACATGTGCACGTCCATTACTCGATTGACTGTATTGCAAAATTCATGTCATGCACCAGCGACAACACCAGTGCCGCCCACCCCTGTTTTGTACATCAATCATTTCAACAAAAAAAGTTATCATTGTGTGCGTTGTGCATGTGAAACATTAACAACCCTAACGCATAAGCGTAGGACATGCACTTGCTAGTCATTTCACGCGTAGAAACAACATCTGCCCACTGAAATGCACACGCAATCGGAACATTTGTGAAAACGGCAACAGACGGCGTGCAACTTGGCAGACTCGTGTTGTCAGTTCAGTTTCCTCCACACAGACAGGCAGCATTTAACACGGATTTACTTGTGTGCCTGTTTTCAAAGAAGCAGTTTAGCGTCAATGGAGGATAAATGAGGCTTAATGTTTAGCTTGTGTAACGTGGGTGCAGGCTCGGAGATTGTCAACTATAAAACTTAAACGACCAAATCGACTACCTTACATTGCTGGTTTCATGATCAATAGGTCCAGACATTGATTAAGTCTCATCCAATCAGGGCTGAGGATTTTACCTACACTCGTATTAGTATTACTGGTGTGATTCCTGTGAGGGAAACTGGGTCACGTGTTTTATAAGAGAGGCACATTGGCCTCGTGCTTGTAGTGTGAACATACTTTAAGTGTTCATGCATGACCATACAGAGGCTCAATGCCAAAGGATAGTCAATACATACCAATGCAATGCAAAAATAAACATGGGGCATAAAACTTGAAATGCCTGTGAATTGTAAAGCAGTCGAGTGATGACCCCCACATTACTGGCGACTACAGTACTTGTGTTGTTAAATTACCCAGATCATTTTTATTTATTTATTTATTTATTTATTTATTTTCCCAAAAATAGCATTAACTTTCAAAAACGCAGTCAAAAGTGTCAGCACTAATTTTGCGCATGTTTCTCTTTCCGAGTTCCCCTTCGTTTTCTGACTTTATACACAAACACATGAGGGGATTATTTAAATAGCAACTAAAGACAGACAAAAAAAAAACAGACAAGCGGACAAACTGCAAGGTCGGCAGATAGCCATCACACAGGTGCGAGGAAAGGTCACAGACATGATGCAAAGTGTGTGTGTTTGTGTTTGTGTGTTTAAAGGACAAATTTGTCTTTGTGAACACATTAAATGCAGAAAACAAACAAAGTGAGGGCAGCTTTTCCCTGAAAAGGGGACAAATCAGTGGTTAGGATTGCATGCATACTTTACAGAAACCCCACAACTGACTACTATGTACTTGATAGAGTCTTGATAGTGGTCTATGTTGCACCTCACATAGCTGCACATCTGCTGTTTCCATGACCCAGGGATTCCACTGAATGCAAGTTGCATCTGTTCTGTTATTGTAGCCTACGCTTGATTCATCAACACCACCGGCTCTGTTCACAGCTCCGTCAGCGCGTAGCATGGCCGGACAGCTGGAGCTGCGAGACTGGGATTTCTCGCAGTTATTCGAAAAACTACATGTGTACCGTAAACACAAGATGTTTCATTAAGTGGCCAGAGAATGTGAAGAGAACGCTGGATTTGCAAGACAGTCATTGATATAGTTAAGTGAAATATGATATGGTGTCAATGCTGGGGCTTTTATTCTGAAAAAAAGCAGTGTTTGACTTCCTGTACCGCTTGCTCTGAATTTTCTTCTGGAGCAACGATGGAGCCGGTATGCGATGCAAATGCAGTAGGTGAAGCTGATACATTGACTAAAGTGGATGTGTAGCAATGTGACAGATACTGTACACATTCAGTGAAATCCCGGGGTTAGGGTGGCAACTAATCACTACTATAGAAGCAATGAATCAGATATGAAGCCACACATTTACTCGATTGTTTTTACGTTTAGTTACAAGCTAATAAATTTGAGGTTGTTTTAGGCATGAGTTTGCAGCCTAGAAGAGCATTGGACTGTTTGAAGACATTTGTTCCAGTTGTCCAGCAGAGAGCGCTGTGAGTGCAGCTTGGGCCTTCTTCCATGGCCCCAAGAAGAGGACAACAAAGATACGATGTCCTTTTGCTGTGACTATGGAGGGAGGACACAAAGACACATTGTCCTCCTTTCATGACACACAAGCATCTGAAAAGCAGCATGTTCAAGTATTTCTAGTTCTACTAATCTGCAGACTCAGCTGTCAACTTAACTGTTATCTAACTGCAAAGGCTTCACAAGCAACATCGATGTGTGAGAGCGCGTTGGGGGGGTGGGGGGGGGATTTATGTTAAGCTACAGTGCATGTGCAGAGTTGTGGAGCAAGCGAGATGACTCACTGCAGAAAGAAAATGCATGATTATGTGGCCAGCAATTATTGACAATTACATGTGTCGGCGACTACTTTTGTCATTGATTTTTATTGACAACATCAACCAATCACTGCACCCCTTGGCGTCCATGACCTACGGTTACTTTCACTCTCTGATGCATCTTCATCCTCCGTTTTTTGTCCTCTACCTCCTTCAAGTCTGTTTATCGATCTGTCTATTTTCAGTCTCCCACTGGCTCACACACCACGGATGGCAGCACTCTCTCCTCTTCACCTCTCCTCCCTCCCCTGCTTGCTAATTTGCTGGTTAATTATATAAATGCAGGGGGGATCAGTCTGGTCTCTTTATAACAGGTTGTTCTATTGTCTTTTTGGAAAAGCTCACTCCAGTGAACTGATCAAACATTTGCCCTGTGAACCACTCTGCCAGCTTGAGAGTCAGGGAATACATTAAAGTGAGTTCACTTTCACAAGTCCACACAGTGCAGCTTCTTTACTGTCCAACACGCAGGCCAAGACAAGTGGCTTCTGTGAAACTGCTTGAGCAGCTATATTCCAAATAAGCGTTGTGACGCTTGTTAGTTCGACTTGTCCAACAACAAGATACTGTAATAACACAGTGTGTGTGTGTGTGTGTGTGTGTGTGTGTGTGTGTGTGTGTGTGTGTGTGTGTGTGTGTGTGTGTGCACTGCATTGCAGCCTTTGCAAACTATGGATCTGCAGGTTTACACCATATTGTCTATAGCTGCACCACATGCACAATTTTATTATCAATTGTGTGTGTTTGACTAAACTTAACTAAACTTTAACGACCAACTTCATCTTTGCAAGACAAGAGCTGCAACATTGCCTCCAACTGACTACATCAGCTCTTTCAATAGTGGTAAGTGTGGCACAACTTTTTGGACTAAAACGGGAGCCAGATTTGATAATGTGAAGCTTTCCAGGGGCCAATGGTCCCTTTTTATTGAAACCGTAAGCGTTACATACAAATACACTGTTTTATAATAATTTCATTTTCAAAGATCATTTTTTAATGGCAATGTAACCAAATCTAAACCACGCAGGAGTGGAAAAAGTGCAGCCTTTCTATAACATCTGGAGTCAGATATGATAATAAAGGATCGATGGATGTATGTCTGTCACGGTTTCGAACACAGGACTCAAAGCGCAACTCCTTATCAGATGAGCTAATAGGGATGGCCATAAATAACACATTATAAAAACGAAGCTGCTGGACTTTCTAAATCTGACCGAGGGCCATTTATTGGCACGCGGGCCAGACTTTGGACATGCCTGGACTAAAGACTGGATCTCCAGTTTTATCTCGTTCTGTGTCACCCAGTGACGTGTGTTTCTATTGCTCGTTCAGCATTTTTACAGGGTAAATCTCCTTGCCCTGCTGGTGCATACACACAAATGCTCCCTCAGTCAGGGAGTGATAATGTCGCTTGACAGAGCCTTTTATCAGAAGACGTACACAGACTACAGATAATGATACATGAGGACCAAGAGGCAGAATAATATTATCAAAAACAAAATTCAGCAAAAGTATAAGCTGCAGCTTTAATAGAATGCAAAACTGCAATAAAGCAAAAAAAAAAACACTCAAATTAATAATAATGATTTTACATTGAGCCAAATGTAAAAACAAAAACATACATAAATACAGATACACAGTACAGTACACAGAGTAAAAACCCTTTCAGACATTTCCGTGCATCATCTGATGTTATTTAGACCTCGGGCTGGAGGTGGGATGTCAGATTTCTGACGATGGAGTTAATCAGACTTCCTGCTTGGTCTAATGGCTGAATAATTGTGCCGGGTTTGGCTGTGTGTAGCCTGATAACGTTCTATCAGCCCGGAGTCGCCTTACGGAGTGGAACGGGGGGAATTGAAAGTAATGCAATAGGGAGAGCAGGCAAATTTTATTAGCAATGATAAAGAATGGATTCATAAGCCTGGATGGAAATGGCAAGAGACTGAAAAGTGCAAAGCTCATTGCTCTGAAAAAATGGCTCTCATCCTCTGACCTTTATGACACGAGTGTGAGAAAGAGAGGAAGTCATTGTGTGTGAGGAATTGTTCCCTTGTGTGATGACTTATTGTTCCGCCCTCAGTCACATACAGACTATTGTGTTTCTCCACCATAAAAGCCAAGCAAATAGGTTCTGAGTGAACACGGAGCAGAGAAAACACCACTATAATTTTAGGTTAATGGATTTTAGAACTCTCAAATTTACTCGGGAAATAAAACTCATTTTAATTAATGACAACAATTCGCTCGATTTCCCTCTTCCGTTTATCGTGCAAACAAATAAAGGGACCTCCTTAACATTTTTAAAAACTGGCTCATTTATCTGCAAGCAACATAAGATTTAGTCAGCAATTTATTATATTGAAGAACCTCCTTCAGTTAAATTCAGTGGTGAATAGTTGTGGTGAAGTGGTATTGGAGATGCCAATTTAAAAAAAAAAAAAAAAAACATTGATAATTTTGCCCTTAACATGGAAAATAACTATGTCACACTATCTAATATTGAATTACAAGAAACCCAATTGTATTATTTAATTTTTATACAAGGACTTGAATTAGGTTTTTCCAAATTATTCATATTCTTAGTGGTAGTTGGAGACAAAGCTTGTTTCTGATTCCCTGTTGGGACACACACTTGGAAAAATAAAATGCCAGCAGCCCAGTTTTCATGGAGCATGATCACTTTAGTACAGTAGCTCTGTATCCGTCATTACATTTCTTCTTCCATGCAACTTCTTCTGACGTTAGCCTTTACTTATAAAGCCTAATGTTCCAAGACATTATCTTAAAAGCTGCCATATCATATTATCCTCTATGGCAGCCTGAGGGTGTAGCTGTGTGTGTGTGTGTGTGTACTTGTATTTGTCAAGATCAGGGATAAGATTTCAATTGTGCTTGGGTTAAGCATCAGGCTTTAACTGGTTATGGTTAAGGTTAGCGATAACACTTTGTTAAGGCTGCCCAAATGAATGAAAGTCAATGCAGCGTCTTAAGCTGCGTGAACCTGTGTCTTCACTTGATAATATTATGTACCTCATCCAACCAACAATCTACACAGCTTATTCTGTGCAAGGTACAAGGGCAGATGGAGCCAATCATAGCTTCACATTGACCAACATACACACATAAACAACCATTTACACCTACACTCAAATTAGATTCTCCAATTAACCTACAACACCTGGTTCACCCTGGGTGTTTGTGCAGTATGTGACAGCAGGTGTTCTCTTCTGCTGCATCTATTTCTACTCTATACGGTCTCGAACTAAATGCTCCAATACTCCAGTATATGCTGTACATACAAACGTATAAAAGCTTGTGAAACTTCACTTTCCAAAAGTTGTCTTGGTCACATGAGTCGCACTTAAGATGCAGATCTCAGTAGCCACTAATCATCATCATCATCATCATCAAGATGTCCATCCATCCATCTTCTACATCTTTATCCTCCACATGAGGGTCGTGGGGGGGGATGATGGACTGGTGGCCTGATGATGACAGGCCACCAGTCCATCACACGGAGAACCCCCCCCCCCCCCCCCCCACACACACACACACAGGGGGAACATGCAAACTCCATACAGAAAGACCCTTGTTCCCGACCAGAAAGAGTGCTAACCACTATACATCAACCATGTGGCCGAAATAATGTCATGTTAATGACATATTAATGACAATGATGAAACAATATGTAGTTCTTTTAAAAACAGACTTCTGGTGGACATTCTCATCAGTGAAATGGCCGCTCAGAAACCGTAACTAACAGCTCCGAGTAAGAATAAAACTTCATCCCACTACCAAAATCTCACTCTTTAAAGTCACCTGCAGTGACAAGATAAGTTGAGTTTGAAAAATATCTCTTAATTTTGCATGAGTCCAGGCTGTTCTTGTGTTGATACTGTTTCGCTTTCATCCCTCACAAACATAACCCGATCTCTGAACTGAAGAAATGAGGCTTGACCGGAGACCGTCTTGCGATATCAGAAGAAATGAAACCACCAAAGATGATGACACAAAAATGTAACGTCTTGGAATTACGAGGACAGAACTAAACATAGGGTAAGCACACAAGAGCGTACACCTGTTTGATATCTGCTGCCTCTCCATATGTGGGAGGAGAAGCAAAGTTTTTGATGAAGTAGCTCTTCAATGCACTTTGCACTTCTGAGGTCAAAACAGGCAACGTTTTTGCTTTTGTCCCTTTGCTCGCCACGACATCACATTTCTCACAGCACGTTGTCTCTATCTTCGTTCTACAGTGAGCACCACTTGCCTGCACCTGCTCAGATAACTCTGCTCGCTCTGTACACTTAACTGCACTTCGCTTCAGTCAAAAAGTGGTCACGTTATGAGCCTGGTACACTGAAGTCTGTTCGGTTGTGCAGTATATTACCAACCTCCACGTAGACGACATGAAAGTAATGCGTGTCTCTATGATGATATTGTATTTATTTAACCTTTAAAGGTCTCATATTATACCCTAAATCTCCAAGTTAAACTAGTTCCCTGGTGTCCTAATGAACATGTCTGTGACATGCTTTGGTCAAAATACCATAAGGATGAAGCACCACAGCAGTTCAATCACCCTGCCAAAACAGCCCTGTTCAGAACGCTCTGTTCTGAAAACGGAACTTAAGGGATGGGAAATGACATCAGCCACAGAGGCTACTGGGAGCTAACAGCAGTTAGCATTTGAAAAGGTGATCATTTGCAGGCTCTAGCAGGCACATTGCCGTCATATATAACATGTATCCACTGGACAGATAAATCCTCTGAGGCTGGAAGTTTGTGTAGGACTCTGTGCTGCACTGTGGAGCCAAGAATAGAACTTTTCGCGGACTTCCAGTTTTCAGATACCGTTGCCCTGGCCAGCACTCTCGCATTTTTTAGGGACAAAGACAACAATTCCAGAAATTCAGCGCGTTGTGATGTCCCAATGAGCGCAGAAGTCAACATGTTTTATCTCCTGTACTTGGACTATGGAGGACCACAAAAACATGAGTCGTCTTTTTTCACAGTTTGCCGACTGATAGGACCTCCAGAGTCCCAAATATAAGGATTTTAATGACCATAAAGTTGATTTTGCATAATATGGGACCTTTAATTAACCAGGAAGTCCCGTTTAACAGGAGAGACTTGACCAAGACAACTTGACAGTTAAGTTACATAATACACAATAATAAAACACAAAAAGTAAAGAAACTCCAGTGAACCAAAGCATTTAATGGTGTGCGGTGTTATTTTATGGATACGGTCGCAAAACTGGCAAAATACTTAACAATATTCTGAGAGGAAATAACATTATTCAGATAAAGTGCTGCATATGCATGTATAAATCACAAAGCCTAACCGTGGGTATTAAAATATTGGTGTGTCATACATGCGGCACGGCATTCATTTTTATTGGAGCACTCAGTGTGTTGTTATAGTCCACTCTGCTGTATTGGGGCTTCTGGAAGACTAATGGAGTGTATGGGCAATTCTGAGTAAACATCCTACAGATGATAAAGCTCCTGCATCCAGCAGTGATCTATTCCTGGATAGGAACACAATCTGTTTCTACTGGGACAATGCACACATGCATTTACAAAGCCACAAATACTGAAGCACACACACACATAGACACTATTCCTGGACGCACAACCAGACAGAGCAGTTGTCCTTGTCTGGCTCACACCAACAACAGTGCAGCTGACACTGCAGGATGTATGTGTGTGTAGGAACTTTTAGAAATGAGGACTTCTCACTTCTTCAGAAGACTCTGTGAGGATTAATTGGAAGACTTTTTACGTTTGAGGTTAGATCCAGGTTTTGGTTAAAGTTATAATTAAAACTAGGGAACAACACATCGGGGAGGGGCCACACGAGTACATCACAAAAGTGTGTATACGTGTGTATAAGCCTTCCTTTTCTCTCGTATGGTAGTTACAGTGACTCTATGGCCGCGGGTGCATTGGCCTAGATAGTGAAGGTGTGTGCAGTCTAAGATGCATGGCTCAGTGAAAAGTAAAAATGGAACACTGGTTTCTGGGGAAAATACTTTAAATTTTAATGAAGAGAGAAATTTCACACTATAATGAGCAATAACTCCATGTCGTTGCAAAACATGTCTAACCCCCCCACTCCCACCCCCTCTTCAATATTCCTCCCAATAATAGACTTAAGATGGATTTGTGTGGCCACTTTTGAACAAAACCTGAAGAGTTTGACCACTGTTATCAGAATTATTCTTATCATACTACTACAGTGAATAAATGTTTTTTTTTTAAGTTTGAATTCAAAAGACATCATTAGTTTTGTACCATGCAGGCCTATTTTTGTCGTGGCTAAGTTAAAATAAACATTCATCATGTTGGGTTTTTTTTGTTTTTTTTTTATAGTAATAGAAATAGAAAGAAGAATAGAAAGAGGGATTAAATACACGACATACAGACTTAACTAGATCTGCTATGGAGCCTATGGGGGTCGTTCCACCACTGGAACAACAACCAACAATTTAATCTCGACATCAATCCAACAGTATCCTTTTTTTGGTTGACTTACAAAAACAACTATTGATTCCTATTTCAATGTCCACATGCAGCCCAAAATTATGCAGACATTATGCGTCGCCCGGGCACGCTCCAAGTAGCGACAGTCTACTGGAATGGAATGGAATAGAATATGAGATGAGGTACGCAAACATGGAAAGCACGGCCAATGCAGGCCCTCATTTTAATATGAATGAATGTGTGAACGTAGCACATCTCTGCAACTCTCTGTGGACACAAAACACGGAGGGTACACGCAGAGACATTTACAATGAGATCACTCGCATGAGTTACAGATGGCTCGATACACTTTTTCCATGTATGTTACTATTGTCACAGCCTTAAATATCTACTGCTAGGGATGGGAATCGGACAAATGAAAATGTAAATTACATCATGTATATCGCATGCTTCACTATGCACAGACAACGGGGACAAATGTAAATAGAAATCAGCAAAAGCATTTTAGCCGAGTCATGTTTGTGCTGTTTATTTCTTCTTTTTTGGGAGAATATATTTGTTACACAGTTGGAGAATTATGTCTTTGAGATGACTCAGCAAAAATGTGTTGTTAACAACTTCATAAAGTTCATACATCATCTAAAATGACTAATATTGTATTGGTAAATATCGGTATCTGACACAAAAAAATGGTATTGTCCCCTCCCTATCTACTGCTACTGATATCAGTCTTTTTTTAATTTGTACCTCCCTCACTCACATTCAGGTCACATAATGTTTGTGGCCCACATCTCTTTTTACAGCCTGTGCTTAGTTAAGCGTTTATGAGTTTTTATGGTTTTCCTTTTTCCCGATATCCGATCCATTGATTTAGTCAATGATCAGACTGACACTGAATGTCACGTCGACTCATCCCTAACACGAGTAAGTAAGGTTAAATATAGAGATTTGAAACTTAACCATACAACATGCATTTCACAGCCGGTGTGTGCTACAACCGTTCTCCTGTTTATTACCGACCTTGAAAAGGCACTTTTACCTTTTCCCTCTGGTGTTCTTGTGGTCTGTGCAGTGCACACATGGTGCGATAGCAGGAGGACACACAACAACAAGTGCACAGGTGGCACTATTAATCGGCCGCATGACAACAAAAGGAGATTCATAATTCAGTTTATGCAGCTGCAAAATAAGGCAGCATGGCTGCATATGATGCAAATATAATGTCTAGGAGAGGAGAGGAGAGATAATGTGGACAGATTGTGAGATAGTCTTTCCGGGCATTCAGGGACACTCCTTTCTTAAGTCCTTAATACCACTCAAGTCAAGCCAAGACTCTCAAACATTCCCTGGTATCAAGGACACGTGACTGCAGCCTCGAGCGTAAAAGATGCAGTTCTAGCTGCAAACACTATAGATTTTGAAGCATCTCCTCCATTCACTTTCAGTGATGGAGTGAGCATCATAACACCCCATACTGGAAGCACAGCGTGTGTTTGCAGCACTCCCTCCGTCACTGGATGGTTCTCCCTTAAACACACTTGACAATGGACCTGCCTGTCACAGCACCCTCGCAGAAATCCCACTGCATCAGACATCTGAAGACCGAGGAACTCGCTGTAACAGCTGTAGTGTTTTTGCTTCGGCTAAGGCTACTGCCTTCTTCTCGATTCTTGTTCCTTCTAAATTCTTCCTCTGTAGTTTCAAGGATATTAAAAACTTGCTACTTCCATGCAGCAAAAAACGATGTACAGACGTCTGGAAACACCAGTGTTATTATAGTTCTGAGCTTTGTGGAACGTCAAGGCTGCATCGACTTGGTCATTATCTCTGATTTGATGAGTTTCATTTGTTGTAGTGAGAGGTAGAACATAATGTATCCACATAAGATACACTTTGATTATGCCAGGCGTGAAAGAAGAAAGAAATATGCAGTATGATCTCCACAGCAACCTCAAACCTCCAGTTATACAGTTTATTTTAAACACTATAAATGAAATGCACTTGGACTTGTGCATGTTCCAGATGATTCAAATGCGGAGATTAAAAAATGTGTTCACAGAAGAACCTGATGAAATTCTATTCAACCTCCCACATTCCGTCGTTAGAGAAACCGTCTTTGAGGACCAGACTGCCGCGACGCATCGACACAACAGTCGCGGTATAATTTTTCGCCGCGAGTGACTGCTGTTCACTTCCGTCAAGATGTGCATTTTCACACATAAGCGTATGCAGATTTTATTCAATTTTCAATCCGAATCCTGTCACCCACTTAACAAGATCACACACACATGCACGCTCACACACACACACACACACCGCATGTAAGTGGGACTGCGGCACCATAACATGAGACAACAACCTTATATCTGTCTCACAGCATGAGTTCCAAACATGATCTCCCACTGAAGAGATAATTGCAAAAAAAGTTCCAGACTAATAACGACAATAATAATCAGTATCACAGAAGCACAGCAAGTAATAAAGAGAAGGTAATTCAGATTTTATTCTTATACCTTCCTTGTATTTAAAGGTGCCATATGTAAGAATGTGGCCAAAAACGGTTACTACATTCAAATTCAAAATACAGAGGTCTTTTAGGTTTTGTTTTCTGACGTAACTGGCAACCCGTGTCGGTAGGTGGCGCCACATGCCAAAACATGATTTCAAAACATAAACATGATTTGCAGTCTGCAAAATATATTTTTTAATGCAAATATTTTGGCTGTACTGTTGTTGTTGTTGAGTTCAGTTTGTTATATGAACATTATTCCTGAGTCTCTGTGACATATTAGGAGGACATTACATAATGCACCTTTAATCTCATGTATTTTATATATTCTACAACACTGTGCTACTGTGAACAGTTTCCCAGTTTTGTGAAAGTAAATAAAGTGCATACATCTGTCTGACTAATTTACTAAAGAGGAAACCAGCAGGATGTGAGACTACAGCCTGATGTGACGCATGTTTCTAATTTGGAATCTGGTGGACATCATACCAGTGCAACAGAGTGTAGCATGTGGCTGTTTGTCACACAAAGAAGACAAGGCTGCACAGAAAAACACCACCCCAGTTCCCCCTAGTGTCACACATATAAGTGATGATTCTCTGTCGACAAATCAACGCACTTCAGTGTCTCCAGCTCCTCTCTTTAGGAGCCAGACTGCTGTGCTTAGTAACCCGACACAAGGTTGCAAAACCTGGGACGGTACAGATAGTTTATTGTGGTTAGCCCTTCTTAAAGAAATCGTAAATAAGTGCATAATGTACCTCACTGAACGAGAGCAAAAAGGGAGCGCATCGTCTGTGCAAAACAAAGCTCAGTTATACTATACAAGCAGTTTAGTGTATCCTTCTAATGTGTGAGGTTTCCCCCTTAAGGAATTTCTGGGATGTTGTGTTCACAAGGACAAAAATGTAATTTAACAAGGTGACATTGACCTTTAAACGGCAAATTTGACTCGCTTAATCAGTTTATTTGTGTCAGACGTGATGAAATAACCTCCATGTGTGTATATTGCATTCTCAAGGGTGAGGTCAACCCGACCTTGAAAATTTTTAAATTTGAAAAGGACTCCGTCAGGACCGTTTGAGATATTGCGTTCACAAGAACGGGACGAATAGACGGGCAAATCACCCTTCACATAATAAACCATGTCAGTTTTGAACACTTTCCTTGAAGGTTTTCCAACAGAACTTGGCTCATTTTGAAATATGTTTAAATAGTAGAATAATAATAATGTTGAAAGGCCAGGTTTACAGAGCTCACACACACACACACACACACACAGTGGGAGCCCTGCTGAGACGCACACACAAAAAAGGGAAAGATTTCTGCTTCACTTTTCAGAATATTTAACATGAACAAACAATGAGTGGGATGAAACAGAGCATCTGTAGATTCTACAACACAAAGACATTCATCATAGAAATACTAAATATGACAAGCTACCCCCAGCACTCAGCTACAAAGTTGTTCAGGGTGAAAGAACAAAGGGAGACAAAAGGCAAGACAGGAGTTTAGGAGGAAGGAGGAGAGGAGGGAGGATGAAGGATTATTTCTCTCTCTCTCTCTCCCAGGCTGTTTTGGTCCACCAAACTCATTCTTTCAGCAAGTAAAATCAAATCAGTTTTCCAATTATGAATGTTACTCTTACATGGCAAAAAAAAAAAAGAAGAGGCAGAGTGACGTTAGAGAGCCTGGGGATGGTGTGGTAAGACGACTGCCTTTAATCTTAGCATTATTACACATCACACATCCAGGTGGTGGTTTGTGGTTTCTCCAGAATGCTGCATCAAATTCATTACCTGTGTTTAAATTTCATTAGGCCTTTAATTCATAGCCAGTGATCTGTCAGCTCTGGCAATCAATGAGCACGACGAGGGAAGCCAAAAACAAACTCTGATTCTCTTTATAATGACAACAGTAGCCCTGAGAAAAAGCAGCAGCTCCATCCATCATGGCTGCTACTTCAGCTGACAGGGGCGACTCGAAACTTGAGCGGGACTTCGGGGTGGGCTCTAATTTGACTAGAATCTGGCTCATTAAGGAAATTTACCGCAATTTACTGCAATACGTACATTAAATGACGTTGACAGTGCCACAAAGAACATTTAATTGTTGAAAATAAGAAGCTACAATGTAAGAAATGTGCCTCGGCCAACACAAATAGCTCCACAACTGGACTGACGTGACTGTTACCCAATAAGCACACCCTGCACACTATATTTATTGTGTTCACGACATATTATAAGTCATCATGTTTACATTAAAGGGCACATATTATATCTTATTTCTCCAAGTTAACCTAGTTCCCTGGTGTCCTAATGAATGTGTATGTGACATGCTTTGGTCAAAATACCATAAGCATGAAGCACCACAGCAGTTCAATCACCCTGCCAAAACAGCCCTGTTCAGAACACTTTGTTTCGTAGTATCTCTTTGGGTCCACCTTTAAAAAAAGTAAAACGAAACATGAGGGACAGGAAATGAAATCAGCCACAGAGGCTACTGGAAGCCAACAGCAAATATAATTTGGAAAAGTGATCATTTACAGGCTCTTGCCCGCACATTGCCGTCATATGCAACATGTATCCACTGGACAGATAAATATCTGAGGCTGGAAGTTTGTGTAGAACTCTGTGCTGCACTGTGGAGCCAAGAATAGAACTTTTGACAGATTTACGGTTTTCAGATACCGTTGCCCTCGCCAGCACTCTCGCGTGTTTTACGCACAAAGCGGAGCTCCGCGAGACAACAATTCCAGGAATTTAGCGCATTGTGACGTCCCAATGAGCGCGGAACTCAACATTGCGTGTTTTATCTCCTGTACTTAGATTGAGGAGGACCACAAAAACATGAGTGAGTCATCTTTTTTTCACACTTTTGCAGCTGGTAGGGCCTCCAGAGTCCCAAATATAAGGATTTAAATTGATAAAAAAAATTAAATTGATTTTGCATAATATGGGACCTTTAATCATCTCAACGATAAGTATCTTGCTCCCTCTCCTCGACCTCTCCTGACAACTGTTCATAGATTAATTGTAGTTATTATTATTACTTTAGTAGATAAAGTGTATTTGTGCACGCGAGAGAAAGAGGGAGAATAAATCTGCCCTGAACCAGGTGCAACAGTGTAATTAATTGTGCCGAAGAGTCAGTTTCATTATTGACTATTATAGACACCAGTGAAGCAGAGTGATACTACACTTGAAAGTCCCACTGCTGTTACACTCCGTATCAGCACTCCTGTGAAGCCTCTCATCCAATCAAACGACTTGCACGCAACTGGCGACTGTAGCACAGGTTACATTTGTGTTTAAGACCAAAGAAAGTGTGAAAGGAAACTGAGCTTTAGTCCCTTTTTCAAGATTCAAAAAGCTGTTTTCGGTTCAAGATTAAATCAAGATTAATACACATTCCCTGCAAAAACAATTCCGTCATTAATGTAGTTTTCTCAATCCATTTCCACTGAAAACACTTACCACTCTCTCTGATGAGAGAATCATTTGCATTGAATAGTCTGGCTCCATTGGCTGCCCTTCCTCTCTGCTTTACAGTTTCCTGCTGTTTGTCTACGACCTGCTGAGCACATTTATGTACCTTTGCAAATGCCATTAATCATGTATTCTTAAATAGGACTGGGCAATAATTCAACTTCAATATACAGAATATTGCAGACAGAATAATTCCCCTGGTTGTATTAATTATTAAAAAACAGGTTCAGCGTATATCAATATAATGTTAATACACTGTGCAAACGCGAGAGATGAAGACGTGTGAAATGTTTGTCGTTTTCCTCTCCATAAAGAAGTCTATACCCACAATTCAATGATTACTAGATTGATCGTCAACTATTTTGACAATCGATTAATCGGTTTGAAGCTTTTTTTTATGATTAAAACAAGATTTCTGATTGTTTTAGCTTCTTGAATGTGACTATTTTCAGGATTCTTTGCTCCACATAGCATTTTCAGATATTTTATGGCCCAAACGATTAATCGATTAATCGTAAAAATAATTGTTAGTTGCAGCTCTAATGACATTTATGATATAATGTTGTTGGTGATATCATCCAGCCCCAGTTGTAAATATGCCAGGAGTCTTCATTATAAAGTTGTTCATGCATCAGTACTGTAAATATTTTACAAAAAGAAAAAAAAGAAAGGATTTAGGGCACTGATACACTAGAGAGCATTGGTAAAAGATCATTTTCACCGTCTAGTTCTAGTCTTAATAAAAGCACGAGGCAGACAGTGTGGCTGCTCTATTCTGTTAATGCCTACTGGGGATATAACAGTATTGTTAACTTTGCAACGGTTTGATTCCACCCACGGTCCTTCACTGTGAACGACCCATGGGGGGGACAACACACATCAAGTGTGCTCCTAGTGCCGGGGCCCAAACTCGAATAAATGGCAGGGTTGCATCCAGAAGGGCATCCGGCTTAAGATCTCTGCCAAATCAAAAATGCAGACAGATGCTCCACTGTCCTCTAAAGGGAGAAGCCGAAAAAATAAGTAGTTGTGGATCAGTATCAAACAATCGTCTTCCAACCAAGATAGTGAGGGGAAGTAAGAACTACAGAGACCATTCTTCTGCGTGTACCCATCATCCTTCCCAAGATATTATCGTACTGTGAGTGTTACAACTGCACTCGTATTTTGTCTGTGCATTTGTTTCTTTTTCTCTTCTGAATGAATGAATGAATATATCTATAATCTAAGGCAGGAAGCGGGACACCACACCCACATTCTTTTGACTCACGTAATTCTATGTTAATTATTTGGACATTGTAGGTGATGAGCAACCAGTTGTTTTGACCCCGTTTTCTCCTGTTTATGTTTAATTAGGAAGGTCAATTGCTCTATTTTAATTTTGAGAATTGTCAGGATAAGATGTGTTTATTTTATAGCTCTGAAGCCATTAAGTCCTCTTTTTGTTATTCACTGTAAATATTATCCCATATTATACCCTATTTCTCAGAGTTAACCTAGTTCCCTGGTGTCAACAGCAGTTCAATCACCCTGCCAAAATAGCCTTGTTAAGAAAACTTTGTTTCGTAGTATCTCTTTAAAAAAAAAAAAAAAAAAAAAACTTAAGGGACAGGAAATGACATCAGCCACAGAGGCTACAGGGAGCTAACAGCAGTTAGCATTTGGAAAAGTGATCATTTGCAGGCTCTAGCAGGCACTTTGCTGTCATATATAACATGTATCCACTGGACAGATAAATCATCTGAGGCTGGAAGTTTGTGTAGAACTCTGTGCTGCACTGTGGAGCCAAGAATAGAACTTTTCACGGACTTACAGTTTTCAGATACCACTGCCCTCACCTGCACTCTCACGTGTTTTACGGACAAAGCAGAGCTTCGCGAGAAAACAATTCCAGGAATTTAGCGCATTGTGACGTCCCAATGAGCGCGGAAATCAACATTGCGTGTTTAATCTCCTGTACTTAGACTGAGGAGGACCACAAAAACATGAGATCTTTTTTCACAATGATAGGGCCTCCAGAGTCCCAAATATAAGGATTTAAATGATTAAAAGGTTGATTTTGCATAATATGTCCCCTTTCATTGATTTAGCTTTCCTGTGTCTATTTCTGAGTCTCGAGTATTTTTATGTGGCCTATGAACCACCCAGACCACAAAGGTCAAAGGTCACGTTTGCTCAGTGTCCTCACAACCAAGAAAAAAAAATGGGGAAGCAGCCTTGAGTTTTCATGCCCCAAATATCTCTCCCAGAAGAGTGCAGGTCTGCCAAATCAATGAATTCTTTTAAATCTAGCCTGAAAACCTACCTGTTTGCTGCGTTACTGCGTTTCAGTAAAAATGTAATTATCATCACTGCTGCATCTGAGCCGTAACTGCAACTCTTAAGTTTCTTTTAATTTCTCCCCTCTTTCTTTCACCTCTTTATTTAAATGTTTTTATTGTGTTTTATTATGCATTTTAGATCTTTAATACTGCTACTGCTTCTGTTGTATTTTTCTTTCTTTCTTTTTTTTTTATTGTAAAGCCCTTAGACATTGTCTTGCTGTTAAAATGTGCTATATAAATAAACTTGCCTTGCCTGGACTTTGTTATGCCCCACGCAGGGGAGGCAGAGGCATGCATAACGTGTGAGATTTTGATTTTGTGCATCAGCACATCATCATGCAAATGTGCACAGTTTGCACCATTTCCATGATGTGGACTGAGTGTCTCTGTGAAACTTCAAAACCATCCATTATTGTCACCAAAGTGAATTGCTCCAAAGAGGATTTCTAAAAGCTCAATGTCAATTTCCGTCCCTTCCTCTGCTGCTGCATATCGATGTTTGATTTAATAGCGCACAGCGGCTCTGTGATCCAACAGGAAGGAGGGAGATTGAAGAACTACCACAAATACAATGATAAGGTCAATGATTTGTGCCGGAAATTGTCGGGAGTATTAAATTTAACATTTTGAACAAGCAACTCGACAATTAAAGTAGGGAATCGTGTCCGTTTTCAGTAGACACTAATCACTGATGTCGCCAGACTGTAACATTTGAAGAGAGGAAGAAGACTGTGAATCTTTTCAGAAAGACTATTGACATCTTTTAAACAATGACCTTGCAAGTTTGAATTTTTAATTTACAAGTCTTTAGACGGAGTGATGTCTCCTGCCATTAAAGTTAAGCTCCTTTTAATTTCTTTAGGAAAATCAATTTTAAAAAATGAATATCATTTCAAAGGCCCACTGGAGGATCACACAAAAGAGATTAGTAAGTAAAGGAATATAGGAATATATTGCTAAAGCTTTGAGTTTAAGAGATGAAAAATTGTTAAGTATAAATATTTAAGTGGCCAGGATGTGTGCTACACTCAAAGTACAACTGCATACATTGAACTTCACATTATATCCTGCAAGTGAATACGAGTACCATGCCCGTCATGTATTCTTTTTCATATATAATTTGACATTACGCAAGAGGAGGAGCGCAGCCTCTCGAGGCCAGGAGTTAATGCTGAGGGGCACTCTGAATCATTTGTGACTCATGAACACTTTCTCCATCTCGCCAGTCACAGCATGAGCAGAACAGAGTGGCGTTCGAGGAAGGGACAATATTAACAGTATGTGATTACGAGCCATTCATCTGAAAGCTGTCACTGCCTTCACCTGAGCATTGAAGAAAACAGACTCCGTTAATGTCTGTTGTTGAGCAGACACTCTGAAATGACTGCGATGCAGATAATCACAGCTGGTTATCCGGCGCTCACACTGTAGATTTCTTTTTACGGTGTTTGTGGAAACAACATTAGCGGTGCCATACAGCGCTCTTTGATCCAGCATCTGCTGAAATTATGACTTCAGTTTTCACCACAGCCTCAAATGCTCCCTCTCTCTCCCACACTGTTTTCGCGACAGTTCAGTGCACTGTGGCGTTTGACGGCTAAACAGAAGTGACGCATGATGAACAGATTACCAGTTTTAAGAAAGAAAGATACTTGAGGCAAATGTGCATCATTTATTAAAAAACGCTAAGAGAGAGAAGACTACGACTGACTTTTTCAGTCGTAGGTTATTCTCCATTGGTAACCTGAAGGAAGGCTTTAAATTAGAATTAAAATTACTCTTCTTTTTTTAACTGGAGCTCTGATGATGACAGAGGAAAGCCACATAAAAAAATTAAAAGAATTGGTGAATTTGAAAGAAATGTGTCAAAGAAAATGTGTCTTTCTCGCATAAACACAACACATTACATGGACAAATACTACTACAGACCTATATTATTGGAATTGGCATGTATAGTGAGGAAATATAGAGATATAGAGAAATATTTGCCTACTTAAAAGTTGTATGTGTAAAAAGTAAGATGCTTGTCACAATTCTAAAATAACCACTAACCAGCAGTCCAAATTAGAGCAGCACCATATTATTGGAATAATATCAGTATCGGCAGGTATTAGCTTTAAAAACGGTAAATCTGCAATCACACCAAAATCTGCCGATTTGACTAATGGCTAAATAACAGTAGGCTACATAGGCTGCTACCTCTTTGACTCCTATGCTGGCGCCCTCTACAACTATTATTTGGTCAGTGATTCAAATCAATATCTGCTGCGACATGAGCAAAATATTTTGTAAATTTCACTTGAGAAAAGACTAAATTACCTTTGCAGTTGGGTTTAGGGAAAAACATAAATCGGTAGCGACATCCCTACTCCAAAACAAACGTGTCTGTGTATGTTAGGGATGACTCAATCAGCTTTGGCCCCCAATCCTAATCTGATTGTATTACTGCCAATGCCGCTAGTCCCAATCCAATACTTGTATTTGGCTTGATAACAGAGCTGCACAGTATACTTTTTTTTTTTTATAAACGCTCACTCAACTGGTGTGTGTTTGAAGAAAATGATTATTGCTATAATATGTGATTCTGAGACTTCTTAACCTCAGTGTGAAGCATTATCAGTCTCAACATAACCACACACCGTTCTCGCCACAAAAACTATGCAAAACGCAAGAGACATAACCACAAACACTAGACAGCGATAAAAAAATCCATCAGTGTAGAAACCAAGACGCTTTAAATGAAATCACACACCTAGTTAGAGAAATAAGTAAAACTTAAGACAAGTTCCGGTTATGTGGGCTCTAATGAGGACAATTAATCATTTTCCAAAGGCAAAACCCAGAGCTCCACTGTGACACTGCATCACTCTCACCGCAGTTTGATATTTGTTAGGAACGGATTTTCTCCTTTGAGTTATTCATTACCGCGAGACGTACGCAAGTGAGCACAGAGGAGGTGAAAATGAAAGTATAGTTGTGGGTCAGGAGGTAATAATTGCATTTGTTATGTGTGTTAGTCATGCAATTAACAGCAGAGTGAACACCATGAGGCTCATAATATGACACAATCACAGACACATGCACACATGGCACTGCGTCTGCAACATATTATACATGTTTGATAAACAGCTGGATCCTGACAGGATAGGGAAAATAAGGAGAAAAATAAGCATCGAAATTCCCTCCTTTCCGCTCTGTTTGGCTCCAAGATTGTGCTGACAGTGCAAAACTACAGGCAGGTAATCATATTCCAGAGCACCTAAAGGCACACAGCAGCACGCCAACACTAATCATTTCAATACGAGACACTGTCATCATCATCATGATTTCTTTATCAAATACTCTGACAATATCGCCGCAGTTTAGACACATGGTTTTATTAATTACTGCCGCCGTAAAGTGGTGTTAATCTTTCTCCTGTTTGTTGTTAAAATGCTCATTTACTGTGAAGTACGTACTCCAGCATCAGCCAACAATGGAAACTCCTGTGACATTGAAACTAGTCTTAAAAGGACATTGGACACAGCAGTATTAGGAATTGGCCCGGATGACATCAACTGTCCAATGCAGTAATAAGGTGAATCAAGCTGTGTCTACACAGCCAACGCAGAATAAAATCATTCTTTCGGGTACTTTTCCTTGGATCAGCAAGAAAAATGCTAAATATCAGCAACCTTATCGTTTAACCTTGTCTACCGAGGAAAGGTGCTTATTGCTATTTATCCAAAATGTGCACTTCCTACCTTCCAGATACATATTTTTGTTTCTGCTGAGGACGTAAAATGCAATCCTGCACTTAATTGTCCACTAAAGGCTTTTTTTCCTAAGTGAGACCATTATGAGTGTTGAATATGAAAAGCTGTCATGCCATGGGTAAAGCCTGAGATAGCATTTCAGTTTAGAGGCTGGCAGTAGGGACTGGTAAAGACACTTTGCTGGATTGAAGCATGACCGCCTGATGGTGGGTGGACAGGAGTGGACTTACTTTTTGAGGCGAGCACGTCCATAATCTATACAATATTCATGGGGTGAAAGCATTGAGAGAGAATGACACTGGTTTTAGCTGCAGCCTTGGCAGACACACACTACAGAGGCATTCATGAATCATTTAAACTTCCCTACCAGCACACTGTGCATTAGAGAGCTGGTGTAGACTAAGTGCACATGGCACTAAACTATGTCGACTGCATGTGTGCGTGTGTGTGTTTGATGAACAGCTATGTGATGAGCATAGAAAGCATACACACAAATACATAAACCTACAACAGCAGCAACACCTGATTAAATAAAGCAGCACAACCGTTCGTCGAAGGCAAGTGTGAACCGTGTGACAGCGGTGGCTGACAGGGAAGGGTAAAGATGCAAACATAAAAGAGACGTTAATCAAGTTGGATGGTACAACTGACAGGAAGTGCCACGTAAGTCAGAGTTACAAGAGGAGTGAAAATAAGGGATCACAGGGAAAAGGAGGAGTAGGAGGAACGTGAGGAGGAGGAAGTGAGAGATAAGGAGGACATTGATAGTTGGGGAAGCGGGGAGTAAAATTAAGCAAAAAATATCAACAGATAAGCTTGAAGCTGAAGCACACCATTGATTTGTAAAAATCAAAATTTGTGTAAAAATATATCATGAGGCCCTACCTACAATCTGAAATCCAAATATCTGTTCAAACCTGGGGGTGAGAGTTGAAGTTTAAACCTTTAAAACCGGATCGAGTGCAAAATAATACAGCCAAGAAGTTCATCGGACCATCTGAGGTCATTTCCTCGCGGTTCAGCAGAGACCACGCTGAGCATTGCATCCATTTTGAATGCCCTGTGTTGACCCATCGGAAGAACTAGACGGTGATGCCGTGTTGTTTTGCTGTGTAAATGGAGGACAAGAGTGAGCTAACCCGTCCTCGTCCTCCTGAGCTGACACCAAAGCATCTGGAAAGCTGCACGTGGAAGTGTTTTCGCAGACTGATCGACCTCATGTGACTAATACGAAGTGAAAAGTTATAAAGAGGGACTGGTGTGTCATGTAATATTTGTTGGAACTTAATTTTTGGAAACAGGCACCAGCCCTGACCCACGTAGTACATTTTTTCAGGGGTACGACAGAAAAAAGGAAACGCGTAATCGGAGCGGGAAAAAGTGAGTTTGCACAGCAAAGAAGCAGATTTCAACTACGACGTCCAGGCAAATACTGATGTCCAGAGAAAGCGGCAGCCTCCGCCTCAATTATATGCCCAGCCCTGGCTGCTGTGACATTACCTGCCTACCACACATAATCATGATGAATCACTCAGGGACTCGCAGCCGACCGCAGACCGCTCACACTGCCAAACAATGAACGGCAAAGGCAAACATCACCACACCGCGCGGCCCGTCTCCCTTTATCTTCCTTCTCTTTCTGTCACGATGCCCTTCTTTTTTTATTCTTTTTTTTCCACACTCGGCCTCTTCCTTTGCTTCTGACATCTTGCTTCCCCTCTGTACGCGCTCCACATCATCTCTTTTGTAGCCCTCCTCTTTTCACCTTGTCTGATTCTTCTCTCTCTGTTGTATTTTCCAATGCATCTCTGTCCTCTTTCCTTTCATTCAACTTCAATTGGAGCAGACACCAGAGGCTGGAAGTCTCTGCCGAGTCTCTGCTTTGACTCCTGTGAGATTGACTGAACTATATCCATCCAATATCTCTTGGATCCTGTATTTGCCCCTGGTATACTGATCTAAACTAAACCAAATAGAAGTGTTGCTTATTCTCGATATTTAGGTCCAGAAATCCAACTTTGTTGAACTTGGAATTTTTTGGCACGATAGCCCACGGGTGAAAAGAAATGCCCGTTACTAGATAGACGCAATGGGCATGAAGCAAAGTGATGGGCATGAGATGGGCGTGCCGAGACACGTGGTTCAAGATCTGATTTT
The DNA here is from genome assembly GCF_963457635.1 of Microchirus variegatus. Lineage (NCBI taxonomy): Eukaryota > Metazoa > Chordata > Actinopteri > Pleuronectiformes > Soleidae > Microchirus > Microchirus variegatus. The sequence continues at coordinate 13,470,055 of NC_139806.1, forward strand.
ATTTTTTTAGGATAATGACACGGTCTGTCTAACAGCATTTAATTTTCAAAACAAGCCAATGTCTTGGCAAACATGATACAGAATTAGACGATCACAATTAAAATGAATAAGAAATTAAACCGAACTCAGCCGACCTTCTGTATCCTGCCCTGAACGCACTCAAACTTTCCTCCCACTTAAACTTGGTGCTCACTTCAGCGTAATCAAGCGCATGACATTGATGATGATGGGATGGCTGCTGATAGAAAGTCGTGATTGCAGAAAAGATAACGAGTTCTAATCATATATTCTTCTATCCCTTCGACTTCAGGTCTGAACATTCACTCTAAATTTACAGAGGCTTTTGGTCCGGCTCATAAATTCTTTTGTCCCTCGTCCTGTGACTATTTCAGTATTAATAGTTTTAACAGTCTACGACTTGACAAATGACTGGAAAATGATTATTGTGCACGAGTACATGAATGCACAAAAACATAAATCCACTGGATGTCATCATGGTAATGTGTAATGAACCACAGTTGATAGGACAAATGATTTCGGATATCTATTTGATTTTTGGCCTCATGAGGTAAGCAAACCTCTTCCCCGTTGGCAGAAGTCTACATTCTGCATGCAGACGGTGCCGAGGGTCTGCCACGATGGCCAAAACATTCCGAGCGGCTTGAAAGATTATGGCCAAGATCAATCAAATCCGTGCCAACAATTTTCCTACAGCGCTTAACAATGTGTCCCGTCTTTACAACGCGGTTACCAGACCAACATATCATTGCAAAAAGTTAAAACTGACTTGAAAAAAGATGAATAAAACATGTTTTAAAAGGGCTCAGCTTCCTCAAATAGAAGAGTCTCTGGTGAGCCTTTTTTGCAAAATGTCAGCATTTGCATGGAAAGTCAATTTGTCATCAATGACGGCACCTAAGTGCTTGTAATTATTCACCATCTTCTCAACTGTGCCACTGATAATTGTTTAACTTTAACTTTAACAGGTGGATTCCATTGAAAGTCAGTTAGAAACTCTTTAGTTTTAGAGACATTAAGAAGCAAAGAGGAGTCCTCACACCGTTTAAGAAACTTGTCAGGGACTGGACCATGACCCACCTCGTGGTCCTGCAGGAGGCCGACGACAACTGAATCATCAGCAAATTTAATGATGGACCTTGACTCTAAGTGACTGTGACAGTTGTTAGTGTAGAGCATGAATAACAGGGGTGAGCCTGTTGAGCACATCAGTGGTTCAGAGAGAGCATCATAATCATGGGTCCTCTGTGACCTCATGGTTAAGAAATCAACGAGCCAACATCTTGTGCCAAAGTCAAAAACAGATAAGTCAGAAAGCCTTCAAGCTGGAACATGGGGCCACTTGCAGTTGAAAGCTGACGGAGGGGGAGAAAAAAAATCAATGAAAGACAACTGTACATGTGTTTTCAGGCGCTCGAGATGCTCAAGAACAAGATTCAGCAGTGTCACAGTGGTATCATCCACCACTTTTCTCGCCTGGTATGCAAACTGGAGTGGGTCGATTATACTTTGGCACATTTACCAAGCTTCTTTTCACAACACGCTCAAAAGCCTTCGACACTAAAGACGTAAGCTTTACAGGGTGATAATCATTCAACACTTGAGGGGATTTAACTTAAGCTACTGGAGGACAATGGATTCCTTCTAAAAAAGGAGGAACTTTTTGCAGTGATAAAGAAAGCTTGAACTTAAATGTAAAAATGCCACTTGAAAATAAAAGCACAGGTTTTTAAGCAATAAGCTAATGATTGCTTTGTCACTTTGTCTTGAATAAATCAGAAATTCTCAGTTCTAGCCTTTTCAGAAACGAATCGTCTTTCTGTGACAAGCCAAACTACTATGCTCTCTATCATTGTAGGATGGCAAGAACTGGTGGTTAATATTTACACGGTGAATTTTAATATACTCATAGAGATTATCTCTGTTTCTTAATCTATGTTTCTGCCATATGTTTGATGCTAAACGCAAACATGGTCAATTTTAATTCTAGCCTTGTTGACTTCAAAGTGAACAATTAAACATGTGCTCCCTTATTTTAAGTCTAAAACACAAGTAATAAATATTGAACTTGAACATTTCACCATGTGTTGTCGCCAATTGTTCAGCCTCAGTGTAGAGGTCACCACAGACAGGGTGTTGATAAATTTGGACTTTTATAGATATAAAGTATTTCCTGAGTCATACATTATAAGACTGTGGAGAGCATTTTCAGAATTTAATACCAGGCCAGGACGTATTACCCTCTGCAGTTTGTTTTAATCTACCACGGGAATCAAGGTGGAGGAGAAGAAGAAAACATTGTTCATCATCACTTTTCTCCTAAAAATCAATATCTGACAACAGGGATGAATTCCACATTCTGCAGTAACAAAAAGGGGAGAATCGCCACATTATTATTTTAAATCATCACTAAAGGAGGAGAATGTGCTAGAATGTAAGGATATTCTTCAACAGAACACCCATAAGAGCTGGAGAAATCCACCATGGTGAAGTATACCGTCACAAGTTCCCAAGCAATTACCGGTGTTTCCCCTTCGCGTTGCACCTGCAGGCTATTATCTTCATAAAGAAATGATGCTGGAGCGGTAAACAGTGTGGCTCTTTAATAATTTAAGCACATCTCAGCCGGACTGCCACCAATGTAAACAAATAACCGCCATCCATGCAGGAAGAAAAGGGGAAGGAGGACCGCGGTCACAGTTTAACAAGACAAATAAGCTGGACAACTTCTTCCCCATTTGTCTCATGTGGAAGCATCTGTCTGCTCCCTTGTGGAGCTGCCATCTTGGACCACTCCACTCACAGCCGATCCCCCATTTCCGAGGAGGACAGCAGCCTTGTTACGGAGGCTAAGTGCATGTGTGCATTTGTGTGTGCATGAGAGAAGGAAGTAGAAAGCTGTATAAGGGCCATGGGGTAAAGGGCAGCATTGGGAGACAAGGTAAATAAAGGAGGTAGGCAGAGAAACTGCACACTTGAGCCCAATAAAGACAAAATAGTCACTGCATCCCCAACATGCAAACTCGCGGGCTGCTATAGCTCTTAACAGCACTATTGTTTTTGATGACAACTCAGAAACATTTCTAGCCAATTATTAATAAAATATAATGGACGAATGGTCACACGGGAAGAGGAGTAATAAAGTGCTGTAATGTTAATACTTCCAAAAAGCAATACATCAGCAGTGTCAGTCAGCACATTAACATAGCATTAGAAAATTATTTTAAAAAGCATAGTATTGTGTTAGTCCAACGAAAACTGGACTTTTTAAATAACTGTAAACACAGATAATGAAACTGGGATTTGAGCTACTACAGCATGTAAACATTTAGACGGACTCAAGCTGACAGTTACAGTTCTCAACTTCAAATAATAGAACAAACAAACAGATAAACAGACGAATGAGACTCCGGCAACAAAAACATAGTACAATTCAAGCTGGTTAATTTTTGGGACTCAGGGGGAGACTGTTTTTATGCTCTAGCAGCTTAAAGAATTGGGTATTTTGAAGTTAAATGTTCCATTTTATGCAAAATCAACTTTTTAATCATTTAAATCCTTATATTTGGGACTCTGGAGGTCCTATCAGTCGGCAAAGTGTGGAAAAAAGATGACTCACTTATGTTTTTGTGGTCCTCCTCAGTCTAAGTACAGGAGATAAAACACGCGATGTTGACTTCCGCGCTCATTGGGACGTCACAATGTGCTAAATTCCTGAAATGGTTGTCTTGCGGAGCTCCGCTTTGTCCGTAAAACACGCAAGAGTGCTGGCGAGGACAACGGTATCCAAAAACCGGTAGCCCGGAAATTCCGCAAAAAAGTTCTCTTCTTGGCTCCACAGTGCAGCACAGAGTTCTACACAAACTTCCAGCCTCAGAGGATTTATCTGTCCAGTGGATACATGTTATATATGACGGCAATGTGCCTGCTAGAGCCTGCAAATGATCACTTTTCCGAATGCTAACTGCTGTTAGCTCCCAGTAGCCTCTGTGGCTGATGTCATTTCCTGTCCCTTAAGTTTCGTTTTACTTGTACTAGTTTAACTTAAAGAAATAGGGCATAATATGAGTCCTTTAATGGATAGGAAGACTCAGAATGGTGCTCAACATGCTGATAACCATCCGCACAGATCGATCCCCCCCACTAGTGCTTGTATACTTGGCGCAGAACAGTAGTCCAGTTGAAAGGCATAGCTGTGCTACAAACAGAATGTCTTCTTTACTGTGCATGTGAACATACTCACTACCACGTCTGAGAAGGTTGAAGTGCTGTGCAATTAAATCGAAACTTAAAACTTGTGTTTCATTTACGATTAAAGACCCGAACGATTAAAAAAAAGAAAATCATAATTACGATAATTATAAAAACGGGGGATTTAATTCTGAAAACAATGCTTTCAACATATGTAACTGTTATTTTTCCCCAAAATCGAGCATCATCCAGGTCATCTTCATCTTATGTGCTTAGCTGTAGGCTACTGGACTCAGAGTACTCACTATTTCATTCTGGCTCTACAATCTGTGATCCTCTACTTCACTCCTCTCCTCTCTCTGTATCTCTCCCTCTCTGTGTCACTACATGTCTGCCTCTGAGGATCTAAATTGAACTCTTGTTTTCTCTGACTATATATCTGTTTCCTGTGTGTAATAAAGTTTAATCATATGTGGGTCTGCTTCACAACCAATCCAAACGTAAAACGTGAACGCTATTCAGCACGAGGCATCAGGCCTGTAAATGACACCCATTTATCATTGCAACATGCTCCTATTCCACCCATTGCTTTATAAATGTAGCACATATTTCAGCAACACGGTCGATGTTACCAGTGGATAGCGTTAAATGGCGAAATGAAAGCTTTCATTGTCAGTGTAGTTGAATTTACTCATCCAATAATCTGAAAGAGAAGACCAGAGTTCTGATTATAGTGTTCTGGTGAGGTAAATTATTCTCAGGAGGGTATTTGATACGAGTATGCTGCAAAAATAGGAAGAGTGACTGCCTGAAAACGTCAGTGTTGTCAATCTTGCAGAAGGGCTGCATCGATTCATCAATTATCAATTAAATGTATTTATTTCAGTTCCAATTTGTTTTATTGGTTTCCCCTTACCTTATAATAAAGTTTGAGTGGGAGGTTTTAATAAAAACAAAGTCTTGGCTTCTGAAATATGATTAAGTTGTGGCTTAATTTATGATTATTGGTTGTTGTTCTTGTTCTTGCTATTATTATCAATATTATTAAACAATATATATTACCACAATTTTCTTCAATAGCAATATGACAAATATTTAATACCACTGTGTGGCATGATTGTAATTTTCTACCCCTAAAAATGTTTAGTGTCAAGGCTTTAAGGTGCTATTATGTCATAAAATACATCCATGAAATGGTTTAAGGAAATATTGACGTACTGGCTTCACTGATAACAATGGTGCAGCTAGAAGTGATGGGAAAATATACGATATTATCATTAATCAGAATTAAAAGCACTTAAAATAAGTGAATTGTGGCGAATTTCCATTAACTCATTAATCGTGAATGAAGAAAAGCACCAACAGTTCACGTGAGTGGCTTGAAAATCCTGTCTTACGCATTAACCGCAATTATTTTGGTCAGGATAATCATGATGCAAACTTTTAAACTCTGCAGCCAATATGTTCACAACATTCTTTTTCCAGTTGGTCCCATACCCTCTGCTTATGTTTTAATTTGGAGCTTGTACCAACCATCCAAGTGGCACTTTAACCCTCCAGCAGAGAGGAGAGAACCAACTAGCTGCTGCCATTGAAAATCCTCAGTACCCCTCTCAAAAACAGCTCAAAATTTGGCAACCTATTTGAACCACGCTTATGCAATGTATGGAAGAGCAGTTACTGTTTCAGATGCTGCAGGTTACAGCAGTGAACATAATATCTTTGGTTTGTGGGAAAACTAAATCATATTTTCTCACATTTTCTGGACCAAACAACTAATTGATTCATCAAGAAAATTATCAAATTTCCCCAGGTCATAGTCATATTCAGTAAGTAGCTCAAGCAAGTCCAGTTCCCTACAGCTATAAGTAATGAAGAAATCCAACTGATTAGTGAACAATGAAAATGACCGTTGCAGCCCTCACACCACCCTGCTCTCCCAGTGTGGTAATGGTGACGTCTTTTTTTTTTTTATCTCAATGCGATGAGGTTATTGTCTGCTTGTGCCGACTATAATTGCAAAGTAGAAGTGCTACAGAGTTCTATGGAGGGAGCAATTTAAAACACAAAAGGCCTGGTATTTTAATAGAAATTCAGCAGTTCACTTGCGGGTTAATTGTGATGGGTAAAAACTGAAGAGCGTTTCCTTACTGATTTCGGATTTCTTTTTTTGCCAGGGCTTTTTGTTTTAAAAGAAAGTCCTTTCTTTGATCTGACTGCCTGTGTCTCATGGGGACAGAACAATGCGATGGTATTTTCTGACATGAAACAGAAGGACAAACACAGGTTTAAACAATATCATTAGGTAGGCGTGCCATCCACCAGAGAGCCAGGGTCGTGCTATTGTGTAAGGGAAAGGGTAGGTCACACTAAATACTTTCACCTCATTTTTTTTTCTGGAAAAATAAACTGATGGAGAATTAATTATGCTCTGTGGTCATTAGGGCCTGATGTTTTTGCACAGTACAAAATACAAATAATAAAGATTGAGCAGGTATCTGAAGACCCTGAGACAACATGCATCCACAGCACAGCAGAATAAAAGCAATAAGAAGAGTCACACAACAAGAGATGCCCGTCAGTGTAAAAACCGAGTAGCTATTCATTAGTAATGTTTCAGTTCGACCAGACACCATAAATAACATACTATAACTATAAATACAAATAACAGTCTCTTTTGTGTCTTTCCTGGCAGGAAAGACAGGAAAGAGTATTGTGAGAAAAAAAAAATGGTGTTTTGATTTCAACTGTTACATGACGGCAGGGATGGGAATCGGTATCGGCCAGATAAAAATGTAAAATCCAACACAATGCAAAAATCCTTCACTATGCACAGACTGTAAAAAAAAAATGTGAATAAACACATTTTCAAGTGGTGTTTGGGCTGTTTATTTCCTCTTTTTGGGATAACAATATTTGTTACACGGTTGGAGGATCAGGTCTTTGAAATGATTCGGCACAAATGTGTTGTTAACAGCTTAATGGTTCATAAACGGTCTAAAATGACCGTGTCGCACTAATATCGGTCTCGGTAGATACTCGATTTTGTGATTCCTGTTTTAATCTCTTTTAAAGACTCACCTGTTCAATTCACTATTTGAAACGGTGTGAGTCTGTTTGTATTTATTTTGTTATTTTACACCTGTTTAGTTATTTTTATTGTATTTCATTTATTATTATTATGTTTAATACTACTGTAAAGCACTTTGGTCAACTCCTGTTGTTTTTTTTAATTGTGCTTTATAAATTATATTAGATTAGATCAGTATTGGTATCGGACACATGATGGGATTGCATGATGCCAGTTTTCAGAGCTCTATGGTCACCTTGTGGGAGAAAAAGTCACCTCTGACTACGAACCTGTCATGTATCTTAAATGCTATCCAAGCAGCTGCTCATGTTCCATTTTGCATCAGCGATGACAAATGTTAATTAGTTAATGATAATGAGCTGGAAAAAACTGTGTTATGGAAACTGTGCAAAAACAATGCTGAACCCGCAGTAAAATTAATAGGATTTTTTTTTTTTTTTGCTGACAACTGACTCATAATGGCAAAAAAAAGTCATTACACCAGAGTACGTAAAAGTCAAAATCTCATCTAATGTGACATGGATTTCATGTCAAAATCCACACTGGCTGGTAAAATACTTCTCATTCCTTGAGCATAAATTAGGAAAGAGGGGTTTTCTTGTTCATGTGTGACTTTTTGTTTAAAAAGATCACACGTATAGCATATAGTAAGAGAGAGATGAACACACCATACAGTATAAAGAACACTGCAAATAGGGGAAAAGGTAAAGTTGGGAGTAAATTACTATTTGGAAACAGAGGTTCATGAATTCATGAATTCAATCATTCATTCAATCATTCATTCATTCATTCATTCATTGTCAACACACTTCATCCCTGCTGGTGCCAATCCCAGCTGACACAGGGTGAAAAGGGAGGTACACCGGGACAGGCTACCATATAGAGGTGAAAAATCATTCACTCACACCTAAGGGAAATGTAGTGTGTCCAATTAACCTCTGCATTTTATGAGGGGAAACCAGAGAACCCGGAGAAAACAAACACACACACAGGGAGAACATGCAAGCTCCACACAGAAAGGCCCGGAGCGGGACGCGGAATTTTATGGATCAGACAGGGCGGCACAGAGTTTGCATTTTCTCCCAGTGTCTGAGTTTTCTCCAGCTATTTCAGCATCCTAGACAAAGACAAAGACACATTATGGTTTAGTTACCTGGAGGCTCAAAATTGCCCATAAGTTCTGAATGTGATTCAACTTTGGATGAATGGATTGAACTGTGCTATGCGAGACAAGGTCTTTAAAAAGAAAAGGAAAGAAGAAGAACATTCGTGCAGGTGCTCACCCACAGCAGAGTTTGATCTTCTTTGTTCCAAGATGGAGTCTGGGAGCTTAAGCCTTTTTCTCAGCGGACATTTTGACATATCATTGCAGGATTATCATCGCAGGTGTTAAAATAACAATAGAGCTGTCCAATTCAGCAAAACAACACAACGCAACACCAAAGACCCTGAAACTGAAGCAGCCTAATGAGTTTTAGCACAATTCATTTTATTATTTATCCCTGTGGTTTTTCCGACCGTGACTTAAAAACGGCCTATGACTAATGCACCATTTTCACAGGAGGACACTTAAGAGAATTAGAGAACACCATTATTTATATTATAGCTTTAAAAACTTAGCCAACTTCAGTATGGATTCATTAAGCATGTTCGGTATATGCTTTACAAGATAAGAGTTCATTAAAGACATATTTCAATGTTTCACTGGAGAAATATCATTTTAGGGATTTTTAGTGTGCTTTCTTCTCCACATCACATCCCAATAAAAGTTTTATCATTGACAAAAGCATGAAGCAACTAAAGAGCAGGCGTCTCAGTTGAGCATGTCGGTGCATAATAAGTTGGATTAAGCTCACAGAAATCAGCCACGCTGAGTAAAAGGGCTCAACAATTAATCGCTAAACATTTAAATTGCAATTTCATTCCACCCAATTACCAAATTGTGTAGGCTGCAATTAATCGTTACAAATGTCCAGGGTTCCGTTGTATGCCAATAAAAAACGCAATACAGAAACGGAAGAAACAATTCACATTTTCACATTCTCATCCTTGAAAACTGTAAAAAAAAAAAAACTCTTTTCAACTCAAAGCGCAATCACGTATATTTCATCCCAATCGTTCATTCCTACAAAATAACTGTAATTTCTCGACTTATAAGTGCACTATTAAACGGTAACTGTGTAAGCAAGCCAGGGAGGCTGGAGGAGCAGAGGAGGGAAAAAGAGGAGGCGTCACAGGCAAATGAGAGAGGTTAAGACAGGTTCTTTGTAGTGAGGTGACCTCAAAACTGTCGGCTTTCCAAAGGAAGGAGAAGACAAAAATATAAAAGTAATCTAAGGTCAGGATGGAAGACATAGAGTTGAAAACACGGACAGAGACAGGTGGGTTGATAAAGAGACAAAGAAACAGAAAGAACGATATCTCTGCTGGGTGATGACTCAGTGAAAATTAAAACCTTTTTTTCTTCATATTCTCTGGCTGCTGTGACGCCTTCTGTTTTACAGTTACACAAGCAGCACAGGTCTGCACATGCACGCAGACGTCACACCGGCGAGATTCAGGGTCAACATTATTTCAAGAAAGAAAAGAGGATGATATTATTCTGAAAGAATAATCCAAAGTGAACTCTGATTTGGCTGAAGTCTAGCGACTGATATTCTCTGGGTGTATCTGCAACAATCATATTATTTTATTAAAGTCACAGCATCCCAAAATAACAATAATAATAACACAGTCTCTATTTAATTACATTAAAACCACCAATCAGGGAGCCAAGAGCCATGAAACTAGCTCAATACAAATTTTGTCCAAACAAATCAAACAGTATTAAAACCTACGAAACTAAAAAATCACCATAAATTCAACACTAATTTCCATTTTAATTCTATGTTGTGAATGAGTGGAAAAATCCTGCACTTTTAACTTTTATTTTCTTCAGTTAGACAAACATTGTGATTAGGGATGGGGCCGATTCGATCCAGTATCGGCATCGGGGTTCCGATACAGACGTAATTCCCGGATCCGAAATTTCCGATCCAGCTGTGGAGATGTTCGATCCGCCACGTCTGCGCTTTAATGTTGTCTGTTGAAATGTCTCCACAAGTGATTCCCTGACTGCTCTGCTAGCTGGCTGCAAAAAGTGGAATGGATTTCCTATAGGGAGTCGTGTCTCAATGAGACGCGAAGTAATGATGCACGATCCGTTCAGGAAATCCATTCCACAGTTTACAGCCAGCTAGTAGGCGAACGTAATTGACCGGGAGTTAAGAAAATCTCCCCGCCCGCAGTAAATAAAGTTAGATGGATCTCACTCGTGTGCCAGAGTTGTGCATTCTCGTAGTACTTAGGTTTATGACAGAAAGTTGCAAGATTTGTCACCGTTTTTAAAAAATGTAAAAAAAAAATTGCCAGGGGTCTGTAAAGTCGTACGTGTCATACTTGCCTGTATGAAGGAGTTTATTAAAGCCTTATATAAAATAAACAATGATGGTGACAATAATATTTAAGCAAACAGAGCATCCATATCAGAATCGGATCGGAAGTGAAAAAAAGTGGATCGGTGCATCCCTAATCACGATATGATTTTCTTCCAATATATTGATTATCACAGAATCCTTGCATCTCAGTATTATTGGTATCTATATATCGCATTTTGTGAGGTACCATGTGATTCCCACCCCTAAATGAAAGCCATACAAATACACACACACAGTATATCACCTAGAGTGCACATTTACACAGGGGCAACCACACACACACACACACACACACACACACACACACACACACATTGAGTTGTTTCATGTCTCTTCTCAAAGTATTCATTTGTTGCCTTAATTTTGTTCCACTCCCTCACCGAGTCTCCTTGTAGTCAAAGTATTAAAGGACAACTTAAAAGAATTTCCTTTGGCATGACATGCTGCAACACCTGTGATGATTTTTCACTTTGTTGCCCATCTCTCCAATGACTACGAAAACAGTGTTGTAAAACATCCCCAGAATCACATTTCACCGTGGAGAAGAAAAAAAAACAAAAAAGCTTTCAGGATTCTACAGTAGCAAAAAGCAATTTTTTTTAAAAGTCATATACAAAGTCATTTCTAAGCATAGTAAGGCTTAGACTGATGGTGCAGGAGAGACACACAGGACAACTCGGAAAGGAAGATGACTCAATCAAATTTGAGGCTAACGTGAAAAAAAGCTTTGTCTATATTTCTGTGTGTGTTTCTAATAACATGTTTGGCTGGGACTGAACACACACACACACACACACACGCTACAATGTTAACACGTTTTATTAGGGCACTCCGCTACACAACAAGCTAATAATTTTGTATTAGAATTATAATTAAAGTAGTGCGCAGCAGTGCATGTCTTCATAACTCGAGGCTTTATCATTACTCACAACTGAATGTGGTCTATTGTTTAATGAAGAATTGCTAGGCCTGGGTGCACAGAGACAAAAGATAAGACTTCAATGACACCAGCTTGTGGGACAGAGCCAAAGCACAGTGCTTCAATTTAGTCTTTAAGCGCCGCTGAAGCGCTATCCAGGCGGCAAACTCCGACAGAGGACAAGACATCTTCAAACTGGCTGTTGTTCGAGAGAAGATTTTACACGACAGAGGCTCTAAACTTCCGCCTTATGTCGGTATAAGGAAGAGAGTCTTGATCCTGAGGTTAATAATCTGAAATGTAATACGCTGTTCTTCTGTAACAATTCAGTAAAGGCTAATTGGGTTAGATTACTGAAGAAACAATAAAGCATTATGTGGACATTAAAGGGGCTATATGTAAAATATGCAACTCGATCTTCAAATTGCCAGTTAATCTGAGGAAACACACAGTTCAATCAAGCTTAAGGGCCATAGCCAGACTAAGACAGGCAATCAGACAACTTACTCTGAGTATACACAAATTTGATTTATTGACCGCGTGCGTCTGACTAGGGCTAGGCGAATTAATATCACGACATATTGAGCAGCTCACCTCGATAACGATAAATGAGCGATAAGTAGCGCCCTTGTTCCCCTGTTTAGAAAAAACCCTGCGGATAATTTTGATCACATTCAGTGAAGTTACCGGGGGCAACGGGAGGAAAAAACAGGGCGCCTTTAGGGCATCCTGCCTAAAAGTAGGGTGTCTAATTCCCGACTCTTTCCCTTCTTGTTACAGACTGGAGGGCGTGGAGTCACGTGGCGACAAACGCTGTACACAGCCGAGGGACATGAATATACCGGTACCTACCTACACACACACAGCCAGAAAAGACAAAACAACTGTTATTTGATTTTTTTTTTATCGTAAATCATAAATTTTGGTATCTGTAAATTTTCAGCTTAACGCCCAGGCCTACGTCTGACTCCGCCTCAGTAGATCCTGCTGTATCATTCTATAAGCTAGTGTGTATATTAATTATTTGCAGTTGACAATAATTTTTCCATGAGATATGTATTCCCTTTAACTGTCAAGTGAAACTATTTCTATTTAGCATTAATTGAAGATAAAACAGTAAATAAATAAACTGTGTTGTTTTTCAATACCTAAGAATGAGCCTTTTGTATTTATATCAGAAGCTGGGTCTTAGCACAACTAAACATTAGGGCTGAATGATTCTGAATAAATATCTAATTTATTGCGATTTACATCATTATTCTCATTTTCCTTTCGAATGACATATTACACAGCAGATCTGTGATTAACAAAGACGTTTTCTTCAGTCTGTAGAATAAGATGTGTAAAGGCCATGACAATAATTCATCTAAAATTATATTCCGACACATTTTGGCTTGAACAAATACTGCGCCTCCTGCGATTTGAAAGTTGCAGTAGGCTATTTCGATTAATTGTTCAGCCCTACTAAACATATTTATAGGTGAAGGATATTCAGCTAAATGCTGAAACACTGCACCTTTAAGAGGGGAATAAACAGGAAACATTGGAAAATGTGTGTGTCTTTAAATAGTCCAATAAAAGTGTTTTACTCGGATAGTTTTACAATGTGGGAGTGTTGAAGTGTATGAATGCACTGAATGTGTGCGTGCATTAGTGAGGGAAAAGACTGCGAGTGCGTCGCACAAGTGGAGGAGCGCAGCATGTGGTGTTTATCCACCACATATTGTGAAGCGTTGACCAGAGAGCCCATCAGGGCCAGTGGAGCAGCTGCTGTGACAGTGACACAGACGCAAACCCTAGACATAAACATGTCTCCTAGGACGCTGCATAGACTTCCACTCATTTTGACAGACTAAACAAAGCTTTATACCCTACCTTAAAGGTCCCATATTATACCATATTTCTCCAAGTTAACCTAGTTCCCTGGTGTCCTAATGAACATGTCCGTGACATACTTTGGTCAAAATACCATAAGCATGAAGCACCACAGCAGTTCAATCACCCTGCCAAAACAGCCCTGTTCAGAATGCTCTGTTTAGTAATATCTCTTAAAAAAAACGAAACGAAAAGAAACTTAACAGGAAATGACATCAGCCAGAGGCTACTGGGAGCTAACAGCAGTAGCATTTGGAAAAGTGATCATTTGCAGGCTCTAGCAGGCACATTGCCGTCATATATAACATGTATCCACTGGACAGATAAATCCTCTGAGGCTGGAAGTTTGTGTAGAACTCTGTGCTGCACTGTGGTGCCAAGAATAGAACTTTTCGCGGACTTCTGGTTTTCGGATGACATTGCCCTCGCCAGCACTCTTACGTGTTTTATGGACAAAGCGGAGCTCTGCGAGACAACAATTCCAGGAATTTAGAGCATTGTGACGTCCCAATGAGTGCAGATGTCAACATTGCATGTTTTATCTCCTGTACTTAGACTGAGGAGGACCACAAAAACATGAGAGTCATCTTTTTTCACACTTTGCCGACTGATAGGGCCTCCAGAGTCCCAAATATAAAGATTGAAACGATTAAAAATGTTGCATAATATGTCCCCTTTAACACACAACATCTGGTGTACAGTGTTTTTTCTCAATGAAACTTTGTTTTTCTTCATTCTAAATTGTTAATACGCCATTTTAACATGCAGTAAATTGTAAATAACTGCCAGATATTTAACATTATTCTGGAAAAATGGACATTGAACATTGGACATAGACATTTTCTGGCCCTTAGGTGTTAAACGGTTAACCATAACCAGTTAATGCCCAACCCTAACCTAACCACAATTCAAATCTGAGCCCTCAATTGAACCAGATTGTGTTCCCATGAGGACTTCTAGTCAAGAAAAGGTCAGTGTATATGCCAAAACAGATCCTGCAGAGGTAACAAATACAAGTACAAAAACACACGGAAAACCCTTATTCTCTCCTCTATACCACACATCCATCATCCTGTGGAAGCCCTTTTACGTCACTCCTCACCTCCACCTTACGCCTCATCAGGCATAATATAATTGGCCATGCTGAGTAATTAACATCCAAATTAGGACGCGCATTTGCATACGCATCCATATTTGCATAAACTTCCAGCGGGCACACAGACCTGACATTCCTCCGCACAAGGTCACCCGAGTGTAATCCAATAACACACCAACCTACGATCACAATAAAGCGAATATACAATGTATATGCTGCATTAGAAAGTATTCCAAAAGAAGAGAGAGGGGCAAAGTAGGTAAACGAGAGCGAGAGAAAGAGTGAATATGGTGGAGGAACACGGGACAGAGTGAGAATGTGACACTCTGCAGATGAGAAAAAAAAAAGAAGACAAAAGAAGACCGTTTACCCGTCTATATGTCTCACTTAAGCCAATACAACTCTCCATAGACACAGAGCAACAGCTCAAGACTGATCAAGCATGGGGGGAAAAAGAAGAAGAAGAAGAAGAGGAAGGTATGATGAAATGCTTCTCTCCCTCTGTGACATTTGCCCTTTGAATGGCGACAGCTCAACAGAGCAGAGCAGCAGAGAGTGATGCTGAGTCAAAGGAAGAAAGAGACAAATGCAGAAACACACGAGCGGTAAAGTGGAGGAGGAGGAGGAGAGGGAACGAGAAGGCATGAACGACGGAGAAGCTCGGCATGCACACATTGTTTCGCCAGTCATTGCACAGAAGAGGAAAGCCTTGAGTTATGCTTCTGTGTTCCACATTGCTTCTGCGATTTATGTTCCAGCGAGGATAATGCAGCAAGACGGCTCTGTAGAAAAGTCACCCATAAATCTGATCTTGTTTCGATTTGTTTGGGGTATTTTATCCCCCACATTCGATTTGTTTTGTTCAGTCCCTCTTCTCTTCTGACGCCACACAAATCCTCTCATTCTGCGTTCGTTCTTTGGCAATCAAGCGCTCCGGGTCTATTTCCGGACTTCTTCTGAAAAGGTCTTCAGCGGTTAAACCCTTCGTCTCGTGTAAATGCTGTATTCTACTGAGCTTTCAGCGCCTGTAAATATGAAAACGGCTCGCGCAAATAACTCATCCTGTGAGTCTGAGGCAACAACCAAGGCCTTCATTTTTTTTCCCTTTCAGACATTAAGTGGAAACGGCCTCACAGAACAATACGGCATCTCCTCAAATCTGACAAAACGGCATTGATTTCCTTTCTCTGATTTGAAGCCAATTCAGCCATTTTAGTGTGCCATTGAAAACTGAGCGAGTCATTGAAAACATGAAAACAGACCTTTGTTTGGTTTCATCTCACCTCTGGCTTCTTGCCATGCTGTCTTTAATGTGTGTGTATGTGTGTGTGACCAACCCTGATTGATTATCATAGCCAGAAATCATCTCCAGATCACAGGCCAACCAGCCAATCGTGACCGGCAACTAACCGCTGATACCGTCAATAAACGTCATATTTGTGGTGTTAATCATTTCACCGGCAACTGGAACGGGCTGTTTGCATCTAAGACATGAGGAATGAGTTTCCCCCTCTCACTTAAGTCTATCATAAACATTTGTACACAATTTTACTGGAGATTGATGTGTTTTAAAATCTGATATAGAGTATCAGCTGGTTTTTTTTTTTTAAATTCAGAACAATACTGAAATGACAAGGAGAAATAGTGAGTAAATGTTGAATTATGTACACACGTTATGTTCTTGTAAGAAGACAGAAGATAGACATAGCTGTCAATCATCAACAACAATGAGTTTTAAATGTGTGCATTTGTCTCATGTCATTAAATACACTAAGGTTCATTTCAACCATGTTGTAGTTGAAATAAAACAGTGTTTGTTTGTTTGTTTAATGTTTAATGAAAGCAACCTTCAGTGCAGCCCTGCTGTCCACAGTACACTGGCAGTTACTGTATTTAAACCAAGCCTTTTATTTATTTATTTACTTACTTATTTATCTCAACGACAACAGTCACTTCACAACAAATCCAGCATCACACGCTTTAATTAGCAGCCGTCTGTCGTTACGTGACGCTTCAAACACACATTAATTAACTGAATACTGAGCAGAAAACACAACAACAACAACAACAAAAATATGAATAATAAAAATGGAAAAACAGCCGAACAAAAGTAGATAAAATGACGAGAGGAAGTTGTCAGTCCGTGGGACCGTGGGTTCTCTCCACGCCAACTTGTGCAACTCAAAACACGACAAACAAAAAGCGAATCAAACATTTCGTTGTTTTTCATCATTTTTCTTTCTTTCTTTCTTTTTTTTCCATGTGCTTACCTTTCCCACCGAGAGTGCGGGACTGACCCAGTATGAGACAGAACAGCCACACAGACAGTCCGGATATCTGCATACTGACGCTGCTGCTGCTGCTGCTGCTGTTATTGTTATTATTAATAATAATAATAATAATGATGATGATGATGGTGTTGTTTCTCTTTCTCTGTCCTCTGCTCAAATCCTCCTCAAGTCTCTGGATCACCTGCTCAGCGCGAGGAGCTTCTCCCACTGCTGCCAGTGAGCGCGAGCGGCAGCTTATGGGTCAAGAGACATTCACTGAGCGCGAGAGACACCAGAGAGAGAGAGAGAGAGAGAGTGCCGGTAGTTTCCGGTTACTGCTTACCAAAATAAAACCCTAACATAACACAATACATGTTTGTTTGTTTTATTTATTATTCATTTGTTTACACATTACACGAGAAAGTAAATATGTGCAGGTGAGACTTGCACACACAAACCATTTGTTTTGTGCTGTTATTCTGTATTCCAGGTATAAATAAACATTTGACTGGTGCATAACATTAATTTTGAACAACTTTACATTCTGGAATTATTATTATGTATAGTGTTATTTTATGTTATTGGGAAGATTGACACAATAGGAGAGAAGCGGTAGGTGATGGACAGGGGGGGAAACTCACAGGTCACTTTATTAGGAACACTAGACTAAAGCCCATCTTGTGCCGGGCTGTTACCTAATGCTAATTTCCGCCTGTAGTCCCTTGGCAGGTTGATGTTACAAGGAATGAAAAAAACTAAAATACAATCGGAAATAGCAAAAACATAGAGATAAAAGAGAGAAAAAAACGGGGGTTATCATACACATGTTTTCAGAGATGATCTTCGACATTACCTTGGTTGTAATTATGTGAGTTGTCTTTCTGTCATTTTAAACCTGGTGATTCTACTCTGACCTCTGGCAACCACAAGGCTTCTTTTTTTTCACCCAGAGAACTGCTGATCACTGGATTTTCACACACCATTTTCTCGCGTTTGAAAATCCCATCAGTTTCTGAAATACTCAAACAAACTTGGCTTACAGACTGAAACTAACACTAATCCATTCAGTCATTCATCCTCTAACCCACGCACACACACGAGGAGAAACAAACATGCAAACTCCATGCAGAAAGGCCCTTGTTCTGATTGGGGTCCTGAGCCCCGGTATTCTTGCAGCAAAGGCATGAGTCAGTTTTATTCATTTATTTTTCTTATTTTGCATATTTTATGTGGCCCATAGCATCATTTCTCAATTAAAAGTGTGGAATGATTCCTCAAAGTTGCATTTACGATGTAATTTCTGCAAAAAACAGCAGTGATTTTTGTATTCATCATTTGTAGAAACTTGTTGAATTAGAATTAGAATACATATGTAATGTATTTTAAATAGTAATTGGATAAGGATGTAATTTTTTATTTAATTGAGACCTTGCCCCATGACTATGTTCTATGTTCTTTCTCCCTCATTCTGACACTCGGTTTGACCTTCAGCTGGTCACCTTGACCATGTCTTTGTGCCTAAATGCATACAGTTGCTGCCATATAACTGGCAGATCAGATGTTTTGTGAGTATAAAAAGTGTGAATGTGTTGCGTTTTATGAGATGAGAAAGACTTTGACAGCCAGGAACAGGCAGCTGCATCATCCTATTCTTCTCGAATGTAATAACTACAGTTGTTATTAAATCAATAAACTTCAAGCGATGGTGACATAGAAAACCCGACTCTTTCCACATTCCCCCCCTAAAATTAAACAATGGTTGTTGTTTTTTTTATGGGAGCTATGGGGCTTACAATACTATGAGCACTACTGTGATCCGATGGACACAGAGGGATTTGAGTTCACTACATGAAATAGCTTGTAAATATTTTGGATCATCCACCTCCTCCCCCTCACTTGTTTGTCCATTGTTTTGACTGTGAGGAATGTGTATTTTTATATCTGTACGGAATCCAAGGGAATATCCTTTTTCACTGTTGTCGTGTGTAAAATAAAATGCAGATATGATTCGAACACTTTTTTGTCGACATCATAACACTAAATTAGAATTAGAAGGTGAAGTGCCTCGCCCTGTTGATGTCCACTTCCTGGTTATTTTGGATTTGTTTAGCTGTCCATTTTTAATCATGAGGAATAACACAAGCTGTGGATTTTTTTTTGGATGTTCTTCTTACAGCAGTATTCCATTCATAATCGAATGAAGCAGCTGCTGTGCTATGATGTGTTTTCATCCGTATCCTCCTGACAAGAGCCCGAACAGCGCAGCCGTACTACTCCCCCTCACAGATTTGACTCTGTCAGTTTTCACCCTGTGGCAGAATCACTGTTTTTCTCTAGTGGCCGTGTGTTCTTCAATTATTCCCCTGTGTTTTTTCCTGCTTTTCTTTTGGGTGTGGGTGTGTGTTCTGGGGATTAGAGGGGGGGCAGGCCTCAAGTGACTTAAGAGGATAACAAAGATGGACACACACACACATGCAACATGCACGCATGTATACGGAGACACAAACAGGCAGGGCCTCATTTACAGGAACACACAACCATGTACTCCCAGTTGACTGTTTCCATGGATTGTGGCAGCTACGTCAACGCAGAGCGGTGAACACACTTTGTCCTTCTTCCTTCAATCAAGCACTAGGTTTGTGACTCCTTTGAAGAACTTTAAATTTCCTTTAAATTTGCTCAGAGGATCACAGCACGTAACCGGAGAGTACTCCTCTGCCAAGGCCATTCACTTTCACACAATATATTCTCCTATCTTGCAATGTTAATATAAAAAAAATAATAATGATGATAATAATAATCTGAATCCATATCCAGATCACAACCCTACATCCCCAGAACGTTTTCTCCAAATCTGTCCTTTAAACTTTATAACGTGAGAGTGTCTCATACTCTTTTTTATAGCACAACCTAAAGGCAATCTCATTTTCACCAACTACATAAACACACCTGAGCAAAAACTACTCAAAGAGTGATCCGTGTCGCAGGAGCACTAAGGGTTAATAATGTTGCTCACAGTCAAACACAGCCAATATGTAACCTCTTTGACAGAGGTACAAATCTGTAGTTGTCAGACAGAAGTGTGAACACGCACACTGTTTTTATTTACAAGTCATAAGACAGTATTGGGACACGCTATCGCGACAGGCTTGTCACCTACGCCAACTCTGAATTTAACTATCTGCCATTATCTCCGTGTGTGTGTGTTCATCTTCACTAACTCTAGCGTGACTTCCCTGCTTACTGTGTAAGACAAACATGAGAGACATGAGACATGCTGAGAGAGGACGATTTAGTGACAACTGTCATGATATATGACACAGAAATGGATGCACACAATATCATGCGAAATGAATCAGTTCACTAACATTTGAAATTAAAAATCAGTAATCCAAAATGCACGGTGAGGGTAAAACACTGACCATGACAATTTAACCGAATCACTTTGGTTGTATATGCAGCTCCAGCGTGTACAAACCTGTAACCTTAACTGCCGTCATTGAGCATATAATTGGAGAAGCCATTTGCTGTACAGTTGTTCAGAAATCCTTTAGCGGCTGCAGTACAAACAGTCAATTAGTGTTCGACAAAGTTTGCCTCTTCCCTCTGACAAGCAGTTAACATCAGTGAAATAAAAGGTTACTGGGAGCAGAAAAGTGTTTGATGCGGCATTGCTGTAAAGGTCAGCATAATATTAAAGTAACTTTTCGGTCTCTACTCCTCCAGGACGATGTTGTTGTGACTATGCAAATGAGACTCACTGCAATATATATATATTTTAAATATACACCAGCCATTGTATTAGATGCAAGGACACCTAATAAAGTGGCATCTGTGGTCCTCTGCCGCTGTAGCCCATCTGCTTTGACATGTTGGGCTTTAAGAGATGGTCCTCTGCATAACTTTGTGGATTTTTGAGTGACTGGTTTATATTATTTTTCACCCGGCCGGTGTGGATGTTCTCCTCTCTTTTCTGGCATCAACAAAGCATTTTTGAGAAATGCCATTCACTTGATATTTTTTGGACCGTTCTCTGTCAACACTAGAGATGGTTGTGAGTGGAAAATCCCAGTGGATGAACAGTTTCTGAACAACTCAGCCGGGCCTATCTGGCACCAACAACCATGCCACATTCTGAGTTATATTTAAATTACTTCTTTTCCCCATTCTGACATTCACTTTGACCTTCAGCATGTCACCTTGACCTTGTCTACATGCCTAAATGCAGCCATGTGATTTTGCTGATCATATGATAAGGTGTACCTAATAATTTGAAGCATCAAGCTGATCACGCTGCTGTACAAATAAAAAAGTTGTGTTTCAGCACCATGGATAGCTCTCTTCGCTCAGAATTACCCATAACCACAAGGGGTCGCACTTCAGTTGTTTTTTCACTATGGAACCATGGAGCAGCAGCTCCGTTGATGCAGGGAACCGAGAGAGTGTGACACACTCACTTTTATTAAGCGTAAAGAGAAGGAAAACAGTTATATATCAGCCTGTCATTACTACATTGTAATGGAATGTAACTTGTGTAATTTCCTGGCTTTAAAGTCACTTTCTTCATACATTAGAATGTATGTTTGTTTAGCATTTGTAGGCTAACTAGCATTAGCCACCTGCTCAATGTCATGGCTGAGTACAGGCTGCTGCACACTGCTGTGCTCTTAAGTTATTCAGTCAGAAAACAAATCATAACTTCTTCCTCTAAAAACTTAAACCATATGAAACTGACCTGGGAAAGTCTGTCTCAATATAAATATCTCACATATAGTACCTGACTTTGCATTAATCAGTGTCTGAATTTCGTTTTGTCACATTTGTCACAAAATATGTTTGTTTGTTTTTTTAAGTGAATATTTTTCTGGATCCATTGCTCTATGACAATTATTTGCTCCATTTTCTATGTGTAAACCAAAAACATTAAAATAATCAACAAATTAAATAACCCACAAAAATATATAACAACAATATATATCACAAAAACCTGTAGGATGAAAGCAAAATTCCTAATTATGTCACTACATATCACTACAGAAAGTGTGTTTTAAAACAAACACAGTATGATGCTTTGCTATGTATTAGCACTCTGTCTCCTGAAAAGATTCATGTTTAGGGCAGTGTTTTGCACAGTGTACTAAGCTCATTTCTTCACATTATCAGCTCTGTAGCGCCCCCCTCTCCCCCGCTGGTTCGTCACAGATATGACAACTGCTATTTGGTGCTTGTAGTACCTCTGACAAGGAATGCATATTTTACTAAATGGCTGTATTTTTTTTTTTTTTTTTATCAGAGTCTACATTTCCCTCCAGGCTCCTTACACACACACACGCACGCACACATACACACACACACACACGATAAAATAAAATACCACTAAAGCTGGTTCACTTCTCCAGTGTCTGATTTGTTAAAGCTCCTCCAATTTTCCCTCTCAGTATTTATAAATACATTTGATGCCCTCATGATACATGAGAGAGAGAATGGGATGAGCTTACCTCTCACTGTGGCCACCTATACAAGAGCTGTACACATACATTGTGAAGGGCTTTGGGATAAAGACTCCCACCAAATGAAAAGTTGGTTCTTAAGTTAATGCAGCTAAAGCAAATCTCTTTAAAATGCTACCCATGTTCAGGATGATTAGAAAATGACTTTCAGGTCCCTGTAGAACACTATAGAGGAGGACTTGCTTTCTACTGCTTGTCACCGCCGTGTCCCTTTGTCCAGTTCCCGTGCAACATTATTGACGTTTTCTTCTGCTTTCCTCCAAGGTTCTTTGACCATGGTGTGAATGGATCAACTGAAATGGCTAACCACCTCCGCCTGTGGCTGCTTTAATCCCATCACTAACCAGCATAATGAGGCTGTTTGAGCTGACCAGGGACCACATGCACGGCACAGGTCAGATCCGATCATCCCAGACACCGTGTAAAATTAGGATTAGCACTATATGTAAATACAAAAATGATAAATAAGCATACATCATTATTTTTGATTGATTGACAGTATAATGGAGAAACATCAAGGTCAAAGCAACCCCTGTATAAGATTGCAGACCCACACTGTTTTCGTCGACGGGCTTTTTTGGTCACCAATAAAGAGAGTAAATATTGAAAGAACTCAGACTGAATGCTAAACATTGGTTCATGTCTACCTCATGTCAAATAATAGCCTGTTTTGGAATTTTGTGGCCAAAATATCAATGAACACACACTTTAAGATCACCACCTTCCTCACGTTTATGCATTATAGTTACAAAGAACCATCAAATAGAAGTTATCTTGTGTTTTGTTGACCGTTTATAAAATGACATACAATGATATGTTCCTCTCCTTGTATGAAGCGCTGTTTTGGAGCTGATCTGTACCCTAGTGGCCAACATAACAACAGTTACAAAGATGAAAATAAAAGTAAACTATGTTTTATTGACTGATATTGATCGCAAAACTCCGTACAATATAATACTCATATGCAAATGGTGAGTATATTGCTCAGTAACTTTGGGGTTTTGTGTCCTCACATGTTTTGTCACAAGGTCCCATTTAGCAGCCGTGTCAGCAGACGCTGTCTGTTTATGTAAACCCAGGACTATTTACGTCTCAAAGCAGTGATGAATAAGCGTACTGGCCTGGTCACATGTTCATAACAATATCATTATTATGCCTGAGGGTTGTGCTGGTCCTAAGTCAGCTCCTAGAGTAAGATGCTTTATGAGTATGAGCAGCATTTGTCATAGCCTTTTGTCCTTGAATGTAACGTAACGGACCGGTTAAAGTTGTTTTGTTGGCGCCTTAAAATACTGCCTCAGTCCACTATATTATATTAGTGGACGTATATGGATGACGGCATATGACTGGTTAATGTGCCTGGGGCTATGTGTGTGAGTGGAAGTGATGCTGATTTTTTTTAAACAAACATAAACAGATGATTTATTAAGTTCATGTGGCTGAATGCAGTTAACTGACATGACAAAGAACAAACAACACATACTTAACAATAATTAAATTCCCTATATAAACCATGAATTTATAATTTAATAAACAGTGATTGTCACAGTCTTATAAAGGGTTTATTTTATCTGCTTATTTATGTTATTTACCAGCATTTTTGACCCAGAAAAATTGTATAATGAGCTCTCCCTTCAGGCAAATACCAGGTGGTGGGTGGCACTGTGTCTCCTGTGAGTGACAGTTATAGAAAAACAAGGTCTGGTACCAGCTAAGCACCGGATTGCTATGGCAAAGCTGGCACTGCAGAGCTCCAACTGGGTCACAGTTGATGAATGGCAGAGCCAGCAGCCAGACTGGATGGAGACAGCGGTCACTATGAGGTATAAAACAAGTTTATTGCTCTTCTATTGCTTCTTTGCTTCAGTGGGAAAAGAGGGTTGCCAGGGTTAAAGTATGAGAACATTCTGGACAGACAGAACAGTTCCTTGGATTGTGGCAGCCTTTGCCTCCGCTGTTATTGTCAAGCACCTCTGTGATTATTTAAACTCACATTAAAATATTAAATTGTCATGACATCAGTTCTCCTCCTCCTTCCTAACTTGATTTTCTGCCATCAGACATGCTCACAGGTCCACACTGAGCTTGCGAAACTAGCTTTTATCATTTTTGCATCAAACAACCTGAACAAAGCACAAGACAAATTAAAATTAGACAGAGGATGTTTAATGTTGTATTACCTTCTTTTGAATACAAACTCAAGACATTGCAGTAAAAGAGCTCAGTGACAATTTTCCGGGAATAAACAACTTTTGAAGTTACTGCATTCATTTCCATTTAAAATTCAGGTTGGTTAGCCACTCATATAAAGTATCTTCGGTGTAAATTACAGAAAAAAAAAACAATTATTTCATGCCCAAAGATACTGTGAGATGAGTTTAAGTCAAAGTGTTGTCTCTAATAAACACCGGTTCCCCATTTTTTTCAATTATTCCTTCAGTTTTTTATCTGTATGGGCTGTTACATATGGCACATATTATTTCCTATCAATCCTAGCTGAACTTTTTTTCTTCCAAAGCATGTCACATCATGAAAGATGTTTGGCACACGAAAGGACACATCACAACAGGGTGAAGGACTCACTTGCTGCTGCTCTATATATCTCGTTTGGCTCATTTTCTCTTCTTTTACATCCTTCTTTTTCCCTTCATGGGACGTAAGACAAGAATCTTGTCCCTTTTCCTTTCCTTGTCCTACTTTTACCGTAGCTCCAGCAGAACACATAGGGATGCCAAATCCTCTGTGGCTCATCTACCACCCTTCGTTCAGCTGTACGTCTAACAGAGTGTTGCCATTTTCTCCGAGTCTAAATCATCGTCTCTTGAGGACTGTCAGACTGGACTGGACTGGGCTGGACCTGTGGCAGATCTGGGTTTTTCCCGGGGTGAACTCAGAGGTGATGGTTGTTAAAATGATGGCACAAGTGGGAGCCATGTAGTTATGGAAGAAACAAAAAAAAGCTGCCTGGGCCGTGCATACGGGTTAAGAGAGGCAGAAGCAGGTGCTGCATTCATAATGAGAAGATCTGAATGAGACAAATCTGGAGGGTGTCCCACTTTATGTTGTAGAAAGAAGAATATAAAGTATGTGTAGCTGAACCTTACCAGTAATGTCACTTAAAGAATGTGATCAGCCATGATGAATTCATACCTCTAGGCACATTTTAAAGCTTCCTATGCTTAATAAACATCCCTCTTTGTTCACCCCCCTCCCCTCTGTAAGCTGTATTTGTGCAACACTGCTGCAGATCAAGGCATGAAGTGGCCTGTTGTCAGGCCATGCTACACGTCATCTCATTCCTGAACACACACACACACACACACACACACACACACACACACAAAGCTGGGGAGCGGCCCCCTTAAGAAGCTTTTCTTGAAAACAGTGGTTTTTCATTCTTCTTTTTTTAAAGGCTCCTCTATGACTCTTTCTTTGTATTTCACTTCGTTTAATGGCATGGTTATAAAAAAAAAAACAGGTCAGTTAAGAATAATCACACTGAGAAGATGAAATGATACATGAGTGCACACAAAACTGTACAAGGCATTATTGTCCCTAATTCGCTCATATGTCATTGTCTTCGCGCAGGTACCACTATGGACGTATTTTTGAAAGGAATATGAGCCAAGCGCAGGAATGCATACCAACTCCAGCAGTAACACTGTTCCCATCTCAAGTAAGAACGTGTTGTTATTGGTGACCTGGGGTCAGTCAAGTAAAACAGGTTTTCCTCAATTTTATACGAGTAAAGTGTTACTTATCAAATGCAAGTAGACTAAACCTGGCTGGTAGACTTGATAAATATTATATATATAAAAGGTGTATGCACTGTGAATTCTTACTGTAAACATGTTAATAAGACTCGCTCACACGGCTATAGACTGTCTGAGATCAGTGTTTATATATTTATAATGGTTTTTTTCCATGTGCAAAACATACCGAGTATCACTTTAACCTCTATATCACCAATGGTGAATTGCCATGGGGATAATACTCAGCTCCTTATATGGACATCCTGGGGGGGGTGTATATAGGTCACATATTCAGGCTTTAAAAATGTGCTGTTTTTTTCATCTTCTTATGTGTCGTTTTTATATTGCATTTGATATAAAGTAGCAATAATTGTGCAGAAGTCACAAAATGAAGCGTTTTTATTTCCTCTTTGTTCATAAAAACGAACCAAGTGAACTTTGAACTGTGACGTATTTCCAAATTTCACAAATTCAATCCGATTTTTAACATTTTGAGTACTTTTTGCTCAGGTGTGTTTATACAGTATATTCTGTGATTTTTTTTTTCATCGATTGCCAAGGTTGTGCTGAAAAAAAAAAAGGATATAAGTCACTATATTGCACATTCTTAAAGCCTCTGTATATACTGTATGTTTAAACATAGCAATGGAAAAAAGCACATACAATGTGGAGTGTTAGTGATTCTTGTGTGCATCTTCTAGTTGTATAAGCTATCCAATCAGTATTCAAGACCATTTTCATGGATTATCTTTGATTTATCAAACATCATTTATAGAGGTGTCTGTTTGGGCCCTGCTGGTTGTTGTTTTTTTGTATGTGTTTTTTTTTTTACTCATTCTTGCATCAATATAATACATTTCATGAAAAATAGAAGCATAGACAGGAATAGTCCTGAGACCTCATCAGAGAGACAGAAGATCAAATATGTATTTTGTTTGCAGTGACTGGCGTTTTACAAAAAAGGAAGAGAGAAAAAGAGGGGGTAAAGAGAGAAAAAGAATCTTAAAAAAAAAAAAAAAAACACCGTTAAGTTTGGTTTGGTATTTTCGTCACATCAGCTCTATTTATGCAACACCAGTTCACAGGGTTTGCTTTGAGTTTGTACTGAGAAAGGGTAATGTGTGTTGTTATGATTAGCTTCAGCCTCCAGCTCCATGAATATCTAAGATGTTTAATTTGTGCTAAGTTTTAGTCTTGCTCTACTTTTTATTTGGCCCAGGCACCATTTAAATGTTTTTAAATGTTTCTTTTCATATCAGCTCTCCACGAGGACACACTCACACTTTAGTATATTGAAATCCCTTTTTTTTTTCTTTTTTCTTTTTAATTAACTGTGGATCAGCCCGTTTGCAAACATTGATATTATGAAAACTGTTTCCATGTGTTTGAAATGAACTTGAGGATTGTCTTTATTTTTCATCATTACTGCTCCGAATAAAAACAGAGATATCAATTGTTGTTAGAATGGATATTGAAATCCGACAACTGTCAACAACGGGAAACATCTTTTATATGACCAATGATTGAATATCCTTTGACACATCATCAGTCATCCTAGAGTATAATTACAACAATGGATCATTTTTAGAAGTCCAGTGTGTAAGAATGAGTGTTATCTAATGGTGAGAGTGCAGATTTGAACAAATAAAGGACTCCTCCTCTCACCCCTTCCTTTTTTCTAGCACATCAGGAAACCACAGTGGCCTTCGCATACCAGAAAGAAGGTCGTTCTTCTTCATGTGCGTAGAAGGATTCTGGCCCTTGGGTGTGTCCATTCGTGCTGCAGCAGAAACATGACAACATGAGGTGGTGGCCTCCATAAAGTAAGGCCTGTAGCACATAGAAAATGCATACAAAAAGGTTATACACTTTCAGGTTTTACACACTAAATTCAGAATAAATCTAGTCGTATTCAGCTGTAGTTCCCTTTACTACATGATACGTGTCGAGTTGTTTTCTCCTCACTTCAGCATCATGATCTGTCTCTGCCCTCAGGCTGAAGGTCCTGTGTGGAGACGATTTCCTCGACACATTCCAGATCCACGGGCATTTCAGCCTCGTCTGTGTCAGGCGAGGTGAGCGGCAGCCCAGGCGGACACTACAAGAGTCGGACATACTCTCGCGCTGCCATTTTCCTGGATAGGAAATGGGTGAAGAATGAGACGAGTGGCCACAGAAGTGCAGCGGGGCCTCAGTGTGAAATACCTGATCCCGGACCCTGTGATTGAATATATTCACCAGCACAACCTTTACACTGAGGACAGCGAGAGAGGAAAAATAAGGTTCACAGTGTTGAGGCCACTCACCAAACAGGCACAGCCGCCAGTGAACAGTCTGGATGACTGATTGTCAAGACTGCCGCGTCAATCCTTAACCCGGGGAGTCCTCGGAGAGTGGATTCACTCACAGATCACTGCTTTGCCTCGTTTGTTTGCACCGGGCTCCAGAGCAGAAGAAGTTTGTACAGCCTGCACAAACACATTTGGACCTAAATCTTTTTCAAGGCATCACTTTGCATCGTCACAAAGCTGTGTTGTCTTTTTTGTGCCATACACATCAAGTTATATATGAACCATTTGTGGTATTTGTAGTTTTTCACATTTCAGAGCAGTGCAATTAGTTCTTAAGTCCTGTAAATGAAGTATTTATTGTCTTACTGGTGTCTTTTTTTTAATTATATTACCTGAGTTTAAAGGTCTGGTGTAAGATTTATGTGAAATCATTTTCACTTGTGGTCACAAACTAAAGAACTAAAGGCTATCATACATGCTTTGTAAGGGATTCTTTGTTTAGGAAGTGAATTGAAGTCAATGCAGTCCTTTTAAAAAGGATAGCTGTGTGTGTGCTTGTGTGTGTCCCACGCAGTGTAGCTGAGCCCAAGGATTTAGACAGTGGGTTGGGTGCAGCCGGCCCAAAAGAGAGATTATCAAATTAATTGAGTTATTTAGGCGAGACAAAAGATGTGTCAGGCCTTTTGTGCTGCATTTAATTATTGCAGCTGGATAATTTTAAGCTCAGTTGGCTCCGCTTTTGTGCTCTGCTTATTATCCAAACCCCATTCGGAAGAAGCGCGGGCTGATCGATGTTTTAATTGATCCTTGTGCGATTTGTGCCCAGTAGATTGATTATTGATGGCCCAGTAATCTCAACGAGTTCATAACAGTTACACAACACAGTACCAGGCCAAATACATACAAGTGCGCCTGTGTCAATTAATAGAGTGAATGTATTCAACCTAATCCAAGGCAAGCGGAGTAAGCACTCACAAGTGAATTGTATGTACTGTGTGTGTATTATGCTAATGGTCCCAGCATGCAGCACATGCAAGGGAAGTGCACTGGGGGATTGTGGTGTTACATGGTGTTGTGTGGTGGGAGGTGCGAGGAACAGGTAATCCGATTAAAGTGAATTTGGTTTAAATTGGGGCTTTTGACAGCAGCATTCCATTGCACGTAGCCGTCCACAGCAGACCTCCTCATTGACCGAGACCTGCGAGAACACAGCCAACATGCCGGTCGATCTGAACGGATACTGGAAAATGATTTCTAATGATAACTTTGAGGAGTACCTCAAGGCTCTTGGTGAGTTTATTAAGACTTTTATAGTACTTTATGTCAATATGCTGTAGGTGACCTGTTCATGGTAGTCTGCAACTGTATAATGTATTCCATAATATTCATATAGAGAATAAGATTTGTCCTCTGGTAAAGTAAGATCAGAGCAATTAAGCGCGGTACAAATATGCTGTGACATAATATCTTCTATTTACTTCCAGGCAGTTTTCTTTACCACAAAACAAACGTACTGGCTCAAAAACAAGCCCAATATTCTGAAGTTTAAATCTTCCTGCCGCTCACTGCACGCCTCCTGTTTCTTTTTCATTTTCCCTCCTTGCCCCTGGACCTGCCACAGATGTGAACATTGCCATCAGGAAAATTGCAACCTTGTTGAAGCCTGACAAGGACATCAGCCACAACGGGGACCACATAATCATCAAGACCCTCAGCACCTTCAAAAACTACAACATGGACTTCTACGTGGGCAAGGAGTTTGAGGAGGATCTGTCTGGAGTGGACGACAGGAAATGCATGGTAAATTTACTGACCAGTGTATTCTGGGCAGACTTAATACATTTTAATGAAGGTACTCGATGCTTTTGGCAAACCTGCTAAACCTGCAAACCAGTAGCTTGCTATTGAAGTCAAGGTAGACTGCTGCAAGTGTAGTATATTTAAACGGACTTTCCTCAGTGGCACATCTCTAGAATTTAATGAGCATGTGGAGGCCAAACAGAATGTTCCTCCTGTATTTATTAAATCAGGGTCGCAGGTCGCTGGATACAATCCCAGCTGACAGAGGGCGAAAGACAGGGAACACTCTGGACAGGTCACCCGTCCATCGAAGGCCCAACACACAACCACTCACTCTCACATCGACACAGGCAATTCAGAGTGAGAAAACCCACACACACGTCGGAAAAACTTGCAAACACCAAGCAGAAAGGACGTCATTGGGTGAACCTGGGTCTTTTTTGGTGTTTAGCCACTATGTCACTATGTGGCCCCACCTGCTGCATTTAAAACTCTTTCAAACGTTCCAGACTTGTCAGTGTTTTGCTGTAAGGCAGATTGATGGCACTTAACGCAGGTAAAGAAATGGAAGTGGCAGAGAAATAAGTCAAGAATTTGATCGGGCTGCTTCACTGAATACTGAACAGGCTTAAAGATTTCCTGTGGTCCCCCCGAGATAAACCTTTTTTATGCTGATTAGGCTGATTATAGACTAGCTGTAAGCTGTTTGGTGAGTGGCAAAAAGGGAAGGTCACATGGAGGAGGAGAACTGGGCCTCTCTTTGAGGATATTGTGTGTGTTTGACTTAATATCTACATTCTCAATCTTAATTCTGTATGTTTCTGCCTGATCTGTGATCCCAATACAGACCACAATTACTTGGGAAGGAGACAAGCTGTTGTGTGTGCAGAAGGGAGAGGTTGAAGGAAGAGGCTGGACCCACTGGGTGGATGGAGATGAGCTTCATTTGGTAAAAAACAAAAAACAAATCATAATTTCCTCACATGAATATGAATGTTTGCAGTTTGGACACTTCAATTCAGATCCAAAATGCCTCTCAGCGCTGTATGTGTGGTGCATATTTTTAACGTGTGATTTCAGCAGTTTGAATTAGTCCACTGCCTCAAGCACGAGTACAATTATAATATGTGAAGTGCATGAATGCAGAAAATCAAAAGTTACAAGTACACAGATAATTCTATTTCCATTATTACAATTATTTTTTTTACAAAAGTAAATCATGTTTCTTTGAAGAAAAACAAAAACGACTGTGCTAAGTTCAGGCGAAACAATAAACGACATTTTGAAAATGTCAAATGAAGAGAGGAGAGACATCGTCAAGTCATTTTAGAATTAAAAGACGTTCCATTCTTCATGACTGATGACCTCCAGCGATCAGCAGGCATCAACATCAACTTCTGCCATGTTATTATCTTGACTTTGCAAAAACTAATTTCAGTGAGAGAGACTTGAGTAACATTTTTTTCCCCCAAACAACTCCTCTGTGAAATTATTCATAGTGTGGTCCCAATGTGGCCTGTATAATGAAAACATTTGCATCTGAAAAGAATTCAAAGTAATGACTAGCACATTATCATTTTCATTAGCTCAGCATTATCAGATTTACCTCTGTATGATTACTGCTATCAAAGCTAGGAAAAAAAATAATCAGCCAAATTATTTGGTTTAAGTGGCACCAACAGATGTTTTTAATCAGCTACCATGAAATTACTTATTAGTGTAATGCTTCCCAAGAGCTGGAGGAGTCTGAAAGCAGGCCAACAGTGACCTCTGGTGGCAGGAAATAAATTGCAATTTGGACACAAGAAAACTGTCTGTGATTCTCATTCATTGTTTTTGTGTTAAAATACATGGACTCTCTTTGTTCCAGTGTGGGAATATTATTTTTTTTATCTACAGTTTCTTTCTCTTTTATAATGAAATCTAAAATCATATCATACTCTGCTGTTTCCCCCACAGGAGCTGAGAGCTGGAGGAGTTGTTTGCAAGCAGGTGTTCAAGAAGACCTAAGGTGGTTCATGATGAACAAAGGCTATGGCTCAGCACACACACACACACACACCAGACATGTCCCATGACTCTGAGACACCTTCTGACCCATTGCATATATGTTGCATGATCTGCTTACCATTTTTACCAAGCTGTTGCTTGTTGTAGAAGCTGTTGCCTTTTCTCAACAACGCCAATATTTATTTCTAATAAAGGAAGTACATGTCAGTGTTACATCATAAAAAAATAAGTCTATCTTAATGTGGGTGCTCTTTAAATGTTTAGAAGTGTTGGATTTATGCACACTGCACACGTAGCTGCTGTGATGGGAGAGCCAAACTGATAATACAGCACACTAGTATGACCTGTGGGGAAGTTCCGCAGTTCCTTCTCGCACTTGTTAATTCATGGAAGACTGGCACAGTTGGAGCAAGAGCTGTACTATAATCCATTTTAGTTCTCTGAATAATTTATGATCTTAGTTTGGTTCAGGACTGTGAACTCCTTGGTTACTGATGCTTAGTCTCCTGAAGGAATATCAAACATGACGCATGTACATATATCCCCCTCCTAAATCCTTTGGGACGGTGTAATTGATTGTAAAATGACGCAATCAATAAATTATTCAGTGCTCAACAACGTCAATCGTCTTCTTTTTTTTTTTTATCCTTGTGTGAGATCTTTATTTTCTTCAAAGAGAGTTTAGTTTAACAGGTCCACTATCTGCACAGCCTGGTCTCATTCACTCACCACTGAATAATGTTACTCACTGTGTCTATAGCTTCATGACAGGGAAACCGCTGTAGTGACAACATTTCGGCCAGAAGGAGATTCACATGAATCTGTGGTTTGCAGAAATGTAGAATGTGAAATGGATTGTAATACAACCAGACAAAACATGGACATAAACTGCTCTTACTTACCCAAGTTTGATGTTGGAAGCTCCATTAATCTGAAAAGGTCTTTAGTGAAATGCATAAGGAATCTTGACAGGAAGATCTGAAAAGTGAAGAAATGAAGCCCTATGAGGTTCACCCAAACACTGTGCTCTCATTCAGCTCGTCTGTCAGCTCACTTTGAGCATTGCCATTACCAACCACGCACTTTATATAAACTGCCCAACTCGCATGCTCATTCTTCTTCTCCTGCTTCCTGCTGCCTCTTGTGCATTCACACCCCACCACCACCCAAGCCTCTACCTGCAGGCTCTGTTTGTTTATGGTTCTCCAGGGGGCTGAATATTGATCTCTCCCCGCTCTTGCTTCGGCTGGTTCAAAGAATTATGCTGTCAGGGAGGGGGGCCAAGCACATTCTGATGCCAGAGTCAAATCTAAATTTACATTTATTCTCAATAAAGCATTTCTGTGTACGGTAGGAGCAATCGTGTGCTCAGTAGTTCGAGCAGTTTCAGTCCAAGTTGATTTAGCAACATCTGTGGTTAATGGTGGTGACACAAGAGTATTTTATAAGTTCCAGACTTCAATTACAATACTGTACTTATCAGTCACTCTGAGCTAAGGATTGTGTGGAGATACTAATGTTTGGAGCAGCAACATTTTTCTTCTTAATCTTTTGTGCGTGTGCATGATATATGATCCAGTGCATTTAATGGATACAACTGAAGTAGTGATAGAGTGTGAAAAACAGGCTTATATGATTCAAGAATTACAAATCATTTCATGTTCATGGACTTTTAGGGAGAAGGGTCATAATCTTTCAAGAATAAAGTCAGAATCTTTCAAGGATTAACTCATAATATTATGAGAATAAAGTCAGAATCTTTCATGAATAAGGCCGTAATCTTTCAAGAATAAAGTCGTAATATTATTCTTCTCTTCAGTTTGGCCCTAAAACTATGCCTTAAGGCTAGAGCTGAAACGATTAATCGACTAATCGTTTTTTTAATCGATTACTAAATTAATCGCCAACTATTTTGATCATCGATAATAGATTTGAGCTTTTTTCATTATTAAAACAAGATTTCTTATTGTTTTAGCTTCTTAAATATGAATATGTTCTTCGTTTCTTTGCTCAACATAACAAAGAAATCATTAAAACTGAATCATTTTGGTTAGTGAACAAAACAAGACATTCGAGAACATCATAATTTCCAGCTTTGACAAACACTGATCAACGTTTTTTAACATTTTATGACATTTTATGAACCAAACAATTAATCGATTCATCAAGAAAATAATCGACAGATTAATCGATTACAAAAATAATCGTTAGTTGCAGCTCTAGTTGAGGATATCCTGAAATAAACAAATGTGTGGTTGTAACTGCAGGACTGAACTTTATTAACCTTCATGCTCAAAGTTCAGGAACTCTCGTCTGGTTTTTGAGTTTCAAAAAGATCAAATAAAGAGCGATAACCACTGGCAGATGTTGTCTGAGTCAGTGTACAGTATGTTCAGCACATATGAGACAAAGTATGGTGGGTGACTGCATATGTGGATGAGGTGAGGACTCCAAACATACGGCCTTACTGTAGTAACCACCTCCAGTGACCGTGTAAAGATGGCGGATCCGCGCCAATCCCCTTCAAGCTATCTACATGATCATCGATAGTTCTCTGACCTCATGCCTCTTGACTCATAAAAGCAGGACACCCTGCACCTTCTTATATCGCCACACTGTCTAAAGTCTACACACACACACACACACACACAAACACACACACACCAGTCTCACCAGCTGTCACCATGCCTGCAGACTTCAGTGGGAAATGGATTCTGGAAACCAGCGACAAATTTGAGGAATATTTGAAGGCATTAAGTAAGAAAAGTTTGATTGTTTCGGGTTCAATTTTGGTCTCTTTGTTTAGGCGAAGACAGAATGATGTGACGAGGTGGAACAAGCTGCAAAAGTGGAAGAAGTCATCCAATTTCATGCTCTTTATATGCTTGTGTCTGTCCTGCTCTTCTGAGTTACTGCAAAACTGTTTTTGTAAAAGTTATAACAGTTATGCATTACTATAATTATTATTATACGGTAAATAATAGCAACATTTTCCGTAGACACATTACAATCTCCTAAAATGACATTATTTTCTCATCTTGACTTATGCCTTTTCTGAATTTACTATATATCCAAGTTTGTCTATTCTGGTAACAGATATTGACTTTGCTACAAGAAAAATCGCCATCTCCCTGTCTCAGACCAAAGTGGTTACCCAAGACGGAGACAACTTTGACTTCAAAACCCTGAGCACCTTCAGGAACTATGAGCTCGCATTCACGGTTGGGGTGGTGCTTGAAGAATACACCAAGGGCCTAGATAACAGAAACATCAAGGTGGGTTGTTTTCACTTAAACCGGACAAGAGTGGGTCACAGTTCATCTTATCTTTACATTTACCTTGCGAGGTGGGACGGCTGCGTTATCTAAATGTGCAGACAATGATTGCTATGTGTTGTTTGTATAACATCAGAGCTCAAATAATCAACTGTAATTCTAATAGTAATGGGATCATACATTTGGATTCAAAAGCAGAAGAAAGTGGGTCAATTTTCCCTGTTTACATCCAAGAATGATCAGGTGACCACAGACTTTGACGTGCACCTCTATTATTACTAAGAAAATGAGATAGGTTGGTGTAATTCACTAATTGCTATTGTTTTTCACTAATTGTGTAATTAGGTTGCTATCGATTTTTTTGAGATTGATAGATGGGAGGATGGTGCAGAGGGAAACTATGAAGATTCTTTTAATAAAGAGTTGAATGTTGTCTTGTAGAGTCTGGTCACCTGGGATAAGGACATGCTGGTGTGCATCCAGAAAGGAGAGAAAGCCAATCGAGGCTGGAAACACTGGATCGAAGACGATAAACTCCACCTGGTGGGTTTAAAGGAACAGTCATAGTAATTTGATTTGTGGAAGACTTGAGCAAGAGAAATGTGTTGGATTAGTGGCAGTATTGCACAGCAGAATTGGATTATTGTGCATGTTGGAGCAATAGCAGCATTATTGCAATTTATCTAAGTTTATATGAGGTACTAACCTTTTTATTTTCTTCCCTCCTGACAGGAGCTGACGTGTGAAGATGTGGTTTGTCATCAGGTGTTCAAGAGAAAAGAATAACATTATTAAATCAAATATATATAATAAAAATATTAAATCATATAACATGTGGTTTGTATGTTTGTTTTTATTTAACATGTTTCTTTAGTGAGTAATTCAGGAAAAAGTAGACTTAAGTGACAGTAGATCCTTACACACAGAGGCTGCTTGGGAGTCTTATGAGATTATTACATTCTATATCATGTACAACACACCTGATTTCACTGACTCTAAGAAGAATGATAACTTCCATATTAGTTTCACACACACTGCTTTTACTGTAGGACCCATCTGTTATACTGTTTGAAACCAATACGTAAATCGCCATCTGGTGGGCAAATATGGCAGTGTCCTTGAGGTGAGTTCAGATGAGATCGAATTGTGAAACAAAACCTCTGGACTCACATTACATAACCGAAGGTCTATAGTTTATCCTAAATCTAAATTGTATGCACTTGTAATAAACTCAGGGAATAATTTAAAGTGACACAATCCGAGATCAATCCACAACATGTGCAAAGTGATTTTTTTGTTTTTGTTTTTAAATAAAAAGCTTTCATTCGTGTTATTCAGTTATGGCTTTCTCTGAGATGTCACTGTGTTCAAAAATGATTAACAGAGTGCAAAATAATTGCTGCATGATTATCGGATGACTAGAGCCTTCAGTTTGAAGTCAAATGTAAATTCCTTCCTTCTGAATTTAAAGTGGAGTAGAAGCATCTTATTTTTCTCACAACATCAAATGTGTCCTTAAGTACCGTTCCTGAATAAAAGTACTCATGTGCTACATCTGGATGTGTATGAAAGATTTCAAAGCACTTTAGCACCATGCATCCTTAAAAAGACAGTCTTCCTGTTGTACCTTAATAAGTAGGTGACAATTTTCAAAACAAACCAATGATCTGAACATGTCATGGTATAATCAACCTGTCATGTAACAGTAGATGATGCTCATGGACAGATT
This sequence comes from Microchirus variegatus, assembly GCF_963457635.1. Taxonomy (NCBI): domain Eukaryota; kingdom Metazoa; phylum Chordata; class Actinopteri; order Pleuronectiformes; family Soleidae; genus Microchirus; species Microchirus variegatus. The sequence continues at coordinate 13,507,358 of NC_139806.1, forward strand.
ATCTGGGGGAATTCCAACAGTGCAGCCAAAGCAGGAAATTGACCTGGGCACAAATCATAGTTTATTGTTGTTTTTGCAACCCCCCTTCTTAATATGAAGTGTTTATTGATGGATTGAGGTTTTGAAATACATCTTATTTTAAATACCCCTTTACTTTGTAATGTATATATGTAGGAGCCATAAACCCAGACAATACAAATAACATATTATGTTATTTGTATTGTCTGGGTTTATTCTTCTTGAACACCAGGGAGCGTTTGATAAAGGCTGAGGTTCAGGGTCACTGATCACAGTTTTTGACTGTGCTCAGAAGACGTGTTGTGGTTTATGGTTTAAAGATTTTGTATGGAAAACTTATTTGGAAGTAACTGCGAGTGTGGACTGTACCTAAATAAATGCCATTTGAGTTCTCAGAAAGTTTCTGTGTCAGTTTACCCGAGTTACACGTCTGAACAAACTACCAATTAGCAATCAGTGGCGGCTGAAAATGTGACTTAGTCACTACAGTATCATAATAGATCAATCAGGATATAAATGCATGTATACATTTATACATGTTGTTATTGTGTATACAGCGGTTTTATTACTATATATGTGACTCTGATGACCCTTCATGGACCATAAAGTGCCTGATTACTTCAACACACAGCCTGTTTATAGCGACAGAAATGGGCATCTCCACACTTACCTCTCCTGTGTCATTAACACTGTTGCATTCTCTGGTTATGACACACTGGCACTGTCAACACAGAACAGACAACAGTTGGGTTCTCAGACAGAAAATAAACCGGATACTGTTGGAAGCACTTACCGACTGCCTGCTGCTGCTACTCAGGATGAGGCTGAGGCTGAGGCGACCTTCATGTCACGTCAGCACTTCCACAGCGCAGCTCTCGCGAGATTGGTTTTCAGGAAGTTCCACGTCAGTATCCAGTGCAGTGTTCACTGTAACATTTGGACTCCGCAACACATCTAATAGCGACAGTACAGGAATAAAACATGGTAAGAGATATTGTAAATGCTTAACTATGATGTACTATCTCCATACAAGTCGCGCGATTCATCTGTTTCATTGTAAAGAAAAGCACATTGAAACAGTGTCTTTCTTTATTACAAGTAGCTTAGCGGCTAACTAGCTTGACTTAGCTCATCGCTAGCGGCTATCAATATGTTTAAACTTTGCTGTTTCTGCATAACATATATATGTCCTGGCATATGTTTTGAATTGAGGATTTCATCAATTACAGTAGGACCTGTAGGATTGCAGGTCATTCCGAAACTGGATCGCGCTACGGTACCGTACAGTACCGAACAACTGTATGCTACCAGTTTACATTGGGTTTGAAAAACGTAGGAAAACACAGTGATGTTTTCTGTCGTTTCAGCCTCTGAGGCTGGACATCAAGCGGAGGCTGACAGCCAGGTCAGACCGAGTGAAGAGTGTGGATCTTCACCCAACTGAGCCATGGATGTTGGCCAGTCTGTATAACGGCAGCGTCTGTGTGTGGAATCACGAATCACAGGTATGGTCATCAGTCACTAGTATGTAAGGTAATATGGAAAGGCCCTTATCTGATTGACTGTATAGTTAGAAATGGGGTTGACAAACACATTAAACAGTTGTAATATCTGCAAGACTGACTCGGTCATGTTCTTTTTCCAGACTCTTGTCAAGACTTTTGAAGTGTGCGACCTCCCTGTCAGAGCATCCAAATTTGTGGCGAGGAAGAACTGGGTCATCACAGGAGCGGTGAGTTGCATCCCTTTTGTTTGTTATTCTAACACTATTCAAACTGAATATTAATAGTTTTGTATGATATAATCTGGCTTCCATTATAACGTATTGCAAATTGGAGTTGAATTTTCAAAAATGTAGTTGAAGAAATTGCATGTATCCATTCTCGGTTGTTTGTTTTGTGTTTATTTACGTTATTCACGTGTGTATGTTTGGCAAATATTGAACATTTAATTTCTCTCTCCCTTTTCTTTTCTTGCCAGGATGACATGCAAATCCGTGTATTCAACTACAACACTTTGGAGCGGGTTCACATGTTTGAGGCCCACTCTGACTACATCCGATGTATCGCTGTCCATCCTACCCAGCCCTACATCCTCACCAGCAGTGGTACGCTACTGAATTTGATGTCATACTAAATATTATATCAGTATTGTCAATGCATATCATGTTATTCTGTGATGGCTGAATGCATTTCTATCTCTGATTAGATGACATGTTGATCAAGCTTTGGGACTGGGAGAAGAAGTGGTCATGCAGCCAAGTGTTTGAGGGTCACACTCACTACGTTATGCAGATTGTCATTAACCCCAAGGATAATAACCAGTTTGCCAGTGCAGCCTTGGACAGGACAATTAAGGTAGCAACCACATGTTTATTCTTACACCAAATTGTATCTACCTTTTGGAATTGCTGTACTGCTGTGTCTTCAAAAACTATAGATTTAGCTCTTTTACACAAATATAATTACAGTGCATTCAGTGATTCTCTGGCGTGTCCATTGGGTTGTCCTAGGTTTGGCAGCTTGGCTCGTCATCTCCCAATTTCACTTTGGAGGGCCATGAGAAAGGAGTCAACTGTATTGATTACTACAGTGGAGGAGACAAGCCCTACCTCATCTCAGGAGCTGATGATCGCCAAGTCAAGATCTGGGACTACCAGGTTAGAAAGCATTATGATACTTCTCTGGTGTCTTTCATTCACATCTGTCAAGGCTTGGACAGACTGAGCAACACTAATCATGAAACTTAAGCTTTGTATCTCCTTATTAATGTTCCAACGGTCTTCCTCTGTGTATTGTAGAACAAGACCTGTGTTCAAACATTGGAGGGTCATGCCCAGAATGTCTCCTGTGTCAGCTTCCACCCAGAGCTGCCAATTATCATCACTGGATCAGAGGATGGTAAAGAAACGTCTCACCTTTTCCCACTTTAAATGCATAAAACGTCTCATTACATCCCTCTCATGCCCATGCTGACATTTGCTTTGCATAACCTTACTTCTTCACTCTGTAGGTACAGTGCGAATCTGGCACTCAAGCACTTATCGCCTGGAGAGTACACTGAACTATGGCATGGAGAGAGTGTGGTGTGTGTGTGGCCTCAGGGGCTCCAACAATGTGGCACTGGGCTATGATGAGGGCAGCATCATTATCAAGGTTAGTGGAGGAACGGGTTATTGTAATATATCTGAAAGTAAAATATGCTTTCTTTCGCTGAACATCTGCTTGGTCTGTTTCCCTCTGCTGTACAGGTGGGTCGTGAGGAGCCAGCCATGTCTATGGACTCTAATGGTAAAATCATCTGGGCCAAACACAGTGAAATACAGCAGGCAAACCTGAAGGCTATGGGTGATGCTGAAATTAAGGATGGCGAAAGACTTCCACTCGCTGTCAAAGACATGGGCAGCTGTGAGATTTACCCACAAACCATCCAGCATAACCCCAATGGAAGGTATACATGCACAGATGAAAGCAGACACAAGCACCCCACTGTTTCTCATCTACAGAGAGAATAGTAATGATTATGCAAGTCATTAATTTGCAAACATTTCTGTGCACCAGGTTTGTTGTGGTGTGTGGAGATGGGGAGTATATCATCTACACTGCCATGGCTTTGAGGAACAAGAGCTTTGGTTCAGCGCAAGAGTTTGCCTGGGCTCATGACTCCTCTGAGTAAGTGTGGAAAAATAAAAAGAGTAAAGAATATGAACTACATCCCTGTGAATTAAACGCTAACTGCTACTCCTTTTTAACCAGATATGCCATCAGAGAAAGCAACAGTCTTGTCAAAATCTTCAAAAATTTCAAAGAAAAGAAATCTTTTAAACCTGACTTTGGAGCTGAAGGTAATATGAATACATATATACCTTATATAACTGTGGTTTTGTTATAGATAGTTCTCATCACTGCATGTTATTTTCTTGCAGGGATCTATGGAGGCTTCTTGCTTGGAGTGAAATCCGTGAATGGCCTTGCATTTTATGACTGGGAGAACACGGAGCTCGTCCGTCGCATTGAGATCCAACCTAAACATGTAAGACAGACTTGTTCTTCATCTTCATGCCTTCTTTCTCCGCATATTTTGATTTTGTTACATAAACTTGACAGTTTTAGTTCAGCTTTCTTTAACATAATACTGAACACACAACTGGCATTTTTTTCCACTTCACTGACCTGTTACTTTATCTTGTTCTCATTTTCCCCTTTCTTCATATTCAATATTTGCACAGATCTTCTGGTCAGACTCTGGTGAACTGGTCTGCATTGCTACAGATGAGTCCTTCTTCATTCTGCGTTACCTGTCAGATAAAGTTGCTGCTTCCCATGAGAACAATGAAGGGGTAACAGAGGATGGCATTGAAGATGCCTTTGAGGTGGGTGTGTCACTGTAAAGACATCTTCAACATTGAGCTGTAACTATTTTCTTGTTTATCTTTTTTGTCTTATTTCACAAAATGTGTGCTCTTGCTGTGCTTTTAGGTCCAGGGAGAGATCCAGGAGATTGTGAAGACTGGACTCTGGGTAGGAGACTGTTTCATCTACACCAGCTCTGTGAATAGACTAAACTACTATGTTGGAGGAGAAATCGTCACTATTGCTCATCTGGACAGGTAAGATTAAAGGGACATTTGAATTTTGCTTGCCAAGTCCAAACATCGCGTGCTGGATAACTCTCGCTCTGTCTCGGTCTCTGTAGGACCATGTACTTACTTGGCTACATACCCAAAGATGATCGCCTGTACCTCGGAGACAAGGAGCTCAACATTGTCAGTTACTCGCTGCTGGTCTCAGTCCTCGAATACCAGACTGCTGTGATGAGAAGGGATTTTGGAATGGCTGACAAGGTCTTACCCACAATTCCTAAAGAGCAGCGAACCAGGGTGGCCCACTTCCTTGAGAAACAGGTTAGGAAACTGTCGTACTTTCTTTTCTTTCAATTTGCAGCGCAGAGGCAGGTATTGTAGGGAAACATAAAACATTGGACTCATCATCTACAGATTTTTACAATGACAATATAATAAATACATAATGATAATTATTCTATTGTTTGTCTTTTTAGGGTTTCAAGCAGCAGGCTCTTGCTGTGTCCACAGACCCCGAGCACAGGTTTGAGCTGGCTTTGCAGCTGGGAGAATTGAAGATTGCCAACCAGCTGGCTGTGGAGGCAGAGGTAAGAGCATACAGGCTATATATATAATATATACAGGCACACACAGTTTCTTGTTAAGGGAGATGTGCTGTATGGATTTATTGGAAATATTCTTTACAGTAGTTTGTTAGTACAGTAGAACTAATTGGCAGCAGGCTTTTAGTCATTTGAGTCCCTCCTCCTCCAACTTCTCTCATTAGACAAAGAGAACTGAATTCTTTTTATGCATATATTCTTATTTTCAGTGTAAGCGTAACTTTAAATACACTATAGTGTGGCGGTATATTGCCTTTCTCTGTTATCACCCCTGTATTGGGATATGCGTTGTATTGCCAAGTTGCTGAGTTTGTACATCATTGTAATTTTATCACTGGTGAACTTATTTCTAATATTTTTTTTACAGTCGGAGCAGAAATGGAAGCAGCTGGCAGAGTTGGCTATCAGCAAGTGCCAATTTAGTCTAGCCCAGGAGTGCCTGCACCATGCCCAGGATTACGGTGGTCTGCTTCTCCTTGCTACAGCCTCTGGTAATGCCACTATGGTGGGCAAGCTGGCTGAGGGCGCAGAGAGGGATGGAAAAAACAATGTGGCCTTCATGACCTACTTCCTGCAGGGGAAGTGAGTATAAAGTGTGGTGACACTAGTGGACAAAATTAGTGGGAGGTTACAATCTTTTTTTCCCCAACTTTTTCTGTATTGTCTTCTCTTCACAGACTGGATCAGTGTTTGGAGCTTTTGATCAGGACTAACCGACTACCTGAGGCTGCCTTCCTGGCTCGTACATATCTGCCTAGCCAGGTGTCCCGTGTGGTCAAATTGTGGAGGGAGAATCTTGCTAAAGTCAACCAGAAGGTCAGTTCTTTGATTAATAAACATCATATTATATTTAGAGTTTGTACATCTGCATGTTGTTCTTGGCCATTACACATTGTACCCACTCCTCATTACAGGCAGCTGAATCCTTGGCAGATCCTACAGAGTATGAGAATCTGTTCCCAGGACTGAAAGAAGCGTTTGCAGCTGAATATTATCTGAGGGAGACATGCTTGGGCACTACAAGGCCTGCCACAGATTATCCTCTTATCACAGTGAGTTGAAGGATGTTTTAAAGTGAGAAAATATGGTGTTGCATTACGTTGTGTTTAAACAATTTTCCTTTTGTTGTTTCTCAGTCTTTCATGTTTAAAAACTTAAAATACTCATGTGTTTTCAGCCCAATGAAGACAGAAATATCCTTGAGGAAGCCCAAGGATATCAGCCCAAAGGAACCTTCTGTCCTCCCAAGGTTGGTTTACGTTACACCATTTCACATATCGCGTCTAGATACCTATCATTTGCAGCTAGTTGTATTAGAAAGAAAGTCAAGTGTTCATTATGTGACTGATGGTGTTCCACAGGCACAGGATCCCGAGAACGAGTCCACTGAAGCAGAAGCTCCTGTTGTTGCTGCAGCACCAGCATCAACTGTGACACCTTTAGAACCCGAAGCCGAACCTGAACCCGAAGCCGAACCTGAACCCGAACCCGAACCTGAACCCGAACCTGTTGCTACCTCAGCAGTCGAGGAAGAACAACAGGAAATCCCTGAATTCTCATTAAATGACAAAGTAGGTTTTTATCTTTTTGTTGTACTTATAACAGAGTTGACTGTGCATTGATGTTTTACAGTACAATTCATATAATATATAATGTTCCAGGATTTGACAATCAATAACAAACTAATTGGGACAATTAAGGCTGTAATAAGTGACCTGTATGTGTGTCTTTACAGTGTCTGGACGAGCTGGACGTGGATTTAGACAACATGGAGCTGGACGACATCGACACCACAGACGTTAACCTTGACGATGACTTCCTAGATGATTAAACCTGCTTTCACTCTGCTTCCAGCACTCTTTGGAGCTTATTTAAAAAAGAGAAAGAGACCAAACCCCTTTCCCCATTTTTTTGTATTTCTATGTAAAAATGTTATACTGCAGCGACAGAATTTAAGTCGATGACGAGGATGATATCGGCAATGTTTTATTCTTGGAAGAAAAAGAGGAAGGAGCAACCAGTCTATTTCCCACTCTCCATTTTGTACACCCTTTATTGATTGAGAACGTTTCTCTGACTGTTTTGAGTGATGTTAAATGTACTATTTGCTATGTGTTGACCTGTTATGACAAGTCAGACTTCATTCAGTCCAATAAACTTCATTTAATGTACATATTCAAATTGAGTGAATCAGAGTGCTTTGTACTTTTGAGGTTTAATCGGAGTGATGGACCGCCTCTGTTGACTTCGTGTACTGCAGATGGAAAAAAAAAAACTCCTCTGTAACCTGCCACTCTCCTCCTCTCCTGAGGGTGGCGCCCCCTTGAGATGAGCTCGGACGATCGTGTGCAACAAAGTACAGAGCTTGGCAGCCAGAGAGAAGAGAAACCGACCCTTTAGAGACCGTTTATTTTTCCTTCCTTTTCAAATCGGTTCCTCTTGTGATTTCTGAGCTTTCTTTTGGTTATTGGCAGTTCAAAACGAACAGGAACTAAAGCAGCCCGATCTTCGGACGGTGCTGGGACGCCTGGGGGTAAGGTGCTTTTGCTTGAATCGAACGAGCAGTCGCAGCATTGGCGAGCTGGCGTAGAAAAGGGAGAACCAGCGCTGTGCAGCGACTCGGTCAGTCAGGGAGAGCCGGGTGGACCACGACACAGCCGCCGCCATCGCCACGGGGAGTCGGGGTCCGGGAGGGAGCCTGCCAGGCCCTCGGCTTGATGCACCCTGCTTGCCTCGCCTCAGCCGCAGTCCGAGATGGGGGAGACCAAAATTATCTACCACCTCGACGACCAGGAGACACCATATCTTGTGAAGCTTTCTGTGCCGGCGGACAAAGTCACTCTGGCAGACTTCAAAAATGTCCTCAAGAAACCAAATTACAAATTCTTCTTCAAATCTATGGACGATGACTTCGGGTAACTGAATGGAATTGTATTGTTTATCACGGGGCCAGCTTATCACTATTGTGGTTTTATTTTTGTTAGTGCAGCTTTATTAACATAAACTTGGTTGTTAGCTAATCCAGCTGGCTTGTCACCAGTTAAACGTTACCTGGTTACCGATCTTTAGCTAGCTATGTGCCCTGAGGTTCCTTTGTTAGCTGCTAGCGACGAAGCTCGCAGCGTTAGCAGCTGGTCTGTTCAGCGTCCCGACCCCGTTTGTTTACATAGCTTGTGCGGCTAGCTTATGCGTCCTGTGTGCCTCGACTTTGTCTGACCAAGTTTGGTATTTGTCCGCTTCATAGACACACAGGAAGGACCAGGGTGGCATTTTAACCACTTTTAAATTACTTGGAACCATAAGTAGCTGACACACATATTTTAGTAAGCAGTTACTGGCGTTACCAGCGTCAATAGTATGTTGAAGGTTTGTGCTAGCACGCTAACGTCAGAATGTAGACAGCCAGAGTGAGTCAGTGAGCCCAGCAGCAGGCCCCTGCTGTTGTTGTCTATTAGCCCGAGGAATGCAGAGTTGAACACAGGAATGCCCTGTTCACCACTGTGGCAGCTTTACGAGCTTGTCCCTTTGTGTTAAAACATGGTTGGAAAAGTAGAGTTACGTTTTATGCTCCTCCAGACACAGTGCCTTTGCAGGGTAAGGAAAATAGGGGGGCATATACTATTTTTAAAACTGCTCAGCCAGGTTTCCCTGAAGTTGTTTTTGGCTTAACCCAAACTAGGGAGGGGCAACACATTCAGAACATTTGCAAAGTGGGAAAGATTTTTTTTAAAGGACCCAGTGATAACCATGATGTGAGGAGTGGATGGATATTCAGTAAATAAGCTATTGAAACCTCTACTCCAACCTGTGTTGGTAGCGATTGAGTAACCAGTCTGACTGGAATAGAGAAGGTTTTCTAAACCTCCCAAAGAAAGTCTCACTGATCATCTTATTTTCAATGAGGCACAGTCTGAGACGCTTTCTAAACATGTACCCAATTTATTCTCTGAACTGTTACAAACTTAATGGGGTGACTGGCTTTGTACATTAGTGCTAGTAGCCTCTGACACACATGTTGGGTTTCTCCTCTGCATTTCTTGGATTTTGATGAATCGTCCTAATGGTTGTTGATAAGTGATTGTTGTTTCTTCTAATCCATATTCAATTTAGGGTTTGTACTGCAGAGCAACATATAGTGTCTTTCAGTTTGCCAGATGAGACGATTCTGGAAGCAACTAGATATTGAATAGTCACTAGAGGGGTGATTAATAGTACATGGAGTCAGTTTTGTAAATTATGTTCGTATCAAAAGGAAAATAGGCAGTATAGGTAAAGTGGTGTGGACACCAGTGCGATCGACAGCTGGTATCATCCAGATTCTTTTGGTTGACGTCAATACCAGTTGCCACTTTCTATGAACATTCATTAGGTTTTTTAAATGTGTTACCGTAGTTACATATTACCCTCTAGAAAGCATCAAGGAACAGTTTAAGGTCTGCATAAAGCTTCATGAAATACATTTCAATTGTCATCTCACTGTCACGTTTCAATACTAGGTTCTGGCATTCCCTGAAAAGGCAGTATAACTAATTGGTTGGCGGTTTAGTGAGGGCACAGTTAAATCAGTATGTCAGTTATCCAAGTTGTTGGTGTCTGTCCTAGCTAATGGAAGTAGTGCCCATGTCTATTGCCTGTGAACGTGTTTTATTGCCCTGAGAGCTTTTGTGTTTGTAAAGGCGGACTGAAACAAAGCTTTGTTCTCTTTACAGGGTGGTGAAGGAGGAAATATCAGATGACAACGCTAAGCTGCCCTGTTTTAATGGACGTGTGGTGTCATGGGTAGGTCTAACATACTAATACCCTGGAGTAATTTTTCTGGTTTGTTTATGTGTTTGTTGTGCTGCTGTCTGGTCCGTGTGGTTAAATGGCTGTGAGGCAACATCGTCTGTGCATTTATTACAGTGATTCCCATCTGTCGGCCATTGACCACAGCCATACTTCACCCTAGAGAGAAGCTCAATCCATCTGTGATAATATAATAATTACATAACGATCCTAAGATGAACACACATGCAAGCACTATATGTTTATTTGTGCTTCAGTGTTTTAAGCACTTTAAAAGTATCAGAGAATGTGCTTCAAAGTTTTTAACTATTTTTAAATGCTAGTCACTACACGCACCGCATACATGTACTTGCATGCATTATTTCATTTAGAGGCTCTGAGCAATAATTCTGAACAAAACAAGATACATCTGGTGCACAGTCTCTTCTCTTAACACTGAAATTGGATTAAGAGCAAGTGAAATCACAGGATAGAAAGAAAGTACTCGAGTACACAAGAGCTGCACTGCATGTCATTTAACAAGAAGATTGAATCGCATAGGATGGGGAGAATATAGTTGCGGCAGTTAATGCAAGAGGCTGATGCATTTAGTTAATTTCGTACTGTGTGGTTATGGCAGATTGTATTTGCGAGTTCTTAACACAGTGTTATGACTGTTTGTTCCAATGTGCCCCTTTCTTGTGGTCATTTTCATTAGACTTTAGGTTTGTCTGCTTGTGGTCTAAAGTCGCTCACTCACATTGTGTGTAAATATGTTTTTATTTCTTGGGGTTTTGTTGAAATGTTATTTCTGTTCTTGTGTTTACATTTGACTGTCTTCACCACTCATCTGTTGTCTTGATTGATTGCTCTGTGGGTTGTGAGAGCCTGACTCGCTGTCATCTCATCTCAATAAACAGCAGTTAACAGCTGGATTACCCTAATGTTAAAATTTACCTCTGATTTAAATGTCATCATTGCCGAATGGAGCCCAGTTTCACCGTCATTGAGGTAACTTGGAATAATCACAAGGCCTGACATGGCTGTTTCCTATCTTTCCTTCTGTTTAATCTATAGCTGCTTCGGGCCACCTTTGCTCTTTCAGCAGGAAATTAGATGCTAAATTAATTTTAATATCTGTGGAGACACAGCAGTCCATAAAACAAGAGCACTTTTTGGCACGTTTTAGCTGCCAGCTGTGTTATTCTGTAGCCATGGTTCACTTGGAATCTACTGTTAAGCTTAAGGGTAATGACAGTCCATCAAAATGTATACTGCACCATTCATCTCCGAATATTTTAAAGCATAGATATAGTAGTGTCCTGACATGTGTCTGCTGTCCACCCATTCCATGTCCATCTGTGTATTTTTTCCTCTGTCGCATACAAATGTCTAACCTTGCTTTCTGTTGACAGTTGGTTTCTGGAGACGGGTCCCACACAGACGCAGTCTCAGTTGCAGATAGTTTAGAGCCAACACCCCCTTTGGAGAGGACTGGTGGCATTGGAGACTCACGACCACCCTCCTATCAGTCAGTATATTCAGAGAACTCTTGTCATATTTATTTAGTGTGCTGGAGGCATAGAGTTTGTGTAATGTTTGACTCTGTGGGTGTGGGAAAGACAGGGAGATGGCATGAGTACTTGTGTTTAGCTCCATTTAGTTGTCTAGAATGAAACCTTCTGTGCTCCCCTAATAACCCTGTTTACACAGGAAACGGCAAATTGAATAGAAAAAGTATGACACCTTGTGATTGCAGAAAAGGAAAGAAAAACTTTTTTTTTTCTAACCCTTGTATTGTTAAGTTATCTCAATCCCATAAACAGATCTGACCTTTGAGTTGATACTGCAGGATACATGTTTCTCTCACACATGCTTTATTTCTGTTAACAGTCTTCTAGTTCTTTGTATATGTCCGTTAGAATGATGAAAGTGTAGTTGGACTAGTTTAAGTAAATGAACACATGATGTTAATGGACCAGAAATGCTCAGGAGACTGCATTAAATCAACCAACACAACAATTACAGCTCTTGCCAACTGTTCAGCCTCAGCTCCACTGAGCCAGAGACGGTTTTACACACAGTATGTGATGTGATTATTAAGAGAAGTACTTAAATGGCTCTTAAGTAAACTCAACTGCTGCATACTGATTCACTGTAATCTGTTTTTGACGCCCACTCTCTCTTGCTCCTGTGCTCACTCTCTGTAGCGGGAAAGCAGCAAGTGGTCGGGATAGTTTGGACAATGAGACTGAGACCTCCTCCATGGTGTCTCAAAGGAGAGAGAGGGAGAGGGAGAGGCCAAGACGGAAGCACACAAATGACCATGGTCAGAAAAAACACATGTGCTACATGATGTTTTATTGTTTGTTTCTTGGTACCTTCTGCATCAGGTTGATTATTATATTTTCACAACTCTTTTCTTCTGTTGGGTGAAACTTAAAAGCTACGTGTTTGTAGTGGGATACTAAAGAAGCTCAGAATAACGTGCAAATGCTTTTACAACCTCCAACGTATGCTAGTGTTTTGACAGTTGTGGGATTGGTGGTACAATTTGTGCCATGGGGTTAAATTCTAACTAATTTGTATTTCTTTAGTTAGATACTGATGAATTTACATAGGTCACATGAAAAGGAATCACCTGACTATCATATTGACCTAAATTTCTCCTTTTACCGAACTTTCCAGATATAGTTTTCTTATAGGTTTGTCAATAACTGAGCGCATCCCTGTTATAATTCTGTCCTTCTGCAGGCGGGAGACAGAATGGCTTCTCATCGCGGGCAGTGGGACGTGGGGGCGCCGAGTATGACAGCTGTTCATCCTTCATGAGCAGCGAGTTGGAATCCACTTCCTGCTTTGATTCGGAGGACGACGATGCAACCAGCAGGTCTGACGTTTGCCTTGTTTGATGGGAAAAGGCATTTGGCCTGAGGAAAGCATCTGGCTTTACAGATGACGAATGTTGGCACAGATTAGTGCAGGCTAACGGTCTAGTGGTTTTGTGGTCATCCCCGGTTTGTCCGTCAGGAGCTGAAGAAATATCTGTACCCCACTTTAGAACCTCTGCTGCTCTCAGCCTTAAGGTTTCCCCCACCATGTTTCCACTGCAGTTGCAGCTCGTACAGATCTTAATGTGTGTTTCATCAGTGTATGAGTTTCAATCCTCTGTAAAAAGAAACACATTGTTGCTTCAATTTAATGTCTGGATAGTGGAGCCAACCAATGCTTTGACATTCAGCACATAACTTCTAAGTGAAGTAAACTGGCTGCTTTGTTACAAACAGTTAAAACTTATCCTGACTCCAGGGAACCATAACTTTTGTTATGGAAACAGTGGAATAGCTTTCCACGTTTTCTCACTGCACAGTGAGGTTCGCGTCTAAGTTACACAGAGACAGTTTGATTATGTTTTTGTCCAAGTATTTTTATTAAGGCAATACTTTTTTGTGGTTTAGGAGGAAATGTTTATTTAATATCTGAGATATCAGATAGTCACCCTTCAAATAAAAGTAAAAGGGCTAATGTTAAGTTTTGGTATTGCAACAAAGACTGTGTTTTCATGAATAGCTGTTTTCTTAGCCATCCAGCAGATATAATGTCAATTCAGTAATAAACTTCATTCTTTTATTTAAGTGCCATTGAAAAGTACAGCCTTCCAGGAGGCATATTCGTTAGTATATGTGGTGAATGGAGAATTAACAATCAACACAACCTTTTCCTCACAGGATACTGTGCTCAGCATCACAGTAAACAGGAAAAATGCCCATAAAATAATCACAAAAAGTGGTTGTTAACCCATGTATTACAGCAGTATAATAGTATTCTCATAATGTTGAATTTTTCCTATTTCTGTATTCAGATTTAGCAGCTCAACAGAACAGAGCTCCTCTCGCCTGATGCGACGACACCGCCGTCGCCGACGGAAACCAAAAGCCTCCAATATGGACAGGGTGAGACTACGCATACACCAAATCATATGCAGACCTCTTTTAAAAATTGGTCCAGTGTGTGACTTTCGATTTGTCTCTAATTTTATTTGTTGCTTTCCTCTCTCCACCTCCCCTCCACAGTCCTCATCGTTTAGCAGCATCACAGACTCTACCATGTCTCTGAACATCATCACTGTCACTCTCAACATGGGTAAGACACTTGACCTGCTTTCATGTTCTCCTTTCACATGAGAGGAAGATACACAATTGGTTCCATATTATTTCCCTTTGTGATAATTGTATAGTTGCATCTTACTTACACTGCTGCTTTGCTTGTTCCTCATATACACATCACAGAAAAGTACAACTTCTTGGGCATCAGCATTGTGGGTCAGAGTAATGAAAGAGGAGATGGGGGAATCTACATTGGCTCCATCATGAAGGGAGGAGCTGTCGCTGCAGATGGACGCATAGAGCCTGGAGACATGTTGTTGCAGGTGTGTGTCTATTCTTTTTTGTTACCTCTTTGTGACCTTTTCTGGCATGCACACTGATCTTGTCGGGACCAATAGTGCACATGGAGACCAAAACCTGGTCCTAATGTGGCAGACCCTCATTTCTGAGGAACTGGTTATATTCACGGTTTGAATTGTGGTTAGGTCGAGGTTCATTTGTGTGTATACATTACATTTCAATGTATATCATTACACAACCTGAGTGGCCAGGCAATGTATGTCTCTGTTCTGTTTTGAAATGCCTTCTGTAATGTAATTTAAAACTTATTTTCAGTGTTTAGCTGTTCTGTTTTCATGGCCTGACGAAGTACAAAACATATTTATTAGCCAAAACATTAAGCCTAGTTGTCAGGTTAAACGGTTTGTTTACTTTTTGCTGCATTGTATGGCAAGGTTTTTGTTTTGGACTCTCAGTTCTATTAATCTGATATAATAATGGCACCTAGTGTCGAAACGCTGCCAGTCCTGCTAATGTGCAGTGGAATTTATTGGACTGGCTGAGGCAATAAAATGTTATACAAGAAACCTGGCTTGCTGTATCAGATTTTACATATATTTTGGTCTAAATTGTTTGTACAGCCTGAGAGATTACTATATAAAAACGGCTGTATTTTAATCCCTGTAGGTGAACGACATCAACTTTGAGAACATGAGTAATGACGATGCAGTTCGAGTGCTGAGAGACATTGTTCACAAACCAGGGTGGGTAGCAGTTATTATAAACGAGCATTATTTATAATAATGTGTGTTTTTAGATAAGACTACATGTAAACATTGTCTCTGTGTTCATTACCAGCCCCATTACCCTCACTGTGGCTAAGTGCTGGGACCCGAATCCTCGAGGCTGCTTTGCTTTACCAAGGAGTGAGTGTTTCTTCTCTCAGGTTTGGTTTGTGTTATTCAGGATTTGATAAGATCACTGATTAAATTTTTCTTCCCTACCTTTTTATTTCAATAGGTGAGCCGATCCGGCCCATTGACCCAGCAGCGTGGGTGTCCCACACGGCAGCCATGACCGGCGTATACCCCGCATACGGCATGAGCCCCTCCATGAGCACCGTCACCTCCACCAGCTCCTCGATCAGCAGCTCTATCCCTGAGACAGAAAGTGAGTCACGTTAGCACTTGAAGCATCGACCCAAAACATCCATCCATCCATTTTGTTTTACTGTTGGTTTTCCCAAACCTCTTCTGGAGGGCATTTGAGACCAATACGTTCAGCCAATCACGCTATGAAAGAATACGAATATATAATATGAAATGATGCTTAAGGATTTTAGATATTAAGGTTGCAATACTTGTGCAAAGTATTAGTTGAATTAGTTAAATTATAGGTGGTTTATCTTTAACAATATGGTGCATTTGCAAGTTTTTCTTTTTTTACTCTTGTTTCAGTGCTGTTAGATGAAGCAAGATGAAGAAGCTTTATTGACTTCTCCTGTTAAATGTAAAAGTGTTTAAAGTTGATGTGCCCCCTCTGCTGGTATTGTAATTGTAACTACACCATATGTGAAGTCCAGAGAACACAAAAAGGAACCGTTATCAGTTAATTATTGATTAATGAATTCTTAATCTATTAAATTATTAACAGCAGTTAATTGATAAACGGTTAATAATTTACATCCATTGTGGGGTATGCTAGGATTTTCCTTGTTCGAAATATTCGAAATACAGTAATATCGCTATCTTCTTCTGGCGCATTAGTAAATCTGTGTTGAGTCTGGCCCTGCCCTTTCTCTGCATTCCTGCAGCTTCTCTCTGTTCCAGCTTTTTACTGTGCTCAGCTCCATAGCCTCCATCTGCTCTTGTCAAAACTAAGCTCATAACTCACAACTTCATCCTCCCTGTAATCTTTGGAAAGACGGAGATGTTTTTTGACCCCTTTTCTTTCTGGAGGAAAATCTCCTCTTGACAGGCTGCCTTGACCAGGTTTTGGGGAATTTCCCCTTGAGACAGAACATGAATTTTACTCAATCACTTGCTTCAGAATCATTCCAACAATCAAAAGCAAAAGAAAATAGAGATGTTTTGCTGGTACATTCTGATTTTGAGATTTGGGTAATTTGCCAGGGGATGTAATATCAAGTGTCACTACAGTGAAGTTTAAAAGGAAAAAGATTATCTGAAAACATAAATTACACGATCCAGTTTAATGTGGACAAGGGGGTCCATTAAACAATGGAACAACTTTAAATTTAATCTGCAGTGACAACGGCCACTTTGCTTGTTAACAAGTAACTGAAAGCTTAACAAATCATGTCTTAAGTTTTGTGTGGGGAAGTGGAACCACCTAAAAGTAAACTACAGCACAATCTCTGAATGCAAAAACCTCAATTAGATCATATCTGTAATAGTGTTCTAGTGAGGACATTTAATCCATTAAGACCAGTCTTCTATTGGCGTTTTATCAAGACCATCTTAGGGAGTTCAAATAAAGGTCAAAACTGATCTTGTCTTTGGGTCAAGACAGAACAAAGGCAATTGCAGTCTGAAACCTCAGGAAACCGAATATTATTTATGGCAAATTCCTAAACGGACCAACATTTTTGTATTTCACTAAAAACAATGCTCAGCTGTTCCAGCGTTTAAAAGTTTAGTAGTTAAACAAAATGTGTCCATAGAGGAGAATATTTGTGTTGATAAAACAGGTTCAAGCCATGAATATCTTTGATTTAAGACCTGACACAACTCTGAAATGAGGATGTGGTTCAGCTCCAGTGTTTGCTTTAATATGTATACTGTGATCTTTCCTAGGATTCGACGAATTCCACCTCTCCATCCACAGCGACATGGCAACAGTTGCAAAGGCCATGGCTTGCCCAGAGTCGGGTCTAGAGGTGCGGGACAGGATGTGGCTGAAGATCACTATCGCAAATGCCTTTATCGGTATGTCTGTCAAAACAGAGGGCATTCACTCTAACGTTTGTTATTTCCTTCATCAGTGTGCACTGCACACCAATCTTTTCCATCTGCTTTACTCAGTTTGTTGACTGGCTCTGCCAGTGCTTCAATGTTAGGTCATGAAATAAACCCTTGTATTTCAGCAAAATTACATCACCACTTTTCATTGCCAGTCTTTAATGATAGGTATCTTAATAATCAATGAAAACAGTTTATTCTTTTAAAGGTTAACATTTCTCCTGGTTTACTTCTTTAGTTGCACGTAACATCAGTTCATTTGTTTTCGCTTTTGGTTTTTATTTAAAAATAACACAGTCAAGCATTAGTCATGGAATATAATCAGCTCCAGAATTCATATTATAGCTCCTAAGATGAATGTCATCTGTGTCTTCAGGCTCTGATGTGGTGGACTGGCTCTTCCATCACGTGGAAGGCTTTTCAGATCGTCGCGAAGCTCGTAAATATGCCAGCAACCTGCTAAAGGCAGGCTTCATCCGACACACTGTGAACAAGATCACCTTCTCTGAACAATGCTACTACGTCTTCGGAGACCTGTGTGGCAGTAAGTGCACACTGAAACCTCAGTTTAGCGAAGATCATCTTGTTAGTATCAGTAAAAGCAGCTACCTGTGAAGTGTGTATTGTAGTTGGTCGTCGATGTGGCTGTCTTTTAATTTTCCTCATCTTACTTCCACAGACATGACCCACCTGTCTCTCCACGATCATGATGGTTCTAGCGGAGGTGCCTCAGATCAGGACACTTTGCCTCCTCTGCCCCACCCGGGGGCAGCTCCCTGGCCTATGCCCCTGCCCTATCAGTTCCCTATCCCTCATCCTTACGACCTGCCACAGCCCTTTCACGGAGGACCAGGCGCTGGCAGTGCAGGAAGCCAGCACAGTGGTGAGTACAGGCTCAATATACTGTTCACAATCACACTACAGTTATACAATCACTGAAAAAAGGGAAGTAATATGCTATTTGGAAACGGCTTTATTGTGATGTTTACTACTCTAAACATTTGCATATCAAATATCTTTGCAAAGAAAGAATTTGTTGCAAGTATTTTTATGTTAATCTAAAGGATTACCTGAAACATATTTACAATACGATTAATTCTACACAAGGAACAGACAACTCAGAAGCAATGAACATGAATACAATTATTGTACTGCAATTGTGCTTTTTTATGAAAGGAGAAAACACAAACTTTTGAGGCACTCAGACTGGACGAGAGTGCCATAGAGATTTTACGGAAAGCTGTGTGTGTTTGGCAACTTGTTTTCTCCCTCACGTACAAACAGATGACAACATGTTGACTTTACAGTTTACGTACACTTATAAATATAATGCATGTTTAAATTAGGTTTCTTCAAAGACTTCAAGGATGGTCTGGCTCTGATGAGGGTGACAAATATGACTTCCAGCAGCTTCAAAGCTGCCTTATTTACATTTCTATGTTGTGTATTGAACACATGTAGAAATAGAAAGCCAGACATTGTGGCTTTCCAGGCAGTCTGCTTACGCAATTTAGCTATTTACTGACCAACAACAGCTGGGCCCACTGACAGCACAAAACATCTCTTATATCCTGTCCTGATTTTACGTTTGCACACTACCACAACCCTAATGTAGTGGTGAATATTTCAGCTAACGTGATACACCATGGTTTGTGACAACACTGGTTGGGAGTTGTAAGGTTTGTTGGATTACTTTTGATGGCAGATAAATGTTTCCCTGAGGGTGTTCATGCTAAGTTTATAGACCAAAGGAGACCAAACTGATTAAAATCCTTCCATCTGTGGATTTGATGTCATACAGTTGGAACTCCGTTGCAAAATGTAATTTTCATTCACATAAACAGTGACGGTTTTAACTGGGTGTTAGTGGTTATAAAAGGATAACATGTAATTGCCTCTGGGAATGGCTGAGAATTCTCTGACCATGTCTGAATTGGTCATGAATCTCTTCTGAGAGTCTCAAATAATTGGTCAGTCTGCATCACTATACTGGCCCAATGGGAAAGAGTGGCTCATGTAGGTCATAAAGATTTCATTTAAAAGAAAATTTAATAATGTGGTTGTTGCTTTGGCTCTTCTCTGTTCACAGAAAGCAGTGGTTCAAACTGCAGCAAGAACGAGGCTCGGAAGTCCGGCGGCAGTGGCAGCGAAACCGAGATCAGGAGCCACCGAGCTCCAAGTGAGCGCTCAGTGGCTCCCCCAAGTGAGCGAAGCATCCGTAGCTCAATCAGCCACCGCAGTGCCAACTCACACTCAATAGCCTACGGGCCTGGCCTTGTTTATGGGCCCCCCGGCTTGCCCCCCCAGCCCCCACATCTATCTACTGCTGCACCAGGCGCCCCTCCAGGCAGAGAGATTACCACTGTGCCCCCAGAGCTCACTGCGTCACGTCAGTCTCTGCGCATGGCAGTGGGAAACGCTGGAGAATTCTTTGTTGATGTGATGTGATGCAGGATACAGGCCGATAACAACAGTAGCTGATTGGACTTTTCAAGTCATAATAAGGCTGAGAAGGACAACACAATAGGACAGGAGGGAGGAAAGACGGGAAAGCTATAACCCCCAAGGCTGTGATTTCACCCTTCTACATGGCAGGAGTCCTGCTTTATATGCTAAGATAAATGCTTCTCTTCTCTTTTCTTTTTTCCTAGTAGTAGTGGCCATACTTTCTTCAGTGAAGAAGCCCTCTCACTCAAAATGGAACCAAAGCGCCTTTCTTAATATACGCTCCTTGGTAGGGAAAAGTTTGTGTGAGGACAAAAAGCAAGAGAGAGAGAGAAAGGGAGAGGAAAGCAGTACAAAGACAGAGCAGGGGAGGATGAGTCAGCGCTTTTCTACATGGATGTTTTTCATTTGTTCCTCTGTTCACTCTTCCCTCCTGCTCTGCCTTCCTTATCTAACATTCTCTTGTCCTCCCCCACATCTCGTCCACGTCAAAACTTAGACCTTCCATACATTCACGTCCCACATGCAGACCTCCAACAAGAAGAGAAAAAAAGACTAAATCTTAAATGAACACGAACTTGTTGACCTTATTCAGACTTTTTAAATGTTTGCTTGACTTGAGAGCGAAAAAAGTGGAAAGAAATGTGTGCGCAGTGCAAGAGAATTGCAGTCCTTACTGTAAGAATGCATTTGTTTTATTATATATTGCATACATATATACCTATACATATGTATGTATAGGTATATATGTATACGTAGCTTGTCACAACTAGTTTCATTTTATAATGCTTTACTTAAGCATCCAGCTTCCAGAGTCATTTTTACACTACACAACTGCATTTTCATCTGTTAACCAGAGCATTTTCAGACTCTGTCTTGTGATAATGTATAGTGAAAAAAAATATCTTACCATGACTTTCACACTACTCTTTTATTAAGGAAAAAATGTCTTTTTATTTATAAATATAGTTTTATGACTTAAATGTTCTTCTCTGCATAGTTTTTATTTGGTTTGAGACTGTGTGAGTGCGTGTGTGTGTGTAAGGCTGAACTTTGAAGCCTAGTGTGTTTTTTTCCCCTTCTTCATGGTACCTGAGGTCATATTTGCATTTAAAAGCAGTGGATTCCAGATTGTCCAGGAGCAGGAATGTGAAGGTTAGGCAATGTGGTGCACAGATGTGTGTGTGTGGGCTGTGGGTGTGCAGGAGATCAGCCTGTTTATTTTTGCATCAGAACTGAGTGACCTTATGCAGAATGTTTCCTGCGTTTGGAGAGGGAAAAAACTTCTGTAGAGAGGTGGCTCTATTCAACTTGAACAACAAAAGTTAAAAGTTGATTCAGGAGGTCTAAACAGGGCGGAATTAAACTCAACTACCTCACTCATCCTTGAGCCAAAAGAATACATGGGAAGAAGATATTTACGTAGGGTCACAGATACATCTCTGGAGACATAAATTAATTCCACTGTTTAAGGGATAGTTCAGGGGCTGTGTAGAGCTGTATGTGATCCATCCATCCATCCATTATCTACTGCTTTATCCTCCACCAGAGGGTCGATATTAATGCAAAATACACACAGATACAGACAGATTATGACCCAGTGACGAGTAGTAAATACGAAATACAAATGTAGTACATACGAAAAATAGTAGTAGTCATTCCCACTGTGAACCCAGTCATTTTGTCTTGTCCCCTAAATGCAGACCTCTCCCGCAAGAACAGGCCAGGTGTCCTGTGCTTCTCTTGAGCTCAACAATCAGCTCTGAATTTTTCCAGTCACAATAACCTGGGATGGATTATGATCGAGTGGGCCCCTGGGCAGACGGGAAAACGGCCCTCGGTAGGGCCCATTCAAGGCATCTCACAGATTGTCCTAGTTAAGGCCTATCACTATGTGATTTATGTCGGACAACACCTGGGTAATTATAATAATATGATTAAGAGACCAATATTAGATATATCATAAACTTACATTTTGTTATTTGACTGTGGACCCCGCCAAGACATAAGGGGTGGATAATATAGTCTACGGGGCCCTATAAAGACATCCCAAAATCTAACCAGCGTATAATAACATAAGCCATTGTATATGATTGAGGGGCCTTGTGTATATATATCACATAACATAAGCAGTGTTGTTTGGTTTAAAATATCAGGATGAATAACATAGTAGTGAACATCTCAGGATAGTAGCACAGAGCAGTGCAGTAATCCATCCTTGTAAATGGAGCATTTAGCTACATTTAATTTAGTGTGCTGTCTGTCTAGAGAGGGACACGGGAGAACTAGTACATGATTTAGGTATTTTCTTGATGTGAATGTTGAAGCCCCATAAATGAAAGAAAAAAAAATCTATAACATTCTCAATGTTTGCTATATTTTAAACACAAACATCAACCCATAACATATTGTCTGTAAAATTATGATTCTGCAAAAGTTCTTATAGATCTTGAAAACGGAACTATCCCTTTAAATAAGCGAACTGGACACATGCCATCATGCTCCCGAGTTTGTTTGTTTTTTACAAAGGGTGGGGGTGATCGTAACACGACTATTGTGCTACCCTGTGTAGCTATTACACCCATAATAACCTTTAATGAACTGCACTGAATCAAATGATAATTGACTAACTGCCTTAGTGGCTTATCATAACAAGGCCTGGGTGCGGTTTACACATCGCTCCAGCCGCGCCTTTTCCTGTCACAGCGGAACGGCTGTGCGTAAGGACGGCGGGTCAGCTGACAGCTATCTGAGGACCGGGAGGAAGGAGCTGTATTAGCGGGTGTGTGAGTGAACTGGGATCCCTCTTGAAGCTGTTCCCAAGGCCAAACGGGGAGCCGAGACTGGTGGCGTTTGAGAGAAGTAGGGTAAGTTTAATAAAGTCGACACGTTGAAGTGTTTTGTCGTTAAGATCGTAAAATAAATCGGGGTAAATTCTGAAAGGGGAAAGCCTGTGTAGTCGATTCGTTCCTCGGCGGTGCTAATATTAGCAACGTTAGCCTCTGCACCGCTAGCTAATGTTAAGCTTGCAGAGATGGCAGACTAGAAACCGGATATGTGAAAATCAATTCCCTTCACAATGAAAGCACTCGGCATATCATTCTCGCATTTCTGAACAAATTAATCGGCCAAGACATTTGATGCAAACATTCGACGTTTGTATTTCGTAAGTTAATAGCAATAATAAGTAATTACTGGTGTAGTATGCTGTCGAGTCGCTGAAAACTATATTTCTTTCTTTTCACCGGAAGTCTTTTAATGTGTACCCAGTTCGACG
This sequence comes from Microchirus variegatus, assembly GCF_963457635.1. Lineage (NCBI taxonomy): Eukaryota > Metazoa > Chordata > Actinopteri > Pleuronectiformes > Soleidae > Microchirus > Microchirus variegatus. The sequence goes on from NC_139806.1 coordinate 13,530,412, forward strand.
CTCGTTATCAGAACATCACAGCCCAGCTAGCCTGCTAATGTAAGCTAATTTAGCTAACCATCTCTCATTCGGTGCATTCTCCATCACTTTGATAGCTGAAGGTCACATCTGCATCGACCGTGTAGCCATTAAAATAATCTCAAGCAAACATGTCTCTCAACAGTGAGAGTCAAATGAGGAACATATGAAACATGTATGAATGCTAAGAAATGGCCCGGCTGAGCAGACATCTTGACTCCAGCCAATATAAGGACGGTTGGACCCGCTCAGGTCTTACACTCGATTAGAATGATGGCGACAACGCGATGTCTTTCTTGGAGGAATCCTTTTATTAATGTTGGGCACATTTGCGCTGCGTAAATTCCTCTGAGCTCCGTGTGTAGAACATGTCATGTCCATCAGCGTCGAGAGATCTCAAGCATGTCCTTCATTCCCTGGTTTTCCAGAAGCGTCTTTCTTGAATGGAGGCAAATTCCAATGATTTTTTTGTCTAGGCCCGGCACAGATTGGTTGTGTGCAGGTGGTGATTGTAATTGTTCGTACTTCAGCGTCTGTCACTGAAAAAGCAACAGATTTCCTGTTGACATCCTTCTTAAAACTGCTAATCTGCTGTTAATCTTACTTTACTTACTTTGGCGCAAAACAAGCAACTGGCACTGGTGGTTCTTGTCTTTTTAGACTGGGTTGTAACCAAAGATTATGTTCACAACTGATGATTATGTCGATAAAAGGATTAGTTCCTTAGTCCTTAAAATGTTGGTCACCTTTTCCAAGACTCCTGAACTATGACCTCCTTAAATGGGGTGTTTTTGTCCACAGACCATATATTCGGTTATTTATTTTCGACAAGTAAGAAACAACACCATAATCAAATGTAAGACACTGAAATTACATGTCTTAGATTTAATGTAAATTGTTGGTTAACCAAAAAGTGGGCAATTAATTTAGTGGTTGAATATTAATCATGAATCATTGCAGCCCTAGCCTACATTGGGGTGATGTGTGTATGTAAATGCACGTTAACCTAAATCACAGAGGGGCAGCTGCAGGGTACATTCAACTGGCGATAAAAGTGGAGTGTGTGTGGTTGTGTGGAACAGAGAAAGACCAAAAAGCGGATGTGAGGCACAAACGCTTCCCTGTACTGTCGGTCACTCCCTCACTTTTTCACTGCTTTCACTTCTGTCACCCCCTTTTCCTCTCCTCCTCGTTTCCTTCCTCTCCAATCTCTTGCTCCATATCTATCTCTCCCAGGCGGGGTTTGGTTTCACCATGGCCAGTTGGGACTGAGAAACAGCCACAATGATTGGAGGACTGTTTATCTACAACCACAAGGGGGAGGTCCTCATCTCCCGGGTCTACCGAGATGACATAGGGTATGTTTCACGGAGACGAAGCTGCTGTAAAAGTTTGGAGGTCATAGGTCTGTGAGGAGACCCTGATCTGGTCACGGTGGACAGTTTGGGGTTGATCCTGAAGGGATGAGAAAGGATTATGTCCCTATTCCTATCTTGAAAGTTGTAGGTTAAATTTAGTACAGTGATCGTAACGTATTGTGAATATCACCAATAGACCACAAACAGTTAGACACATATAAATACATAAATCACACCTATTTAATGAAGTACTACTCAGATGGGAATACATTATAAAGGCAGGTTTAACACAAAAACTTGTTCTTGCAAAATTCTTTCATACAAAATGTGAGGGTATTTAAAAATGTTGCAAATGCCTTATTTTTTTATTTAAAGAAATAAAGAAGCATGGCTGTTCTAGACCATCTTGATATAAAACACGACCACTCGCGCATCAAATGAGTTCTGTCATCGCCACACTGGATTGAATTCATTCTTTCATTCATTCATTCATTCACTGACATTGCAACTCTCCGGAAAACCTTAGTGCCTGCACAATGTAAACCTGAATTATCGTTAATGGGTAAGTAGCATGCATGCCTCTTGTCTTTATCTTTGATTGTTCTTTTTTTTTTACAGTGATGAGATTGAAATACACAACAAAACGGCAAATAATGGAAATGCCTAAATGAATGAGCTGCTCTCCATGCTTAGATCAATCACCCCCAGCTGTTTTGCATAAACCCAGTAAAATCCAGTGTTTGTATCGAGGTCAGAGTAGGAAGTTTGCCAGAATAAGCTCTTCCTTTTGCTCAAATGTGTACACAGAAGCAGTTTGCAGTGTGTAGGTTATTTCGAGAGCAGGTCCTCGAAATAATTTTAATGTGTTATATCTCAAATGTCTTTGCTACCTATTCTATGATTTAGATGTGCAGTTAACACATAGGCAGACTGGTGTATACAGGAAGAGGTGCTTATTTGTTGTAGCTGCAGTCAGCAGTCACTGAGAAACCATTCAACTTGAATTTGATGAATACAGGGTCTGAAGCTTTTGCACACAAGGATATCCCTTCCCTCTTTTGTCTGGTTTCTAGGCAGCTGAAATGTATTTGTGGTTGCTTAAATTTGAATCATCGCTCCTCCCAGTACAGCTGCATGTCTCGTCAGTCTTGGCACAAAGTGCTCCGACCGATCTAGTTAACAGAAATCAAATTCATGCCTTCATAATAACAGCTGATTTTGCCAAACGACGCAAAATAAGGAGAATCTCACGCTTTTCATTCACTCCGTCATTCTTTTGCACTGCTGTTGAGACGGTGGCTCAAGAGTGTTTGCATTAAGTTTAGTAGACAAAGTAAATTTCTTGTTGAAACATTTCCACTGTGATCTCCTATGGTGATCCTCTCTGTTGCTGCAGGGTGAAACGGACACATTATGTTGCTCCATTGTCTGCAGTGCATGTGCTCTATATAGTGTTGCACCGGCAGCTGTGATATACACAGTTAATGCTGAGTTGTTATTGAGTGGTATAAATTAATTACAATCCTCTTGATATGCCATTGTGAGTAAAACACTACATGGTGCAACATAATGCTACTAACCTTGACTCGGCATATTCAGTTACAAAATAGCATCATAATAAACGCCATGTTATTCACTCTGTCTTTGTACATGATGCACGAAAATGTCTCTTGTGCATTTTTGTCTCCTCCCCCTTTACTTCATCCGTGTTTCCTCTCTATCCTCTGTATCACCATTTCCCTCCATCTGTCCATGTCGGCCCCTGTAGGAATAGGTAAGAGACGCTCCAGTGTATCAAGCATGACCCTTCCCTCTCATGGCCACTGATCAATAAACCCCTTAAACCCCAACGGTGCATGCCCATGGATTCCACAGCCAAAGTCCTGTAACTTCCTCTAAGCATGAGACACCTGCCTCATCCTCAGATTAACTCCCCGGCAACTGAAATACAAGAGTCCAAACTGTCCAAACCAATTAATTCAGCCACTACGAGAGCTCCTCGGTAAATATTGTTGCCCTCTAGCAACCCACTAAGCATGTAGTCTGAGCATGGAATATGACTGTCAACTTAGTTTTGTTGTGATTCTCTTGTTGGATATTTTAGAGCATTTAACGTTTATTTAATGGGGTAAAAAAAATAATTTATAATGAAAACTTTGACAGTTTTTCATTATTTAGAATCGAGTTTTTGCAGCTTATCATAACGGGCAAGACAAACATCATGGCAGCCTCCTAGACTCCCATCTTCTCCTAAAAGATGCCGAGTCATCACCATCTTGAATTCCTTCACTTGCATCATCCAGTTTTGTAATAACCACAAAGGAGGCTGTTAGCTGTTTTTGTCTTCTCTGTTTATTCGTCCTCATACCATCCAAAAATTTGAATAAAATAAGTATTATAGCAGTACTTTAACTAGAGGTTTGTATGATTTATAGGAATTTGAAGTCATAAAAAGTATTAAGGTACATTTTCTGTACGCTGATTGAGGATGAATTGTAATGCAAGTAAAAAGTCAGAAATAAAAGGTAGCTGTAGTTGTTTCAATTGTTTATTTGAATTAGACTGTACATGTTCTCAGGCGTTTCTCAGGATTTATTTTTCGTGTTCTTGTCAGAACGTGCTGTATCTTCTGCACTAAGCCCTGTTATTTCTAAATCCACCTTAATCGGGGCTGAGTTTAACCAACACATTGTAGCAATTGGTTGAGGTGTATTTTGTCTTGTTACTTTTCAGTTAAACAAAATGTGTGCTTTTACCATTTCAAAAAAATCAAAAGGAAATCAGGATTATAAACTTGTTTATATGTTGTCTTTTCCCCTGTGGGGTCCACCTAATTATGGTGCTGTTGCTTGGATGTCAACCTCAAGTCTGAGGTTTCTTTCTACCCATATAATTATCACAATTTACACAAAACAATCCTTCTTTTTCTTTCTCAAAAGGCAGAAAATTACCGTGTCCTGTTTCAGTTGGTTAGAGATAATTATTTTGAGTTCAGAATTGGATATACGGCATAGAGTGGGTTGGTGTCCACAACAGTCTCATTACATTTTGAAAAAATTAAATAATTTTGTCAACTCCTGTTTCCCTTTCTTGTTTTTTCCCCCCTGCCTCTGTCCTTCCCGCCTCACATCCCAGACGTAACGCAGTGGACGCATTCCGCGTGAACGTGATTCACGCCAGGCAGCAGGTTCGATCACCGGTGACCAACATCGCCCGCACCAGCTTCTTCCATGTCAAACGCTCCAACATTTGGTTGGCGGCGGTCACTAAGCAGAATGTCAACGCCGCCATGGTGTTCGAGTTCCTTTACAAGATGTGCGACGTCATGACGGCCTATTTTGGCAAGATCAGCGAGGAGAACATCAAGAACAACTTTGTGCTCATCTATGAGCTGCTGGACGGTAGGAAATTCGTTTGTCCAAAAGTATTATTACAGTATATTAGTCGCAAAGTCAGGTCTAGTGCAGGTTCTAGTGAGTTTTATAACATACTGTAATGTCTCTGTGAGTGTCCAGTTTTGTGATTTGCCTTTGTTCACACAGAGATCCTGGACTTTGGCTACCCTCAGAACTCGGAGACTGGAGCGTTGAAGACCTTCATCACCCAGCAGGGCATTAAGGGACAGGTCAGTATGACTTGTGTGGACTCCAAGGGGTCATGTTGATTATAAATTCCACTTTAGTAGGTACACCTTGCTAAAAATTAACATTGCTTGATTTTTGTTGAAACCATTTTGGAGGTGGTTGTTTGTGGTGCTTTTGAATTAAATTTACTGTACCTACTAGTGATCTTCTGTTAGTGGGACTAGTCTCTTACTGTATGTTCACACCAAATCTGATTAAAATTTGTGCTGAACAAACTACACCCAAGTTGACGCAAAGACACACGATGTGCATCGGGTGTGGCATGATAGACACGATGTCGCTGCAGACGTGCAATTTGGAATATTTCATATTCATGATGACATCATAGTTGTGTTGTAATGTCAGCTGGAGCTCTACCGAACTTCTCCTACTTTTATTTACAATCTGACTAACTGCCATGTTTATATATTTTTTTTTTACTTCTTTTTTTTTTAGGGTGTATTGATGCAAAATACAGTTATTGTATGATAAATTAGAATGTAATCCATCTTTCTCTTTCATTCTTTCCTTAAACTGTGGTCTTGGATGCTTCATATTTCAGCACCAGGTAAGACACACTAACACATGGATATTCTAGATTCTAGATTTCTTTTTACCCGGTCTTTCATCTTCATATTTCTTTTGTCGGCCTTTTGACCCACTTCTTTTGTAGCATTGATACAGCTTCTCTTTCTCCCCCCCTACTCAGACAAAAGAGGAGCAGTCTCAGATCACCAGCCAGGTGACGGGCCAGATCGGCTGGCGACGCGAGGGCATCAAGTATCGCCGCAATGAACTTTTCCTGGACGTACTGGAGAGTGTCAACCTGCTGATGTCACCACAAGGTCTGTTTGTATGACTGATGATTATGAAAACACAGGGTTTTAGTTGGCATTACATTTTAGGAATCACATTTAAAATGTGTGCATGTTTTAAATGGCATAAATGAACTGTGTTATCCCCCCCCCCTCCTCTCCCCTCCTCTCCCCTCCTCTCAGGTCAGGTCCTGAGTGCTCATGTGTCTGGACGAGTAGTGATGAAGAGCTACCTGAGCGGAATGCCCGAGTGTAAATTTGGCATGAATGACAAGATTGTCATTGACAAACAGGGCAAGGGAGGAGCGTCCGATGACGCAGGGAAGAGGTGAGACAAAGCATATTAGCTTCAGCAGCTTCAACAAGCTGATAAAGTAAAATATAACATTTTGTCGAAAAAGGTCCAGTGTGTAAGAACAAGTGAGAATTGATGAGACTGCAGAGTGTAACAAATGGACTCTTTTGCTTACCCTTTATTTCCCAAGTGTGTCATGGCTTTTGCAAAATATATAGGGTGCAAACACAAATATCTGAACTCTCCTACTCGCTCTGTGTTGTAAGCCCTTTTTTTCAAAATGGGAAAGGTGTCTCTGTTTGTGCCTCTTTTACCTTAGGTGCATACAAAAGGTTATTCTAACACATCTTCCTAAATGTTATACACTGGACCTTTAAATGCATTTTTACCTTCTGTATCTAGAGTGCTGCTTTATATCGTGACAAGAAAATGAATTGAAAAAAAAAAAACATATTTAAGACGCAACCCTGTGTGTGTGTGTTCTCATCTGTTTGATTGTTGTCAACTTAACAACAGTACAGGCTTTATAATTTGTTTTTTTATTTTTTTCTTTCCTTTGGGTGCATCTCTCCTTTCTTTCCCTCTCTTCCTTTTCTATGTGCTGTACCTCAGTGATTTAGGGGGAGGAAGGTACTGTACTGACAAGTGTCCACCCTTTGTCAACTCAACACACGCACTCATTCACTTACACAAACACACACACACACTCTTGTCCTGTCTATGCTGTCAAGCACATTAACAAGTCATGCACTCATGTCCACACACTTGATACAGGTCATCCCAGTGGATGTTTCCCTCTTGTGGTAGAATAGTTGATTTGTTTGTTTTTCCTACACATACCTGCTCGACTATTAACACCTAACATAGATTGTGTTTTCTTTTCTTTTAACATTAACATCAGTAGAGCACGTCTTGCTACCATGGTTTTTTTGTCATTTGTGTTGAGTCTCCTTTTCTAATCGTGGGTAGTAGCTGAGGGATAGCAGTAGTTTTATCATTTGACGTTAGTATCATTATTTTCATTTATTTTTTAAACATTCGATTAATGACAAACCAGACAACCAACACCCTTTTCCTGCTCTGTTTTCTCTCCCGCAGCGGGAAGCAGTCCATCGCCATCGACGACTGCACTTTCCATCAATGCGTGCGCCTCAGTAAGTTTGACTCGGAGCGCAGCATCAGCTTCATCCCCCCTGATGGAGAGTATGAACTCATGAGGTCAGTATGTGACAAAATGGGGTGGGAAGTGAGTAAGGTCGGGGTTTGTACTTGTTAGATTTTGTGTTTTCAAGGTTTGAAAGTGCCTAATTTTTGTTAAGTTATGGAATAAAAGCAGGTGAAATAATCGTTTGAGTATGCATGTGTTCGTCTTGCAGGTATCGCACCACTAAGGACATCATCCTGCCCTTCAGAGTCATCCCTCTGGTCCGTGAGGTGGGTCGCACTAAACTGGAGGTTAAGGTGGTCATCAAGTCTAACTTCAAACCCTCTCTGCTGGCTCAGAAGATCGAGGTGAGAAACTAAGAAAAACTAGAAAAGCACTTGGAGAGCACAGACCTCCGCCAAGGCAGCTCAGTGCCTACAAAGTACACCCTGCCGGCGCGCCTGTGTGAGACAGCGAGTGTTGTAACCAGTGATAGCATCTACTGATCACGCCCAAAACTTAATCACTTGTTCCTTGTCCCATTGTGGACATTTCCTGAAAATTTCATTCAAATCTGTCTGACCTTTAGCATTATGTTGCTAACAGACAGACGAACAAACTCCAGGCGAAAACGTATACATCCTTGGCGGAGGTCAACTACATTTCCTCACGTGATGACGTGAATAAACGTGACGTTAATTGTAACCAGAGATGCTTTGAACCCCTGTTTTTTTGCAAATGTGTCTTCTTACACAGGTGCGTATCCCGACACCCCTCAATACCAGTGGAGTGCAGGTGATTTGTATGAAGGGAAAAGCCAAATACAAGGCCAGTGAGAACGCCATCGTGTGGAAGTGAGTCGTAGCTCTGCTCGTGATCTATGAAATACATTTAGACTGTGCAATGTTCTGTGTCACGTTAATGAATAACTGCCGCTTCTCTTTTGCTTGTTTGTTTAACTCGTGTCTGGCACAGACTGTCTTCTGTTAAACATTTCCCTGGTTTCTTTTTTTGCAGTGTTTAAAATTGGGTTTGCTCAGGACTGAGACTCACACAAGCAGCAATTACAAAGCTTTGTTTGTGTGTTTAGGATCAAACGCATGGCCGGGATGAAAGAATCTCAGATCAGCGCTGAGATCGAGCTGCTGCCCACCAACGATAAGAAGAAGTGGGCCAGGCCTCCCATCTCTATGAACTTTGAGGTCAGAATACATTAATATTGTAATAGCCTGTTTTTAAGTGCTTTTGATCTGCTCTTAAAAAATGAAAATTGAGGTTTAGAAATCACGTGACGTACAGGCTACCTTTTTTTTGTGGTTTTTTTTATTTTTATTTTATTTTTTTTTATGTTCATTATAGTTTTGACAAAAATTAAGGTGCAGCCATCTATGCACTTATGCCCACATACGTACACATGTAAACCTAAACATACACACATAAAAATACATGTGTGATGGTTTATATAGAAAAGAAAAAAAAAGGATTTAGGATATAGTCTATTACGCGGCATATGTTCCTGTACACATGTATATGCACACACTCTCTCATATGCAGATATATACACACAGCATATACCTACTGTTACACTCACTTGCACATAATATTCATGCATGCACCTCCCATAGCCTAGGCTACATTTTGAATTCAAAAGACCAAGCCCCCTTTTCAGACTTCCCTCCATAGCTACACCGAACACAGATTCACGATTCCCTGTGCAGCATCTGTAACTTCAAGTGCTTTTCGGTGACACCAACTTTTTTTTTTTGGATACTTGTACAATTGTTTCAACGTGATGCCAAAAAACAACAAAGCTTCACTTGGACATAAAAGTTGTCCTACCTGTCCGGTAGAAACAGAGCCACCGTGTCATCACTTTGCAGTTCTTTCAGCTGTCGCCACCATTCAAACGCGGTCTTGGTTCGCTCTGTATCAGAAGTAGTTTTCCAAAAACGTCTTTCTTTTGCGACCAATACTTGTTGTTGCACCTTTTCCGCCGTAACGTTGCTGCCACTGTCTAGTTGGATTTAGCAAGCTAGCATAAGCTCTGGGGTAGGCGTATAGGCAATACAGTAAAAAAAAAAAAATGCTCCAGAAAATAATCTTCCACTATTCCTTTTTACTGCAGGGTTTGCTAATGGTGGTGTGCCCACTGCCCTGCTACAACACACCTGATTTAAATGAGTGGCTAATTAGCAGGCTTTTACAGAGCGTGTTAACGAGCTGATTTGAATCAGGTGTGTTGGAGCAGATTAAAAACACGAAGTGGACGTGTGATTTCATCACAAACTGTTTAGATTTAGCGCTGCCTTTTTTTTCTCTCTTTTAAACTAAATCAAGTTGTGCTCACTTATCATTCTGTGATGACGTGGACGTTTGCACCACCTACTGTTCATCTCAAAGAAGTAATTCCGAAATTGCCTGAACAGCAGTGGATGGAACATGAATGACACATGTTTACGTTTGTGGTTCATTTTCATGGAGACCTGGCTTCTGCCCACCATCCACTCAAGCACACGCACAGACACTGTATGTTTTGAATCATTGCGTAGAAAATGGGTCGTCTTAAAGTTTTGTTTTAATATATATTGATTTATTATAGTACAGAAAAACAGCTTTTTTTCGACATTGATTAATCAGACTAGGGCTGTGGCAAGTGATGAATTTGTTTGGTCCATAAAATGTCAGATGAAGTTTTAATGATAGATGGAGCAAAGAAATAAATGAATTCAGATTAATTAATAAAAATAAGTAATTGATTAATAATCGATCATTACAGCCTTAAATCAGATTACATTTGTTTGCTAAATGCAAATCTGAACAGTGACCAGAGTTCCCACAGTCTTCGTGCTCAGAGCTGGTTCACTTGTACAGCCTACATTTCCCAGCATGCCCCGACACGCCCTGACCCTCTTCCTCCTGTCTCCGCAGGTCCCCTTTGCGCCCTCTGGACTGAAGGTGCGCTACTTGAAGGTGTTTGAGTCCAAGCTGAACTACAGTGACCACGACGTTATCAAATGGGTGCGGTATATCGGTCGCTCCGGCATCTACGAAACGCGCTGCTGAAACTCACCCCGGGCCCTGCAGCAGCGAGCTGACCACTCTTCTCCCATCTATCCTGTTTTTCTTCATCCACTTCCTCCTCCTTCGTCTCTCTCTCTCTTTCTCCTTCCCTCAACCCTTATAGCTTCTCTCATACTCCCTCCCTCCCTCCTCACACCCCTTCTAACTAGGTGTTGGAGATTGAATTTACATCCTATAAAAAAAAAAAATAAATATGGTATAATGCACAGATATATGCAAAATGTGAGCCATTGTATCGTATATATCTTGTAGTGATGAGTAAACCTGTAAGCCACCTGGTGTCAGAAAGAAAAAGACAGGTGATGCAGGGGGGGACCAGGGGGAGGGGTCAGGACGAGACACCTTTGGCGTCTTCTGGGTTGCTCTGTTGTTGTTTTTTTCCCCCTCAGTGTTATCGTTCAAACCGTCAACTCTGCAGTTACTTTAGAACCCCCACGTGTCGTAGAGTAAAATCCCTGGTGAAGATGATGTGTAGCTGCTGTCTGTGCTTTATCAATTCAGATGTAGTTCCTGTGTATGAACTCCTTTCGTCAGTTAAGAGTTGACCCTTCAAATTGAGCTGCATTGTCTTATTCTGTGTTGCACATTGACTGATATTTGGCCCGTGTATTTTTGTTGGGGGCGGGGAGGAGGAGGGCGGGGTCATTTAGAGTTCTGATTCAGACAGAGAAAGCATTCACAGTGACTGAGATGTTGTGTGTTTTGAAGAGCGTGTCATGATGTCTTTTCCTGTTTCCACTCTTGCTTTAACTGGCACCAAGAGAGTAAAAGTCAAAATTAAAAAGCTAGAGGAACATTCCAAACAGTTTTAGAGGTTTGATCATTGTCCTGTTGTGACTCAGATTTCCTACATGATTCTTAAAGCACTAATATCGTCTTTGTCGCACTATTGTGACTCACAGATTAGGCCCTGGGAGCAAGTGTGTGTGTGTGTGTTTGCAGTGAGGTGAGGTCTCCCCCTGGTGTTTGCCTCGTCACTGTCTACTTCTTCATGTTTGTAACCCTGGTGACCGTTCTATCCAATAAAATCTGACTGTGTAACCAAACCCACCTTTCCCCTCTGTGTTTTTCATTTTGCTGATATTGTTTCAAGCTGTATCGTTTCGCCATTTCCTCTCGATGTTTGACATGAGGGCGGAGGAGCTGTAGACACAATGGATTATTGGGTAATATTGATTGCGTTTGAGCTTTGGTTAGCTTAAGTTTTCATTCTGGCAAACAAATGTGTTGACGGAATAAACCTGTTACCAATCACTTGTTTTTCTGATTGTGTTTTAACTGTAAATTTGTAACTAAGTGTTTTGTATTTGCTGCTGCCGACTTTTGCCAGGATCCCCTTGAAAAAGAGGTTCTTAATCTCAATGGGATTTTCCTGGTTAAAAGAAAAAAATAAATAAAATGTGAATTAATAGCAGTTGCAGGAAACCATAAGAGAGAAGGAAATGCTTTGGCCAACATATTTTAATACTTATTTCCTGTCTTGCTCTTCCTTGACATTCAGGACATAAAACCAAAAAAAAAAAAAAAAACCCAAACCGTAAAATAATACAGGATTAAAACACTTGCAGTTAAAACATTTACATAGTTTTATCTTTGTGGTAGTTTGTGGCAGTCACTGGTTTCTTTGCCACTCAAGTCTTTGCAAGCTGGAGCTCTCGACATGGACACGCTCACACATTCAACATGGTTTTAAAAACGACAGATTCCACAAGAATCAAGGCGAGGCTTCCCAAAAGTAGCTTTGCACTAAAATCAAGGCTGGATTTCCTCAGCAAATTATTCCAGCTTTGTACTTTTAAATGTTGATACCAGAAGTAATAACAATTACAACTGTGGCAACTCCTTCCACTCCTTCCACAAAGACAAATTTGAGAAACCAAGATTGATCCGACAATCGTCAACAGTTACACTGGAGTCTTCAAACAGTATTGCATTACATCGTCAGATCGTCATCATCCTGTTATAGAGGAGACACGACACATGCTTTATCACTGGAGATGCAGGGCGCGCACACACACACACGCGCGCACGCACGCACACACACATACACACAGGCCTGGAAATCTTAAATATTTGACCAATCACACAAACTTTAGAGTACTTTTTGACAGTACTGGAACAATGGCTCTGTTCAGAATGGAAAAATAATGCTCATACTTTGTGCTCATCTTCGGAAAGAGAATGAGGAGGTAGCTACAAAAAAAACGTTGATCTGGATTTCCACTGATACATAAACCTGAACCCTTCACCCACACATATATACAACACAGTGCAGCCCAGGCAACCACAGTACATCAGAACAAATGTATATTAGCCTGTATGTGTGCTACTGATGACGCCTGATCAATATGACTCCAATTAGTCAAAATAAATGACTGCTTACAAAGTGATGTCAACAGTGTATCATAATCAGGTGTATCAGATTAAAAGTTTTACTTCCCCAAGGCCCAGATGTGCATTTTTTAAAGAAAAGAAAAATCAAGCCATTCCCATGTTGATCCTCTGCTCAGCCTGACAATAATGGATGATTAAGAGATCTGTACAGAGGACAAAAGTGATAGAAGATGAAATCTACAAAAATAAGTATTTCTACATCAACATTTAACCCTACAGTCATCCCTACCATTCCTATTTCACGCTGCGTTAAAAACGTCCTGTCTGAGTCGACTCTCTGAAGCAAGACTCTTGTCCACGGACAAAAATATAAACGTAACACAAGCAGATTTATCACCGTGAAGTCAAGCACAACTTGGAACTGTTGACGGATGGAGAGACATTTCGAACATGCCGCAGCACTGCAGAGCTTGTACGCAGAAACATCACATGCACATACACACGGACACGCGTGGCCCCAAAGACAGGCCAAACTTGAGGGAAAAGCTGCTGTTATGTGAACATTTGGAGTTTCTCCTCCGGATTAATTCAACCGTGTACACGAGGTCACCTCTCGCACACACGAACACACCAAGGCAACACGTGCTGCTCCAACAAGTGACCAGACATCCTGCGAGCTCTCCCACTAAAGTCATGAGAAAAACAAAAATGACTGCACCACACTCCTGCAAATATTTATAAGTGTCAGAGACGAACTGAATCAAACTTTATACGTACGTGACAAAGATAAAGATGAGTGACTAGTGGTAGCTGTTGTGACATGATTAGCTGTTAAAAACAAGAGCAGTGGAGAAACGGGACGTCATAGTTAATGCGACATTGAGGTGCTAAACATCAAAGTGGGAAAAAAAAGAAATGAAGAAAAAGGAAAAAAGCAGGAGCTCCATGGAAACCACACTACTCGACAGCTCAGCTAACTGGTAGCCCTGACTGTGGACCGGCAACACTAACAATTCAAACATGCTCTAGTTTTCGTCGTCCTCGTCCTCGTCATCCTCGCTGATGAGGTATCCGCGGGCCCCGCTGTGTTGCGGCAGAGGTGACGGAGAAGGGGAGTTCTTTGTGAAGAAGGGGAGACGGAAGGTGGGAGACGGGGAGCGCTCCTCGCGGGTGGGGCTGCTGTCGGGGCTGTGCCGGGGGCTGATGGCCTGCAGCATCCGTCCTTTGCCTTCCTTCAGCATGTGTTTCTGTGGAGAAGAGACAGAGGCACAGAGACTTAAATAACATTTTTAAACACAGGATTTAAATATGTTTGGTTTGTGATGACATGCACATTTTTCCCCAGTGTCTAAGAACTGTCAAAAACAGTGAGACTGCACATTGTAACCCTCACTTTCCCATGCCTTTCAGTGAACTACAGTGGCATTCCACTGTGACATGCACACTAACTGTTTTTTTGTTTTTTGTTTGTTTTGTTATTGAAACATGGTGACACAAAATGTCAGCCTTCAGAAAGCAAGGGCCTAGCCTAAAGTACATAAAAGAAGCTTATTTTTGCTGAAAACTGGTCACACATTGTTTTCTGAATATGATCTGTTACCTTCAGAGAGATGTTCCGACATCTATCACATTACTCAACAAGAAAGGAGACCAACTCAGTCATGTTTCTTCATTAGCGCGGTCTCTGGAGCTGTGGGATTAAATCCCTTTCATGAATTAAGGGATTTAAGGATGATTTGTTTTTAATGAAAATCAATGTCTCCTTCACTTCCCTCACTGCCCCCCCTAGGGCTTCCATAGTTCATAGTGGTGCAACACTGCAGACAAATCCCACTGGCATTTCCTCAGAGAGACTGACGAGGTGGTAATAATTCAGAAGTGACAACACTGCAGATATATTATTTGGCACTGCTGCCAAAATTCAATAACTTCAATAACCAGTTTTTGAACAACACTAATACTCTGTCTCTATGATCTAAATTGTGTCTGCACTGCAGTTATATACAATACTTTCAATAAGAATGTATAAACTAAATATTAAATACATGAAAAGAGTCATAAAAATGAATCTTTTGTGCACTGGGGTCATTATTAAATTATTGATCAATAACGCCAGGAAAAAACTGCTTTCTATATTGTTAACGCTACTCAAATTATAACTTTAACATGACAATCTTCGGTCACCAGACCAAATGCTTTCTGAGTGTTGGCTGTCACACAATCCAAGTCTTCCTTCCCACAGTAATGTGTAACCCGGGCATTCAACAGTGCAAAAAAAGGATGTGCCGTTTGTCACGCTGCCTGATGAATCAGTGATTAAAGACCCAAACAAAACAAAACCAACATCCTCACCAGAGCTCCCTCGGGGCCAAACATCTGCAGGAAGTTACCGATGAACTCCCTGGATTTCTCCTCCCACTTCTGAATGAGGTCGATGCTCTTCTCCTCCACCTTCTGCACAAACTCCTTACTCTTCTCCTCCACGTCACGCACCTTCCTCTTCACCTTGTCCACTCGCTCCTGCAGGTGGTATTTCTTCTCCTGGTGAGAGTGGGGGACAGCAGGGGCCATATACCTTTATGCCATTTCCCACGACTACATTACAACAGACACAACTGAATCGGTGTGTTTCATACGTTGATGAAGCTGACGTTGAGTTCCTTGGCTGTGTATCCTCTCTGTAAGTTGCGTCTGACGTACACATCATAGTCACGGACGATGCGTGTGATGATGTCAGAGGTGGAGATGCCCTCCGTCCGCTGAGTGGGAGCAAACATGCCTAAGACACACACAGCGTAAGTGAAGAGGTCACCGAGTGTAGATGAACACATGCAGCAAAGCCAAACGCGTGTCAGAAGAAAAGTACCGTCTTTTGCTTACAAATCTAAATTCATTTCACTTCAGTGGTGTTATGCTGCACAATGTGTGCTTAGACCGCAGCCATAAACACTGATCTGTTTCCAGGAATTACCACCTCACCAACTTTTGCACACATTTCTTTCACAATCCTGCCTCAGTCTCAGACACAAAGGACTCTATCAAGACTGTTTGAAAGCATGAATTGCTGTGATTGAATAGAAAAGCTTTATTTTAATATAAAACCAGTATGGCAAGTCATCATAGTCATCTAATTTTTTGTCACAGATAACAGCTGCTACCCTCTCCCTGCCCCTAGGGTTTTTTTTGAAGATGACACATCGTGAAGAAGTTGCATGTTTGTCTGTGTGCAGATGTCACTTAATCATCTGTTATAAAGTTTGTTCACCTAAACCACAGATGACTCATTTGCATGACACCATATAAGAACCTCCAGAGCCTTCACGATACAATATTAGCAGAGTACTTATGTCACAATATTATGACATTGTATTATAATATATAATCCAATTTATTACCCTTTTTCATCAGTTTATGCCAGGTTTAGGTTTACATTTGTGTTTCATTTCACACTAATCCTGTGCTAGGAGGATTCAGACTGGTCAAAGCAACCTTTAAAACACCCGATATGTCCCCCTAAGAGTGACGAAATGCTGCTACTTTGACCTGCTTTTTACTTTGCTGTGTTGATATCTTTATTTTCGAGAATAATTTATTAAACATAACATGACACAGCAACTCCCTCACTCCAAGTAACCCCATAACAGCACTGTTCGGAGACAAAGAGATGTGTGTCTGGCTTCATGTTGAGCTTCGCTGCGGTTTAAACATTCACTTTGGAGTTTAGGTGTGTCTGTCTTTAGTTTGGACAAACAATTATTGCTTTTTATTTACTTTTCACTACACCTGAGACTCCTCTGTCTGTGTGCAATGCTCACACAGACAGAGACAGCAAAGAGGGTGGAAAGATGATATTTAGCAGTGCTCCTCCTATTAATAAAAATTGATACTTGATGCCCACTTATTAACACAATGTCCCCGCATAAAATATCGCAATACTACTAATAATACTGTATCAATCAGAAGAAATCAAATAAGGCACTTTATAATTTATGTGGTTACTTTGCCTGGCCACAAACATAATATGAGTCATTAATTTATTTGTGTAAATACACAGTAACAGCTGAAATACATGGCCTGACTTGGTCCCTGACTCAGGCACTTACCAGCATCTTTAATGTGCTTGTACACGTCATCACTGCCCGCTGAGGAATATGGGATGTCGTCATGGGCAACAAAGTCGATCTGGAGAGGTCATTATAACATATATCACATACACAGTAGTTTCAGATCTACAAACTGTGCAAACAAAAACAACGACAAAAAACAGCAGGGTAAGGCATGTTTACAAAGAATCAGGAAAAGGATCTTTCCAACTCATTCTTTTAGATTATTGTACAAACAATTTGTCAATTGATTACTCACGCGATGCTTTGCGAGGAACTCGGGCGTTAACGTCCAGGGAGCGTTTCGCACAATTTCGTCCACGTAGCGGCAATGTGTGACGGCATCATATCGCTCATCCTCATTCATCACTGTGAAGCCCTTGTATTTGTGGGTCAGGTCATCGCTGCACACTGTGGATGGTTTATAGAATAGATAGATCCTTTAACGAATGCAACCCAAGAAACCCCCCAAAAAAACAGTGAGTGTGGTATTGAAGCTACTGGTGGAGGGGGGAAAAAGTGGAGGACACTGGTAAACACTCACAGGTTATGCTACCAATACTTCACCAGTGTTTCCCAAATTTGGTCCTCAGGGACCCCTTCTCTGCATGTTTTTTTTTTTCATCTGCTCCAACACACCTGATTCAAATGGTCAGCTTGTCATCGAGCTCTGCAAAAGCCTGATAACGAGCCCTTCATTTGGATCAGGTGTGTTGTAGCAGGACAACATCTAACACATGCAGGCCAGAGGTCCCCGAGGATCATAATTTGGAAAATCTGGCTTAAGCTTATCATTTTTTACTGTGATAGAATGAAAACCACATATCGTTTATCCTGCTCATTTTAACAGAAACGCTTATCAGAGATGTTGCAGTTTGAGAGTGGTAGACGCATAACAGATGTAAAACCATCTGGTGATATAACCCCATAATTAACTTTCATTATCTTGCACTATTCAAAATAAGCAATCTAAATTTGACCAGTTGTCATAAGACAGTCCATTTAGTTTACCTTAGTTTACCATAATCTAAACCCAATCCGAACGCTAACCCTAAAACCAAGTCTTAACCCTCAATAAGCCCTATTAGAGACATGTATACACACACAACTAACACAAACTACTTACCTCCAACAATGAGATGCGTGTTTGGGAAGAGACATTTAGCCTGCATGAGAGCTCTGGCGTGACCTGAGTGGAAAACGTCAAAGATGCCGTCTGCATACACCCGCACAGGTCTGTTAGCTGGACAGAGGAAGACGAGTTATTGTCTATGTGTGATTAAAAAACTGACAGGAAATGTACTAATATTGAGAGGAAGACATGAGAATGAGTGCGAGAAATAGAGAAATTATGATTCCATACCCCCACACATGGCCTTTGGTCAATAACATTGTACCTAACTGACATTTTATCCCTCCCTTAATAAGACATGAGAGGAATAAGGGGAAAGGACACATCAATGGCCAAGAGATGAAAGCTAGAGATAATCTGACTCACCTGGTGTTCCTCTCTTGGCCTCCTCCATGTTCACTCTCTCATAGGGCTTACCATCAGCTGGCTCCAGCTCATCTGCAAAAGGTGCAGGGTGCTTCAGTCCCTTCAGAAAACCAAAGCAACAGAATGAACAGATATTAGTGGTGAATTAATGGCAAACAACACTGGTGATTTTACAGTTTTTACCCCTGCAAGGGAGGTTTGACATGTATTTGACATTTTCTGGAGAAGCAAGTTTTTTTTTTTATTTTTTTATTTTTTTAAACCTTGCAAGATAATGAAGTGTATTGACACAAAGGTTTGTGCTCTCTTAGTACTTTATTTAGATATTTATGTTTGTGTCCTGAAATGTTAGTGCTAGTATCGGATTGGTACCGATTCCCATCCCTAGTTTGTTTACCAGTTTAATTACATTACATAATCAAAACTTGGAATTCTATTGTTCAGTATGTTCAAACTATCAAGTTGTTGGTATGCAGCGATGCAGGTCATAAAGTTCACACATTCACAGATAATATACGAGTAAATTACAGGCATGTATCCACATGCACACACAAACACATACCCCCACACAGAGCCCTATAGGAACCACTGGACAAATATGCTGCTCAATGTCAGCTGGCTCACCACAGTACATCTGGGTATCTTCAAATGCCGCTCGCCCTCATCAGTCTCGCCATTGTTCTCTCCATCTCTTCTTCTCTTCCTGTTGATCAGCATCCCGCTCGAGCTTTGGGCCTCCATCTGGGTCAAAGGCCGAGACAGACATGTAAAACACACCACACAAGACCTATATATATATGACTTTTGTGTTACATCATACAAATATCATATAGCATAGTATGCAGTACAGACTGTGAATCTGAACAGCTGCGAGGAGATGAGAGACAGCTTTGACCCATTAACAGAAAGAGGACACAGTGAACCACAGGGTTGCTTTGAAATAAATACAAAAAGAAAAATAGATTTCTCTGCTATACAATTAAGGTCAACTCAAGATTACGCACACACCAGCTGTTTAAACACAAAACAATTGGTCCCAAAACAAAATTTTTACCCAATCCAGCCTTCAAATCAGAGTTGTGGTCTATCGTCTATCCAAAGGTCATGGGTGACTGAGATCACATTAACATCACCCTGGATAAAGCAGGGATGAAAGCCAGAGTCAGCAGTTCACTGACAGTGGGTGCAGTTTCATATCAGAAGTTGACTGATTTCAGGTGACTTGGCACATAACCTCAACCTATATGACTTTATTTTGTAGGAACATTTAAGTGCAAGAGAAAATAGATAAAACATTGTTTGTCCAGGATTTAAAAAGATATAAACCATGATGTTTCACAACTATAGATTTCATTTAGGACAGCGCAATACTTACCTACAATATATTTCACAATAAAACTTTCTTCAGTATCTATATTTCAAAGATTGTATGTAGTAGTAATATAATTACACACCGTTCATACATATTTTGCTTCAGATTTGTGAAATCAATCTTAACATACTGACATTTATCGTGATAATTGACAGTTTTGAAACTTTTGATCATGTTTTTGACCATATTTAAAATTGGCCTTGTCTAAAAATGTGCCGTGTATCCTTGTAGAACAGGGCTGAGATTAAAAAAAAGAAAAATACGTCCACAAGAATATGGTGACTTCTATTCTATCAGCAAGTTCTTGTGTTATGGGTGAGGCTGTGCTCCATTCCACACATTCCACCATGCCAGCAAAAATGATCCCACGGATCATTAAACAGAGAGGATATAATAACTTAAACATGTCTATCCATAACATTTCTTCCCTAAATCCTTTTGTTGCTGTGTTAAATATTAAAGTGTGACTCCGTGTAATGAGTGATAGACGTGGTATTACATAGATCTGATGGTGAAAGCTATTTGATCCCACGGAAGATGTTTGCACAAGCACCTGGCTGTCTCCTCACCACAGCAGCTGAGCTTGCCTGGAGGGCTCCCACATGTACCCCCCCCCCCCCCACACACACACACACACACACACACACACATACAGACTGACAGATAAGATTTACATCAACAGCACACGTGTCATCATAACTGAAACAGACAGGAATAAATAGTCTACAGGAATAATTAATTGTGTACTAAAAACAAAAAAGCAAAATAAAAATGCAAATTACCCAGTTTCCAAATTTCCCAGACCGAATGAGGACATTTTCTAATTCAAGCAACAGTCCAAAACTCATACATTTATTTACAGATTATACGAAACGCATATTTGGAATCAGAGAAGGTTCTAGTAAGTCAAACAATTAAGACCAAAGTAGCTGCAGGATATATTGTTGAATGGACTAATTCAACTACTTGATAGTAGTTGCAGAATATTGCAGTTAGGAGTATAAATAATGTAGACACAGGATCCCTCAACAAGTCATAGCTGAAAATGTGTTTACAGTTAAATTACTATTCTGAAATCAGGTGTTTCATTACTAGGATCATGTTCTGGTCTCCTATTGGTCACCAAAATGTAAGGGGGGGGGAAAAAACTCTGGCTCCAGCTCCATTGTACACAATGTCCTAAATGTCTGTTTCTTA
Source organism: Microchirus variegatus (assembly GCF_963457635.1). NCBI lineage: Eukaryota > Metazoa > Chordata > Actinopteri > Pleuronectiformes > Soleidae > Microchirus > Microchirus variegatus. The sequence continues at coordinate 13,551,250 of NC_139806.1, forward strand.
ATCAAATATGATAAAAGAATATAAACTCAAACAACACAAGTAGTATAACACCAGTGGTTCTAAACAATAACTTAACAGTTAATGTAAATACTAAATTTGGAGCACATAGTCAATGTTTTTAAAGATTTTCTGTTCTGTGGGTTACACCAATATGACGAGTTTACAGAGAAAAAAAACATGATCTATTTCTTTTTAACAACTTAAGCGAAACAATACATCATTACATACAAACAAAAGCAACATTGATATCATAGATAGGGTATGAAACAGACAGTTTCTAGGTCAATAAATACCACAGAAGGAGCAGAGTAGAAGGCGTCCCTCCTTAGAACACAGCAACAACGTCTTTACAGAGAGAACAGCTAACCCGCCACTCAAAAGATGTCAAAGTAACAGACAGAAGTATTCTTAAAGTTTTCTTGCATCAGCACAAAATGTATTCAGCTTGGAATAACGGCAGAAGTAAAACTAGTGAGTGAAACAGCTGACATACGAGTTAAACTGGTGACACTGCAGCTCAGCTCTCAGACACTGTCTGGGCGTTAAACCCATTCTGCTATCCACCCTGAGGAGTGGAGGCGGTTGCTTTGAGTTTGTTCCCACTTACCGTTCGCGCTTTTGTCTGGAATGGCTGTTTTGGTTTGCAGGTGTGGGCGGTTTCCTCTCCTCCTGGTGCCACAGCCTGGCGAACCGCCTGCTACAAGGGTAGCTAGCGCTGCTAACTACCGTCTAATGCTAGCTGGCTAGTTAGCTGTCAAGTTAGTGAATTGTTACTTCACTTTAGCCGTTAGCTCGCACGTTAGCCAACAGCGACAAAAACGGGGAGAACAAACGGTCCTGAAAGTAGTCGCTGGCCGCGCGGCTAAGCTGCACAAACCGCAGCCTTCAGAAGGACAAACAAATTGGCAGCAGTGACAGCTTGACAGCTTGTACTACAACGGTGACAGGTCAACAACACAGGAACTACAAAACTTGGACAACCTTAAAGGAACTGGCGTAACATTCCACGTAAGATCAAGTCCGGGGTTGTATCGTTTCACTCGGTGCTGCCACCTAGTGTTTGGGTGCGACACGTGGCACATTTACTTGTTTCGTTTGGAAATGTTATTAATAAAAGTAAAAAGTATGAAGGAAAACCCAATTAAAGATTGTATAAATGGTATATATATATATATATACAAACATATATGTATACATACATACATATATATATATATAATATAACTATATATATATATATACATACACATATATACATATATATATATATATATGTCATTCATCTTATAACCAAATGTTTCTGCAGACACTACTATGTTAGAACAGTTGGTTCTCTGCGGTTTGTGAAATGTTTTCAGATTCACCAATTACAATGGTTATAATATACAGTGCATATACAGTATATAGCAACAATGATTATTAAATTAATGGTTATTTTGAAAATAGAATAGCTCATAAACAACATTATATTCAAACAATTTACCATCACATTATTCCAAGAAAAATACACGAGGGAAGAAGACGTGTCTCTGGTGTGGATCCTCTTGTTTCCTGCAGTAAGTTGTAATTTCACTTTATGACCACAGCGACACATGTTTACATAAGTGAAACCCCCGAGGGTCTCCAACATGATGTAGGTATGACTTGAAATGAAGACAACAAGAGTATAAAGATAATTCAAATGTCACCAGTGGCTCCTTTGAAATGTCTGTAAGTTAACCAACAGCTGAATGTAAGACCTTTGCAGCCGTGCAGAATGATAAACATTTTTTTACAACTCAACCAGTATGATTCCGAATCTCCAATCAGCATTGTAAACCTCATTTAATGTGTTTTTAAAAGACAATGCATGAAGTAAAAAAAATCAGGTTACTCCATTACACCAAGTTGTTTTTCTTTTGTTTAGTGGGTTTGTTGGTTCTCTGTAGACTGTTTTATGTGCAATCCTTATGGCTCTTTTGTTGCAGGATGAGATGTGTGTTTGTGTTCCCGCTATTATTTCCACACAGTAAGTCATATAAAGGAGCTTGTTTTTTTGCCCTGCTTACACTCTGCTTAATACATACTGCAGCTGTTTGTCTCAGGTAAAAAAAACAAGTGTATATCATTAACAGGTTCCTTTACCCTTCCATTTCTGTCACGTGCTCAGAGCAATTACAGTAAGGTGCTCACCATTAGCCACCTGGCTGGACGGCTTTAGACTCCCTGTCTCCTTCTTGTGCTCTTTGATCGCAGCCTCGCCTGCTGGTTTTGAAGGATAGAATTTGTGTCACTGTTGAAAAGACAAACAGTGGACATGTGGACAGTAAGCAAACGAGATGAATAAAAGATGACATGAGAATGTGATAAGGCAAGTGATATTTAGCGGCCTAAACTAAGGTGAACAGCTGACACAAGAGGGTTTAACCCTTTAAGGTACTACTCAACCATTTGGTCGAACACACTTTAAGTCACTATAACTCATTGAAAAATGCATCAAGCTGAACTCACTAACATTTAATGTGACTTGTTCTGAATGTTGTACTTTATGACTTATGCAAACCAGGTTTATTATGAACAGACATCTCAACCGTTTGGTAGAGGCCTGTATCTGAAATACTGTAGGGTCTAATTTAAAAATAAATAAATATTGATTGTCGTTATTGTTATCATAAGTAAATAAAATAAAATAATAAAAATGCAAAGAAAGAATTTTTCCTTTGCTTTTTTCTTGGTGCGTACCTTAAAGGGGTAAATATCAGTGAAATAGTCAGCCTGTGTAGTCTTTTATTGCCTAAAAGGTCCAGTGTGGAGACAGAAACTGAAGCTAGAATAATGAGACTTTTTATCAGTGCCCAATTACCTACATATATATATATTGATGTTTTTCATCACCCCCAAATGATCATTTTATATTTATATCAGGAGCCTAGTCAGTTCTACAGAGGTCACCGTGTTTTTACAATGACAGACAAAGTAAACGTCTGTTGAGTTTTGAAAAATGAGTTGAGGGACGTTTAGCTGCAACATGCACTTCACTTCACCACTAAATGTTGCTCAATGTTAACACACTATACTTTTAATCCATCTCTGCTCCATACTGCAGTGTGTTCATACTTCATACCATTCCCAGACTGCGTTACAGTTACTTGGTGTTTGGACCTGCAGGCCCATAATTCCTGCATATTTCTCGGGGGACTTAAACAGCAGTTGACTCGGCTCCCCCCTCTATTTTTTCACTGGCCAGGACCAAAGTTAAAAGGACACATCCAGCTGTTTCGGGACAGAGGGTTAATTTCTTACCTGCCGGGCATGTTTTGTCAAGAGTTAGTCTATAGTAACATGTACGTTTGACACCTTGTTTGTGCATATTTGCACCATTAAACAATCTGAGAAAAGTTACATTTTGCACATATAGATTATGGAGACGTCTATCTTCACTGATGGCCTCATCCTGGACTTTAATCCCCATGATAACTCCGGACTAAGTGACTGGACTCCCCTGCACCCACTGGGGGCCCCTGATGCTCCCGGGCTGCTGCTTGGGCCTTTACAAGGAGTCACATTTTGTTTGAAGTGTATTTTTTACTGCTGTTCCACGCTCGACACACTAATGGGCTCTTCCATGTCTCTATAAAAAAATGCACAAGGGGCGGAGTCAGGCCCACTCGCAAGTCAGGGGCCAATGGAAAGGCTTGTGGATTAACAGCAGTATTTATGCAGCGATATGTCATACAGCACATTAGACCAGGACGGAGGAGATGCAGCACCAGGTGAGCACTTTTCTTTCTTTCCTTTTTTTTTTTTTGCAGTAGGCATGTCTTGTTGAAAAGCAGAGCTTATCAATATTATTTATATCAGATTGTTTTAAATGATGCAGAAAACACCCAAAAATGAATCATTTATTGCCATTTTTTGTTGAAAAGCTGAATTACAAATGCTAAAGCTTAGGCAAATAGTACTTAAAGCATTTAGTGTTTTGTCTGTTATGCTTTCGTTGTGCTCAATGTATACTAACTAAAAGCCTCCTGTAAATAATAGCAGGCAAAACACAAAATAATTTGCTTCAAAATTCAATTTCAGAACTCAAGGATGATTTTCCACAAGTCCCCATTGAGGACATTATGCTGTCTGCTGTTCCTACCAGGTCAGTTTTATTCATGAAATAATGTACTTTCCCATTTGCTTTTATTAAGGCCTATAGGTAAGTACAATTAACTACAATCAAGTTATGTGTGTGTCTAATGTATATTGTCTGCTTCCGTCCATGCAGGTTTGATAAAGGCAACATCTCTTGTTAAAGTAAAGAATGCTGCAGGTATTTCATCTTTCCTGTTGTTGTAGATACTAATTTATACTGCAACTAAGAGAAGTGCCTGAGTTTCTTTTGTTTTTTAAATTTTAAATATATACTCAAGTTACCATGGAAAGGCTGACTGGTACCTCGACTTCCTATATACTGACATGTTACATGCCAAAAAAAGTGCAGTCCCTATATGTCATTCTACAAACTTCTACACTCTTCAAATCACTCTCATTCCTTCTCATTTCTGCTTTTGTGTTTTGTTCACAGGGAATCCATTTCGCATTGACTCAGCTCAAGCACATGATTTCCTGACTAATTCTCGACCAAAGAGGAACATCGACCCAAAGTGGTACAGAGCCAATCCTGATTTTCAGTCCTACTACCGCTTTTACAACAGCATCGGGCACACTGAGGGTGTAAGTTGAGAACGAGTGGAAATATTTAAACCACACATTCAGTGTTTGGTTGTAATATCTGTCTGTGTCCTCTCTGATTTGTTTCTGCTCCGTCACTCCATCAGATCTATGAGATTGATAAGCTCAGGATGCTGTATCAGCAGATGCGCTTCTTGGAGGTGACCTATGGCCCAGACGCCTCCAGCTATCAAAGTGTCATGGGTGTGCAGACAACCACAGCGGCACCAACTACAACCACCCAGCCTCCTCCACCTCCCACCACCCCCGCTCCTACACCAGACCCTCTGGCCAATGCTCAGAAGATCTATCTGTGTAACCCCAAAGACCCACTATGCAAACCTCACATCGTCTTCCTGCCGACAGGGGCTTTCCCAGTGCTGTGCGACCCACGGCACAACCCGGCCTGCCGGCCAAAAACAGAGGAGGAGATTAAGGCTGCAGCTCCTCCCCAACCACCCCCACCACCTCCAGCTCCAAAGAAGTCTGCCCCACCTCCGCCTCCTGTTATCACCGTCAAAGCCATGGAGTATGACTGCGACCCATACTGGGATCCTGACTGCCTCATCGACCACCCTCCGTCCTCCCAGGAAACAGCTGCACCAGAGGAACCTGCAGCTGAGGAGAAAGAGGTGAAAGAAGAACCAAAGGCAGAGGAAAGTGGCCCTGCAGCACCAGAGAAACCCCTCTACCCTTACTTTGACCCTTATGATTTCAAACGTGATCTTTATGATCCCTTTCGATATGCCAATCCAGCTCCTGAAGAGTAAACACAGAGAAAGGGAGATTACAAAACTATATGAGACCAAACTAAGACAGGGGTCTGAGAAAATACACAAAAAATAAATTTAAATTAGGCAGATTATCATTCATGACGCCTTACATGAATAATATGTTTATATGCTCAGCTTTCCAAATCCCATGATGCCTTTACTGTATGTTTGTATGAGTGCTCCTTCTGTAATACACAATAAACGTTTATGTCTATTAAAAATAGTAAAGGGATAAATGGTGACAATTGTGATTTTTTTCTTGACACACTTTCTCTTGAAAACTAAAAAGGGAAATATATTATTTCATTTTTGCCATTTGCCATTTTTAAATTCAGCTACAGGGGGAAGATATTTTGAAAATGATTTATTTTCTTTTACAAATAGGCTACATGATCAATAAAATATGGTGAAATTACCAGTGTTGCTATTATATATGCTGCTACAATGACACATCCTACTACTATTAAATATATAATTTTTTTTTTGATTAAATGTTTTTATTAATGCAATTATACTTTGATATTTTGTTTGTACACTATTGCACATTTATTTTTTTATTCCTGTATTTATTTATTATTCATCATTTATTCCTGTACTTATTTATTATTATGGCAGGTTTCGTCCTCCATACTGCAGCGCTCTTTGTAACTTTATTTTAAAAGGTGTTATTACATAGTAAGAGTGTGTCGTGTCTGCCGCTGGGAGGCAGTATTACCCTGTCCCGTTCATAGCTCTCGGAACCACCGCCGAGGAAGAAGACTGCAGACTCCTGTTTCTTCCAGCATCATCATCACCACCATCACTCCTCCCCACACGCACGCGCACACACACACTAAAGACACTCCAATTTGGACTCTGTTGTTTTCTGTCCACTTCCGTCCAACATCTGTCACCAGGTATTGTTTCTCTACATTCACAGTCGGATGTGTGTGTGTTTTTAAAGCCTTAAATACGAAGACAGTGGAACGAAACAAACAAACGTGGGCGTTGCTTTTCGATGTTTCCGTTATAATCGCTTATTGTGACAGCGGCAGGGCCCGGCTGCCATGGAGATTAGCATGCTAACGCCGCTAGCTGTCTCTTAGCTGTCAGTGTGGTCGCTAATTACATTAACAAACACACATTATAGCACATAAACACGCATGACACAATTTCTAACGCCAGGTGTAAAAGACACAATGGCGAATGTATGTGTTTTTTATTCACTTCATATAGCGGGTGGAGTGATGTGTGTGTGTGGAATTTCGGGTGTTGTCCGAGTGTCAAATGGGCATAGTCACGATACAGATTTAATCAGATTAACCAGTATGACCGGTTTGTATTCACGTGTTAAAATGAGTCATTTATAACACTGCTAATTCTGACAGTTAACGTGTATAGTAGATTCAGGACAGCAAACAGATGGACAGATTTGAGTGAAATATAACGGATTCATCCATCTTATATGGGATATTTGAACTAATACAAAATCCCATTGACAGAGTGTTTACTGTGCCATTGTGGAGAAAAGAGATAGAGAGAATATTGTTATGAACAGCTGATGATGTTCACATGTAAGCAATGTGACAGGCCCAGGGCTGATTTCAATTCAAGATTCAATTCAAAGGTTTGTCACATGGATTGTTCAAGTACAGCAGCACTGGAATGGAATTGTATAAATAATTAGAAGAGCTAAGAAGTATAGTATAGTATATATACATACAAATACACAATAATACAGTAGTATACCTTGATGGATTTGATTATGAGTATTATTGCACATATACAAGGTCAGACTGCAGCACTATTTTAAATAGCAAGAAGTAAAATGTACAAGACAAAGAAAAAGAGCAATATATATATATATATATATATATATATAAAAACAGAAACAGAGGTTTCAGTTTTGATTTCTTTAAAGACTTTCTCCTGCAGGATGTCTGACAAAAGTGAGCTCAAGGCCGAGCTGGAGAGGAAGAAACAACGGATCGCACAGATTCGAGAAGAGAAGAAGAGAAAAGAAGAGGAGAAGAAAAAGAAGGATGTACGTGTGGGAAACAATAATTTCAACACATGAAATCTCATGCCACAGTAAAAAAAAAAACTGCTGCCATGTCTGCTTTTCTTTGTAGCTGAACACCATTATACATTATGATGTGTTTTCATCCTGAGGTGATGTTGCGTTATGTTCTTTATTCTGTAGGGAGATTCAAAGCGTGGAGCCGAGGCAGGCAGTGGAACATCTGGTGGCCATGAAGACTCTGACCTGGAGAGGAAGAGGAGGGAGGCGGAGGCTCTGCTGCAGAGTGTTGGCATCACCCCTGACATACAGCATGGTAAGTACACACAGCCAGCATGCCTCTATTTTAATCCCTTGTCCTTTGCTTATTATATTTACGGCTAACTTTGGCTTGATTTCATCCACTGTGTTTCTCCCCCTCCTTTCACACAATATCTGAACATTTCACATAACTGTTTTTGTGCATGACACCTAAAACCTGCCTGCCATTTATTTGCATTCTCTCTTCTCTCCCCCTTGTCTGTCCTTATGTGTTTTGCCCTTACTGCATGCAACCTCATTCACTCACTCACTCACTCACTCACTAACTCCTTCCATACCTCACTTCCTCACTCACCCACCCACCCATTCATTGACTCATGCACTTAACAACACACTCACACGCACTCGCAGCTCATCCCCTAAGGGTAGTAACAGAAGATACGTGTCTGTTTCACTACCTAGTCCCTGCCCCCATGTCTCCCTCCAACAAATCAGTGGGCAGTGATGCAGGAAGCCAAGATTCTGGGGATGGAAACGCAGGACCAAGGTGTGTGAGAGTATGTGTGTATATGAGAAAAAGTGAGATGAGTGTGCATGCCAAATGTGTGTGTGTATTGATACTGTAATTATTTCTGATTAATTCTGATGTGTCTCTCTTTTGCTTTTTCACTCCATTTTCTTCTTCTCTCCCTGTCCTCATTCTTTTCTTTTCAACCTTCAACATTTTTTATGTCTCACCTTCTGCTTGTCTTTCATCCTCTTGTCTTTCTTTTTCTTTGTACCGTCTCTCTTACTAATATCGTCTGGTGGTTTGGCTGTGTAAGGACATTGCATTGGGATCCTGACCCTTCTACTCTGCAACTCCACTCCGACTCTGAGCTGATGGGGTACTGCTCCTCCTTCTCCTCTCTCCTCGAGCTTCTCTTCCAGCCTAAATCTGTTTTTCTGCTTTCATCTTAGATTTTGTCTAAATGTGTTAATAATATTTGTGTGCATCATTATTCATGTTACTTCATGGAAATGTTAAATTCAGCTCTACCGTCGCAGTCATGTATGTGTGTACGCTTATTTCTTCTGTGTGTGTGTGTGTGTAGACGTGGATCTGTGAGGCTGGGCATGTCCAAAGTGACCCAGGTAGACTTTGTCCCTAAAGAGATGGTGTCTTACTGCAAAGAAACACAGACACCCACCGAGGCACTAACGCAAGCTGATCAAAAAGCAGGTAAACAAACAGACACAAACTGACTTTACTTCACTTCCAAGCTTTTTTCATTTTAAAAACAAAATCTAATTTCTGTGTGTGTGTGTGTGCCAGATGAGGAAGAGGATGAGGAGATAACTGCTCCCCAACCAATGGAGGACACCCAGGAAAAGAAAGATGAACAGGGTGAACAGCAGGATGAGGGTAAGAACATAACACTTATTATTGGAATCAAGTTCTTTTGCTTTCCCAGTTATAAGTGTATGTTAAATAAGAGCATGGTCTAATTTTCCACAATACCGTTCGTATAGACACTCCCAAGGAGCTGACAGAAGAAGAGAAGCTGCAGGTCATGCACTCAGAGGAGTTCTTGTCGTTTTTCGAGCGAGGCAGCAGAATTGTGGAGAGAGCTCTTGCTGAGCAGGTGGACGTCTGCTTCGACTACAGCGGCAGAGATCTGGAAGACAAGGAGGGGTGAGGCCTAATATGAAAGCTGTGTGTACATGCTGTGCTAGAGGAGTTGCTTTTCAGAGTCTATAATAATAAATTTTTGTCACTTTCAGTGACTTGCAGGCAGGTGCAAAGTTGGTTCTGAACAGACAGTTTGCAGATGAGCGCTGGACTAAAAACAGAGTGGTCACCTGTCTTGACTGGTCTCCTCAGGTAGGGTGTGTTTGTTATTGATCCCCTCAGTGAAAGTCTATCTCTGTTGAATCGGTTTATGGTGATTTATTTATTATATGTTTCATTGCTTCTCAGTTCCCAGAACTATTAGTGGCCTCATACAACAACAACGACGAAGCTCCCTATGAGCCTGACGGTGTGGCACTGGTCTGGAACATGAAGTACAAGAAGGGCACTCCCGAGTACATCTTCCACTGTCAAGTAAGGGAGCATTTACCTGCAGTGGCCTTACAACCCACACATTTTGAGACATTTTATTTATGCTTGAGCAGCAGTGAAGCTGCATAAAGCATTCACAAGCTGTTGTGGCAGTCAGGTAACATGAAAAGAATCAAAACACTGGAACTATTGTTGCTACTGGCAACAGAACATGTCAGACTCCATGCTTGTATTTTCTTTCTTTTTTTCCTACAGTCAGAGGTGATGTCTGCTGGGTTCGCAAAGTTTCACCCCAACCTGGTGGTGGGTGGGACATACTCTGGACAGATTGTCTTGTGGGACAACAGGAGCAACAAACGTACCCCTGTTCAGAGAACACCCCTGTCTGCAGCTGCACATACAGTAATGCATACTACACACACTGCCATCCATGCTACTTTAGCATTTCCAAATAATTCAAGCATTTCCTGCTTTTTAGAATTATCTGGATCCATATCCATTGGATTCAGGCACACTGCTGGACATGTATATATTGGTGTACACAGACGATAATTCTCTGCTTAGTTTCAGAGAGTATTACTGGTAATGGTGAAAAGTAAGAACAAGGAATATTTTTAATAAGTCCGACGATGAGATGAAACTGAAAATAAGTGAAAGAGATTTTCATTGACGGCTGATATTCGATAGTCAAACGCAACCCCGGAGATTTGAAATGAAAATGGAGCTAGCAGTGTTTATTAACTTCTGTTTTTGGACATCATAGTGTGGACAACAGTGGTATCCATTTAAATGAAAATTAAGTAGCCTGTAGTCTGTGTCTGCATCATCAAATCTGGAGGACTTTTATTTGGTAAGTTTATGTTGTCTGACTTATAGTTCTCCATTATTTCCAGCACCCAGTCTACTGTGTGAATGTGGTTGGAACCCAGAACGCCAACAACCTCATCAGCATTTCCACTGATGGCAAAATGTGCTCCTGGAGCCTTGACATGCTCTCGCAGCCACAGGTATAATGAACTAGAACAGTACAATCCAGTCCTGTACATGTCAGTCGGTTTGTCAGATAATCTCTGACGCCGTGTGTGTGTGTGTGTGTGTGTGTTTCTTCTCTGCAGGACAGTCTGGAGCTTGTGTTCAAACAGAGCAAGGCCGTGGCTGTCACCTCCATGGCATTCCCTCTGGGAGATGTGAACAACTTTGTAGTGGGAAGTGAGGACGGCTCTGTCTACACTGCCTGTCGCCACGGGAGGTGAGTTCTCTGTCCCCTCTGTCCCCAAGTGTCTCCATAGTAGGGATATCCTCATCCCGATAAAGTACTGGATTGGAACTGACCTGGGTTGTTTTTTTTTTTTATGTGATTGGTGATGAACAAACACCCCAATCTTGTACGCTAGTGGCATTTATTTCATCTTTCTATGTTTGATGTAATTAGCCATATTTTAATAGTATGCCTCTGGATGACAATGTCCTCTCTGTCCTGAGCACTGTAGCACACACACACACTGCATTGAACTCACTCATTTGGGTAACCTAAACAAAGTGCTTTCCCAAACCTTAATCATAATCAATTAATGTCTATTGTATGCCAGAAAAGGTCCCGGAGAGGTAACATAAACCAGTACACACACACCAGCAACAAAACCTGTTAATATTTGTACAGAATATAAGCGTAAATGCCTGGGTAATGGCGCAAAGGGTTTTTCAGGAGCAAATAAGAGTGTGCTCCAGCACACGTGATTCAATTGATGGGTAATTATCAGGCTTTTGCAGAGGTCAATTAACGAGCTGACAGTTTGAATCAGGTGTGTTGGAACATCTAAAACATGCAGAGCAAGGGGGTCCTGAACTCCTTGAGTTGAATTTACAGGCGGGATAAGAGAGAAACACCTTTTGGGGAAAAGACAGTTGTGGTTTGACGTTGACGTTGTTGTTTGTGTTACAGTAAGGCTGGTATCACTGAAGTGTTTGAAGGCCACCATGGTCCAGTGACTGGGCTGAGCTGTCACAGCGCTGGTGGACCTGTCGACTTCTCCCATCTCTTCATCTCCTCCTCTTTTGATTGGACCGTCAAACTGTGGAGCACTAAAGTGAGACTCTCACACACACACACACACACAATTTTCTATATAATGGTTATACTCTAAATCAGTTTATAAAAGGAGACAGCAGATATGAGCTTAAAGATTCTTTGGAACATGTGTAAAACCATTTATTTCAAAGAGAATGTTTCAAAATGAAGTTATTGATACATTTACGTTTCTTGAGGACTGATATTTGTTGAAAATGGAGATATGAGATTTTCAGAGCTGTAAAAATATTGTGATTGTTAATGGGACGTTCTTCTTCACAGAGCACTCGTCCACTGTACTCCTTCGAGGACAGTTGCGACTACGTCTATGATGCAATGTGGTCTCCAACGCACCCTGCTCTGTTTGCTTGTGTGGACCTATCAGGACGACTGGACCTGTGGAACCTCAACAATGACACTGAAGTATGCAACGCATGGGCACATTACAATACACGCAGAGCACTGACAACTCAAAGTTATTATAGTGTCTGGGAACTATGTAGACAGTCGATCACAACCCTCTCATAATGCCTGGAGAATCCTAGTATCACCAACTCCAAAGCTCACTTGTAAACTTTTATTGTCATGATTTGTTTGATAGGCTTTTTTGAAAACAGTGTGTTCTAACGTGTTCTCTAGGTTCCCACTGCCAGCGTGTGTGTGGAAGGCTCTCCAGCACTGAACCGCGTGAGATGGGCTCACACTGGGAAAGAGATTGCTACTGGGGACTCAGACGGGCAGGTGCAGGTCTACGATGTAGGCGAGGTGAGATGTCTTTCCTTTTTTGACCTCCGCCAAGGAGGTATAGAATATGTTTTTTCGCCGGAGTTTGTTTGTCTGTCTGTCCGTCTGACTTTTATCAACATAACTCGAAAAGTCACGCACGGATTTGGATGAAATTTTCAGGAAATGTCCGCAATGGGACCAGGAACAAGCCATTATTTTAATTATTAATTTTGGGCGTGATCCGTAGACACTATGACTGTTTTTATCGCTATTTTGTAGGCACTGAGCTGCCTTGGCGGAGGTCTGTGCTCTCCGATTGCTTTTCTAGTTTAATATTTTGATGACAAATACCTACAAAATTCAGTAAAATAATTTTTTTTTAATTTCTTGACCAACTCGTGCTGTTGTTGTTGTTGTTCTTTAGCAAATCTGCGTTCCAAAGGCCGACGAGTGGACACGCTTCGTCAGGACGCTGGCCGAGATCAATGAGAACAGAGACGAAGCGGAGGAACTCGCCAATGTGTGATGTCCCAGAGCAGCCCTGCGAAAACCACTGACATGTTACGTACATTACACACTTACAGCACACTACAAGGACACTGCCTGAGGAGCTTTTCTCTTTTCTCTCTCTGGACCCCCGACGTTTCCTCTCACTACAACATGAACTGGTCTTGACGAGATGAGCAGAGCTAGAATGGATAGAAAAAGAAGATCTAGATGTGTTTTTAAATGTCTTTGAGGGTATATTTGTAGAAAAACGGTGAATGTCATATGTAGCAGTAGTTGTACAAAAGTGAAGTGGTGGAAAGTTTTAACTGAAAGGAAAACACTTAATCCTCTAGCTTTGACTTCATCCTCAGGGCTCCGGAAACTGCTCTCCTCCTGAGGCCTCAACCAACTCAGCCCTTTTTAAAATATGCAATCCTTTGTACTTGCACCTTTTTTAATTACCATTGTAGTGTTTTTACGCGTTTAAATATTTTCTGGACACATTTGTGCACAGTTGCCGAGGGTTTCAGGTGAGTGGAAGAAACAGCTAACATGGTTTAATTTCCTCTTTAACCACAGCAGCTCGTATAAGTCAAACAGAGCATCTGCCTAACCACACTGTGGCTCGTGCAGAAATGTGTCACACTTACATGTTAACAATTACAATATTTAATATTTATTGGCTGGTGGCACTTGATTAAATATTGTGTATTTAAAAATGCTGCTTTGTACTAAAAGCTTGATTAGGAACATTCCTCAAATTAGCGCAAGCTTTTTACCAGGCAAAGTATGTTCTACACTTGCCTTGAATTATTGACACTACTCGATTAAGTTTGTTTTCTGTACCAAACATTTGTTTTACACGCCTGTACCTGTCTTACGTAGTATAAACCGGTTTTGACATGTCCTCTGTAAGAGGATTCAAAAATAAATAAAAGTTATTTAAATTACGTTGTAAAGCTGAGGCTTAAAATTTTGATTTCCTTGATTTTCTTTCTCCGCCCATTTTTTTTTGTTTCTTCATGATGCATTGGTCCAACCTCAGTAGGCTTGTAAAAAAAAATCTGCTTCTGTTTCAAATGAGCTACAAATGCACTGTAGCTATGTTTGATATAACACGACATAACTGTCAGTATTCTGCAGAGAATAACTACTGCATTTTAACCTGTTCCGGATGGTTGCACTTTCCCATTGGAATAAAACTCTCGACACGTTGGTAAAATCAAATCCACACGGATGATTTATTTCAATAAAATACAATGATTACTTTGAGATACATTAAATTTATTAATACCTAATTATCTGCCTGTGATCTTTGTTTCATCAAGAAAACACTAGATTGAAATGTTTTGTACATCAGTAAGAGTGATTCTCAGAAACTAGGACCAATAAGCCCCACATTGCCGTAACGTTACAGTTACCGTAGAAGGATGTTGACTCAATGTTACCGTTATCTTTGTCCGATAACATTTCCTTCACTGCAGTTACACAACATGTACAGTACATAACCTGTCTGAGGACTAAATCCAGAGTGATGCTCCAACACCTTGCTAAGCTAATGTTTTTTCATGCCTGCAGCCCAACAGGAGAAGTCCAACTCAAAACGGAGTAGGAAAACAAAATGTAAATTATATCAGATACTCATGAGAGAGAAGGTGTCGGTCATTCTTTTTTTGAACAAATATTTGAAAGAAGACAAAAGGATGATGAGCAGCCACTCGAGATACAACAGTCAACGCTCTGGTCCCGTGGAGCACACCTTCAGCCTGTATGGAGGAACAGGCTGGTGTCGTTTGTTAATGGCCCCCTGTTTGTGGGTGGAGAGAGTATGTTAACTGTGTTTGCTCTGTTTGTGTATCCAAGTGTCTGGCTCCTGGTAAAGGACAATAGAGAGATGGCAAAGTGATGTGGAGCTGCCAGACCTTTATGGAGCCTGCACTGGCTTGCTAGTGGCTGGCTCTGCGTGATGAATGGAAACCACGCCGGAGGATTTGAATTTGGGGAGGTGGAGGCCAAACTTGGTCTCCACCCCGGCAAAGGTGGCCGCGGCCAGGCGGTAGCCTCCGACGTGGTCTGCGTGGATGGGTGGAAGCTCGGGGATGCGAGACTTGGGTGTGGGATCAGATCCTGCTGGACGGCTGCAAAGAAGGGAGAAGGTAGAGGAAATTAACGTTTTAAGCTCTTTTTTTTTTTTTTGTTTTTGCTATGAGGTAATAAGCCTTAAATAAGGCCAGCTCAAACTTACTGTCCTCCAAAGTCGACATAGAACCACCTCTGCAATAGCTCATAAGTAACCAGAGTCACACCAAACTGAGGAGAAGACCGGCACATACGGGCTGGAGGGGGAAAAAAAGCACACATTTCAGTGTGGTCAACATGAAACAACGATCTGACACTGACGCTGTGTTGATGTGCACAGACACACACCTCCAGCTCCCTTCCACAAAGCTCTGAATCCTTCCTCTCTCATTATCTTCCTGAAACAATCGATGACTCCAGTGTAAGTGGTCTGTCCTGCCCTGGCTGCTACTTGCAGACGGGTCTTGATGACATCAGCGGGCGTTACCAGAGAGGCAGCAGGGATACCTGGGAGATGGAGTTGGGAGAAAGTTAGAATAGATGCTTCTACTTACAACCTTTTTAAAATAGTTATATATAGTTATACGTGTCAAAGGGAGCTGTGATTGATTGATTGGATTGTGTTCTAAATGAGCACCGACTCAGCTGTGCCGGGTCACAATTCTAAAGGTACCTGCAATCGCTCCAGCTGTGAGAAGCTGCAGAGCTCCTAGGCGGCCCTGGTCATCTGCAAACAGGGTCTTGATGTGGGCATACGCAGGGAAATAGATGGCTGAGAACGGGATGTCTCTCATGAAACACGCTTTAGCACCCTGGACAAACAACGGAGAGGTGGATGTTAATAGTCGGGCAACAAAGACGACTGTGCATGAATGACTGGTACAGTAAGAAAAGATACAGCACCTTGTAGAGGCCGAAAAAGCCCAGGTCACGGAGCACGCTGAGTGCGCTGACTCGAGGTCCGGTTGTGATCTCACCTGCCACCTGCAGGCGAATCTTCACAATCTCCAGAGGGTTGGTAAAGATCACCTGAGAGCCTCCAGCCTGAAAAAGGGAGACAAAGAGCTTGTTCATGAAAATACATACATACACAAAACTTCTCCTGCATCCCGTATTTCCCATTTGACTTTCCTCATCACAGCTCAGTATATTGTAAGGTAAGAAATAAAAAAATCCTTATCAATCATTTACTCATATTTCCTTGGACTTAGGTTGGCAGCACTGGTCTCATGTGTGTAAGGGTGAATGAACAACAAGGTTATCAGAAACATAAACTGTATTGGAGATTAAGAAATCTGCTCTGTATTTACCTTAGAGGATTTATTTTCTAATTCATTCATTCACAAAAAAACATGTTGAGGACCTTGTACTTACACAGCCACCTGCCAGAATCTCAGCGAGTAAAGGAATGGAGTTGTCTTTGTCTGTGAACTTGTCTCTTACAAAGTCATTTACCTGTGGCACAAAGAGCAGGCATCAGACCTAAGACAATTCAGAGTAATTCCAAAAAAAACAATCAACAAATACAACATGATAAGTGTGTGCACACAGTGGAAAACTAACTGTGCGAGGCCGTACTCACTGTGAGCTTTATAGCCTTCTCAGGTGCCACACCTATAATCTGAGGAACCAGACCTGTAAAGCAGTGTAATGGTTAAGGTGACTGTACTAATGTAATAGTTGAGCAAACGAGCTCTGCCTTCCAAACACAGCCTACCTCTGTAGAAACCGAAGAATCCTTCGTAGCGAAGAACCTTCTTGGCACAGTCAAAGCTGTTCTTGTACATCAGCTCCCCAACAAAGGATCCTGTGGACCTCTGATTCTGCATGCGAGTCTTCACCAAGTCAATGGGATACACCGCTGTCGCTCCCGTGGCTTTGGAAACACACACACACAAAGTCAGACGAAATACAGTTCTGTAAGTGCTGGTGTCTGGTCTGTCTCAGGTCTCAGGTCACAGGGCCAACTCACCTCCAGCGATGGAGCCCAAAAAGAACCTATAGCCGGACTCAGCAATTTGGACCAACGCAGACCTGGAACCGTCACCATGGGCCTAATAACATTTTTTTTAAAAAGAGAGAAAAGAGAGGTAGATAATAATACAAGGTATTATCAAATTGTTTCGATTTTTTAAAAGGACATTTTAAAGACGAATTTTAAAGCATCCCACCTGTTTTTGACTTTCAACCATGTGGTGTGGTAGAGATCCTTCCTCTAATGGAGCTATCCTCTCAATGTCAGTGAGGTTCAGGCGCCTAAAACAGTTATCGATTCCAGGCAGTCAGGTTCAGCAAAGTGCCACGGTAAAAAAAAAGTTCTGGTCACAACTGACGAGAACTATGAACTTTGATTCAGGGCAGTGTCTTGGGCCTTAAAACGAGTAGCAGAGTTCATGTCTTACCCAGATGGAGAGTGCAGGCCTGACAGCTGGTACAGGATATCAATTTCCATAGGAGTGATTTGACCAAACTTGTTGGCAGCATGAACAAACTCCTCTTCAAGAGAGATTGGAGGAAAATGGATTAAAAAAATTAACAGCAACAACGTGGACATTTCTCACAACCATGTGACCATACGAGCTGAAAAGTCAAAGAGACAACAAATGTAGAAATGCCACAATCTGCACCTTTGGTCACGAGGGTCTCGTTCCGCGTGCCCGCCAGCGTGCTGTAGATCTTACGGATCAGCTCCATGTTGTTCAGGAGGGAGTTAAACGCATTAAAGTAGGAAAAACTGACCATGTGAGATGTGCTGCCACCTGCAGCCTGGGGGGGAGAAAGAGAAAGGCATTGTATTAGAGGGACATGATGATATTTGGTTTCTATATACGGTACAAATTTAATACAGAATAGAGAATAAAGTTAAAAACAAGTTGAATGTAATGTACATAGTCCTTTCAGGGTAAACTTTTTGTGCATGTTAAATGATGCCTTAAGAAAGTCAGAAATAACCTCCTCATAATTTTCCTTAAGAAGTAATTTTATTACTTTACGCGTCACGCCAGCCAGAAAATCGGGTCTCCATCTTGATCTTATAATAAGTTTTTGTATAAGGTAGAAGAAAAGTGTTCAACCCTGATTAATGGTTATAACACAAAAACTCACTGAGACGAGATTTTCCTCCACGAACGGTGTGAGCATGTGGTGTCTGATGGTGGCCATAATGTCACTGAAGTCCATGGCAGAGATGACGCCATTCTTCTCCTTGTCCTTCTGGGCAAATGCCTGGCGTGCATGCTCCAACTGTAGCTCCTAAGTAAAAAGACGACACCACAAGGTTAAAAGTGAGTCCAAACTGAGCGCCTGTGCGTGTGTGTGTGCCCAATCTGCATACCTGCAGGAACTGAGTGAACTCAAGGTAGCTGAGGAATTTCTTGCAGTCATGCCCAAAGTGCAGACGAATGAACTCGCAGTCCCAGTTGAAGGGAATATGGTGGTGCACAGTGGTCTGGCTGAAAATGTCGCGCACATTTTCTGCAGAAGAAATTCACAGTCAAAACAAGCCTTCACTCGAGGCAAATTCCTTCTTTGTCTAAAGCAGCATGTAAAATGAAAAGGCACTTACCAAAAGAAACGTTTCCAGTTCCGTTCTTGTCAAACAGCTGGAAAGCTACAATGAAGAGTGCGTCAGGCGCACACAGCACCGATTCAAATGCGAGAAACTCCTGGAAAGAGATCAGCCTGCCGACGTGAGGAAACAAAGACATACATATATATATGAACACATGATGAAAGTTGAAATTAAGGAAGGGTCATTCAGTACTACTTCACCATGCAACTTATACTTGAATATGTTTTTGTGTCGTCTTGAAGACTATCCCGGAAAAGGACTGATCATACATTGGTCAAGTGTGTACGAGTGACTTCACGGACATACCCATCCTTTGTGGTGTCAGCCACAGCAGCGATGAGCTGTACAGTTTTGGGGTTGTGGTGGATCTGCGCGTGTAGTCCTAGATACTTTTGGACAAAGTCTCCTGGGGTCATGAACCTCTCTCCATCCTTGTCCACAACACTGGCATGCTGCAAGAGGGCACGCAGATAAACATTAGCAGGACACCTCCACCTCCACAGACGCCCAAATATCAACAGGAGCAGAAGTTAATCCCTCTCAACAGCATGGCTTTACATTAGCCTCTCACAGCTTTGTTAACCCCTCACTCACAGTGCCGGGTCGGTCAGTGTTCACAGGCATGTATGGAGCATGACAACTGCATGGCTTTTTGAGTGAAGTCAGCAGGACTACGCTGTATACAGTGGGCCCTTTGTTATTAGTCAAAGACTGCTGTCACGAGCTGTGAACATAATACAAACATGCACTTTCTGTTGGCATAAAGCCTGCTTGAAGGTGTAGCTGTTGTTATTATGCATGTATGTGCTGTTACCACATCAAGGTCACAAGTGCAGTATTTATCCTTCAACACCCAACCAGTTCATATACAAATATTTAACCAAGACCCTCAACTTATTTGTCAGGTTTGTCCATTATTTGTCCTTGTCGTCTCTCCTTTTTAATAATTATTATCATTATTATTATTATTATTACTTCTACTACTGCTGCTTAAGTGTCCAAATGTAATGGCAAAAAGAGAGTATTTATATCAGGTTGTTGGCCCACGCAGCACCTGAGCAATCGAGGTCATTGCTCTTGCAGTTGTGGCCTTACGCCAATATCATGAGCTATCTGACCTGTGCTTGTCAGCAGACTGACCACAGCAGGTCCACATGACACCCGGCCCGTCACACACTTATCATGCAGAAGACACTGGAGAAAGGTGAGGGTTAACCAAGGTCATTCATGACAACTCCTGGTCATGCTGCAGTCATAACTGTGATTCAAATATTGACTAGATACTGACAGTGTGAGAAAGATCTGATCTGATCCTTTAGGTGCCAAAGCAAATAGACCCTTGCTTGTGCTCCACGCCAGATTGAATCCTTGGTGTGCATGTTAAAAGGTCTAAGCAACCAAGCTGAGCAACACCCCTTAATGTTTTGGCATGAATAGAATAGAATAGAGAATATTTCATCCGTCTGCCTCTATATGAATCCACCTATACATTAAATTAGGGCTAATGTTATTCTCAAATGTCTTGTTTTCTCCACAGACTAAAATGATTCAAATGTAATGCTTTCTTTGTTGTACCGAGCAAAGAAAAGACAAAAAAAATCCACTCAAACCAAATGATCGATTATCAAAATAGTTGAAGATTAATTAATTAATAATCGATTAGTTGTTTACCATTGATATTCAGAATTTAATTTTGATTTTGCACAAATATCGTACAGTGATAATGTTTTACGAATGAAAATGAGAATAATGATGTAAAAATATGACCATTACCTCTAACATCACAAATCATATCTCAGTCACAATGTCTGTCAAAATAATCACAATGAGATATATATTCAAAAATGGTTCAGCCTGACTCTGAATGCTTTTGCTGCATAGGTTTGTTCTTTAATACAGCAGCAGCAGTCCGTGATGCCTGGATCTTTAACTGTGTGGCTAATGCTTTAATTTAAACCCCATGACTCCACTTTTCAAGCCCTTTTCACCAGGCAAAAGTCTCGGGACAATCTGAGCTCCTCCTCGGATGTCACTGTTACTAACATATACTATAATAATAATAATAATAATTTTGTCTGATCTTACCCTCTGGAAGATGCTTTTCAGCTCACTTGGGTCCCCACGTTTAGTAGATTGCACCTAAAATATGCACAATAAAATACTATTATCAGTCAAAGCGAAGGCATAGTACATTACATGAAGCAAAACAGAAAGTTGTTAGAGAGGGTTAGTGTCTCCTTGAGATGACCACTGCTGTGAAGGAGAAACACAACCCAGGAAAAGTACTCACACACACGCCCAAAAACAACCCCGATACGTGCTAGTAAACAATGCAGTCAGGTTAGCAGTTAGCTATAGCAAATACCAGCCAACGAACTAACGGTGCACAAGCTTAAAGTAACGTTTCCACTGAGTGGTTTGCTAGCCAACACACACAAGTCATACGAGGAGACAAACCGTGACAAGGACGCGTTAGCTTTAACCAACTGTAGGATGCGCGATAACGAGAGAAAGCGTCTGAAGATAAAGAGGTTCGGCTCGTGTTATCGCTGTGTTTATTATCCCACGGCCACACAGCTGTTCTGTTTAGCATTACACCGCTAACTGTGAGGTTGTGTGGATGCCTTCAAGGCCAGCAGCGACCGTGGGACTGCGGCTAGCTCAGGGATGCTACAGCCTCAGAGGACGCCGCCGCCGCTCGCCGAGACAGAGCCGCGGAATCTCGCCTCGATCGTCCTCGCGTAAAAAAAACAAAATCGGACACGGAGCATGCAGACATGTTAAAGTAGATGTTTTGGTATCGCAGAGATGCGAAGAGGGAGTCACCTTGACCGCCATGCTGGCTTGACGTCACACAGAGTGAGCGAGCCGGGCGCAGAGCACGCCCTCTTCCTTCTCCTTCCTTCCTTGTCGTGGACTTTCAGGTCTGATGGTGAGGCGAGGACGTGAGCGCGCAGCCTCTTTCTGGCTCGCTCCCAAAGCCCCCTTAAACCCTACTGAGTACTACTCAGCCCCTGCGGACTTTGGTGATGTCACCTTCTACGCGTCTACCTGCAAGGGCTGAAAGAAGCATATCCTTTGTCTATTTGTCTACTATGTTGGTTGTGGATTAGTTTATTACCTGCACGTCCTTACCTTACTGTAGGTAATTCGTTCAGGGTAAAGCCTGCAGAAATTTCCATTTATAGAGTGGCCATATTAAGTTCTCAAAAGGGCTCATAAAGGGCCCTACCTTCAGCTCTAAGGCCTCGCTGACTTGAACACACCTTAATGTTAGTGAGCCTACACATAAAGAAACTCATACTCAATGTTAAACCTGTTCGTCGACAAATGTAGCGATTGCACCATAGACTGAATATAAACAGATGACACACATGTATGAGCTTTTTTTCTTGCACTGATATGAAACCATAAACATATTTTGGGTGCATGAACAGTAGACATGGGAACATTATCTATTATTTATTGTAATTATTGTAATTCACAATGTTATTGCAATAATCGCAAAAATGTGCTTTGATGGTGTGTGTGACCTGAACCTGTGTAGCGCTACTTTGGCATTGCTGCATGTGTGCACATGCCCGCTTAATTATACTCACTAAACTAAACAAGGGTCTGCCTCAGTCTAACATTCCATACATCCGTCTTATATTCGATTTCAGTGGCAACAATTTTCACCAGGAGCTCTCCCTCTATCCAATCCAGTCCTTGAATTCTTTTGAGTTCTCACTTGTACATGAGTGGATCACGCACATAACCTCAGGCAAGTTTCTATGGTTACCATCGACTTCATTGTCTCTTTTATAGCCCAAGCAGACAATCGAGGCAAAAAGTGCATTTCTAGCAGAATCTCACCACAGAAATGAAGAAGAACCACACTTTTGTTGGTATGCGAAAGCCACTGTAGTTCCCCGATGCACTTGGGTAGTGGAGGAATGAGTAGAGTCCAATCAATCTGCAGTCTAATAATCTAAGAGTCTAATAATCTAATAAATGCCACAGTTCTTTTACACACTGGACCTTTAAATCTGGCCAGGTGTAACTGTCATACAGAATAAATGTAACCTAATGTAAAATAACCCATAGGTAACTACTCTGTAACATATTGCTAAATAACTTTCTGTATTTATTACTTATTCAATTTCACTCGTCGCATGATGCATATACAATGATACACTGCGATCTGGTGGCGGTGCCGTCACTTTGCGGGTAACACAATCGCCATGCATTGTGGGAAATGTAGTTTATGGTCAACACACGCCTTAAAGCAGCAGAGACCTATTTTAACACAGATTTTTAAGACCAATTAATCACTCGCAGGCCACATAAAATGATGTGGTGGGCCACATCTGGCCCCCGGGCCTTGAGTTTGACACATGTGATCTACATCATTCACAGTTCCTCCTCTGATCTGTTCATTGCAAGGATACATGTGAGGCATATGCTCCCTAGTACACCCAGAAAAGTGATCATGAGGATGACAAACATCAGCAGGTTCTCCATCAGGTTAGATGGTATATCTTGTGCATGTGGCAGAGCGGGCAGAGTGGCAACGTGTCGGTCAGTTTCATTCGGCGCAGGGGTGACAGTGAGCAGGAAAGTAACTTGGTAGAAGGTGTTTCCATTCTGGGCCTTCAGAGAGCAGCGGTAGGTTCCTTGCTCATTCACTTGCAACTGGTTTAAGACCACATGTGAGTCATCTGTCACCACCAAGGCTCTGAAGTCACTCTCATTCAGCGTTTTATTTCCCAGCTCTCCTGGGGCCCAGGAGTAGTGGTACTTTGGTTTTCCCAAAAGAAGAGGATGCCATGGAAGAAAACAGTCCAACACTGCCTGGTCTCCCTCCTCAGCCTGCACTGAGGTCTCACCACAGTCCTGCTGGCCAGTAGGAGACCCACAGGTGTAGATGTTATAGCGGCAAGTGTCACAATTGAGTACTCTTCTCCGCAGAAGCCCACACCTGTTGGGGCACAGTCGATCACGGATGAAGGAATCCAAATGTCTTTCTAAGATCCTCCGGCCCGTTTCCACGATCTGAATGACTTGTCGACTGTCATGGCGGTTGGCTTTGAGAAATCGATTAAATTCATTCTCATACTCTGTTCTGGCTCTGTACAGAGTAGTGAGATCAATTACTCCCCCTCGTTCCCTGCTGCTCTCTTTGTATCTTGCATAAGCGTTTTCATTAATGGCTTGTATTTCAATCTGGTTTTGCTGACTGGGAGCAGTCAGGCTTAAATCTTCATGTAAGCGCCTGACCTTGTGGTCACACTGCAGACAGGCGTTGGCACCAGGTAAACAGCAGAGAAGGGACAACCATAGCAGCAGCATCTGCACCCTGAACCTCGAGCACACCGAGATGAGTCACTCTGGCTGTGTGCAGTGTTGTTTTTTTATTTTATTTTTTTTTATTATCACCCTCTGTAGTCGATTGATAAATTGTTTTCAGTCCACTTGAACTATCTGCTGTGTGCTGGTGCTTCTGTGTGCCCGTAAGAAAGCACTGGCATCTAGTTCTTCTGCAACTATTTCCAGCAGGCTGTACACTGAGAGGTGAAACGCTGCCGTCGTCCACAGTTAAGTTCTCAGTTTGGCTGCAAATGTACATATATCACAACATCATAGACATCAAAGCTTACATCATCATGTTACCATTATTGTTATTATTAAAACCGTGTTGAAATGTGATTAAGGAATTGCAAACTGGAACTTGAATAATGACTTGTCATTAAAGTCTGTAGTCACAATAGTGACTGTATTCACACAGTGGAATAATAATATTACTGTTTATGCTGCTCTTTCTTGCGTGACAGCAATGCTCCTGAAAAGTAATTACTAAAAATAAATGAACCCTGGTACTACTCAATCATTCGGTCGACCACACTTTAAGTCACTATTTCTCATTGAAAAATGCATCAAGCTGAACTCACTTACACTTAATGTGACTTGCTCTGAATGTTGTACTTTATGAATTATGCAAACCAGTTTTATTATGAACAGGTAGAGGCCTGTATCTGAAATACTGTAGGGTCTAATTTAAAAAAATATATATATATATACATATATATATATATATATTGATTGTCGGTATTGTTATCATAAGTAAATAAAATAAAATAATAAAAAATGCAAAGAAATAATTTTTCCTTTTTTTTTTGTGGTGCGTAGTACCTTGAAGGGTTAAAGGCCTCAAGTCAGTCGTCAGTTCAATTCACAGACCTCTAAAATGCTAACACCAGTATTAATGTATGTCACTGTTGCGCACTAACATTGCAATGGATCTTTTATTGGAAGGCGGAACGTAAGCAGTGAATTCTTGTGCATTCTGTAGAAAAAATTATAATAAAAATAATATTTACTTCAGGAAAATGAGATCCCAGCACTTGCTTGCATCTAAATACAATACAATTTAATATTTTATGTACAATATGTTATAGTGTTTTCACGTTCGTTTTCGAACCAGAGGACCACTATCAATTTTTAATTTTGGTCCTCCAAGGGAAAAAATGTGGGCGCCCCTGTTCCAAACTGTTCAACAATCAGTTAATCTCATAGAGGATAAAGTAAAAATGAACATTTAACATGAAACCATTCTCTCGTAGTAAATACCAAACTTGAGCTGAAAGCTGTATGTATAAGGTCCTCCACTCAGGAAGACATTCATGACATGGATGACAGATTTGTTTCACACTCCAGTCCGGTAGGTGGCACTAATGCGCCTATAAGCTGGCTGCCTGCCGCGGATCAAATCACAAAGAAGAACCACAAATGGCGGCGCACTGTTCTGCTGGGCTTTCAACAAGCTCAGGTAGGTTTTGCTCCAAAACCAAAAATAACTCTTTTTAAACTTCAATAATGACGCGAAAAATAGCAGCGGCTTGCGTCGCTCGACTATTCGCACGAAAAAGAATGACATGACAGACACGGTAACAGTGGACAGACATTGGAGCGACTTCTCAAACAGACTAATGTCATTGAGGCCGGTTATTTTGGTACTTACTCCTGACGTAAACGCAATAAAATACGTACCTGTACTGTACTGAACCGAACCGTTCCACCTGTTACAGAATATCCTTCCTGCCAGCCGCAATGTAACGTTCACTGACTCTTTGTCAAATATATACAAATCTCTGCACCTTTCTATCTTTAACAACCTGCACACTAACACTGTTTATATTCCTCATTGTCCAGTTTTCCTCAGTTACATTATTACATTAGTAATACAGTTACATTGATCTGTGTTTGTTTATTTGGTTGCATTATACATTAGGCAATGCACGTCACTCATAAACTGGCATTTAAAAAATACAAATCTTATGGCAAATATTGTTGTGTAGTTGATGAAAAAGGGCATCTCTTTTGGGACTGCTATTTGGTTGCTTTGTTCATTTATTGTGAATATTTAAAATGTCTTACAGTCCCAGTGTTAAATATTCTTTGGAAATAAAAGTTTATTGATCTTTGAAAAGTTGTACCTGCATTATTATGCCATTATCATTGTATTAGATGAAAATAGTCTCAGAACGCCAATATTATCGTTTATCGCGATCATTTCTGGGACAATTTATCGCCCTGCAAAATTTGTTATTGTGACAGGCCTAACCAGAACATTGGTGCATTCAAGAAAATTGACTAATTGATCATCAAAATAGTTGACAATTCATTTTGCAGCCTAAGCAATTTGCCTTTCATACAGATTTGAAAAATGATAAAGTTTTCTCCTCCTCACTGTGCTGCTCTCTGGTTCTCCAGCACTTGGTGGTTTCCTGCACAGAGTTTGTGTTGGTCTTCCCACGGCTCCACTGTGTCACCAACATCGCTGCTTCTTCTGGAGGAAGTGGAAAAGTTCCCACAATGTAGTTCGCCCAGCTACTGTCAGACCTGCGCTTGCAGTGCCTAAGGTAAATAGCCGAATGTTCCGAATGTTGGTGGAACA
Source organism: Microchirus variegatus (assembly GCF_963457635.1). NCBI lineage: Eukaryota > Metazoa > Chordata > Actinopteri > Pleuronectiformes > Soleidae > Microchirus > Microchirus variegatus. The sequence goes on from NC_139806.1 coordinate 13,577,894, forward strand.
AGAACATGTTAACGATAGAACCATGTTTTAAAATGTGTCAGAGGTGTCAGGCTGTCAAAATGTCTCTTCCAGCTTCATTAGAGGTGCAGAAGATGCAGAGGGTGCAATGTAGGAACTTCAGTTGTGACATAATCACAACCTAGGAACAACAGTATGACAGTATTCATACTTTCTGTCCCCTCCTCCCTGACTGTAGCACATTGTGCGACCAGACTACGTGGGCACCAGGGTGGTTCCAGAGTGGCCAGACTACATCGAGATCATAAACCAAGAGCAAATCGACGGCCTAGCGAGAGCATGTCAGCTTGCCCGACATGTGCTGCTACTCGCTGCACGCAGCCTGAAAGTAAGCGCGTAACCACGACAGTCGTGCATAATTTGTCTTTCCACGTCATGAAAAGCAACTAGGACACAACAGTAATAACCTGTGACTTGCAGGTCGGCGTGACGACAGATGAAATAGACTTCGTTGTGCACCAGGAGACAATCAAACACAACGCCTACCCGTCCCCTCTCAGATACGGGGGGTTCCCCAAGTCGGTCTGTACGTCTGTGAACAATGTGGTCTGTCATGGCATACCTGACAGGTAAAAATCCAAAATATACACAATATCACAACATATTGTACAATTCTGCCGCAGCCATTTGCGATTTGCTAACTGCAAATTGTGTTTTTGATTTGAAAGCAATCAATTGTTCAGCCCTTAGTGAGATTAAATTCTTCCTTCCATGATATTCTAGTATATTATTATATTATTAGAATTATACATAATATTATTAGATATTATGTATAATTCTGTATCATAACGCAGTAGTGGTAAATGATTAACAATAACAAAGATTCTCTGTTTACAGTACACTACATATATTAATCCATGTGTGTCCTGCAGCCGACAACTTCAAGATGGAGATATCATCAACATCGATGTGACTGTAAGTTGACATTTCAAATGAAACACCAACAAAAAGAAAAAAAAACACCCTAGGACACAGGGTCAATCAGAGCAACACTGGTCCCAACGTTTCTCCTATTTCTCCCAGGTTTATCTGGAAGGTTACCATGGTGACACCTCAGAAACCTTCTTGGTTGGCCAGGTGGATGAAGCTGGGCAGCGATTGGTGGAGACCGCAAGGCGTTGCAGAGATGAGGCCATCGCTGCCTGCAAGCCAGGTGCACCGCTTTGTGTTATAGGAAACACAATTAGGTACACACACACACATACACACAATATTCATACATATTTTTTCACTTTTTGACCACTATGTTCTGTTCTGGTAGTGAAGTAGCCCGTTCCAGTGGTTTCCAAGTGTCTCCATATTTCATCGGGCATGGAATAGGCTCCGTCTTTCACTGCCATCCCGAGATCTGGCACCACGGTAAGTTCAGATTCAAAGATAAAGACGCTATTGTTCTCGCTGGGAAATATGTCTTGAACTCAACAAGGTAGATCTAGACATGGAAGGCACACAACGAAGGAAAACAACAATAAAAACAATCAAGTAATTCCATAATCTTCTGCTTATTTTCAGCTAATGACAGCGACATGACCATGGATGAAGGGATGGCTTTCACGATAGGCAAGTTACAGTCGCTAATCTTTGCATGCACATAAACAAGCTGTTGTGTGTGAGCATGGATTTGATGTTGCCTGTCATACCACAGAGCCCATACTGATGGAAGGCTCTGTAGAGTTCAGGATCCTGAAGGACAAGTGGACTGCTGTGTCCGTGGATGATAAAAGGTAAAAACGGCCGTGCATTATGTATTGTATTATGTATTATTTTACATTAAAATCTAAAATTTATATTGAAAATGTGTTGAAAATAAAGCATTTTTCTACATCGACATCCATGCAGGTCAGCTCAGTTTGAACACACGGTGGTCATCACGTCTGACGGAGTGGACATTCTCACCAAACTGCCAGAGGAAAGCGACGTGACCTGAAACCGGAGACTTGAACCTTACATCAGCTGTCAGGAATCTGTTGGTCTGAAAATGACACACTGCTGCAAGAGCGTGAAGGTGCAAACGGACATATTCAAAACATCACTTTTTATGCTATTTCAGTAAAATTCTCAATGAAAAAACAACATTTGTGTGTGAAATCCTTTAGAATCTTATCCATCTATGGAAAGTCATTATCATTAAATGCTTCAATAACCTGCAACATCCGTCTCATAACTGCTGCATTTATGGTGTGTTATGTTCTTAAGACATTTGATGCAGCCCTTGTGATTATTCCACTTATGAGTTTAGCGGAATTCTTCCTCTTCCTCCTTTGTGAAACGCCACAATGTATAATCAAATGTATCCAGTAGATGGCAGCACCTGCTTTATTCAATTGAACCCCCCATTGTTGTCAGTTCACAATCCCTGTGACAGGCAGCAGCACAGCAGGATCTACAGTAATCACCTACATTTTGTATGTTGTTCTCTAACATGGGGAGAAATGGACACGACTGTCACTTGATGACTTTTAATCAGGAGAATTAATCAATGTTTAAAATCTACTTAATAACATGTTCATTAAAAAAATAAAAAAATAAATAAGGCCTGCAGAAGATACCAACGGTGCTGTTCAGGGTTATAAATTCCAGGCATAACATCATCACAGACTTTTCCTCTTTACTCAACAGGTGCATTTAATAAAGACAATTTATGAGAGAACAAGGAATCGGCGAATCGCACACAAGTCTCTCGAACGATCTCACTCGATTTCTCATTGGGAATTAGGTGCAAATCACAGGTTTGTGAAATTAAACGAGTTTGTATGTAAGCTATTTATATTAAGTCATAAAATGATTATGATGTGTGATCAGAGACGAGGGAAGTGTGTTAATTGGAATGCTGGTTTCTCTGACGCACTGGTACAAACTTAATTTACAGCCTGCCAATGGTACGTGGTACGGTTCAGTTTGGAAACAATATGGCACCATTTGGTATGGTAAAGCCTTGGGCCAGGCCTCCTTACAGTCAATACTTTGTCAGTACCTTTACTTGGTATAGGAGGGGTGTGGGCTGTGCCCAATGGCAGCGTATCGGGATGTCGTACTTGTGCGATGACAACGAAGGGCGGCATCAAATGAGACGCAACAAACAAAAACAAAACGGGTTTGTCTCAACAAGATATTAAGTTTTATATATGAATAGACTGCGGCCGTTTGCCTTGACTTCAATGGGATATTGGCGCCGATCGCAATGTGGCGTTTTTCTGTCGCTCCAATCGGCTGACTTTCAGGGGCGGAGCCTCTGAAGGGTGCCAAAGAATGCAATGGTTAGGCCTGGTTATTTTGGTACTATTCCTAATGGAAAAAACGCAAAAAAGAATATAGATGTATCTTTCAGTTCATTCAGAATTGGATCCTCAAACTACATGGAAAACTGAAGCCTCTGTGGAGGAGGAGGAACAAGGTTCTCCAATATTTTTGTTTTATTTGGACTGTCGTGCCAGTTTTGAACTTGTTGCATATCTTACATATAGCGTCTTTAAATTGAAGTTGCAGCAGTTATGCGCTGCAGCATGTTGCTGATTACAACACCTAATTTTAACGAACATGAATAAATTCTCAAACCATCTGCGTAGAGTAGTGAGAGGATAATGTAAGGCTGATGTTTTTATACTGGTGCAGCGACTGTAACCAAGTGAAGATGCTTCAGAGAAAGAACATAGGAGGAGAAATTGGATTCCAGCCTTTACTGGAGGGCTTGTTTTTCATTTCCTGCCAATGTGTGTGTGTGTGTGTTTCTGTGCTTCTGTGCTCATGTCAATGCTAGTTTATGGGTGAGGCAGGAAGGGTTTGACAAATAAAGGTGGGTCAGCTGATCTGGAATCTGATCATGAGCAGCCAGGAAATGATTCACATACGACAACATACGTTCAGTTTTTTTTTTTTTTATCAAACACTTCGGACTCAAAGCATCTGAAATGGTGATGGAAAGACTTTAAACTGAAGTGCGCATTCCTCATTTTTAGCATTGCAGCCCTTGATTTTTGGAGGATTTTAGGACAGGGTGTGGTGTGTGTCAGGAGCGTGAGCTCCTTGTGAATGAGTACAAAACAGACATAAACGACACTTAATGGCCCCCCACCAGCACATGATTCATTAAATTCCAAGCATGACATAAAAATGTGAATACGATATGAGAGGTTTGTCAACAAGGAGGCGAGTAAGTGAAGGCAGAGAGCAGCAGAGTGGGGGTGAGAGGCTAGGGTTTAGGGAGGAGCAGGGAGTGGCGGGGTGAGGTGTTGGATTGTTGTTATGAAATGTCTCTCTTGCTCCTCATACTTTCCCTGCATGCTGGAACATATTTCTACTCTCTCTCTCTCTCTCAGTTGAATCCTCATGTTCAGAATCCTCTACGTTTACCACAGTTTATCTACAAATGTGTTTCAGTGAAATCTGGCCCACGGAGAAACTGATCAGAACTTTGTTTGTTTAATTTATGTTTTTAATCACCATCGTTTGTTAAGGAAAACATGGTTTATTATGAGTGCCATCATTAGAATGCTTTGCCTAAAGTTATTTACAAGGAAAATAGTTCATGCCATTCAGAATATGCCCCCCCCCCATAATTTATTAACCAAATAACAGGCATGCGGTATCTGTCTTTGCATGTCATGTTACAGACATGTTCATAAAAAGAGAAAGTAGGTAAGATTTTAGAGGAGAGGAGAGCTAAATAAACAAATCCTCAGTGTTTACACAACAATGGTAAGTTTGTGGGTTACTGTCTTTCATTCTAATGCTTATTTTCTGATGTATGATGGTGAACACAGCGATGTACAGTCATTTTTCATTTCTTCAGCATTCATTCCTGCTGCATGTGTAAGGACTTCCCCCCCTCTCTCTCTTTTTGTGGTTGTTCACATGTTTTACATATTTAGCACTGACTATGTTAAGTTGGTCTTCACTATCGATTAAATAGCTTATATTCCACCCCACCCCACCCCACCCCCACAGTTTTGCATTCCACATGTGTATCGCTTTGTGGGTGAGGGTAAAACTGTGATATATCACACTTACCTGGGACTTTTACCGAGAAGCTCCACCACAGGAATTTCTTAGTTTTTTTTGGTGGTGACCCTGTAGGATTGCAGTTTTGACATAGTGGCGCATCCTTTTCAGGCTTGTAGAGGCAGATCCGTCTTATTCTGACACACGTGTGCGCAGACGGCTTGTGCTGAGTAACAGCCTTTGACCAAACACCTGAAGGCCAGGACATGTAGCTACAGGCTGATGTTGAATTAGTGGATGTCTGCAGAGGAGAAGAAGAATCTTCATTGTGGCTTACTGCACCATCTTTCTGAAACGGCCATCAAAATTCATCCGATAGTTGTAAAAAGAAAAGTCACACAAATCCACAAAAGTGAGAATTCTAGGTGACCTGGATGAACGTTATGGGGCTGCCATGTTATGAAGAGTGACTGACATTTAAACAAGCAGTGCTCACCCATCCTATAAAAGGTTCATAGGATAACACAGACTTTATCAGGATTTTTCCAGTGTCTCGTTGTCGCACAATGGCGTGGCTTCACAGTCATTTGGTCCAGCCGATGAGATTTGACTCATCTTTCATCAAACGGATAATGCGATGCCAACCAAGAACAGATGACACTGAGTACTGGAATCAGTCCTTGATGAGCTGAAGCGCATTTACACAGAGGATCTTTTGCAGTCTAATTAGGTCACAGTGTGTGTGTATATATGTGTCAAAAGTGACAGTTAATCTGCAAGAATTCATGCATTTGTCCATGTGTTTCAGGTATTATTAATCATTTCATTTTAGGGTTAGGTAATTGTTAGGGTTTAGCAGTAAGTAGTAGTTAATGGTTGAGGTAATAATCAATAAATCTCCAGGAAAATGAATGTGAGTCTATTTATTACCTCTTTAGGAAGATTTCTGGCATAAACACGGTGAGGCAGAACCTAATTTCTGAGAAACTGTTTAAATTCAGAGCTACATTTTGAATCGTGCTCAGTGATAATGCTTTGTTTCCACTGCAAACCAACAATCCGTGGTGACTTCTGTAAACCACTGTCGCCAGATTGGTGCAGGGTGGGTTCCCTTTTGATTGACAGCGTCAAGGTGATAAACTTTCTCTCTCTTGACCTCCTGACCTTTTCATTGCATGGAATGTCTTTTGTTGTTGGTTTTTTTTTGTTTTGTTTTTTTTCAACAGTGGAAATACTTTGGAGGGGTGGTCAGGTGACGTAATATCACAGAGAAGCAAAGATATCCATGCATCCCCTTATTTCCTTTAACATTGTTCCTGTGTCCTAGCAATCAAAGTAGACAGCCAAAATAAGAGCGTGGGTGCAGTTTGTGTGTCTGTGTGTGTATGTGTGAAGCTCTAAAAGGTCATGGATAATGGTGTTTGTTTGCGTCAGGTGTCCTCTGAGATTCAAAGTCACACACACACACACAAACATATAGTGGAACTCACTGGCCTTTCTTACTGTGTATGATCTAAGAAAACCGGTTTCATTTAAAGCAATGACCTTTTAATTGAGTGTGTGTGTGCGTGTGTGGTGTTCACATACAGTTCCTTTATTTCTTGGAACAATGCCCTGATTCAAAATCAAGTTTTCTGTGATTTAAGAAAGAAAGAAAGTTTCACCAAAAACAAAGACTAATTGTAGCAAACCATTTGTCAGTCAAAACAACCCACAATGGTTGCTGCATCGGTTTGTTCTGTTGTTTAGCTTCTCTCCAAAAATCTAATGATTTATTCTCTGGCACAATTCTGTGACCAGAAACAAATACCACTCAAAATGTGTCTTATGTAACGCGCATATATATATAAATATATATATTTTTTTTTTTTTAACAAAACAGAAATCAGAACAGTTTGTGCTTCTCTTTTTTTTAGTCAACAGCCCAAAAATGCTCAACCCTGAGCTAAATCACTTTGCACAGAATAGAGAGCACGTCCTCCTACTAAGTGGTGGGAGGTTCCAAACACCAAAATAATAACAGAAATGACTCTTACACCAATGATACACGGCCAAATAAAACTGACACCATTGCTGCACCATTGCTTACTACAATATAATGTACAGTATAAACGTGACATGTATATATAAAGATTATACATACCTCATAGTTATCTGTGTTAGTTATTGCCACTTTTCCTTTTAGTGCCAGGTCAACTATAAAGATTTGTGAGGAATTTAGTGCTCTGTCATTTTTTTTGCTTATTTATAGAAGGTCTTTTAATATTCTCTTTTATTTTTATTTCATCTTCCAAGTACAGAAATGCTCTAAGCTGCATTAGAAACATTAGCTGCAAAATCATTGGGTGTTCAGTGTGGGGAGATCGAGTTGTTAAAAAGGCCAAAAAACATTATTAACGATCACATAATGATCATATACTGGCATCTGAGCTCAAGTTCCCGCCCTCAGGTCGCTGGTTTTCTCTTGCCCCCAGTGCAGTACTAGTCAATATTTTGTTCCCTCAGCTATCAGACGACTACGCTCAGATCGGGGTCAATTTTACTATTTCTTTGTCCCTGTTGTCTGACGCCGAATGCCTTGTTGTGGTGTATGTTTGTATGTGAGAACAGATGATTGTGTTGAAATTGTCCTTCTGGAACCAATACATTCTTTCTAAATCTGAATCTGTCACTCACATCAGTCTAAGAAAGAAGAAAGAGTGAAAGTGAGTCTGAGATGAGATAACATCATCTTTCTGAGGCACACCTGGGCCCACTGACACCGGAGCCCCTCCTGTAACTACTGCCAGCTCATATTACATCACACAAAAGGTGGGTTTGCAGGAAACCCAAGTGTTGCAGCACTCGCGGATGGGAGCGGACATCAATTACTCCTTATTGATGGTAATCAGTGCAGTCATTATGAAGGGTAGATCGTCTGTTTCAGTGTGCAGTTGTTGCCAAAGCTGTTACATTTACCATTTATATCACATTTTTACATTACAAAGTAGATTTTACACCCACTATATACTATATATAAGTGTACTACATATATACATCATCTCTATGTATGCATGCCTGTGATCGCCTCTCTTAGCTGTGACTTCAACAAATGAAATAAGTATTTTCTCTGAGCGTCAGATGAGAAAGCTGAGACGACATGTGCACGGCAAACACGAAGCTGTAGAGCCAGCAGACCGTGAACTTAGCTCTCAGGCAAGAGATCAATCATCTGGTTTGACATGAGCGCGAATGAGCACATTGTGCTCAATGTCTAAGTGTTCCTTTAAGATGTGCTACCATGCACCGTCGCTTTCACGCTCAGAAGGCAAACTGTAACACGAGAGGAGCTGAGTCAGCAGCACTCATTAATCCCACTCCTGCACAGCTTTTCTTTCTTTTGTTAATCATAATATTCTATGCTGATAGTTTTCCAGACATCACACTGCTCAGGGAAAGTGCAACGCATGGATGTGTTGCAACTGTGACACATCCTGGGTTTGGAGTTCACTATGATTGTGAAACAGAGGTGAATTGTGTGTGTGTGTGTGTATGAGTAGCCCGAGGCTGTGTTTCTACTGTGTCTCACTGTGCCACACCCTCAGGTCCCCGTGTGTTTGTTTCCCCTCGTGTACCTGGAGCTGTACCTTTAAGAACAAGTACAGGGCTGTGGCTCGGGCGAGTCCGGGCGCTGCCTTTTCTACATGCATGTGTGTCAGAGAAATGTGCTTTTACAGTCGTGGCTCTGCTTTAGCACCTGAGGGAGGGTTTTTTTCCCCCCTTTTCTTTTTCTTTTTTACGCTTCCATTATGTTAAAACGCTGCACTCAGATTAGATTGACCACTCTATTCCCAATTTTGTTGAGAGATCATTGAAATAATAACATTATTCATAATAACTAACAGTACTATACTGGTTCATTTGATAGGATTTTTAATTTGAGGTTAGCTTCTGATTTGAATCCCTCACACTGGTCAATCTTCATCAATTATGCCCATATTGTGCTTATTTGGGGTTGAACACTGATTACATGACCTCCAATATTTGACCTCTGCCAGGAGGTATATGTTTTCGCTGTCGTTTGTCTGTCTGACTGACTCTAAAAGTCGGATGTGGATGAAATTTTCAGGAAATGTCCGCAATGGGACCAGGAACGACTGATTAAAGTTTGGGTGTGATCCGTACACGCTGTGCGCCGGCATGGTGTATTTTGTAGGCACTGAGCTGCCTTGGTGGAGGTCTGCGCTCTCTGAGTGCTTTTCTAGCTAATATTTTGCTCTACCTTTATACTTCCTGATATTTATAATGCATGCTTACTACTTATTACTTTGTTTTACTCTCTATCCCACACATGTCCCTGTTGTATATATATAACATAATATTTAATGGTTGTGGAGGAGAAGAACACCAGAACAGACAGGGATCTGTGCCTGGATGTCAAACAGAGGAAGTGACACACACACACACACACACACACACACACACACACACACACACACACACACACACACACACACACACACACACACACACACACACACACACACACACACTCAGCTAACACACTCTGCTGTTCTTATCAGTGAGTCCTGTTTGTGACCACCTGATGACAGAGCCATACATCACTGCGATACAGGAGTGTAGTAACCACTGTCTGATCTGGACAGGGCGGGGAACAGGTCCACAGTATGTCTAGGTGTATTTTTTAATTAGCATTTAGTTTATCAACACATCTGCCAACTATGTGATCGAGTCCTAAAACGCTGCACCTGATTTTTTTCCAACGACAGAATCTCAAACAAATCAAACGAGGGTTTTATGAAAACACTGATCCTTACTGGAGCTATTTCCTATTGACGGCGACTTAAGCCAAAAACAGACCTGCATAAGCACCACATTCTCCCTGTGACCTTTTCCCTTTGCTGCATTCCCCCCTCTTTCACCATGTTTTCTTCTTCCTTTGACACTGTACTGTATGTGGGCAGCTTCTCTCTACCCGCGGCCCTTGTCTGTGTGTCCTCCTCTGTCTCCATGTGCAGACAAAGCCGGTGTTGTGTTCTGAAATGCTGTGTTGCGAGGACAATCTTTGGCTCAGCGCCTAATGGAATGCCTTGAAAACCATCGAGTGAGTGGGAATCTGCTAATGTGCCCAGTCCAGTCTGATCCTGGTCCGTTCTCCAGCCGCTTCTGGTTCTTCTGTGACTCATCTAATGAGTCATTAGAGAAGATACAGGCCCTGTGGCGATGGCATGTTATGATCTGAAGCTGAGAGCACCTGAAAAATTGTAGAAAGATTCTAAATTCTGAGTCATTTCTAGCAATGGGGGGGTTCTGGGCTGTGGCTTGTAGAGGCTAATTCTATTTTCTCTGTTCTTTATGTTTAAAATGATTGTCTACCTCACACTCAGGCGTTTGTGCCAATATCTCTGACAAAAAAACCCTACTTCAAATATTTTCCCAGCTAGTGGAACTTAACATGTGTTTTCCACTAGCCAGATTACCAGATTACACTGGTGACGAACCTCTTTCTTTTTGAGTAAATTGTTGTTTTATGCTGCCAAATCACATTTTATGCTCCATTTTAAACTTTTTAACTCTTTCTTTCTCCATGTTGTATTATTCCATACTCTGTTATAATTGGGTTTTTGTATAAATTGATTGGGAATCAATTGTAAAGCCCATTTAGTTGCCCATGTATGGAAAAAAATCAGCATGAATTCTGACTTTTTTTTCCCCTCAGAACTCTGACATTTTGCTCAGAATTCAGATTTTTCAAAAGAAAATAACGTTTTTGTCAATTTTCTTAACAATTAAAGCAACAGACAAACGCATAATAAAAATAAATAAATAAATAGCAATAAATAAAAATCAGCATTCAGATTTCTTTTTCCCAGAATCCATGTCGTTTTATTATTATTATTATTATTTTTCATGTGGACTTCCATACCCTTGTGTATGAAAAGTGCTATACAAATAAAGTTGCCTTGATTTTGTCTGTAACCTGTGTGTGTGTGTGTGTGTGTGTGTGTGGGGGGGGGGGTTGTGTGTGTGTGTGTGTGTGTGTGTGTGTGTGTGTGTGTGTGTGTGTGTGTGTGTGTGTGTGTGTGTGTGTGTGTGTGTGTGTGAAGACAGAGCAGTGAGGGAGGGGCAGCTGTGTGTAGTGTGTGTAGTGAGTGAGTGAGTGCACCACTCTCCCAACCAGACTAGTTAGTGTGTGTCTGCGACTCCTTCACTGAGGTCTCACCTTTCCGCAGCACCAGGGACTTTGTGTGTGTCTCTGTCTGTTGTGTGTTTTATTTTGTTTTATTTTTGTGTGTGTGTGTGTGTGCTGTGTCTCATGGAGGCCAAACTTACCTGTGGACCGTGGCTGCTCGTCCTCCTCCTCCTCCTGGGATGTGGGCGACTGTGGGCTTTCAACCTGGACACCGAAAATTACCAGAGGAAGAACGGGGACCGCGGCAGTCTTTTCGGCTTCTCCATGGCCATGCACCGGCAACTCGAACCGGAGGATAAGCGAATGTAAGGAGCGGGGATTTTTATTGTGAAGGGGAGTTCAGTGAGGCCTCGCCTCGCTTGTAATGTCTTTAAAATAACTATCGTAACCGTGTAATTAAAATGTCACGGCGGCGCAGGCCACTGTAAGGTCATTATGGGCTGTTAGAGCTGCAACACGATATGACAAAAGTCCCCAGTTTAAACACAGATAAAGGTGAAACGGCACAAACACAGTCATTAGAGGTCAGGTGTGTCGCAGGTACTTTTAAAGCAGTAACTGTCCTTCACACAGTAACTTTATACAACTCTACTATACTTCAAATATAACCGCTGTGCCTTTAAACAGAGCACTTTTCCTTGTTTTCCCTCATTCTAAGTTACCTATTTGTAAGCTAGTTGGTCCACCATAGTGTTTTTTCCTCTTCTACACTTCTATTCCTCTCTTCTCCTTTGCCCACTCTCTTCCCAAAGTGTTTTTAAATGAGGGCATTTTTAAATTGACCAAAACATTCCCTTGAATCATTGTTGGCGTTTTTATGGGCACTGATTCAGAGGGATTTGTCACTCCGCATAAAGGCTGAATGCCATAAATTGGTCACTGGTTTGAATAGCCCAAATACAAACTGACCTGAGACCAGAGGAGTCAAATTCCTGAATCTGGGAAGCTGTTTGAAGCAGGGATGGCTCATACCACTTGTGTGTGTGTGTGTGTGTGTGTGTGTGTGTGTGTGTGTGTGTGTGTGTGTGTGTGTGTGTGTCAGAGACAATACTGTTATCACAGATTTGAATTTCTATGCTGATATCACTCTTTTTGGCTGTTTTTAAAACTTGTACTAATGCGCTAATGGATTTACCACCTTGGTAAAACAGTGCTTTGAAGAGAAACATCTGTAGTTACAGCACATTGTCTGAATTTAGTGAAGCATTTGCCTCATATTTATGGTTTATGGATCGGATTTGACTTTTTCACTTTTTATATCTGAATCAGATATGTGTATTAGCCAGAATCGGATGTTGGGTATCGTATAAAGATAAAACTACATAATCCAGATACAGAAATAAGGGGTGGGTCAAAATATCGATTTGGTAATATATAGGCGTCATTCCTTGTGCAATACGATAATCGATACACCAGATACACCATAAATCAATGCACTCTAATGTAAACAGTTTGTCCAGTTTCACTTAACGGGCATTGCTACTTCACGTCTCCTCACGGTGGCGCTGCTCAAATGGGAAAAGGACGTTACCCTGGCTGAGGAAGTGAGAGTTATAACAGCAGGACAATGGTGGAGAAAGCTACGTTAAGAAATGCTCCATCCACGTTCAATAAATAGATAAATCCTGCACTTTTTAACTTTTCATGGACTTTTGGTTTTCTTCGGTTAGACGGATATCGTGATGTATAGCTACGTGGTTGTCTTGCGAAATATCGATTATCACAGAATCGTTTTATCGTGATATTATTTGTATCGTGGATCCATGTGTCCCGTATCGGAGAGCCGGAAGCAGCCTCCGGTTAAAATAAGCTGATAGATGTACTAATAATATCCGATGTAGGGTCTAGACTTAACTCAACATTTTCAGTCAGGGTAATTTTGTATTTTTTAAATCTCATTCATGCATTAGTATGCGGAGTCTTTTCATGTTGTCTAATGTGTTAATGATTTTGTTTGGCTAAGACCTGAAGGTTACATGGTGGTTATTTATCCCCTGCAAGAGATTCTTGTTAAGCATCCCTAATTCTTTCTGCATAGAGGTCAGACACAGTTCTTAATCTTATGTACAAATACAAGAAACAAGAACACTTGTTTGCTCTGACCTGGAAAACACCAAATGCTGGTGTTGATATTGTAGAGACTGAGCTGCATTTGTAGATCAACAGAAAATGAATCAGTGTGGATAATGAGTTCATTAAGGAATTTTAAGCCATGCTTGGTGTAACCACCAAGCACTTTTAATACGTCAGATGTTACTTGTTTTCAATTTTAATGTGCATTTCTTCCTCTTCATTGTGACCTTAAATTGGCCACTCTAATAATCAGTGATATGAGAATGTAATTTGAATGAACATCTCAGACAGGACTTCAGGACTTCAGGACAGGAGTTTGTTTACATTTTTATTCTTTATATAATAAGTGATCATAACGATCACATCATCTGTTGTCAAAATGCAAAATGATGTGAAGTATGAACCTAATTTCCCAATTATTAGATTTAAATACAAATTAAAGGTAAATTAATTGTAGTTAGTTTAAGGTTAGGGTTGGGCATTAACTGGTTATGATTAAGGTTTTGGATAAGGTTTTGGTTAGGCTGTCCAAACAAAGGGAAGCCAATGCAGAGTCCTAACAAGTATAGCTGTTAAAACCTGTGTGTGTACACACATGGACAGGCTCCTGTTTGGTGTGAGTTAATGGTGCTGTGGCTGAGAGAACTGAGGTGTTGCCTTGTATAGGTCATCTGTGAGTGACATGAAGCTATTTACTGCTAACCATAGATAGATAGATAGATAGATAGATAGATAGATAGATAGATAGATAGATAGATAGATAGATAGATAGATAGATAGATAGATAGATAGATAGATAGATAGATAGATGGATAGATAGATAGTTAGATAGGGTTATACATTTTCAACATGTGTTTTGGTGTTATCTTTAACACGTGTGTCCCATGTGTGTCTCTTCTCTGCAGGGTGTGCACCATAAGTCACAATTCTTTTGCCAGACTTGCTTGCCAAGTTTTCTTCAGACTTAATATCTTCGACTGTCTTTCGTGCCCTACAGGGCTGAGTGTTGTACATACTTGAACGTGAGGGCAGGACCTGGTGTGTGTGTGTGTGTGTGTGTGTGTGTGTGTGTGTGTGTGTGTGTGTGTGTTGGGGTGTGTGTGTGTGTGTGTGTGTGTGTGTGTGTGTGTGTGTGTGTGTGTGTGTCCATGAATGTGTAGCATTTCATCATCGATAATAATTGTGTGGAGAGAGCAGAGCCGGAGGAGGAGGCCGACAGAGTTCAGGGACGTTTAAGATCTTGAAAGGGAGAAAGAGATTAAAGCTGAAAGTCTGTGTGTTTCTGTTTGTGAAACAAAATGCAGCAAGAACATGAAGTGATGTAGAGATATTTAGCATGTTAGTTTTCAGATTCCAAAAATGATAAAGGAGTGTGGACTGCAGGGCTTAATACTGAGGTCAGCTCTTTATGTGAGTGTTGATAGTCTCTATATAGAGTCTCAGGTTAGTTAAAGGTCCCGTATTTTGCTAAATCAATCTTTTAATGATTTAAATTCTTATATTTGGGACTCTGGAGGTCCTATCAGACTGCAAAGTGTGAAAAAAGATGACTCACTCATGTATTTGTGGTCCTCCTCAGTCTAAGTATAGGAGATAAAACATGCGATGTTGACTTCCGTGGAAGAGTGCTGGCGAGGGCAACGGCAACCTGAAAAGCGGAAATCTGCAAAGTCTGTGAAAAGTTATATTCTTGGCTCCACAGTGCAGCACAGAGTCCTACACAAACTTCCAGCCTCAGAGGATTTATCTGTCCAGTGGATACATGTTATATATGACGGCAATGTGCCTGCTAGAGCCTGCAAATGATCACTTTTCCAAATGCTAACTGCTGTTAGCTCCCAGTAGCCTCTGGGGCTCATGTCATTTCCTGTCCCTTAAGTTTCGTTTTACTTTTTTTTAAGGTGGACCTGAAGAGATACTACTAAACGGAGCGTTCTGAACAGGGCTATTTTGACAGGATGATTGAACTGCTGTGGTGCTTCATCTTTATGTTATTTTGACCAAAGCATGTCACGGACATGCTCATTAGGACACCAGGGAACTAGGTAATTCGGAGAAATATGGTATAATATGACCCCTATAAGGTTATCCAACATCAAAGAAAGAAACAAAAGAACTGAAGAAAAGAAAGAGGTGATGGCTGAAAGAATGAAGAGGAACATAAATCAGTTAACATCTGGGCAGTACATTTTTTCAATCAGCAGACTCGAGCCTGGCAGACTGATGGAGAGAGAAGTTGGGTAACACATGGCATGAACCTGCATGGATCTGCAACCCATTTAGACTTAAAATTGATGGGGTGGCACTAGGTTGTTGCTAAGCAATGGGCTGTGTCATGGCTGGCAGCCAGTTTCTGCTTATAAAACAACACAATACACCTTTCAATGAGATGCCTCTGCATAGAGTGTCTCCCTGTGTGTCCGAGTGTACAGTATGTGTGTCATTACTACACACATGCCCATAAACACACTCTCTCCCACTCTGTTTGTCTTACTCCTCCCTTTTACCAAGCCTGTGCGTTGTCACTTCCTCCATTGGTGGTAAATGATTAAATCAAGAGTTGAGTCACAGTCAGTGGAGCAGCAGGTCACTCATATCACAGTGATAGTTCCAGACACACCATGTCAGAACTTAAGTGTCTAATAACAGAAAAAAAAAAACCACTACTACTACTACTACTTATAATAATAATGATGCATAGTATTAAATGTCCAGTGTGTAAGAATTAGTGACATCTCAAGATGAGACTGAATATTCTTTCAAATAGAGAACTTTGGTGGTCTTCTTCTATGGTGGTTTAAATGATCACGTTCCACTTAACATGCATAATGTTATTATTATTATTATTACTATAATAATAGCTCATACGAAATACTTGATACTTTCAACCTGTAGAAGCAGTTATTTCCCCCCCTTTAAAATTAAGTTTATAAGTTTCTTGCATTCTCCGGGTGTGTTCTGATAAAGTGATTGAGAAATTATACTGTATGGTCATCGGTATCATTGCAACACATCTAATGGTGGCCTAAAACAACCTTCACATGTGAACAGACAGGAGCGACAGTGTCTCACACAGTGTGCAACATGGTATTTACTATTTTACCATCACATGGTTGATAATTCAACTGACACCCTGTCTCTATGGATAGTGTTTATGTACGTATACAGTATGGGCTTCTATCCCCTATTTGAAGCATTGACTCAATTGATCTAGACCCTAGCTTTTTCTGTTAGTGCGAAAACACGGCGTCTGCTCAGTGTAGCGGTGCACATAGAGGAGGAGAGTTTGCCCTAAATGGGTGGGGAATGACCTTGCAAATTATAGTGCTGTGGTTTGAGACACAAGGCCAAACCAATCCAGTGGTTAAAACAGGATAAACAGTGTGCGCTTGTCCATCACTCATAAGATGTGTGTTTCTGTTTCTGATGACTTCTTTTCCTGCAGAATATTGTACGAGGCAAATCAATATCATATTGTCTCGCTGTTTCCTTCAAAACAAATCTTAACTATTAACGACAGAGGCTGTGGGTAACCTTGTGGAAACAAGCCGTATCTTTGCATGTCACAAAAACAGATTTATGTCCTTTGCTAATCCCTATCATGCCTGCTCAATCGGAATATAATGATTTACACTCTGAAACGTTGAAATCTCCTCCCTTATGCATTTCGTGTGGTGCGGCGCTTCTTGTGGAGGTCTACGCTGCAAACATGCTGATCTGCACTGTGGCTGTGACTCCTCACTCTGACTGTACACTGTGTATCTGTGTCTGCTTTGTATTCCAGCTAAAAATGGCTTAACTTAAGGTCATCGGTCAGATGGAGATAGGTCATTGGACAGACAAAGCAGAGCAAAGAGAGAGACTTTGCCACTCTACAGGAAAATGTGTTACTAAACACGTTTTAAACACAAATTTGAATGTTTAAAAAGGGTAAAACATTTGTCAACATAAAAAGTCATTCTTGCAAAAATCAAGCAAGTCCAGTCATATAGATATAGTGGATGAAGATCATCTCCCAGATATTCCACATTTAAACATGCTTAAAAAAGACAGTCATTGTGAACTGCTAGAGTTTTATCTGTAACAGGAACACTGTGTTACTAATACAATACAAGGCCTGCTTCATGGTCCCAACAACATTAATTTAAAACATTAGGCTAAAAAACCCTTTCATAACCAGCTTTTCACCAACCAAGATGTTAGCGTTACATTAAAATAGCAACCAACTGACTTCCTGTCTTACCTTCCTTTGTGGGAATTGAAGTGTCGAAGGGAATTCAACACAGTGGTGTTGGCGTCGCTTGGTTGCCAGGTTTGTGCACAATTCTGCAAAAGCAGACGCCCATGTTTTCCATGTTTCAAAAACAAATTGTCACAGTAACTCCTCAATATTTGAGAAAATATAATTATTCCTATCCAGTCAAAGTCATTTCGAAGTCGAGTTGTTATTTTTTCACATATTCTCAGCCACTATTTTCTGACAAATATAATGTGCACTTTAAATAATGGCATCCTTGATTTGATTTACCCTGGGAACTGGGTACCAATCATCAAGGCCTGGATGTGGCATTTTCCCTTTCACTTTTATTCACAAAGGCAACCTGTGTGTGCTTGTCTGTGTCCAGGACATCCAGTTTGGTGGCATATGTGTGTGTGTGTGTTTATGAGCATGTGAATGTGGCTGCTGTGTGACCCAGTAGACTGGAATGTATTATAATGTGGAACTATAATGAGGAAATACCACAGTGTTTCTCATTCAGTTTCCCAGATGACAGAAACATTTAAGCATCTTTCATGGTGTGCCTTTCACTGAGCTGCCATTTGTTGTTTGATTAAATCCATCCATGTGTGTGTGTGTGTGTGCAGGTTGCTGGTTGGTGCCCCAAAAGCGAGATCACTCCCAGGTCAAACATCTGATCCGACAGGAGGGCTCTACAGCTGTGACATGAGCTCCTCCTCCACTGGCTGCACCAGAATTAACTTTGATAATGATGGTGAGTTAATAAGCCTTTGGCTACTTCAGTTAAGTTTTGTATAAAAGTCACTAAAAGTGTCCTATTATATGTCTTTCCTCTGTGTTTGTGAAGAGGATACAAAAAGAGAAAGCAAAAAAGACCAGTGGATGGGAGTGACCGTTAGCAGTCAGGGACCAGGAGGGAAGATTCTGGTAAGGCTGCACATATTTGTATCTGACCGTGCCTTATGACAATATTATTAAACTATCCAGATATTTCCCTTTAAATCAACAGAAATGTTCAAACCAAGCCAATGGAAAACATTAATGTTTAAAATTGTTATTTTTAAATAACAATTTAATTGGACACTCTAAATTGACAGTAGGTATGAGAGTCGATGTTTGTTGGCACAGCTCCCCCCACGAAACTCCACTTGTTAGTGATAATAAAATTGTGTGTATTTTTGCTTTGTTTAAACCAGCCGGGTATATGATTATTCTGAGCTTTTTTCCCTCTGGAGAAAGCACATTAATGACACCTCTGTTCAAATGCAGAACTTTAAAAAATGAAAAAACATAAAACAGGATACTCAGCCAGTAAAACAAGAAGAAAATGATACACCATTGTGTGACTCTTTCCCTGCTAGACCTGTGCCCATCGATACCAGCGCCGGGCCAACACTGGCACAGACATCGAATCCCGTGACATAATCGGACGCTGCTATGTGCTGAGTCAGAACTTGGAAATTGATGAGCGATCGAGTGAAGATGGAGGTGGCTGGCACTTCTGTGAGAGTCGACTCAGAGGCCATGAGATGTTCGGCTCCTGCCAGCAGGGCCTCTCTGCCACGTTTGACAAGGACTATCGTTACCTCATCTTTGCAGCTCCTGGGGCATACAGCTGGAAAGGTAGTCTAGTGTGTCTGTGTGCGGGTGCTGGGGTTATATATTAAAAACTGTCCTAAATCAAATCTTTATTTATTCATTAATCGTGTCTTGTCTTTGCTCCTCTATTTCAGGTGTGGTACGCATGGAACAAAAAAATGAAACCTTACTATTAGCCGGCGAATATGATGACGGTCCTTATGAGACAGGTGATGAGAGAGAGAAGGACCCGAATCTAGTTCCTGCTCCTCCCAACAGCTACCTGGGTAAAATACTCAATCAGCACAATTGTTTAAGCTCCTACAAAGTAGAGGATTCAAGTATGCATTGATAGTCATCCTTGGCTCATGTCAGTAAGTATTCCTTTGTCTCTTATTTTTCAGGCTTCTCTCTAGACACCGGAAAGAGTTTGACCACGAAGGGTGAGCTGATTGTGGTGGCAGGAGCTCCGAGGGCGGACCACAGCGGAACAGTGGTGCTGCTGAAGCAAGGTACCTCACGCACCATCTTGGTGAAAGAGCACGTCCTGGAAGGGGAGGGGCTGGCCTCGTCTTTCGGTTATGATTTGACTGTCGTGGATTTCAATGGGGACGGGTGAGTGACGTAGGCTGATTGACATACACAAAAAAGGCTTGTCGTCGGCGTGTTTTTCGTGAAACGCTGTGATGCTGTGGTTTATTAGCTGGCAGGATATAGTGGTGGGAGCACCGCAGTACTTTGAGAAGGATGGAGAAATCGGTGGAGCTGTCTATGTCTACATCAACAAAGGAGGAAAGTGGAACAAAGTCACACCAATCAGAATTGATGGAGCCATGAACTCCATGTTCGGCCTGGCTGTGGAAAACCTGGGGGACATGAATTTGGATGGTTTCCAGGGTGAGCATTCTCTTTTACATATGTATATATATATATATATATATATATATATATATATATATATATATATATATATATATATCATATCATATCATATCATATCATATCATATCATATCATATCATATCATATCATATTTGATACAGCAGGTCACAATGCTCAAATGCACAATGCACAACCCTTTTTTTTCTTGAACAAAAAATACACAAACAAATCCAACAAAAACAATGCAGCAATGGAACTGGCAGGGTGGAAGTCTGGAAGACATAACATTTCAGTTATCTGTACTAATTTTGCGGTTCACAACTTTTTTATTTTGAGTGATGATTGGCTTGAAAACAGTTCACACAAAGATGCACACTGCATTTCTCACAGTACACATGGGCAGTGGCCTAAGCAGTGCTTGCATCTCTGTTGGGTTTCCCATAATTTTATACATTGGGTTTTTCAGGGAAAAAAATTGTCACACTGCTCATGTGGAGGGCTCAAAAACTCATGTATCTCACTGATATGTTTGGCGTTATAGGGTTAAACCTGGAATGGAACCCTAATGAATGTTTACCCTAAGACTTTTGCACAGTACTGTACACTGTACACTGTCGCGTTGTAAAAAAACACACAAAAACACAGAAATGGTTCTTTTGTGACAGACTTTGCAGTGGGAGCTCCTTATGACGACGATGAAGCAGGGAAAGTTTACATCTACGGCGGATCGGCAACAGTACCCGGCTCTATAAAGCATGTTCAGGTACAGTATTTTATACTTTATACTAATTTTCATTTTGTCATACAGGGTTGTTAAGTTGAGGAAATATAGCAATGGGAGTTGTATAAAAGGAGGTATTGTTGGCAAAAGAATTGAATACAAACTATCAGACCATAAACCCGCCGCATACAAGATAGGTTAATACTTTTTGTGCTTGGCTGTAGGAGTTGTACGGCAAACCTTTCGGAGTGAAGCAGTTTGGCTACTCTTTGGCAGGCAACATGGACTTGGATGAGAACTTCTTCCCCGACCTGGCTGTCGGATCCCTCTCAGACTCTGTCTTTGTCTTCAAGTAAGTAAAGTGACGCATTTATCCAACCAAAATGGCTCATCTTGTTTACTGAGATGCTCACTGCGTTTGGTCTTCCCAGAGCCCGTCCCGTCATTAGCATAAAGAAAGAAATCAAGATCACGCCAAAGGAAGTTAACCTCAGCAACAAGAACTGTGCCAGCGGCTTCTGGTAGGTTTTGGCTCTTGTGTCAAATCGGAAAGACTTTAAATGTCTCAACATCAACTGGAACTACCACATATTTTACTTTTTTTTTTACTGTTATGGGCATATATTGACATTAAACTTTTCTTTATTTCCAGCATGGATATTGACGCGTGCTTCACCTATACCACCAGCCACAAGAGCTATGCTCCCAAACTGAGTAAGCTTTCTTTATAAAAGCTACATTTAAGCTTCATTATGTTGTAACAAAAAAACATATTCATGCACACTATCCAGAATTATTATTATACTGAGGAAGGTGAGAATTTCCTTTTACGTCATTTATTTCTACTACTTTTAGGGTGGGCTTTGATTCCCAAAGACAATTTTTTTCGACATCAATTTTATGAAATCTTTTTCAACCAAAACAATTCTTCAGTTTTAGTTGTGCTGATCAACTTTAAGCAACTTTTCTGTTATTCCTTGCACTATCAAGTGCTTTGGTAAATTTGTCTCTATTTTTAAAGCTGCAACTAACGATTATTTTTTCGATCGTTTGGTCCAAATGATTAATGTTAAAAAACATTTTTTAAAATGTTGATCAGTGTTTGTCAAACCTGGAAATGACGATGTTCTTGAATGTCTTGTTTGGTCCACAAACCAAAATGATTCAGTTCTTAATGATTTTTTTTTTGTGTGGAGCAAAGAAACAAAGAAAATATTCACATTTAAGAAGCTAAAACAATCAGAAATCTTGTTTTAATCGTGAAAAACGCTTCAAACCGATTAATCGATTATCAGTTAACGATTAATTTAGAAATCGATTAATTGTTTCATCTATACTCATCATATCAACATTTGTAAAATAAACACCAACTGTTGAAAACACAACATAGGCACGCACACACACACACATCTACATGTCTTTATCACATTGTGGGGACCACATTCGGGACCGGGCATAATGTCCCCAAAAGGAAAAATGTCCCCATAAAAAAGGTGTTTTGCCAGGGGTGGTCCAAACAAGCATAGAAAGACAAGAGCACATCCACACACAGACACACACACGTCAAGCCCTGTCTCACGACACATTTTTTAAATATTGGATGCCACCAAAGTATCGATGTTTGACACCCAGTCTAAACTTTGGTTGATACCACACAAATATGGGGGCAGCTGTGGCTTAATGGTTAGGGCTTCGAGCTCGAGACCGGAAGGTAGCTGGTTCAATCCCCGACCAGTCCGCAGCTGAAGTGCTGTTGAGCAAGGCACCTAACCCCCTCACTGCTCCCCGAGCGCCGCTCACTGGCATGGCAGCTCACTGCGCTGGGTTACATGTTCTACACCTCACTGTGTGCTGTGTGTGTTCACTAACTCACTGCAGAATTGAATTTCCCCTTGCGGGACTTAAAGGGTTCTTAATCTATATTGAAGTTTCATGCTCAGTTCTACTCATATGTGATGTTTTTTTGTTTGTTCTCTCAAGCGGTGGCGTACGCCCTGGAGGCAGATGCTGAGCACAGGGCGCGCACTCGCATTTCTCGGGCAAACTTCCTGGACGCTTCTGGCACAGAAAAGGGTTACCAATCCAAAGGCACTCTCGTCTTGAACACCAAAGGAACCAAACAGTGTGTTAAACGTCGGCTTTCCATCAAGGTAGTTTCTCCTTCTGGAAAATGTCTCCATTTTCTCTCTTGAACACTGTGACTTGTGTGTGGGTATATAACGCTAGTCTGATGTTATCGTCCCACAGGATAACATTAAAGACAAGCTGCATGGCATCGCCATCAACATGTCTGTGAACATCATGGATGCCAAACGAAGTCGCAGGCAGAGCTCAGCTCCTCTATCGCCTGTGCTTGATAGCAATGACCCACCCATGGCTGAAACAGTGGTGTGTATACATGATACTGAGTTAAACAACATTTAATTGGTGATTCATATTTTATATATATATATATATATATATATATATATATATATGAGGATTAACATTGTGGTAGTACCATTATTTTTTATTATTTTTTATGCAATGTTTGTGGTAATAAGTTGATGATATTACAGTAATACATACTTTTTCCATTCCACTTTTTCCAATGTGTTACTATTTTATTGGCACACAGCAGCTGTCACTGTGTGATCCTCTTGTGTGTGTGTGTGTGTGTGTTTGTAGGTGCAATTTCGGAAGGAGGGTTGTGGTGATGACAACGAGTGCAATAGCAACTTGAAGTTGGATTATCGCTACGGCCGCATGTCTGACGTCGACAAATTTGTCCCGCTAGAACTGTAAGAGGGTAAAGTCAATCGCATGCAATTCAACACCTTTTTTATCTGTTGTTGACGTTGGAGATGTGTTGTGTATGCTCGTGGACTGAGATAGTACTGTGAATCTTTTAAAGGTCCCATATTATGCAAAATCAACTTTTTAATAATTTTAATACTGTAATATAAAGTCTTACCCTTATCTCCTCTTTAGAATTGGAGACATGGAAGTTGTTATCTTTGTTCTTTGCAGTTTGTTGTTCCTAAAGTTCAAACTGAACTGGGAAAGAAAGCTTTTAATTTTTCGGCATCTGATACTTCAACTTCTTGTCCGTAAAATACGCGAGAGTGCTGGCGAGGGCAACGGTATCCGAAAAACCAGAAGTCTGTAAAACGTTCTATTATTGGCTCCACAGTGCAGCACAGAGTTCTATACAAACGTCCAGCCTCAGAGGATTTATCTGTCCAGTGGATGTTATATATGACGGCAATGTGCCTGCTAGAGTCTGCAAATGATCACTTTTCCAAATGCTGACTGCTGTTAGCTCCCAGTAGCCTCTGTGGCTGATGTCATTTCCTGTCTCTTAAGTTTCGTTTTACCTTTTTTTAAGGTGGACCTAAACAGATACTACTAGCGTTCTGAACAGGGCTGTTTTGGCAGGATGATTGAACTGCTGTGGTGCTTCATCCTAATGGTATTTTGACCAAAGCATGTCACAGACATATTCATTAGGACACCAGGGAACTTACTTGGAGAAATAGGGTATAATATGACCCCTTTAAGGCTCTGCTGAAGACTTTTAATCCACGCCTCTCTTGTAAAAGTGATCCTTCATCTCAGTGGGATCAACTTAGTTAAATAAAGGCTAAACACACATACTTGTTTTTCATGTGTATCTGAATATTTTCTTTCATGCATTCCGTGTTTGAAGGGAGAACGGCGTGCCCCTGATCTCGCTCAACAACCAGGACATCGTCTTGGAGGTCAAAGTAACCAACCTCGAGGGAGACGACGCACACGAAGCCTCTTTGATTGCCACTTTCCCACGCTCACTGACCTACTCTCGTCACAGTGTTCCGCCTGGTGTAAGTTTAAGGTCTTTCAATGACAAGCGTCACACACACACACACAATCTGTTGATCTGACGAAGACTTGTTATCAATTGTAGGAGCGATCTATAAGCTGTAACATCAACAAAGACGGTTCTAAGATTGACTGTGACCTTGGAAACCCCTTCAGACGTAACGCAGAGGTGAGAGAAAATCACCCTTTGGTCCTTTGGTTTACTGTACCTCCTCTGCACAACTGCCACTGTTAATACTGAACAATTGTGTTTGTGCATGTGTAGGCGACCATCTACATTATTTTGACTACATCGGGGATCTCTCTGAGCACTACTGAACTGGAGATAGATCTTGAGTTTGAGACGTAAGTATATTGAAATCCTGGAGCACAAATTGACATATTTAACAATTTATCTTGCACTTTGAAGCTCTAGTGCGTAAGCTTTTGACATAAATGACTGTCCGCTACAGTTACGTCATCGCTCGATTAGTTCAAACAATGCTTTTTAGGCCTACAAGCTCTCTCACTTTCTTTGTTTCTTAGTATAGCAGTGTATGACAATGACTGATGAAGGCAAGATGGAAGCACAGAGAGTTTCTGAGCTGCTCGAGAATGTCTTTCAGATAGTTTGGTTATTGATCAACAGATGCACTCCTGGATAAACTTATGCACCTATACTTATGTGATCTGACAGTACAAGCATCCAGAAGAACACCGGTCCGGTCAAAGCAAAGGCAAAGGTGGCCATCATGTTGCAGCTGTCTGTATCAGGGTAAGAAACACACGCACGCACGCACGCACGCACGCACGCACGCACGCACACACACACAGACATACTTATACAGCCACACAAATAATTATGCCACTAATGGTGCGTTTGTGTCTGTCCAGTCAAATCCAGCCGTCTCAGGTCTACTTTACAGGACAGTCCAAAGGTGAGGCCAAGAAGACTGAGAGTGACATTGGCAGTGCCATCACACATCAGTTCAGAGTGAGTACAAACTAACTGCTTCTCTGAACTTCACAGATTGAATGTTTACTTAAATGTGCTTCAGTATTATAATGATTACTTTCTCAGCTAAGGCGGAAAACGCTTGCTTGTTTTTTTATTTTTTAACAGATAATCAACCTGGGAAAGAGCTTGGCAGATTTCGGAAACGCTGACCTCAACATCAGGTGGCCAAAGCTGACAGACAAGGACAATGGGCTGCTCTACCTGATGAAGATCAGCTCCACGGGAGTGGACCAACTCGCCTGCAGTCCTAAAAACGAGATCAACCATCTCAACCTGGTCAGTGTGAGAAAATCACTTCGTTGTGTGACAGCCTCTTCATCAGCAGGATTACCTTGACAGAGCAGAAAACCCAACCAAAAATCTTATTTCGACACATAATACAGAGGTGGGAGCAAACTGAATGAGCAGAATGTACTTTTATTTGAAGGAACCAAGTCGCATCAGATCAAGAAGATCAGTCGGAAGCTCCCATGGAGGTGAAGAGGGCACCATTGCTCGTTATAAGTCAAAGAAATCAGTAACTCTGGTAAATACACACAAACAAAAGCTCTTTTATTCTATAAATATGACATTAATATTCTATTTTTTACAATGTTTTATGTGAATTTGCAACCAGTAATGGAGGAATCTTGTTGTGCCTTCTTTGTTTGTTAGTCCTGTGAAGATGGGGCCAAGTGTGTGACAATAACGTGCCCGCTGCGGGGCCTGGAAAGAAATGCAGTCATCAACGTACACTCGCGCCTCTGGAACAGCACCTTGGCTGCGGTAACGATATGTTTTTAATTCCTCTATCACACCAGAGTTGGTGCTCGCTTGAACAGAGTAGTAATGGTAGATTGGTAATTTAAATGTTCTCTTTCAGTAGTGTAAAGAATGTGTCAATTATGTTTTAATTCATGATTTTTAACTTAACCTTCAACATGTAGGCAAATAATTAAGCAGAGTGTTTTGAGTTTAATATATATACAATGATCATTTCAACAAATGAATAGCCTTTTTTAGTGTTTGATTACTCTCGGCACCATCAGCATCATTGTCTCCCGTTTTTCTTTGCACAGGATTTTGAATCGTTTCATCATGTGGAAGTGATAGTGAAGGCCTTCCTGCATGTCAACAGCGCAACAAAGAACACGTTTCTTCAAAACGCAGAGACGCAGGTAAACACGACGGTCCAGGACCATGTAGATATCTTCAGTTGACGATAATTACAGATGAACTTACTTGAATTATGACTAGTCATAATGATTTTGTAGA
The DNA here is from genome assembly GCF_963457635.1 of Microchirus variegatus. Taxonomy (NCBI): domain Eukaryota; kingdom Metazoa; phylum Chordata; class Actinopteri; order Pleuronectiformes; family Soleidae; genus Microchirus; species Microchirus variegatus. The sequence continues at coordinate 13,604,628 of NC_139806.1, forward strand.
TATCTGAAACCAGAATGAGATATCTACAATTCAGTGTCATTCTGACGAGTAAATACGGAATTGCTGATATCTGTAACTAGTTTTGTGTAGTTTTGACTAGTAGGAGTGACATTGTAGATATGAGCAGTGAGTAACCTGTTAAAACTGCTGATGATGCTCAGGCTTTGACAGGGATGCCATTCACAGACATGAAAGATCTTCTCAGTTAACAATGACGTTCTGCTGCTGTATTGTTTCACAGGTGAAGATGACGATTTTCCCAGATACGCGCTCGGCTCGGTATGGAGGAGTGCCATGGTGGATCATTGTGCTGACCATCCTTTTCCTGCTGCTGCTATTGGGCCTCCTGGCCTTCCTCCTCTGGAAGGTAAGAGTGAGAGATCCACGACCAGGACACAGGCACTGCCCCGGCCGTGGAATACCTGCATACTTTGTTGCATCTAGTTTAATTTAAATTTAAGGCACCACTTGTAGGTAAACGTTACATCACATGCTAACAGTTTGCCTCTCCTCAGTGTGGAGTCTTCGGAAAAAAGAATAAAGAGGAGCAACCAGAAAAAGAGACACTGACTTCATAAAAACACTGACTGCATAAAAACAGAGAGAGGGTAAAATGACCTCACCTGACCTGGCTTGAATGAATCAAACTTCCTTTTCTGCTCCTTGTTTTGCTGCAGAAGCACTTCTTTCTGGTTCACAGTGGCTTTTAATATTATACAGAATGACTGGTTCAGATGTTCAAACATGATTACCTGTGTGCATCATTAGTTTACCTGCATGACCAGGGGAGGTGATGAGTTATTATTTAAATGGGGCTTTTTTTTTGCTTGATCAGTTGATCTTAAGCTCTTTTTCTTTCTCCTGCTCTTTTTCCTTTAAAACATGTTCCCTTTCTTTAAGAGGAGCCCTCTGTCTTTCTGCACATCTATGATTTGAAGAGTCTCTGCATCTTGGCTCTTGCCTGTGAAAACAAAACTGATGACAACTCACCAACTTCCTTTTGCTTTTTTCTAAAACTTTCTTTTCTCATTGTTTCTCAAAGTATTGATTTTCTCTCCCCCCCCTTTCTCACCCGCAGTGTGGCTTTTTTAAGCGTGCCAAATATGAAGACAAGGTCCCCAGTTACAGTGAAGTTTGGATCAAACACGAGGACAGAGCAGTCGATTCTGGGAACGGTAACTGGGAAAACCTGGAAAAGAAGCCATGGGTGACAACCTGGCATGACAACGACTCTTTTTCTTAAAAGCCAAGGAAATCTGACTCCACACTGATTTTTTTTTTACCGATTTTTCCTGTGCTGCCTTTGCCTAACTCAATTGTAAATATACATTTTTTTTTTTAAACTAAAACAATTTAAAAGGGAAAAAAATACTTTTGTAAAACTAAATGATCAAATATTCTGCTTCAGTGGCTGATTTGATCTCTGTTTGTATGAATCACTGGAGAAAGGAGGAGGAGAGCTGTAGTTTCAGCTTTGGCGCTTGTGTACAATACATTTAGTGAGGACTGGGGTAGAGAAAGTGGAAGAGTACAGTTTCTGCATTATTTTTGTATATTTTTTGGAAAATGTTTTGTATTTATTCTTTGAGTAGTTTGTTACATGCTCCACAGGCCAAAGAGTCATGCAATTCACACATGGGTGACTATAAATGCAATATTAGAAAACAAAACTATCAAAATAAAATCCCACTGCTGCATAGTCATCGGTTCATCAAATTGTTTAAGTCGTGCTCAAGGTGCACTTTATGAATGAACTCCAGTTTTTAAAAACTTGGTTTGTAAACTCATCTTTTTAATGAACCTTCTCTAAATTTGGATAGGAACAAACAGTCTCTTGAATAAATTGTTTGTCGAAGTTTTTGTCTTATGTTGTTTTTCCTTTAACCAAAAGAAAACAGGGTTAGTGTTCCCTAAAATATTTTAACAAGCTTAGAAACTCGGCATGTGTGTAAGGTGTACATTCAGCAAAAACTTTAAAGTGGGATGATTTAAATCATTATTTATTAATACATTTTAAAAAGCATTTAAAGCAAGTGCGTGCTTCAAACGAGCACATTGTTAAATAATTCTAAGAATTTTAAGTTCATAAAACCAAACGGTAAACAGAAATTCTCTCACACACACTTTAGAACAGACATTAAAAAAGCGATGGGAGAACAATCAGTGATGTTTTCCGGTCTATTTCAGACTGCAAACACTGCCCCCTGCTGGTGTTGAACGCAGTGCCAGTTTGTCTTTATAAGAGAGACTCAGTTCTTATGGTTTTAACACCGTGCCCAACATCTTTCACAGACCTCTCCGTCGCCATCCTCGCTTTATCTTTCCGCTCGTTCTCCTTGTCCAAAACGTAGTCCTTCTCTTTCCGTTTCTCTTCTTTCAGCCACTTCTCTCCTTTCCTCTGTTCCTTCTCCTCCCTCTTTTTCATCTCCTTGAGCTTTTTCTTGAGCGCAGACCGGTCGTTTTGAATGCACACGCCCAGAGCCTGGTGTTGGTGAACAAAACGTGTAAAGTTATACAAGAACTGCAATTATTAAATATTTCCACATAATGGCAAAATCAAAAAGCCAAAGTTTATTCTCAGTGATGTGGGACGCTAAGGCCAAGAATAAGCTTGTATCTCACCTCCTTTAACACAACATCGACCTTATTGCTGTGTAAAATTTTTTACAGATTGCTCACAGCTTCACTCTCAGTAGTGGCAGAGAAAATATGATTCTTTACGTTGATTATTATTTGGGAAACAAACACTGTTCCTCCTCCCACAGTCCAAACACCGGTTCATTTGACCCTCATTGACCATAGGTGTGAGTGAGAGAGTAAACGGTTGTTTATCAATCAGTGCTGGTCTGTAAAACCAGCAGTTGCATGCATTTCAAAGCCAAAATAGAGCTGAATTCAGATTTTAACTAGAAAAGCACTCTGAGAGCACAACCCTCCACCATGCAGCTCAGTGCCTACAAAACACACCCTGTTGTAACCAGTGATAGCGTCTACGGATCACGGCCAAAGTTTAGATCACTTGTTCCTGGTTCCATTGCGGACATTTCCTGAAAATTTAATACAAATCCCACTTTTCGAGTTATGTTGCTAACTAACAGACAGACAAACAAACTCCGGTGAAAACATATACCTCCTTGGCAGAGGTCAAGAACATAAAAATGTAAGAAAATGAACAAAATACACATGAAGGACTTGGGCCAAATGTGATCACAAGTGCTCACCTTGAGCTTCTCATTGTCCATGTTGAGCAGCTGTCTCCCGTCCACTCCTCTGGCGGCAAACTCAGACATATACTGGTGCATGCCGATGGCCGTCAGCCACAGACACACCTGCTGGTTATCCCACTGCAGCACCGGTCGACTCTGCCACTGGTTGTTGTTATTGGTGGGAACTGGGTCGTCGTCCAACGTCTGACAGGAGACGGTTGCCGTAAGACGACAAGGGGAATAAAAAAAAAAAAAGAGTCACATGGAGAAGAAAGTGTAATTAAAGAAGTGAGTGGCCAGGGAGGAAGGAAACTACAGGACAAAGAGTGCTCCATGGGGAGATGAGGAAACAAAAAAGGAACTAAGGGGACGGTCTCACCTCAGTGGAGGAAAAAGTGAAAGTGTGAGAGTGTCCAGAAAGGGAGTGATCAGAGGAACGGCCCACACTGGAGCTGCCCACTGGAGAGCCAATACTCTAGAAATCAAGATGATTTACTGTGTGAGATATCTATCAGGGAGTCAAAGGAGGGGATGGATATCATGCAGAAAGATCCATGTGGCCAATTTGAAACCTTGATACTTTTCTTACCCGATCTCTTCTGCCAGTGGTGGTCAGGTACGGCAAGCTGCTGCTGGACATCGACCGGAGCCTCTCCCTGCCTCGCTCCTCCTCCTTCTCTCTCCCCCTTTCTCCGAACCAGGGAAAGGGCAAGCAAGAAGGCATGGAGGTGACCGAGTCTGATGGAGACACTCCCGTGGGCTCGTCCAACAGGTCTCCACATGACCCCGTGCTGAAAAACCAACGGTCACGTTTGGATTAATAATAGGCGAAACCGAGAAAAACTTCAATAAAGCCACAGATAGGGAAATAATCTGCTTATTTATTGTTTCGTTCACAGTCTGCGTGAGTGAGATCACACCTGTTGGTGGAGCGTCTGCTGCGTTTCTCACTTTTCCTTTTGCTAATGGATTTGCGAAGGCCACTGAAAACAAAACAGAGACGATGTGTAAGACCAACAAAATCATTGTCCATTCTCGACGTGCAAGAACTTTGCCATTGCTGAAAGGATTTATTGATCTAAATCTAGGGAAGAGAGGAAAAAAAAAAAATAACACTGCACCTGAAGTCGGGAAATTTCTTTTTGGACTTCCTGGAAGCGGATGATTTGCACGGCGGCGGAGTGACATCGGTGATATAGATTGGGGGAGTGAAATTGGATATGGTCTGAGGAGTGAGGGCGGAGAACGAGGCGATACTGGACAAGTCGCTTCTACTGCTCCTTTGTACGTCTGTGGGAGCAGACTGTGGTTTCTGGACTTCATCTTCCTAAAAGAAGAAAAAGGAGAAGGGTTTAAGTTTTTAAAAAAGCAGCTCCTACGGTGGCGTTACTAAATGCTCCCTCTACTGCACCTGTTTTTTAAAGCTCTCTCTCAGTTTGTCTCGTGACGGTGGGTGGCGCTTAGATTTCTGGGCCAAGTGAGCTCTGGCTATGTGAGCGCTGGAGTCCAAGCGTATTGTATCAGGGACAGGAACATTCCAGTCTGGACCTGAGAAAGAGTTTCACTGGGCTTGGTTAAAAAGCACATTTTGATAAAATAGTCCTCTCTCTGGTAGAACTGTGTCAGTAAACGTGGCTTCATACTCATGACAGAAGAGTCCACACAGTGGTTCTTCCTTTCAGCAGAAGGCTCGTTGTTCTCTATCTGTGCCACCTGCAACAAAAACAATGTATTAAAAAAAAAGAGAGAGAGTGAGACAGAAGGCTCGGTGAATCGGTTCAGGGTCGAGAGGTCAACCTTCACCTTCATTTGCAGCCTTTCAAACGCATCTTTGTGCTGCTCATCTCTCTCCTCCATCTCTCTCATCAAATCTGCCTCTCTTCTCTCCATCTCCTCCTCCCTGAAAAGCATTTATTAAAAACTTGAAAGATGGAAAAGTGTTTATTTTAAAAACCAAGGAAATGCACTTCTAGTGTATCTACATTGTCTAATAAAATAAAATAAAATAAAATAAAACCCAGATGGATTTGATAAAATACCTGCTCTGGTATTCTCTCACCAGCCTCTTAGCTTTACTGTATTTGATCTCCAGGCTTTCTGATTGGCTCTGGGTATCAGCCAGTCGCTGGCTCACCACCCTGCACAGCGTCTGGGCTTCTTGCCAATACCTGAGATATAATAGACATCAAAAAGGCAAGGTTCAGTAATATATATATATATATATTTTTTTTTCATAATTGTTCTCAACGTGCTCGTCTTATTTTAGCTCCCACCATCTTTCCACGTTTGTGTACTTATGTAAAATCACATCAACAATGACAACATTCACTTTGTAAGGCTGAACAATGATCGTAAAATGGGCGTCAAATTAGCATTTTAGATTAAATATCGTCCTGACCTATACACACACACACACACACATTCTACAGATTGAAGAAAACATCTTTGTTCCTCACAAATATCACACAGTAACCATTTTATATACATTATTGAAATGAAGATGAGAATAAGTGCATAAAAAAAAAACATTCTCTCCGATATTGCGGCCACATTCTGGCCAAAAAAAGAATGCCACATATTTTCCAACTAGGTTCAGCCCTACTTTTATGTGCATGAAACAATTTTTTTTTTACTTTTCTAGTTTTTCAGCCTTCTCCTCTCCATCCTCTGCCCTCTGCTCCAGCTCAGCCTTCTGACTCTCCCAGCTCACCTGCTGCTCCTCCCACACCTTTAACTGGGAAACACAGCGATGTCAATAAGTACCACATTTTTTTCTTTATTTCCACAAAAACTACTCTTACAGTAACAGAATAAGTGGATGTGTACAGTTCTCTTTCATCAGGACTTCAGATACGTGGTTTTATTATCCATGAAAGGCAGCTCTTGGACTGAGATACTTCAGCCAACCCAGTTATGTCGCCGTGGTGACTGCTTCAAGGCAAAGGCAGTAAAGAAGGGCTGACTTGGGACAATTGTTGGAACGCGGCCCCGCGTCCTTATAACGGCACACCGAGCCAACGCAGACTCAGTTAAATGGGTCAGACTGTTCCAAATGGGGATGCAAATGTGGGAGTACAGTTACTTGTGTGTGTGTGTGTGTGTGTGTGTGTGTGTGTGTGTGTGTGTGTGTGTGTGTGTGTGTGTGCGTGTGCGTGTGCGAGAGAGAGAGAGAGATCTCAATCTCAGCAGAGTGACCTACCTTTTCTCTCACGTGGTGAAGTTGGGCTGTTTTGCTTTGCAGTTTCGACAGAAGCTACAGCGAAAATAAGGCAAGAAGGGAAATGTACAGCGGATTGTTTTGGGGCTACTTAAATTTATCTTCATATTCATGTTAATGAAATCATCAGGTTAGCGTCAGTACCTGCTGGTACTTGATGCAGAGTTGGTGGCTGTCCAGCCATGAGAGAGAAGACATGTCCTCTTCTTCCTCCTCTTCCTCCTCTTCTTCCTCCTGTTCAGTGATGGAGTCCCTCTCGTCAGTGTCCTCATCTTCGCCTGCCGTTTCGCTCTTCATATACAAAACACAAAGTGAACAAGGAGGGAAAACCTCTCGGAGTTCCAAACAACTCCCAAAAAGTTCCACTCCCCTGCAGGAAAACCCACCTTTCTGGATAACTTGTCCATTTCCAGGCTCTCGTTGATCAGCCGCGCCACCTCGCTCTCCACCCCTTCTTTCTCTCGACCAATCAGAAACCTGAGACGGAAATCAATTACAGCTGTGAGCAAACACTAATTAGCCTAATGACTAAATAAACACAGGTGTTCACTGGTGACACTGATGATGGCGTTGCAGCCCAGTAAGGCAGCTAAATGGAATTCAGAGTGTTCTTTTGGAGGATCAATCCAGAAGTAGAACTTAATTATAAAGATAATTTAGTAATTAAAGAATCTGGTATTAAAAACTGCACACACATTAATACAGAGACTGGTGACGAAAGCATGGCTTACAGACTAAACACTACAGTATTCTTAGGAAAAAGGATGTCTGTAATGTAAAAGTATAAACACCAATTTATCTCACATTGTAATTTTAATGTCGCTGACGAGTTGGACATTGCATTATAAAAGGAAAACAACAAAATGCCAGTCCAAAAATGAATGCTGCATCAATTTATCCAAATCTCATAAATCACCAAACACCTAAATCTCATATTCCAATGACCAATAGAAGACTATATAGACGTGATTTATACTTACTTGACAACGCCCGACGTATTCTTAAGGACCGTGGCTGCGAACAGCTGGGAGACGCCGACCAAACTCACCCCATCCACGTCCACGATCTGGTCATTCACTTGAATCCTAAAGATGCATAGTAGAATAATACAGAGAATGTCACGCCGTCATCAGAGTCCAACACCAAACACCAGACCGTGATGCCGAGATGCACCTTCCGTCCTTCTGCGTGGCACCTCCTTCAGTTACCGTCTTGACAAAGATTCCCAGTTTTTCCAGTCCCTGGTCAGCTCCTACGCCCATTCCTATGATACTGATGCCCAGACCCTCGTGTCCTGGAGGGGAAAAAGATGGAAGAACTTCATCCTCACAACAACATTAGGAAAAAGACAAAATATGGGTGTCGAAAAGATGGAAAGTCCATCTTATGAGGAATTTACACTACCGTTCAAAGGTTTGGGGTCAACTATACAACTATTTTGTGTTTTCCATTAAAACTCACACTTTTATTCATCAAAAGAGTTGTAAAATGAATAGAAAATATAGTCAAGACATTGACAGCACTAGAAATAATGATTTTTATTCAAAATTATAATTTTGTCCTTCAAACTTTGCTTTGCACAAGGGTTTTCAAGGGTTTTCTAAACATCCAAAAGCCTTCTAACACGATTAGCAAACACAATGTACCATTAGAACACTGGAGAGATGGTTGCTGGAAATGGGCCTCTATACACCTATGTACATGTTCCATTAAAAAACAGACGTTTGCAGCTAGAAGAGTCGTTTACCACATTAACAATGTATAGAGTGTGTTTCTGATTCATTTAATGTTATATTCATTGAAAAAAAGTGTTTTTCCTTCAAAAATAAGGACATTTAAGTGACCCCAAACTGTTGAACAGGGAGAACATACCCTTTTTTATCTCCACTTGAAAGACGTCCATCCTGTCCACTCTCTTTTCCAGCTCGTACTCAGCTGAGGCAGCCACTGGGTCAATGTCCTCATTTTGTCTGTCATATTCCGCGTTGGAGTAGGTGCTGTACACCTGACAAGACAGTTAAACAAGAAGAGAAAAATCATCATCTTACTCTGATTTAAATTCAGGCCCAGTGAAAATACCATTTAACGTATTTCTAGTTGGTAGACGTGTAGAGCAGACTTTACTGAGAACCATCTGCAGCTATTGACCCAACAACACACTGTTTATGTTGGCAAATATACCAGTGTGAGTGCGAAAGAATCAGAGAGCTGGCAAATTTGAGCAAACTGTACAAAACGTGGCTTACTGATCGCAAAAAAAAACATCTCGGCGCACAAACACATCTCCCAAGTTGTCGTTTGACAACTGCCGCGTGCATCCAACAGGAATGTTTTTGTACGTCTATATCAAGAAAGCTCTGAGCCGAGTGCTGACAGGAGGAAACAAGTGAGATCTTGCCTTTTCTCCTCCCTCACTGGATCAGAAACATGGCTTTGGGCTAAAGCTTGTCTTATATTGGTTCAAGGAGCTGAAACTGACAGTCAAAAAACAATGTTTTATTTTCTGTACCTTGATTGGTGCTGTGGAGAACCTGACCCTCCTCTTTTCTCCCTCTGTGTCATCGCCATCCTGCGCCGGAACACCAGGAATTTCCTCATATTCCACTTGCAGTGCATTTCCAAAGTCTGCTTTCGGTGGTGGTGGTGTTGCATGTTCTGGCTGACACTGAGATTCTTTATCATTACACACAAAATCCTCGTTCTCAATCCCGCAGATTACTGCAGATCCCGTCTTGTCCTCCCTGCCGTCACCTTGTCCATCACTGCAACCTTTCCACGGCTCATGCTTGACCTCGTCATGCTCAGATCCACTTTCACACCGTTCCCTCTCTTGACCTTCTCTGCACCCTTGCTCTTCACCTTTACCATTCCCCTTCTCCTCTGTGACCTTGTCGACATCCTTCTCATCCATCACACCCTTCTCTTCACTTCCATCCCCTTCCTCCACTCTTACATCTATCTTTTTCTCGCCTTCTTCAGCCAACTTCGTCTCAGCTGGTGAAATGTACCCTCTGTCCTGCTCCTCCCTTTCACCCTCCCATTGTTCATCCACTTGCTGATACTTGTTTCTTCCACTTCCTCCGTCATCTTCAATCTCTTTTTGACACGACTTGCTCTGTTGCCCTTCTCCTGCTCTTGCTTCCACTGTAAAAGGTCCTGCTGCTCTTTCACTGCGCGCCTCTTCAAAGACATCATCGACAAGGGCCTCCACGCTTTCTCCAGCAGATTTGTTCGCGTTAATTTCCCGCTCATCCTGCAGCCATTCTTCCATCTCCTTTGGCTCTTTCTCCTCTTCGTTCCCATCACTTTCTGACGAGTCTGTGTTCACGTCAACAAGTTCTGCTCTCACTGGCTCAGGGGTTAAGCAGAATTCAGGATCAGTGCTTTCTGGCCCCTTCCCCTCTGCTTGTGTTCCTGTGGTTTCACCTGGTTTGTCAAGGTAAGAGGAACATTTAAGATGACTTGTCAGTGACGTGAGTGCAGTAACCTTAGCTGAGGAAACATTTGTGGATTTGTCTTCATCGAAGCCATTCTGCTTCCTTTGTCTGTTTGCCTCTTCCTCTTTTTCCACCCATGTCCGTCCTCCTCCGCAATCATCTCCATCCACTTTACCCTCTGCTATGCCCTTGCCTTCTCTGCCAATCACAGGTTTTAAAACTCCTCCATCCTCCATCACCTTGGTCTCAAACAGCCTCCGGGTCACAGTGAACTTCTGAGCCAGAGCGGCTCTGTCGATGTCTTTTATCTCGTCTGATCGAGAAGGTGTCCCTTCCACCGAGGATTCTGGAAGAGAAATGCTGCCCACCGTGTTCAGTACAGATGAGGAACTCATGACTGAACGTCTGGATCCAGCGTACGGTGAAGTTTGCGGCTGTAGGCTCGGATTTTGCGGCGAGAGGAGCGATGTGGATCCAGAACTCAGCAGAGGCCCACCATCTTGTTTCATCTGATTGCTGTCCATTTGGAGGAAGATGTTGTCTCTGATCTTGGTCCCTCTAGTGCTGTGAACCCTCCCTCTGCTCCCTGTGCTAGTATGGCACATTATGGGATCTGACAGGCTGGTTGGCAGCCTGTTTAGTTGCACAGCAGCTGCAGCTTTGGTTCCTTGTTGTAGACTGGTCCCGGTGTCAAATGAGCATTTAATGGCATGAAAGTCAGACTTGTAGGTTATCCTGTGAGGGGAGGCACTTCGGCCTTTGCTGTCTGTCCGCATCATTGGAGAATGGAGGCTCTCTGGAGTAAGGAAATACACTGGAGAGTTGAAGAGGAAGCTTTTCACAGGTAATTAAAGCACCTAGGCAAGTGTTGAGCAGGTAGATGATGTCTGAGGGTTTTGCTGGTGCAGTGGATGGTGGCAATAAGGCAATAATGAGCTGGTTAATAGGGCTGGTGAGTTTAAGAGGTTACTGCATTTGTGAGATGACGACATGTGACAAAGGCAAGCTCTTGGTCAGTGAACTTCATAGTCTTCAGGTAAACTTCTAGTATTTCACAGCAAAAGTCTCCTGGAAATACAGTGTGAGAAAAGTTTGTTGTTACACTTTGGCCATCGTTACTCTCTAATTTGAGATATAAATACAACCAAGACAATCAAATACATGTCAAACTACACATAGACATATATCCATACTTACAGAGCAACTGGAGGATTAAAGTTGCCAAAATACGAAACGCAGCAGGTATTTCGACGCAGGTATTTGTTTGCAGCAACGATGGTATATCCCGCGTGCTGCTTTTAGGTGCTGTCGGAAAACTAAGTGAAAGTATAGCAGCGTGGTAATGTCTAACAACACATTTGTCACAGACGATATACCATGATGTTACGCTGTTGCTCAAGTCTCAAAACGGCAATATATTTGCCAACTAATGCTGAAAAAAGTGTGGCTCAAACTACACAACAAGTAAATGTCAGTACAGGGGTTTACGACGGCATTTGAACGCAACGTATCTCACCAACCTGGGTTCTAGAGTATGCGCGCGCAGTTTAAAGGTCGAGGCTGTCAGGAGAGCATGGCCACCTGCTGAGTAAGGTACAATTAACCAATATAAGATAATATTTGAAGTCCAGCATTTCACGCACACCGTTTTTTTCCAAGTGCGAATTCTCTCTGTCTGGTCGCAGTCAGCCGGTGACGGCTCCCTCGCTGTGATAAACACCAGACAGATGGCGACTCATGTCACTAAATACTGTAAATGGATTAACCTCGCGTAATCCCGTGTAAACTACTCCACCAACTGACACACTGACGGATAGTGAGTGAGTAACCAGCACTGGAGCAAGATGTGTACTTTTGTACAAGTTGTTACGCTAGTAACGTGTTACTGGTCACCTTAGCCTATTTTTATCGCAGCAATATCATTAGCTTAAATTCAGTGGAAGCTAACGTCACCAGTGACGTCATCTATTACAACAAATACTGCATTCTTGTACTCCAAAATATTAATATGAAATATATAAATATAATATTAAAATACAAAATATTATATTGTTGGGCATTTGTCTAAATATTAACACTATATTCAACTGTATGTGCTCTTAGAAACTGAGGTTTACAGAGAATGGTCTATAAACATGAAAACATCCAGGGAACAGCGGTTCTCTGCATTGTTGGTGCCAGAGGTCAGAGGTCAATGGCCAGAGTATCAGAACACATCAAACATTAAGGCAGAGCTACAGCAGCTGAAGACCACACCTTTCTGCCACTGACTGTATATTTATGTACATTATGTACAGTATTTCAATATACACAATGTTATAAAACACGTTGAATAAAGTGTAGGGGTTGTAGCTTGAGCGATTGTCCAATTTATGAGAATCGCACACACACATGGACACTTAAACTTGTAAAGATGTTGCTCAAGATACAAAGGCGTTTGATATTCATATACCGTGCTTAACAAACTTTTTAGACCACCTGTCATAAAAACAGAAAATGTAAATATTTTAGAAATCTTTCAAAAACTTTTGATGTGAAAATGTTGGCAAATAATAAAATTAATTCAACTTTTTATACCAAAATTTGAGCCGACTCACTGGGTTCAAGTTATAGCATTTTAACCACTAAAACAAAATGTTTTGTTTCGGAATGCCAGTCAATAACTATAATTTGACATCTTAATCAATCAATAATATATTGTATTTTACAATTTTTTGGGTGAAACAGTGAATTTGAAAAGTCATGGATAGTCACATAATTATATTTTAGCATAAACATATATACGGGTAAAGAGCTTCTACATACTGGTGTATGAACCTTTACAGAAACATAAAATAAATATTTATATAATTACCAGTTCTGTTAATTTAGGGCAGCTGTGGCTTTGGGTGGTGGTCTAATAGATTGGTTAAGCACTGTATATATATATATATAGATATATAGATATCTAGTATATGCATGCACACACACACTGATGAGTCACAATATTAAAAAAGAGAACAGTTTTTTTTTTGTTTTTTTTTATCATTTTGTAATCTGATTGTATCTCTTACTACTATCAGACATGCAGATTACCTTACTTACCTTTACCTGTCTTTCAGCCTCAGTGCCGGCGCTGCCATCTGCTGTGAAAGCTGGTGATCACTGCCTCAAAGGTTCTCCTGGTGTCAGAGGTAAGCCTTGTGTAAATATTCACCTGTGTGCATGATGCCAGACCCCCTCACTATAAACGTGAGTGTACTGTATGCACGAGGTAAACATGAGCAGTGATGCAGCACCTGCTGTTGTATCTGCGTGTGCCTACCTGTGTATGTGTGTGTGAAGCCAGTGGGTGAGTCGGTGCAGTACCAAATGTCTGTCTGGGAAGCTAGCGTCTGTGGCAGATGGACTGGACTCGACTGGACTGGACTGATCCATGCAGAGCCAGAAAACGGTTCTGCTTGCTGTGACCTGGATCCGACTGGAGATCACTGTCCCAGGTGGCACTTGGACCTAGTTGATATAAATACTAACCAATCACAAAAACCCTCATCTCACTGAGGCTAACCAGGAGAAGAAAGAAAGGAAGGGGAGGGGAGGGAGGGAGGGAGGGAAGGAAAGTGAATTTAAGTAGGGATGTTAAATGAGGAGGGAGTGATGAAAGAGTCGGTTTTCATAGTGAATATATGGATGTTGAAGACAGCAAGAATGTTGAGAGAGAGGAGTAGATTGAGACAAAGGGAGAGAAATTTAACATGAATTGTTTGGAGCAGTGGAGATGTGAAATACCCAGGGGGAGGGGCTCATAGGAATTCAATGTTGTGTGAATGGAGTAAACAGTAAATTACACCTATGATAAGTGCTAACACCACATCCTTTCTGTAGTTTTAGGTGAGTAAGACAAAATATTGAGGGTGTGCTGTCATAATCTTCATCTCAAATTTCTCATCATGAGCAGCAGGTCACCTTGACACTGACGCTGGTTTTGCATTCTTTGTCTAGACTCTCGTAGATTTAATGCATTATGTCTGTCTGCTTAAATCATTATTAAATTATTCCAATTTTAACCATCACAACTAAATGCCCTTACCTAACACTTACTCTAACCTGACCTAAAACGAATTCTAACCCTAATCCCAAAACCAGGTCTTGATCCTCAAAAATGTCCCAACAAGTTAAAATGTCCTCACAAAGATAGATTGATCTGGACAATATTAGTCCACACAGCCTATTAAAGACATGCACACACACACACACACACACACACACACACACACACACACACACACACACACACACACACACACACACACACACACACACACACACACACACACACACTAATAGTCGTCATTACATAGTTTGTCCACTGGAGAGCACTGACGACTTTATTTTCCTCCATCTTTGAACTCTGGACTACCTCACTCACTCTGTATTCTCTCAGGCAAAAATTTTAAGGGATCTTGGTAAAGAATGTATTATTGGGGCCAAATTAGTGATTAAGTGTGTGTTAGTGTTCCTCACATGTATATGAACATTCATATGAAAATATTTAAACAGCTTTATGTCATGTGACAGCTTGACTTGAAACTAATGCTTAGAGGAACAGGGCATGTGTCTTTGAACTTGGTTGTAGTACTTTTAATATTTTACATGGATATTTGATTCTTTTCAGGCTTTCTTTGATATTTATATATTTTTTAAATGATGTATTTTTAGTTACTTCCATTTAATGTGACCCACTGATTCCAAACTACTACAGATTCTGTGTTATTTTAAGACATTACTACATTTATGATGTCAGTTTAAGAGGAAAGGACGATCAGCTGTCTGTGTGTGTGCGTGTGGGTGTGTATTTTATTAGGCTGCTATTAGGTTATGACCCATATGGTTATCTTGTTCATTCAGCCATATGTAGCATTTCCAGCTTGACTGGGCAATTGTGAAGCAATCGTCTGAATATTGAAGCACATGTTGACACATCTGAATAGGATGAAGTAATTCAAATGAGCACAATACTGCAATAAGTCTGTGAATAAGTCTGATGTGTCGTTTTGAACTGGCATTTTTAAAATCTTAAATGTTGATAACTCTGGTAGATCTTTATATACGTATTTGCAAAGTCTGTGTTTTAAATTATATTTTGTGTTGAAGTATATTCTGGTGGAGGATAAAGCGGTAGACGATGGATAGATGGAGTTGAATTATATTTGCTGTCAAATTCGATGCTCTTATGTTATTTATAATTTATATTTTATTATTATTCTAAAGATTGTGTGACAACACTGACACACATACGCTTTCATCTTAACAATAGACATCCAAGACCTGCGCAGTCACCTGCCAGTGTTATGTGCCTCTTCACACAGATGCAGTCAGGGAAGCATAAACATCCACATGCACATTATCTCAACAGGTGCATTCACACACTGTAATTTACCTGATGGAGTAGAACTAATACCTTTTTATAAGTTCAATTGTGTGCCTCATTCTTCACGTTACAGTAAAACCCTTGCTCTCCTCTTTCGGTCTGTCCCGCTTGGAGTTTCCGGAACATTCTTTGACCACAGTCTACTATATCCCCAATTTCCTGCTTTGACTGCCGTTCCCTGCCTCTCATCATCTGCTCCCTCCCCTCTTTCTTCCGCCTGCTGCGGTGGCTGCAGATGTCCTGTTTACAGGCTACATCTCTGCTACTGCTGCTGCTGCTGCTGTTTTCTCCCTCTCATCTCTTGGGTTGAAAAAATTCTGCTTTGTTGCTGTTTACACACATTTCACATAGAATCCCTCAAGGTCACAGCAGCTGAATCTTGCACTGATATTTACATTTTAAATTTGTAGCCCTTGTCTCACCAAATCCCTTTAATCATTTCGGTATCTTGGTCAAGTATCCTATCATCCTCAAAATAAATAAATCATGTGCTGCTGTTTGATATTAGTCATGTTTGAATTATATGGTTAAACAAAACGTTTAATGACCACTGTCCTCACCATCATTTCTGATTCTCAAATGTAGAAATAATTTCTGTGTAAAAACACTGATGTACATTCACAAGTTTTTTGTAGATTAAATTAATACTTAATAATGTAATGGTCCATTAAATTTGCGAAAATGCAATTATAAAATCCAAGATGGTTGAGATGGTATGAAATGATACTTGGTAAAATTGCTTCCTGTTCCTATTCATAAAATAAGGAACTACTTGGTGATACTGGTTACATATTGCACTTTACACACATTTTCTGGAAGAGTAATGATAATGGTAACCCTAATACTTTGTGAACATCAGATATGGGTGGATGAAAAACACGTCACACAGACCATAGTGGACCTCTGTGGATACTGATGGTGATGGAATTATCCATGTCCAAGTGTCAACTTTGAATTTCTGAAAGCATGTTCAGGCTGGATTAGGAAAATTCACTGTAGGTGTAAATGTGAGAGTCAATTGTATTTTGTCTATGGTGACCTGTCCAGGGTGTACCCCTCCTTAAGGGACAGGAAATGACATCAGCCACAGAGGCTACTGGGAGCTAACAGCAGTTAGGATGTATCCACTGGACAGGTAAATCGTCTGAGGCTGGAAGTTTGTGTAGAACTCTGTGCTGCACTGTGGAGCCAAGAATAGAACTTTTCGCGGACTTACGGTTTTCGGATGCCGTTGCCAGCACTCTTGTGTGTTTTTACAGACAAAGCGGAGCTCCGCGAGACAACAATTTCAGGAATTTAGCGTATTGTGGCGTCCCAAGGAACACGGAAGTCAACATTGCGTGTTTCATCTCCTGTACATAGACTGAGGAGGACCACAAAAACATGAGTGACACCTCTTTTTTTCACACTTTGGTGACTGGTAGGGCCTCCAGAGTCTCAAATATAAGAATTAAAATGATTAAAAAGTTGATTTTGCATAATGTGGGACCTTTAAAATAATTATTCACACATGTTCAACTTCTGACAATGAACCATCCTAAAGTTACACACTGGGACTTTAAATATGAGCTAGTCCATCGCGAGTTTAACTTTGTAACTAATTACTACTGTCAGGTAATTGTTGAAAACATTATACACAATTGTGTGCCAGAACAATTACTTGAAAACGTTTATCCTAATCCTAATGAAGTATTTCTGTGAAGTATGAGCTGCAGTGTATTTGTGAGCCCTCCACTTGCCCTCAAAAAAGCCCACGCAGGCAGATCGAGTGACACAGTCTATCTGCATGAAGGCAGCATCAGCATCATCATCATCACCATCACGCTGTTAGTTGTGTGAGGGAGCACGAAGCAGAGGGGAGGGGAAGGGACGCAGTCATTCGGATTCATTAACGGGCACTGACAACCGGGAAGCCTCCCCCTGTAGCATCACTCACTTACACACATAAACACACACACACACGCACAAAACACCGGGAAGAAGATGGTCGCGGTGCGGGCGTCCCCGACTTCGTCCCCGTCAGCCGAGTGGATCTGCTGTCTGGACAAAAGGTGCGTGAATCCACTCCACAGCGCACGTCCACGCCGCGCATCCTCACATGCATGACTGTGTTTTCGCAACCTTTTTTCATTCATCCGCGTCAACGTGATTTATCGGAGCCGGCGATTCCTGCGTGTGCAGTATGTGTGTGTGTGCGTGTGTGCGCGCAACAATAGCCTGATACGTTCTTTTCCTTATGTGCAACATCTGAATGTGCCTTTGGGCATTTTGCGTGAGTTTAACATTCCTCCTCGAGCGATAATGAAAGCTACTGCGCATTAAAAAAAACAAAACCCTTCTTTTTGAAACCTCTGCTCTTTTATGTCAAAAAGGCGTTGGTGGCTTCGAGGTTCACTGAGATGTCTCTGCACTGCATGGGCTGTGGAAAAAATGGCTGATGAGACGCACATGGTTTATGTCTGTCTGCTTAAATCATTCAGCCTTACAGTTAAGAAATATTACCAAGGCGTATTTGTTATTGATCTGCCAGAAATAACACTGCTTATCCCCCCCTTCCCCTCCCCATTTTGCAAGCACACTGCAGCATGTGAGGCTGTAATTATCTGGTGTGACTGAGCAGAACAGTTTTAAAAAACTGATCTATTATTATTATTATTATGATTTTTAGAAACGACTCATCCTCATTTTACTTCAGGGTGTAACTGGTGTTTTTTTTTTTATTACAACATCTGGTTTTCAGCCATTTAGTTCACATAAAGGTCATATGCTGCTGCCAGCACACTGCTGAAAAAAAGAAAAACTTAACAAGAGAGGCCAATGATACACTAATTGCTGCTGGTAATGATATGATATAGCTCACACCTACGATGAAAAAAACTGATAGAAGACAAGTACCCCCACTGCTCCCACACCCACACATTCTCTACACACCTCACTATGACACATCCTTTTGTTACCATTGGCAACCAGAAGCTACCATCTTGTCTTCTCATCCTCACCTGTAATAAGACTGGATGCATGCAGTTCTCTTTTGTCATTCATAAATGTAGTTGCTAATAAGGAGTATTTTCATATATTCATCAGTTAATTTAGTCTATAAATGTAAGAAAGTAGTGATGAGATACATCCACACCAGCAAGTTGACACTATTTCTAAAAGAAATTATTTTATTCAAAGTGCAGCTAAAAACGCTCACTTTGCTGTCAAACTGATAACCACTTATTCACATTTGAGAAGCTGGAGCTACTACGCCACTTGAAATTGTGGGCAGCATTGTGCGTTTCCCACAAATACCTTTTCCATTTATTGAACAGAAAGAGGATGAAAGAATGTGTAAAGCTAACTTGCAGTGACAATAAGAGCAGGCCAAGTCGAAAGAGTAGAGCAGGCAGGATGTTATTGTAGAGCACTGAGACCTCCTCTGCTCTGCACCTATTATTCAATCAATATCAGTGGTTTGTGTGCATGTGTGTGTCTGTGTGTGTGTGTTTTGGGAGTGTGATGAATGGAAGATGGGGTGGGGGAGTAAGGTGAGAGAAAGACAGAGGTTAAGATACAACTCTCTGTGATATATCTGTCTTTGGATATTCTTAAGTGTGAGTGTGAAGTGTGTGAGATAGTATCTGCTTTTGTTTTATTTCAGTGTAGCCCCAGGCAGTTACCACCAGACAATCCAGTCAACACAAACACACACACAAACACACAGCTGTCCTCCTTTAATTTGAAGAGCCAAAGCAAAGCATAGTCCCGAACCTTAATCATAATGCATAACTCCAACCTAAACACACTTCAAGTCGTAGCCCTAAACCTGGTCTCCATGAGGACTGGTCCTGAGTAGGTCAGTATTTATGCAGGAAAATGTCCTAAAATACAAACACACACACACACACACACACACACACACACACACACACACACACACACACACACACACACACACACACACACACACACACACACACACACACACACACACAGCACCAGTCCAGATGCCCGTTGGCCAGTTTTAATGTCGCATCTCTGCAGGAAACTAAAGCACAGATCCCTGTGTGCAGCAAACATGAACATGAAGTCCAGGACAAAACCAGCAAGAGGAAAAACGCTCTTCACAGAATATGGGGGGTTATTTTGAGGCTGTAATATTTTGATGATCCATTTTCTTTTAAATGAGTAACCTGTAAAATGACCTGTGACTTGTGGTTAATGATGTTTTTAAACAGGATCTAAGGTTGTCAGTGCTGCAGACAGGTGCTCCGTGTGGACACAATTCAAGCGTTTCTGCTACAGTGACATATTAATTCATGTGCCAGCGAGGGGGGGAAATGTGTTTGTTTTGAGGCTGTCTGACATTTTGGTTCAGCCAATGATTTATTTGTGTGGAAACACTGAATTCTTCCAGATGGATTTCTCCTAAAATAATCCGGCAGAACATTCTGGTGTCTGTCGCATACTAAACGTGTTGATTTGTAAATCATTTATATTTACGTGTAAATGTCTTTTATTAGATATCTGTTGCAAATTTTAATACTAAGTTAATTGTGAAATATTTTTGATAATCGATTATTCAACAAAATCATTAAAATCAAAACAAAACAAGGCATTTAAGAACATCATCATTTGAAGGTTTGGTAAACCCTAATCAGCATTGTCTAACATTTTATGGACCAATAAAATGATTGAGAAAATAATCAACAGATGAATCAATTATGCAAATAATTGTTATTTGCCGCCTTAAAACCCTTTGTTGCGAGGACATTATGAGGACATATTTGCAGGTTCTCATATCTTTAAAGGGCATCGTGAGGGTTAAGTGTCTGTAGCTGTAGTTTGTGGCTGAAAGCTGAGATCTTTGCTGACATGGACATTGGGGGGGAGGGAGGTGAGGAACGAGAAGTCAAAGAGGAGAGAAGAGGGAGCAAGGGAGCTGCTCTCGGGTAGCATTTGTTGTACACCAACAGGCGACGCAGATTTCTCTGGACAGGCAGGGAGTGCACACAACTTCAAAAGAGGAAGAACAAGAAAACAAGGCTTCCACCAGGAAATCATAAATGACAGTTTTTCTTTGGACCATAGGTGAAAGGTGATGCTGGCATTACCCATTCAACCCCGCAGACTTAACCTCCCCGTCTCTCCCTGGCACAGTGTGTGTGTTCGCCTGTCTAAACCATTAACCCAGCTTACACTGGAATATATGAGGCAGTAGCTGGATGATGGGAGGATGAGTCACAGTATAAGAGATTGAGGGGGGTGTAAAAAAAAAGAAGAAGACCCGTCTGTAATCACAATGTGCAAATGCCAGATGTTATGAGATTGTACTAGCCATGGTGTCGCTGCCCCTTCAGTTGTAGTCGGCTTATATTGGACTACCTCTCAGCTACTGAGGAAATATTTGTTTATCACTGTACGCACATGTGCGTGAGTAAAGAGGGAGTCGCTGCTGCCTGTGAGCTTGCAAAGCAGAAATAAAAGGAACAATAATGGGATGATGTGTGAGGCCGTGTTAGTGGAATTGGGGCGAAACACACAATTTGTAATAGAGTAGAGAAAATGTATAGCTTCGGGAAGAAGTGAGATCATTTGTGCCTGAGTGTAATAGGCTAGACTTTAGAGAGGAGACAAAAGGATCAGAGAACTGTTTAGTGGAGGCAGACAAAGTATAGAGAGCTGGGAATGAGGGAAAAAACAAAGCTCTATCCCTTCTATGAAGGAAGGAGCTCATGGTGCGTTCAGTATTCTGTATGAACAAACATGGGGTGGGTGCTACTGGGCAGTTTGTGGGTTCGATTCCCGGCTCTGCTAGCCTACATGCCTGCATGTGTCCTTGAGCAAGACACTTAACCCTGCATTGCTCCTGACCACAGTGTGTGAATGGGTATGAAAGATGCGTGATAGGGTGAATGGGTGACTAGTGTAAAGTAGCTTTGAGTGGTCATCAAGACTATAAATACAGACCATTTAGATGCAAACTTTTGACATGATGCATTAACTAGCCCCTTAACCATCACACCTAAGTATACCTAACCCAAACCCTTACCCTTAAACGTCTTAACCCTGATAAAGCATGTTAAAGTTGTACAAAGATATAAATGCAGGTGTACACACAAACACACGTGTGACTCAGTAAAGCAAAGGGAAAAATAAGTGAATGAATTACTCATGTTTTTTGTTTTTTTTGCACCACCATATTGTGGAGCAGAACGTTTAAGCTCTCGGATCAGACTTGTGTGTGTGTGTTCTTTTGTCTGTGCACTCACATAGATTTCCACCAGTGACGTGCTACTGTGTGCTCGTATGAGAAAATAGCTGCAGCACAAATGAGATCTTATTCCAACACCCAATGGGAGGTCTGAGCCAAGCAAAGTAACGCCTGCAGCCCTCCACTGTTATCACTAAGACACCAGACGGAACAATGAAAAACAAGCAAACACACATGTACACAGCATTAGACAGTATATTTTTTATTTTATTTTTAACTCTGGGACAACACCATTGATTTTTGATGTTTTGATTGCAAAATAATGTTCTTTACTTTTAACCACCATCATACGTTTTTGATTGAGCATCATCAACACAGATGTGTCTGTTTAATACCGACTGTGATATCTACTGTGTGTGTTCTCCGTGCAGGCCCTCGGAGCGATCGGGAGAGGATGTGGACATTATTCTGACCCGACTTAGGGAGGTCAAAGCCTTTCAGAGGTTCCCGACGCCACTGTTACTGCAGATATGTGCCTGTGCCTTCTATGAATGTCTGGAGAAAGGCATAACATGTATGTACAGCAGTAAACACACACACACAATCTTAAATGACAGGATTTAGAAGCATGCTGCAGAATGTCTATGATGTCTTGTATAAAGCATTTAATTGTACCGTGTTCAGTCTAATTCACATTTCACATGTTATTTTAGAGGATCTTGTTCACACTGAAACTATAATTGTAAATCAGCCAGTTTTCTGGATTAGCAGTTTAGACTGATGGCCAAAAGTTGATCCCAGTAATCAAAGTAATTACCACAATTTTCCAAAATCCTTAATGTACTTAAAAAACCCAAACTGCATCTTTACATAGTCCATATATGCACATGCATAAACCCTGTGTTACATCAACACGTACTTTATACACATACATAAAATCATTTATATATGTGGCAGCATTTAATGCTACAAACTGAAATTTTTTGTGTTTGAATTATGAGAATGCTTAAGTCAAGGAAAGTCGTGTGCTTTGGATTAGTGGTACGAGAATTATGAAAGAATCGAGCTGCTAACAGATAACTGAATTTAATGTTTTGTTCATACCAGACTGAATGTGTTTGACGTGGTCCTACTCTGCTGTTTGCAGTGTTCCGACAGGGAGACATAGGCACCAGCTGGTATGCTGTTCTCTCTGGTTCTCTGGATGTCAAAGTGTCAGAAACAGCAAACCACCAGGTAACACTGAATTCATCTTCATGTTATCAAATCAAGTCAGAGTGGAGCTATGTACATAAGAACTCGTTCACATTCTGTGTTTTTCCTAAAAATCTAACAAATAGAACTGAACAAATGACAGATTGAATCATTAGTAATCCACTACTACTTCTGGATTTCTATCAAAACACAAAACTGCCAGGATTCAAACATCAGCACAAGTGCTCTTTGTGTAATAGAGTTTGTTCTGCATGCCTCTCTTTAATGCTGACTCTGTTTTACTACATTAACCCATGTTTTTCTACTTCAATATGTCAGAGCAAATCGTCCACAGCACAGAAAAGCAGCCCACTGAGAATTAAGCTTTCTGCTACACTTCTTATGCTCTATGTGTGGAAATAGGCTTATACTGTACAGTGTACACGTAGAGAAGAGAGAAAGGGATGGTAGCTTGTTTTTGTGAAAGACCGATAATCCCCTCTATTGTGAAATGTCATTTTCGTACAGTTTGTAGCCCTTAAGTGCCAACGCTGGCCTAGTTTCTGTGGCTATATTTAAAATGTCAGTTTTGACAGTGGAAAAGGTTTGTATAAATCAGTGTATGGTGTTATTATACTCACTGTGTTTGTTTGTGTGGTCTTGTATGTGTTGTGAGGACATTTGCCAGGACGTGGTCCTCATGGAGACCAAAAGCTCATCTGATTTCTGACTACTAGTAAGGTTTAGGGCTAAGATTTAAATTTTGATTAGGTTCAGTTTGGGATTAGGCATAATTGGTTATGGGTTAGGCTGCCCAAATAAATGGAAGTTAATCTGAGTCCTTATAAGTGTGTGTGTGTGTGTGTGTGTGTGTGTGTGTGTGTGTGTGTGTGTGTGTGTGTGTGTGTGTGTGTGTGTGTGTGTGTGTGTGTGTGTGTGTGTGTGTGTGTGTGTGTGTGTGTGTGTGTGTGTGTGTGTGTGTGTGTGTATTTGTGTGTGTGTATTTGTGTGTGTGTATTTGTGTGTATTGCATATCTCCAGTCTGCCCAAATAAATCCATCACCTTAAGGTGTTTTTCTTCCTGAACACTCTGTTTACCAGTTCCTCATATTTGAATTTATTTGCATGAATTATCATACATAAAACTGTCTACTCACCATGTCTATCCATGGCCATAAATGAAACATATTGCTGTGTGTATTACTACTGCAATTTCAGTGTGTAGTGTTTCAATATATCTCTATGAAAGAGTGCCATACTATAACTGACCATGACTCCTCTACGACAGCAGTGGTGTTAACAAGTGCACTGTGTTTGTGTTGCAGGATGCAGTCGCTATCTGTACACTGGGGATCGGGACAGCGTTTGGGGAGTCGATCCTGGACAACACACCACGCCACGCTACCATCGTCAGCAGAGAGACCAGTGAGCTGCTCCGCATCGAACAGAGGGAGTTCAAGAGCCTGTGGGAGGTGAGAGACAATTGGATTTTCAGGTTTTCCTGTCAAGTTTATATTGTAATGGATCTTTTAACCACAAGAGGGCTGTCCATCATAACAGTGCCCTTCGTTTCTCCTGTATGATACACACCTCAGGGGACACAGTAATATCATACTTGAACACAATGTTTCTTTACCCAGGGTTTTGCCTGAGCTCAGATACCTTAGATAGATTGATATTAGCATATTTCCCTTTGTTGAAATGATAAAACAGTCCTAAACTTTACCTAAGTGCCAATAAGGTGACATGGATGCCGTAACCTATTTGAATTAATGCACTGTTTTTTTTTTTGTTTTTTTTGTTTTTTTTAAAATATGCAGAATATTAAACCCTTTTGTTTATTAATTTCCATATCTACTGTACAGCTTGCTTTCACTGCCACAACACGTCAAAATGATCTTATTATCCTCAAGAATAACCATATGTCAATTCCAAAATGCGTTTGTAATTGAGGACATGTTTCAACTGATGCCCACTCATTACTTGAGGAAACACATTTGAATATTTTCAACAGAAGGACATTACTGCTAATAGGAAGATATCAAACAAATGAAACCATGAAAACAATGCAGACAGATGTTGCAACCATAAGCTCTCCTCATTTGCGTGAAACATGAAACGTTTACAAACTGGAGGCATTACTGTGAGTTAAATAATAATAATATAACTCTAAAAGATACATTGATTAAAACGCATCCACTGGGTCAACACAGAGGACAGGAAATAATTATGATGCTTTCGTATTGAATGCCTAAGATGACACAGTCAACAGTAATATGGCTTTGGCCCGGACAATGGCTTCATCTTAGTGGGTTGGCACTGGAGCAGCTGCCTCTCTGTAGGCCTTCTTGTTGAGGTTACCATCTTCATTCACAGGGTCTCATTTGGAGAGGAAATTGTGGCAGACCAGTGAGTCAGTTCACTGTGGCTTCACAGTCAGCCAAGTGTCTGCCCTACGGCTTATTCAGGGAATGTGTGGTCTGAATCCAAAACAATGTTTTCTGAAATATTACTTTTTTCTGTTTTTTTTTTTTTTTTAGTTTTTTTTTTTTAAACCCCAATTCAGCAATCCATATATAACTAAATAAAGAAAAAAGTAATAAAAAATAAGAAGAGCTGAAGAAATGCATACCTCCATCCATCCATCTATTATCTACATGAGGGTCGCGGGGGTGCTTAGCCTATCTCAGCTGATGTATAGATATAGTTCGGTGGTGTACACCCTGGACAGTTCTCCAGTGCATCACAGGGCCACATAGAGACAAACAACCATTCACTCACACTCTCACACATACAGTCAATTTAGAGTGTCCAATTTGCATAATCCCCAAATCTGCATGTTTTTGGACTGTGGGAAGAAGCTGGAGAACCCGGGAGAACATGCAAACTCCATGCAGAAAGACCCTTGCTCGAATGTGTCTTATTTTGACACATTCATGTGTAGTATAATTATTATTTGAATGGTTATGTTTATGTCTTATTAATGACAATAGCATGTGACGTGAAAGACAGTATTTTGTGAAATGTAATATCACTGTGAGAATTTTTCCTCCATAAAAACATCTAATTAAATGCTGCTTTGACAGCTTTTCTGCCCTCAGTGTCGGCACATAAACACTTCCATCTGTTCAATGACATGAAAAAAAATCACCTCTGCAGAAAATGGATTGGAAAACTTATATTCCTTAGGAAAATGTAAAAGCTAGACGAGTCAGTAATTGGACACTAAATCCTGTGTGCTATTTTATCATGATGCTTGTAGTGTTTTGTGTATAATCTAAGTGCACTCAGTGCCCCTCTGTGTTGTCTATTTTCGGACAGCAGGCATAAAACAGAAAACATAGCCTAGGGTGGTTCTTTGAATCCTGTTCGGCTCATACTAAAAGGATCTTTGTTGTGTTTTATGTCTGTGCTTGTGTGTGTGTATGTGCTTGGGCTAATCTGCGTGCATCTGCCCGTGTGTGTGTGGGCGCTATAAAGCTACAAGATGAATGTAGTCATGTGTTTGATGAAAGGATGAAAGAAAAGCGCGCTCCATCATTCTAACACCAAGTGAATGTGAGATGAACACACACCGTGCAGTTGTGACACGTATGTGCACATGTGCCATGACAGGCTGCTATTGTAAGTCTTTCCCGTTTTCTTTCTCTTTCCTTATTTCACCAGTTCTACTTTTCTCTTGCCCACTTCCTCTCTCCTCTATTGGCCATGTTATATCTTCTGCCAGCCTCCTTCCTCTCCTTGTTCTCTTCACCCTCACCCTTACAACTCCTTCCATTCACTTGTTAAGTTGCTTTCTCTGTGGGCTCCCTCCCTCTGTCTCTTTTTTTGCCTCGAGAGCCACACAGTCGTACATCGGCTGCGATCTCCGTGGTAACCTGTGAGGGGAAGTGGTGCTCGTTCTTGGCTTGTTCACAGCGAGAGAGGAAGAGCGGTAGACACTGAGGTGGCTGTGTGCGAGTAAGAGGGAGAGAGAAAGGAGAAGAGAGTTGCTTGTTGAGCGCAGGATGTTATCCTGTGGCATGTGTGTGAGTTGTCAAGGAGCAGAGAAGGCAGTTGTCTTGGGTTTCAATCGTCCAGCATAAGGCAGCTGAGTGTGTTACCTCAGGTGAGTCTGTGTAGTAAATACTGTGCAATTTTTCATGTTATGCATTTTTGTTCATTCAAAATGATTTGATAAGGATTGTGCACTTCATGTGCAAATTACTTGATTGTGTTCTTGGTTGCATAGAAAGGCTGTGTTTGGGTCTTTAAGTCAAACAGATGCTCATTTTCTCTTCCTCTCTCTCTGGCTGTGGTTGTGTGGTGATGACCATACTGAAGAGCGGTTGCACATGTATGCATAGAATTACCTGCTTTAGTATACTTTAGTGTCTCTAGATGTAAAAAAAATCAGTTTTTTGTTTATAAATGCAACAAGAGAAGAATCTGTACACACCAATCAGCACCGGTTGCTCTCATTAACCCCAGTTAGAATGCATTTGTTTGTGTGTGTGTTGTATAGTGTTATAATTGTTCTGCATGTAAATGATCTTGGTTGTACAAAGGGCTTTGTTTTGAGCGGTGTGTGTGTGTGAGTTAGTTCAGTTGAGTTCAGTTTTATTGCCAGACCAAGGTCAATTTAAGGGAAACGAGAAAAGAAATCATCCAAAAAAATTAGAGTTATAAAAGTTATTAGTCTCTAATTCTCTGAACCTGAGATTTCACCAGCAGCATAATAACAAAACTCAGAGAATTATTCATTTAGCAGATACATTTGAACATCAGGTTTCGCTGTAGAGCTGCAAACTCCTGCATTCACTACTGCACTACTGCACCCACATTTCTTAAGTCATTATAGGCAACCTGCAGTGTCTGCATGCTGGCTTTCTTAAAGTGAATCATCATTGGGTATATATTGATTTTGATGATTAATGGATGTTGATGTGTCAGAAATGAAGCCTTGTAATAGTTGAGGGCTGATGGCGACTGACAGAACGTTTGTTTTTGACTTGCAGAAGCATCGTCAGAGTCTGGCTGGACTGTTGGCCCCTCCCTATGGAGCAATGGAGAGTGGATCCAACAATGACAGTAAGAACGCACACACATGCACACACAGGTTTGTGCAGGTCCATTCTTTTGGACTGGTCTTATAAAGTGCCCCAACCCCAACCATAACCAGATATGCCTAAACTGCAATTCAAATCTTGGTCCTAAACCTCACCTGTTTCTTAAAAATTAGGTTTTTTCATGAGGACTCCTGGTCCTGACAAGATCAGTATTTATGCCAGAACAGGTCCTCCCCAATTACAAGCACACACACTAGAATGAATGAAACATTGTAAATGATACTACTAGCGTTGCTAATATACAACGGAGGGTAAAATGTGTACAATAAGCTATTATACTCACTCACTCATCTTCTGCCACTTTATCCTCCAAATGAGGGCCCCGGGAAGCTATTATACTATAAACCAAATTAGCAAATGAATAAGGCATATAGATTTTGTACATTATAATCCCTTAAAATGCTGCTGAGATAATCACTTGTTTCTAATGAACATGTTTCCTCTTCAGGACTTACAGACAAAGACAACATTAACTCCGACTCTGCAAACAAAGCACACAACAAGGTAAACACTCACTCTATCACTGACTTTGTTTGGCCCTAAAGCTCGGTCTTGGATTTGTACAGGAATGAAAAGAAAAGCTCAACATGGCAATCTGGGTCTTGGAATAAACACTGCCAACACATTTTGGACATCTATGGCCTTCCTCGTGGCACGCAAAGCATGAATGAACCATGTGGCCAGACTGCCTCAGTTTGTGTTGTATTCTTCTACAAGTCTCTACTTGTGTGGACAGGGTTTTTAGGGTCGAGCACAAATATATATTTCAGTCTCAGAGAGACAACTGTGGAGTGATTTTCATATTCTGTAAGTAATGAAAGCAAACGGACCACGGTATCATAAAACGAGCACCACTACATGCTTTCATGTTTTTGAATCAATCAGACCACCAGAATGAGTTTTTGAAGGTGTGTGTGTGTGTTTCTGTGAAGAGGCGAGTGATGACTCACAGCTGTGTTCATCTGTAGTTATGCTAATACTAACTAATGCATGCACCTAGAAGAAAGATCCCATCTGCCCAATTAGCATACCTCCCTTTGTTGTTTTCAGGACATTTGTGTGTGTGTGCACATCTGCCATTTCCCTCTCAATCTGAGATGCAGGTGTGACCCACAGTATGTGTTTACTTATATCTGTTTTGATGTAGTTTTTCTGTTATGAAGGGTGATACTGTTGCAAGTATTAAGTACAGTTCAATCTGCAGCATGTCAAGTTAAGATTCAGGTTGATGATAAAAAGTTTTTATCCTGCAGGGTTCTTTCATCCATCCCTTTAAACTGCTCAACTTAACTTATTATTGCGCCATAAAGTTGCTCATTTTTCAGGGCCAACTGATTTCTTTTAAAAGTGGTTTTCAAATATATTACAGCAGAGTACGAATATATTCAAAGTCATCTCTGTGACATTGAACATCAGTTCACCATACCTCCCTGGTGTTTAATAGATCCCCTCAGAGAAACTGCAGAGGGCGGGCAAGGTTCTCCGCAATGCCATCCTGTCCAGAGCTCCACACATGATTCGAGACAGAAAGTACCACCTCAAGACTTACAGGTAGGACCATTATTGTAAACATTTCGTAACCTTGTGTATTTGTGCAAGTTTTGTGATATTTCTAGGTTGATAAAAATACAAGAGCTATTATAAATGACCTTGCTTTTAGTACATTGAACACTGTGTTGTGTGTATTACAGACAGTGCTGTGTTGGCACAGAGCTGGTTGACTGGCTGGTGCTGCAGAGTGCATGTGTGCTAACACGGTCCCATGCTGTTGGCATGTGGCAGGCACTGCTGGAAGAAGGAGTGCTTAACCATGGTAACGCAAATTATAAACTCTTTTTCATCATATTGCCTGCTGTTGATTCAGCTCCTAACATTACGTAGTTATATCATGACATTGCATATTGCATACTCTAATGGCAGCAACTATTTGCAAAAAGCAATGTGTTATGGTTTGACTTTATGAATTTTTTAAATCATCAGTCACTGTGAGAGTGTCGGTATGAATGAGTGGAAAGTGAATTAGAAGTATGAGCATATTAAATATAGATCTGATGTAATTTATATGCTGTAATCACATCTCTCAAATTCATACTTCAAAGATGATGTCTGGTGATTAAGTTATGAGATCAAATCAACTCTAGTTACTAAACTAAAAATCGCTTGTGTGTTTACGTGTGTCTTTAAGCCTGTGTGTGCTTGTCTACACTTAAGTGGACCAGGAGTTGGGTTTCCAGGACAAGTACCTGTTCTATCGCTTTCTCGACGATGAAGAGGAGGACACACCGTTGCCTAGTGAGGAGGAGAAGAGGGAGAGTGAGGAAGAGCTGCCAGAGACCATCCTCTTCCTTGCCCAGATTGGCCCTGATGCACTGCTGCGAATGATTCTCAGGAAATCGTCAGTCAATTGCTAATATTTTTTTTTTTACATAAATTACTGCTCTATTGCATTATTTCTTGTATTTCACGGATGCTGCGCAGTTTCATTGAACTGAATGTAATCAAAAACCTTTCTGTTATGCTTCTGTTATCACATGAAATTAAATAACCACATCATAAGTGCATAGTTTTGGTATCTGGATGTCCCCACTAATGCTACACTGTGATGTGGTGGAGTGCATGCATGAAATGTTGGTGATTTCATTCTGACTAAACCTCTGTGTGTCTGTAGGCCTGGTCAGAGGACAGGGGACGACTTGGAGATCATCTATGATGAGCTGCTTCACATCAAGGCCTTAGCTCACCTCTCCAACACTGTGAGTCAGTCCACTCGTCTTTTAAAGGGACAGTACAGGTTTCTAAGGCGGCTGTTAATTCACCAGAGCCACTTGCTGCAGTTTTTATTTTAATAGTTAGGGAGGTGTTGGTGTTAGTATTTGTAGTATTTGTGTAATGAGAAAACATCTTATTATATTATAATTACATACAACAGAATATAGACTTGTCGTTTCTAAGTACTGCTGCAACAAACAGCTGTAATGAGCATAGTGCTGGGTGGTATACCAGTTCATTTATCTGTTAGCACACATGCACTCTGCTCATACACGTTTTTACAGTGCTACAGTAGTTAAAACATGCGTTCTGGTTTGCAGGTGAAGAGGGAACTGGCGAGTGTTGTGATCTTTGAGTCGCATGCAAAAGCTGGAACAGTGTGTGAGTCTTCACTTTTTCTTAGTGTGTTTCATAATGTCTTGCTGTGTGTCTCAAACATTTCTGACCTGACCTGACTTGAATTGACTTGAGGCAAGAAAAAAAATGGTCTGAAAATATGCCCCTGGGAAAATATCTTTATATGAATGTAAGTGGCTCTGTTGCAGAAAAAAAAATAAGGGTTAATATCAATTGATTATGCTTTTCTCACGTTAAGATTTGGAACCACCTTTGCCATAATTTCAGAGTGCTGAGGATGTGTCACTCCTACTTTGTTTACATGTTTACAATGTGTAGGCTAAAAAGAAGGATAACAAAACACCTGCACACAGATGAGTACGGTTGTTTTTAAATGAAACTATCACTATTTCCTGTTTAAATACATTGCAGAATGCTAACAATGGCACTGGATTCCTCTAATACTTATAGACTGTTTATTAAAATCGACATAGTTATCTGATTTTAAAAGTAAAGCCCAGGAATTAGGATAGAATTAACAGGTGGCCACCAGGGGATGACTCCACTGGTTGCAAAAAGAACTGATTTGAATCCAATGGAAAAAGAGCCTATTTCTCACTTCACATCTCTAAACATTTTCCCCAGGAGTTAATGGTCTCAATCACCAATTTCATGTCTATTTTTATATACATGCTATAGTAATGCTGTAGAAAAGTGGAATGTATAATGTTTCTCTGGTCCATGATTGTGAAGTGCATTTATAGAATAGAATAGAATATTATGAAGATAATGACATCTTCAAGAACTTTAAGTCACGTTGAATCCAAAAATGTGTTTATCATGCCTATGGTCTCTTTAAGCCTCTCCTCAATCATGTGTACTTTGTGGTTGTTCTCCTCTAGTGTTCAATCAAGGAGAGGAGGGCACATCGTGGTACATCATCCAGAAAGGCTCCGTCAATGTAGTCATCTATGGCAAGGTGTGTGTGTGTGTGACGTGTGTTTGTGTGCCAATTCCTCTACCCACATGCTTGTGTTTTCTTCAAATGTTCCTGCTCCGTTTGATATATCATCTGAATGTACTGCACTGGATTTTTCTACAGGGCTTGAGCTAACTAGTATGCTGTGTCCATGTATGCACTCCTTTTTACCTTGGTATGAGTTTGTCCTTGTGTGCAGTCATGCATGAGTGTCTTGTCCCCAGGGGGTTGTGTGTACGCTGCACGAGGGTGATGACTTTGGGAAGTTGGCACTGGTTACGGATTCACCTCGTGCTGCCTCCATTGTTCTGAGGGAGGACAACTGCCACTTCCTTCGCGTGGACAAGGAAGACTTCAACAGGATACTCAGGGTAGGCAGACAAAGAATGGGCATTTATCCTGGGTTTGATGAGATACAAGTGTCGTCACACTACTATTAAATGGCTCCATTTGTCCCTGTATCTGAGCCTATGATGATTTGTTATTGTACAAGGCAAAGGTCAGATGGAATCAGCTGTACACCTTCTGAAGAAACATAAAAATGTATAAATACTGTCAAATCTCTAGTGTGTGGTAATGCTGCCTAATGGTGATGTTTGTCTCCCTTCTCTGGTGAATGAGGTGTATTACATCTTAAAAATCCTAAGCTGTCCTCTTATTTGACACTCAGTAATGCTGTGCTGTGGATTTTGAATGTGCAGGATGTGGAAGCCAACACTGTGCGTTTGAAAGAACACGAACAAGCTGTGCTGGTGTTGGAGAAGAGTCCTCGAACCTCCACCCTGGGCAGCATCAAGTATGTACGCACACAACTGCACATGTTGCCAAAAGATGACATGTTTATTTTTGTTAATGCACTCAAGTGCAACCTGTTGTCTTTTGAAGGTACACTGTGATATCAGGAACCCCAGAGAAGATTCTTGAACACTTCCTGGAGACCATGAGGTTGGACATACATCACAATGAACCAGGTATAAGACCTACCTAGAGTGAGTTTTTATAGGTCCTTTCATTAAAACCAAAACACAGATTGTGATTTAAGATAACCAGAAAAACTCAAGCATCATATCGAGTTTGTTATAACAAATGATGGAAGGGTGAATCAGTAGATTAATGATTTTTATCTTATTCTCTATTGCACTCTCTTTGACTCTGCTCTCTCTCTGTTTTTTCCCTCTCTCCTGTTAGACCCAGCAGTGGATGATTTTGTCCTCATGCACTGTGTCTTCATGTCCAACAGTCAGCTCTGCCCTCTACTCATGGCACAATATCCTTTCTGCTTTTACAGTTTCTTGCTTTCTAAGCCTTGTATGAAGAATTTCCTTTAAATTCATACATTCTGTGATGTATGAATTCCTCTCGTCACGTAATCCTCTCGTCACGTAATGGCAGTCGCCAACACGAGAAAGTATTTCCTAGTTGTCTTAATCACTGTAGTGCTAGTCGTCAGCTACTTGTTTTTGATTTGCTGCTGCACTGATTTGTGTTCTCATTTGGCAACTATAGAAGGACACAGTGAAAAGCATTGATTATGGACCTTAGTAGACTTAACATTTCTGTTTTCGATAAACCATTAAAGCTGCAGGAGTCTGGCGTTTCATCCCCGGGTTGTTAAATAAATACTGTATTGGATCGCTGCTCTCTTTCTTGAGCCTCTCTCATCAGATGAGCATGGACAGATGCACTCGATTCAAACTTGACAGAATACCTGAGGCAATCTCTCCATCTCAAAAACTCTTCTGTTATTTGTTTGTGTTTAATCATTGCCAATGTTTGAGTCGTGACTCATGCTGAGTAGTTGTTGTCGAACAGCAAAGAGTAGTGTGCCCCGTCTATGAACTGCACTGTGATAGGCCCAAGTCAACCATCATTGGCTAGATTTCCCCATTGCTTTAAATGGAGCCTAGTGGAGGAGAAGACTCATTCTCTCTTAGATCGCTGCATTTTAAAAAAAATGCCAAAATGTTATGGAATTATACATCAATAACAGCAAAATATACTGTCTAACCTTTCATTGTGGTCAAGTTATGAAATTCCTCTTGACCTGTGACCTGTGCTGTGACTATGGTTTATATATCACTTCTATTTGTGAACTCTGTTTAACCTTGGATCAATTTTGGTTAGATCCATGCAGTGGTTTTAACGTTTAAGCACAGGGTCAGTGAGGAGGATATAATTTCCTGTGTGTGTTTTCTGTGTCAAAAGCACATCTACTGTATATATTTGTATTTATCTTTAACCTCATGTGCACCTACCACGTGGCATCTCCGCCTGGCTCTGAACAGGAGAGGCTGGAGTATGCGCTCAACAACAAGAGGAGGGCCCTGATTCTAGCGCTGCGCTGGGCGAGCACACACTCCTACCTGCTACAGGAGGAGCCTGCTGCTATCTCTTTCTTGGAGGTAAATACAAATACAAGCAAGCTTTCAAATGCAGTAAATTACTTTCACTTAGATTTCACTGCTCAGTTTGAATGTCCGTCTTGCTCTCCGTCTTGCTGCAGGAGTTATACGGAAGTGTATTGAATGATTCCCGGATGCTGAGAGCTCTGAAAGACTTTGTTCCTGACCTGGAAAAAATTGTCAAATTACAGTATGTTCTCTCACATGCTACATTTTTCTCATAAGGTTTTACACCCCTAACCTCAGTCATATGTATTTATGATGTCATTTTCTACTTTTCCTGAAGTTCAGAAGAAGCCAAATCAACAAAAAAGGTATGCATTGACTACTTTTTAAAATACTGAAAAAATGTATCTACAGCAGCGATCATTAGTGTCTAAAATTACTTATAACTGCAATCCCAACTCGGATGGCACAAACCCATCCACTTTTGCACCATTTTATTTTTGAATACTTCAAACATTTGGTTAATTTTCAGGTGTCAGCAACAGGCAGATTTTAATGTGTCTGCTCGAGAGCAGAAGTGACAGACTGTAAACATTATATATGATAAATAATAAATGTTCATCGACAACTAAGGGATTGGCCTCCCATGTGGAGGGTGAAGCAGTAGTGAATGAATGAATGAACGAATGAACTTTGATGAGAGACTGTTAGCTATAATTGGCTGAAGCTTCTTTCAGTCTGTATTTTCTGCATCTACACCACAAATCCTTGTTTTTCTTCTTCTCTGGGCTGCAAATGTAAATTCTAAATAAACTAGCTGTTATCAATGCAGCAGTATTTCAATTTAACGTTTCCCCTAGTCTATGAATTTTTACAATACAGTACATTTGTTTCATGTAGCCCCTTTAACTGCATCATAATGTTGTGGATACTGACATGGTGTCTCGTGTAATTCAACAGAAAACATTAATACGACAGTTCAGCAATGGAGAGGAAAGACTGCAAAAGAAACAGCCCATTAGGAATCATGATGACAGTAAGTTTGTGTTTTTATGTTTGGTATACTTTTTTTTTACTACCAGCAGTCAAGCAACAGTATTTGCGATATTGCCGTGAAATTTAAATGTGAAGTAATCTCCTGAGTTTAAGACGTCATTAGATATGGTCACACATGGTATTTCAGTATTGATTTTATCATGTGTACGTTTGTGTAGTCCTACTGAAGGTGTACTGCAGTGATCACACGTACACTACTATCCGGGTTGCTGTGGCAGGAACAGGAAGGGAAGTGATCGGTGCTGTGGCCGACAAACTGGGAACGAGTGACGAGCTGGTGTTGATCCACCTCAGCTCTGCTTGTGGTAAGAACACAGTCACATAGAGACATTATTAATCATTTCAGTGGATTCTGGTAAATTACTTTGCTAAAAAAACTGATGCATCTTATTACCACTGTTATACAGGCCAGTCTTCTCTCTTTGTGTTACAGAAAAACAAATCTTGAAGCCAAATGACGTGTCGGTGTTTTCTTCTTTGAACATCAACGGGCGATTATTTGCCTGTCCACGAGACCAGCTTAGCAGTGTGGTAAGAGAATAGTGTCTGCCTTGTTCACTTGAAATATGTTGCTACTAAACTGCTTTATTGTGTAGTATAATGGTCTTGTAGCAATGATTTTATACAGTGTGTATATATAGTGACAGGCAAGTAAATTCACATGATGACTCACTGGATCGCTGCTGTATATCGTACATCTTAGTTGTGTTATTATATGGATTTTTAATACGTCTTTGACCAAGTCTTCATGTATAAATATGTCCTGGAATGTATGAGAAGATGCTTGTGAATTTTTTGTGTTCTTTTGTGAATTTTGTGTCACAGACTCCTCTTCCAGACCAGGAGGGCCCCTCTGCAGGCTCCATGTCAACATTTGAGCTGATGAGCTCTAAGGACCTGGCTTACCAAATGACCATGTTTGACTGGGAGCTCTTCAGCTGTGTACATGAGGTATCTGTCTTACACAGACAAGCTAAAAACAACCTAAGACCTGTACAGACAACAGTGTTGGGACTGCACAGGCCTTGTTTTGATTGTTCGCAAAACTCCAGCAGGACTAATATTTGATAAAGGAATAAATGACACAGACTACAACAACTGTCCACTGAATAAACTCTAAACCCTATTCTCTTAATGCCTGCGCTTCTCAGCATGAGCTGCTCTACCACACGTTTGGCCGACAGAGCTTCAGAAGAACCACAGCTAACTTGGACTTGTTCCTGCGGAGATTCAACCAGGTTCAACTGTGGGTTGTCACTGAAGTCTGTCTCTGCGGACAGCTCAGCAAAAGAGTCCAGCTCCTCAAGAAGTTCATCAAGATAGCTGCACAGTGAGTGAGAACTGTCATGTGCTCCGTATGCACAAAGATGCACGACAAGAAGGATTTTTAGTTGCATTTACCCGATTTGTTATCTCTGTATTTTTTTTTGTCTGCAGCTGTCGAGAGTTTAAGAATCTGAATTCGTTTTTTGCCATTATTATGGGGATGAGCAACCCTGCTGTCAGCAGACTGAGCCAGACGTGGGAGGTAAACTGTTCTGTATGTCTGTTTTCTGCTGCAAACCTTGTTTGTATTCTGTCTTTGCTAAAGTTCTACATGAATTTTTTTGCAGAAACTCCCCACAAAGTTTAAGAAGTTCTACGCCGAGTTTGAGAGCATGATGGTAAGCTGCATTTAAAAGACTCTCAAAACAAATTTAAAGGTGTATTTGTGGATGTTCAACTTGGGCCTTATGCTTATAAATATAATGGATAAACAGTAAATCAATAGTACTTAGAATTGGTCCATGACACGGTGGGAATGGTGCAACATTCCACATTATGTCCACTAAAAATGCTTGTTTTAGACAATAGTAACTATCTAATAATTCAATTTATTTTGTAATGACTGACACTTTGTTTTGTGACAGGACCCATCCAGAAACCACAGGTCATACCGACTCACCGTTACCAAGCTTGAGCCGCCAATCATCCCCTTTATGCCCCTGCTTCTTAAAGGTATGACTCGCTTTAACTAGTGACTAGTACTACTACTTTTAACTAGCAGTAATTATCACATAGGAAGTAACTGTGAGAGGAATACGGCTGCCGTTGATTTTCCTCACTTCTTTTCAGACATGACATTCACACATGAGGGCAACAAGACATTCATTGACAATATGGTCAATTTTGAGAAAATGGTGAGTTTCTGTGCACAATGAAAGTGTATTATCAAGATCATATGATAATAATAAGTCACACTCATGCTTGACTTAATCTCTTTGTTTTATTAGCGTCTTATAGCTAACACTATTCGACAAGTGAGACACTGTAGAAGCCAACCTTTCAGTAAGAATAACATTCTTTATAAGTTTATTACATTTGTTTGCTGACTTTAAAACATCTCTCTGCTAATGACTCTTTCTCTTCCTCTATAATTCCTCCTATTCTGCTGCGTTAGATCCCGACATATGCCAACCAAACAAAAACCAAGCAGAGGTGCGGGGTTACGTCAGGAAGCTCTGCGTCATTGACAACCAGAGGGCGCTGACGCAGCTCTCCTACAGGCTGGAGCCTCGGCGGACATGAGATCTTAAACCACAATCGCCTTCTCTGTGACACTAGCAGTAAAAGAAAAAGAAGACAAAAAAACCACACAAATGACCTGGATGAAATAACACAAGTGGATGTTCAAGTAGCAAATCACAACACACAGTGACATTATCACTCTTATGGACTATAATGAATCAAGGACATATACTGTGCCATTAAAAGCCTCTTCCTCCTGGACAGACAAACTGTTCAGCTGCTCTCCTGTCGCTGTGACTGATGGTTCAAACCACATTAGCTGTCACTCTTTGGGACCTGTTAGATAGAATTGTAATGTATAGAACTGGAATCAGTATCCCGCATGACTGAACTTCATTGGCTTTTTGTTCTATACAGTGGATTTCTATCGGAGTGTCCTGTAACGTTGTGCTACCCGAGATTCGCCCTTGTTTACATGATATTACTGTACTTGCCTGTAAAGCAAACTTTACTCTCTTGACAGATGTGCTCGTGGACAGACGCTGAGAACCACATAGTCTGTAGTGGAAATTAGACTCCTCATTGTCCCTGGTAAATATATGGATGGGTATAACATCTGAAAGCACTTATTTACTTCATAATCTACTGGAGTATGTCAAGTCTTTGAGAATCCTTAGGATTTGATGTCCTTTAGGTGAATAGTGATGTCCCTTAACTAGTTCGACAAATTTCAAAACTAGTTATAAGAGTATTAGTTGAATTAACGCCTTCATTCCGAGCAGTGTTCAAATTTGTCAATATACTGTGTTATATATTTTTGCAATGGAGGACACCTCATGATTGCAAATGGTCCTAGATGAGGAAGTTACTTGGTCGAATCTGTGTAGCTGGATGACCTTGTTGTGTTTCTTTGATTTGGAAGCGGTGACCGTGGATAGACGGAGTCTAAAAAGCATCTCAAGAACCTTGTCATCTCCCAGCTGTGTTCAGTCTGTGTAATTTTATTTTTGTATCAAAGGGTGTAGCGTTTGAGCGTGTTCTTGACAAGTGTCATTCATTTTCTTTTTGATCTCAGGAGCTTTTGATGTGATGGTGTTTGTCGAGAACTTCAGCGATGCTGGCTCCCCCACACCCCCCCACCCCCAGAGCTGCCTGTAAGTGTACTGTTTGTGTAGTCTGCCTTGTAAATAATAATAATAATAATAAAAAAAGCTTTTTTTTCTTTAGCCTTACTGCAGGGGGTGCTGGTGGTGTAGTGGATGGTTGTGGAGAGTGCACGTGGTTCATGTTAGGTCAGTAGTGTGTATCACTTGAGTTGACAATGACGATGATGACCAGTGCATCTACTGTAATATGTATCTTCAGATTGGCTTCTGCAAATCGGGGCAATGATTGATTGTACATGCTGCACAGAGCAGATTAATAACATCCTGTCGTTCTGTACACAGATGATTCAATTCTGAGACTGCCCCCCCCCACCCCACCACCTGGTATCATTGAGACTGCATTTGTTTTGTGTGTCACAATGGGTGGTCATAGACTTTGAAAGACATGGACATACACCACGCAGGGGCACCTTAAATCATGTCGAATCATGGGAAGTATAGATGGAGCTCAACTCATACTAGTGACCGTAAGTTTAAATACAGTCTTTGCCTCTGCTGCTTCATTTTAAATCACTTAAGTCAACAAAGCTCAGTGGCTATCGCTCCTTGTCGTCTATTCATGACCAAGTATGGAAAAGAAAAATGGAGACCTTTGTTACCTTTGTTTTGCAGCGAACATGAACTTTCATGCTCAATTTGAGGTCACTATACTTAATGCACACATAACAAGGCACAAAATAATTATTGTATATGTGCATTAGAAAACTAGCTCTCAGGCATAAATAAAGGATAAAATATGACATGTGCAGTGGGAATATTGTGTTACTAGCAGATTGTGTCGCACATTAATGCTTCCTACAGCAAGAACCTCAGAATTTGGCACCACCTTTAGTTCCTCTGTAATGCCATCCTGCAGCAGGAGTATTAAAAATCATGGAAATGTTTTTCCTATTCCATCAAATGCATCTGCCAACACTGGTGTAATCATTAGCTCCATCGCACTCCTTCAGCCTTTTAGTCATGTATCAGTTATGAGTCATTACGAAGTCTACTTTAACACATGAAATCTGACGACGAGTGACAAGTGTCCTAACTTCCCGAGCTGATCTCACCTGTCCCTACACAGTGATGTCAGTGTGGCTCTCCTTTCCGATGATGTCACCGGGTCATTCCTGTTGGGCTGAGTAACACACTGTCCCTGTCTGGCTTCTCTGGTGAGTGTGTGTTCCTAGCTGCAGTGTGTGAGAGCAGGATTTAGTTATGTGTGGCAGTCATCCTCATTGCTAACTGATTTACTATCTATGACATGCCATAGGTTGAAGTTCTGTGTGTGTGTGTGTGTGTGTGTGTGTGTGTGTGTGGGGAGGGCGGTGTAGTTTATGGAGATCTTTATATAGCTACAGTTATCCAGTAAGAAGGAATACCCTGGACGCCAGTGGCCATATTTGAACAGTGGGTCTGCTACACACTGACTGCAAACACACACACTCTGAACACTCACCTCTCCTTCATCGTCACACACTGTGTGTTTTGTGTGAGAGTGCTCTATATTGTAGTTACACTGTATCACCACTATCAGGCAATGTTGTCTAGTAGTGACGGGGGTCCTCGACATTCCCTGACTCACAGTGAGCAAACTTCTCTCTCTCTCTCTCTCTCTCTCCCTCTCTCTCTCTCTTTCTCTCTTGCTCTTGCTCTCTTCCAGCACTTTCTGGTTTCTTCCCTCTGACAATCTCTTCTGTCGCCTGACACAACATCCACTCTGACCTCGCAGAGGAAACTACTCCACCTCTCTTCATTTATCATCCTTCACTCTCGCTGTCCTGATCTGTGAATTGTACATACTTTTTGGGGCGGTCGAGTGGGACTTGAGAGTGCAACAAACTTTTGGCCTCTCTTTGTATCTGAATGTGCATGTGTGTGTGTGAGTGAGTGAGTGAGTGAGTGTGTGTGTGTGTGTGAGTCAGTATGCCATGTCGTCCCCTGGCTCGTCGTTTGTGCAGATAAAGCATGAGGACCTGCTTTTCTATGAGAACTGTGGAGGAGGCAGCTTTGGGAGCGTCTACAGAGCCATATGGATATCCCAGGACAAGGAAGTGGCCGTGAAGAAGCTTCTAAAGATTGACAAAGAGGTAAGGGGGTGGACACACACACCAACACAAACCTATCACACAAAAAATGTATGTCAAAGCACAGGGTAGGGTTGCCAGGTCTGCGTTGGGAAAAAAACAACTGCCCAATGGCCAATCAAAACCATCAATACTCAAGATATACTACTGCCATACATGCATGCATGCATACATCCATATATAATAAGCATAAATGTTTATTGTGCCAGCATCAATTTACCCTAAAAAGATATTTAACCAGTGTCCCAAAATGGCTATTATGGAAAAAAAATAAAATATAGATAATATCTATATTTTATTTTTTCACATATTATGTGAAAATGGTGATCAATTTACTGATGTTTTTTGTACCTATGTGTTTACTGCACACAAGCCACAACATTAAAACTGGTGGTGAATGAACAATAAATGGATATATATTGATTTAATTTTAGCTACCTGTTAATCTTGTCTCAAATGGGGGAAAATATTGATATGGGGACCCACTTTATGAAGATGACAAACTATTCGGAGCAAATGTGGGCATAATATAACATTCTGTTTCCATATCTGTCTAAAGAAAAATAATAAATAACATAAATGAAGTTTTATAAATAAAATCACATTTTCTACTTCAATAAATCTCAAGTAAAATACTACCCTCTGGAAACTGTTGTAGAGGGATGAACCTGATGCTGTACAGCAAAATAAAATCATTGAACTGGAGCTATTTACAATCTCCAGTGTTGCTTTATTATATGGCTTGGGATATCTCCCCCATCTTGGTCCATACTCTGAATGCAACACAGGCCTATTCAACCCACAGACAAACCAACTCACAGCAATACAAATAGTAAAAAAAAGTAGCCAAATTCTGTTGGAAAACCCTCAACTTGGCCACTCTGATCAGTGGGACATTGCTGCTCTTAACAAATCAGTTTCTCTTTGAACTCAGACACTCAGAACCCCCCTCCTCCTCCTGCTGTTGAATGTGTGTTTATCTTAAACATACCTCTCTGTCCTCCCCCCCCTCCTCCCGCTCTTTTGTGGATGGAGCATTTTTATTTATGCCAGCACTCCTCTGTTCCTCCCATTGTATGTCAGGGCGAGGTGTGTGGTCATTCTCATGCTTTAATGCACTGCAGTCCAGGGGCCGGGTGGTTCTCCACGAGTATATGACCCCCCGATAATAATCCAAACATAGTTTCCTTCCAGGTTATTAATGCTGGAGTGGTGCTGGTTCACAAGCCAATGTCAGGAAATCAGGACAACCTGTGGGTGAATCAGACGTGGACTTTAAACAATGTGATGGACAATGAGTTTATGTATACACAGACCATGACAATCACTTTCTCACACTTGTAGACAAACACGTGTAGGGTGGGCAGACATGTTATGATGGATTACTGCTGTGGAGTATATTCTTCATAAATCTTTCACACACTGAATCTGGAGTGGATGAAGTGAAGTGAAAGATCCAGGCGTCCATTTTCTGTCGCTTTATCCTCCACATGAGGTTGAAAGGCCCTTGTTCTGGCTGAACCGAACGAACCCTGGGTCTTCTTGCTGCAAAGGCAAGCGTGCTAACCACTACACCAACCATGTGGCCCGTTACGTGAAAGAAGAAAATAAAAACTCCAAACTACACATACATATTATTCATTATTTAGAATGACATTTTCGCGATTTGTCACATTTCACCTTGTGATTGGGGTCATACTTTGTCATCTTTAAAAAGTGGGAAACGCTGGTCCAGTTCATTGAGGTGGAATAATTACTTATAGTGTGTTATTTTAACTCTTAATCTGAAATGTCAGATAACTAGGATGTAAAAACGATGAGGAAGTAAAACGTATAGGATGTCATTTAACTTTAAAATCTAATTTAAAATGCAAATATCTAAAAAAATAGTGCAAAAGAACAATACTTGTGTAATTGTATCTTTAAAGTTGCTTTCCATGACTACAGTTTAGTGACAAAATGATATTTGTACATGCTGACAAAAAAAGGGAAAAACTCTTCATATAGATTTTCAGTTCCAGTTCTGGTGTGATTTTATAAA
The DNA here is from genome assembly GCF_963457635.1 of Microchirus variegatus. Taxonomy (NCBI): domain Eukaryota; kingdom Metazoa; phylum Chordata; class Actinopteri; order Pleuronectiformes; family Soleidae; genus Microchirus; species Microchirus variegatus. Next base: position 13,647,668 of record NC_139806.1, read on the forward strand.
TGTGATGGTTAGCGAGGCGTATTTCCACATTATGTAAAGGCTATGACCCACAATAAATGTCAGTTCAGATTTATGTTTTGTTTGTCACCGCAGTGTGAAAGGTCTTTGTTTGCGGGGCTCAACCTGAGGAATGACAGAGGTTCAGACACGAGTTCAGACCGCACTGAATTTAGTTTAAAACTTGGCTCCGACACTCGAGGATTTGTACAGGATCACTTTTAATGTTGTGTTTTCAAAGGTGTTTTCAAAGTCTGTTTCTTTCATTACAAATAATGTGCTAACAGGCTGAATAGTTTGCTTATTAGATTATTAAAAATTACTCTTCCTGGACTTGGCTTGCATTTTTAAACTTTACCTATTGTTATAGCATAATAGCACCTATTTTATCACCTATATTATGATGTATAATAATAAAACATAGGTGCTGGAAAAGCATGAAAAACGCCTCTTGACAGTGCTTTGAATTTGACCTTGTAATGAGTGTATGAACCCTGTAATTCAAATGCTATCTTTCTGCATCAGTGTCAGATACTGGAACACTGAAGTAATCTGCTAATGAAGTTGTTCATGTCCCTTCTCTTGTTTCTTCTTCTCCCTTTTCCTCCACCAGGCTGAGATTCTCAGTGTCCTGAGTCATAAGAACATCATTCAGTTTTATGGAGCCGTGCTGGAATCTCCCAACTATGGCATTGTCACAGGTCAGACACTGTGTGTGTGTGTGTGTGTGTATGTTTGTGTGTGTTTGCATGTGTGTGGGAGACAACGAGACTCATAAGAACATACAATCTAAGCATAAGGATAAGAGAACCCCTTAAACACGGTATGCTCTGGTAATGAAGATGAAGGTGACATTAGTTCAGAATGGGGTCAGAGCAGATTGTTCTCTCTTTTATTTGATCATATTTGGTCCTGGACGTGCCACTTAAACGCACGTTAGCACATGCTTCGATGGCTCCGAGCAGTGTTTGTGTGCGTTTTGAAGTATCAGTGTCTACTCTTGAGCGCAGGTTCCTGCTGCTTTTCCTGGCAGGACATTTGTAACTGAGACCGGCGTGTTTAGATGTGGTAGTAATCCTGGATAGAGTCAAACGGTTACGATACAGCGACGACACACGACTAAAAAACTTGTCTGGCAGAAGTTGCAGTCGACTATAAAACGGGCGTTTTAGACACGGCGTATTTTGTTTTCCAGATATTTTCATTGTCAAATCAGCAATTATCTGTTAAACATAAAAGGTAAAACACAAGGTATTACGTTCTTTAAAATATCTTTCTATAGCCATTGTTTACAAAGCTGACACATCTGTATTCAATCCATTCATTTTGCTCATGGACTCATGACTGTGTCGCTGTATAAAGAAGATACACATGCTTTTTCTTGTTTTTTTAATAATCAATGTTTCCGTATGTGTCATGGTTTACAGAATATGCCAGTGGGGGTTCTCTGTATGAGTACCTCTCCAGTGAGCAGAGTGAGGAGATGGACATGGAACAGATCATGACATGGGCCATACAGATGGCCAAAGGTATGACTGAGGACATAGTACCATTATTAGCATATTATTATAATAGTACCATAGGTTCATTATTTAGAGAGAATCCTTCATTCATTTGTTTATATTCAGCACCAACAAGCTTTTTAATCATTTACAACAACAGGCATGAATAAATGAATTCATTAAAGCTATGGTGCGTCACTAAAGGGGAATGTAGTTGTTGATGTTATTATTCAGCCTCTGTTTGGTCCTCAGTGTAAGATTATGTGCATGCTGTGTCCCTCACTTTAATACTACGGGGTTATTTGAACAGTAATTCCCTTCTGAAGCTTTTTGTGGACGTTTCAGTCATATTCCAACCTGTTTGCGGCCATCTCGCTTTACTAGCGCAGTGTTGCTATTGCCGCTGTCTGTCTTGACATAAAATGACACACACATGATGATATGATAAACACAAAATGAGCTCTTAATTAGCACTGAGTGAACTCATTTTACAAAGGTGTAAATTTAAAAGACATTGGTAAAGCTTTCTTTTTTCTTTCTTACCAGGTAAATACCTGGTAATTAGGGGACTGTAAATTCAATTACTAGGTAATTACCAATGGTAATAAGAAAGTAAATACAATGAAACTATGGCTAAAGTACTGGGCATTTACCTGGTACCTATATAGTAAATTATAGTGTATTATTGGATAATTACTGCTGGTAATAAGAAGGCAATTACAATGAAACTATGGCCAAAATGTTGGTTATTTACCTGGTAAAGTGTTACCAAGACATTTGTTTGTATTCAAAAGTTACGCGCTACAGTTTTAACCATACACAAAATATACAAAACAGTGGTAGCGGATGAGCTTTTGTAGGAGGAGAGGAGAGGAGAGGAGATCCATAGACAGTTAAATAACCCTTTTTAATTCATAAAAGGGTTTAGAAATTGTAGGCCGTGGATCAAAATGTAAAGATTAAAATTACAGGTATTCTCTGAAGTTTAAGGAAAAGTGGCCTTGTATTTGACGGATAAATTTGGTCAAGCCTGGTCATATTTAATCTGTTGAGAACACATTTTGTCCTCATTATTTCCAGTCCTTCTGGTTTTTCTATTTAAATCTGCAGCCTAAATAAATAAAGTGGATTTCTGCGTTAAAGCAAAGCTGAGCCCAAAATCTTCAGGTTTGACAGTGAAACCTCAGCCAAGTCGTACATGTCAGTCAGTGAAACGTGTAAGAAATGTAATGAGAACAATTTTCACACTTCTTAAATGTCATTTATCATCTTTCAGGAATGCATTACCTCCACGCAGAGGCTCCAGTCAAAGTCATTCATAGAGACCTCAAGTCACGGAATGGTAACGTTTGAGGCTCAATCACATTCTCGATTGTCAACATCAGTGCGCTTCAGCTGTCATTCTCATTGACTTGTCTCTTCTCTGCTTCACAGTGGTAATGACAGCAGACAAAGTGCTGAAGGTTTGTCACTATGATCTTGTCATTTATTGACATTATTATTTGTTTTAAATTCAGTTTTTATTTGAATTTTTTTTTTCCACTCTCTTCCAGATTTGTGATTTCGGAGCATCGAAGTTTCTCTCTCATACCACCCATATGACTGTGGTGGGCACGTTCCCCTGGATGGCACCTGAAGTCATTCAGAGCCTGCCTGTGTCTGAGACCTGTGACACCTACTCCTATGGCGTGGTGAGTTCTCAGCACTGCACATGTTGCCTGAGATATAAATCTACTATTCCGATCGTATCAGGACACTTGGAAAAAAGTCTTAGAGAACAAAATATTTTGTATTTTTTTATCAACCAGCAGCACTTCATTAGGGCCCATGCAAACACACAAAGAACTACCGCAGAACAGAAGAGGGAAAAAACATGCAGATTTAGGGATTAGGTCAATTGGACACTCTAAATTGACCATAGCTGTTAGCGAGTGGATGTTTGTTTGTCTCTATGTTTCCCTGTGATGGACTGGCGACATGTCCAGGGTGTGACCCTGTCTTTCATCCTGTGTCAGCTGGGATTGGCACCAGTGACCAATCCCAGCTGACCCCAGAAAACAAAGGCAAACAACAGAGACGGAAACAAAACATCTAACACTTGGTTACACTGACCAAAAACAAAGAGATCCAATAAGCTGGTTGGAGAATTCAGTCATTGACATAGACAGAATGTCAGAGCGTCTGGAAAAGTCTCTATCTTTAATCTTCAGGTGTACCATGTTGACCAACTCCTTCAGCCACATACTGTGCTGTAAAACCCTGAGTTTTTCAGAGTTGCAGCAGCAGTTATTTAACTAGCAATGTGGAAAGGAACACAGCCTGGGCTTCTCACATGGACCATTGAAGGGGCTGGATTTTTTTAAGAAAGCTGAATTCATGATCCCACACCCATTTGTAACCTCGTACAGTGGATAAATGGATGAGACAAATTCCCTTGACCCTTGACCGACTGCACGTGGGATGTGTTTGAATGTTCTGTGACCAGGTGCTGTGGGAGATGCTGACTCGGGAGGTTCCTTTCAAAGGCTTTGAAGGGCTGCAGGTTGCATGGCTGGTAGTGGAGAAACAAGAGGTAACACACACACACACAGAGACACAGACGCACACACACGGACAGACAGACACGTGTACCTTTTCGAATACCATGTAAACATGTAGACCCACCAGAGTTTGAGAAGGCTGCAGGAACAATGCGATGCTCTCATGGTTTCCACTGTGCACTGGTGAGACTGAGGCTGGGTATTTTTAGGCCTGATGTCAGTTCTGTGCTCTTGTAAGGCCTGGATACACAGCAGTGGAGCTCGGCCAGAGCCCCCCTCCTCAGCTAAAGCCTTTATGAGAGGAAGAGAGACGGAGAGAAAAGACTACAGCGATAGGTGGTTTGATTCAAGAGTGTTTATAGGTGGAAGGGAATGATGGTTATACAGTGTTTTTCAGTTACTGACGTGCCCCAATCCCCTGTAGCAGCCACACAGCGTCACAGTGGGGGCCAACAAACAACTGAGAACATGATTCCTGAGTAGCTGTTGGCTAAGCTCCAAATTCTCTCCCTAAATAACTCGCTGTGTCTCTTTTCCTTTCCCAGTCTCCCTCTGATTTTTCCTCTTCATTGCTACACCTCTTCCTGACCCTCCGGCTTGCCCTCGCTCCACTCAGTGATATTTTAGGATTAATCCCCACAGAAAACTGTTTCCATTTACTGTGCAGCACCGCAGAGCTGTCTGGGCTCATTCAGACCTTTACAGAGGCCACACTGAGATCTTCATGCAGGAACTTTATCTCAGTGGCATGTTGCAGCAGTTTGCATTGCGACCGAAAGATAAACACAGACGCTGTTATATTTTATCGTTTTATGTCGACATAAAATAAAACGTCCTTTGCCTAAAGTACATATAAAAGGCTCATTCGAAGTCTACAAAAAAGTACTTATTATACCCTTGTACAAACATACTTATGCGTAATAAAGAGTAGTAAATGTGCCTTTAACTGGCTTTTGTTTATGACTCTGTTTATTTAGAGGCTGACCATCCCCACCAGCTGTCCAGCTAGTTTTGCTGAGCTGATGAGGAAATGTTGGCAAGCGGACCCAAAGGTAAGCTCAAGATGGATACAAAGATTATCTTATTGAAAGTGATACAGTGTCAGGGGTGTTTCAAGAGACTGGGCAGAAGGTGCTCAGGGGGCCCCTTTATCAAACTGTACCAAACTAATAGCTTCACTGCAGTCTGCTATGCATATTTGATATGTATAAAAGGGCTCTCTTAAAAGTGTTGTTGCTCTGGTCTGGTTAGCAACACCCCTGAGATATAAGAATATAAGATAAAAATATGTATGACAGGATGTTACGCTTGCATGTACCTGCAGGAGCGTCCGCAGTTTAAGCAGGTGCTGGTAACCCTGGAGACCATGGCCAATGACAGCAGACTACCGGACCAGTGCAATTCCTTCTTACATAACAAGGACCAGTGGAGGTACACACACACACATATGCACACAGTTTTGTATATATATATATATATGCTACCGTTCAAAAGTTTGGGGTCACTTAGAAATGTCCAAAAACACTTTTTTCAATGAATCTAACATTAAATGAATCATAAATACACTCTATACATTGTTAATGTGGTAAACGACTATTCTAGCTGCAAACGTCTGGTTTTTAATGGAATATGTACATAGGTGTATAGAGGCCCATTTCCAGCAACCATCTCTCCAGTGTTCTAATGGTACATTGTGGTTGCTTATCGCGTTAGAAGGCTATTGGATGATTAGAAAACCCTTGAAAACCCTTGTGCAAGGGCAAACGGATTATTTTGAATAAAAATCATTATTTCTTAATCTTGTCAATGTCTTTGACTATATTTTCTATTCATTTTGCAACTCTTTTGATGAATAAGTGTGACTTTTAATGGAAAACACAAACAAACTGTATAGGTGACCCCAAACTTTAGTGCATATGTAGTATATGTAAAGTCTCAAGCCACCATGCGATTTGTTGTTTCTGCAAGGCTACAATGACCATATATGTTTATTCCACCATCTCTTTATGAGCAGCATCCGACCAGAAAATGCAGGAAAGTTGCATGCATTGTTCTGAAAAAGCTTCTACAGGTTAAAGTGTCAAGTATTTAGTGTGACCTTCCCTTACACTTGAACAACATACTGAACTATAATTAATGTTGTTGCTCAACACCCGTGTTTGTCCTTCTGTGCACGAGCATTGCACACACACACACACACACACACACACACACACACACACACACACACACACACACACACACACACACACACACACACACGTTGTATGAGATTAACTCATACAAATATTAAGACGTAAATGTGGATGGACATTAAAACTAAGCTAATGTTGCCCTTCTGCGAGACGTTTGCACAGCGCTGTTGTATCTGCAGTGCATCTAAGCAACGAGGCGTCATCTCCAATCAGCTCAAAGTAAGGTTTTCGTTGCTTATCGCAAACGCAGCCCGTTGTTGACTTCAAATTTAACTCCAGGCGCAGAATCTCAGCGTGCACATACATATTTACGCACAGCTCTGTGGACTGTAATGCTCAGGAGAGAAGTTGAATGTGTGACCCTGTACTCTACTTCAGTCTATAATAAGCTCTCTGGAAAGCGTCCATGAAAGAGATTCCTCTCTACTCCACTGTGCCCTCACTCCACCATGGGGGGAAGCGACAGGAGACAGAGGGGGAGGGGGGAGGGGGGGGGAGAGGTGGTGGTGGAAACATCAAGTATGGACAGGAGGAGACGTCCAGGGGAGGAACAGAAATGTAATGGGTGCATGTGAAATCAAAAACAGAGAATAGAGGGAAAACAAGAGAGGACTGATGACAAGAGTAAAGACGGAGAGAGAGAAGGGTGGTGGACAGAGCAGAGGAGAGAAGGTGTGAGATTCTGTGCATATTTAACATGAGTACAGCGAGGCAATCAATTCTGAGTGAAGTTTTGGGTACGAGTGGAAAAACTTGGACGAAGGAGAAGAGTGGAGGAGGGGAAGAGACGGAGAAGGAGCTGAAGGGGTGGGATAATTGAACAGGGAGGAATGGCAGGAGCATAGGAGGAGGAAGAGGAAGAGGAGGAGGAGGAGGAGGTATGGCTGTGCATCAGATCTCTCTCGTCTATATTTAGCTGCTGTGAGAACTGATTGTGTTTGTGAATGCACTCTCATGGATACACACTCACAAATCCCAGCAGTGACCTCCTGTGGTTACTGCGAGTATTGCAGTCAAACACGGATAACCTTTTTTTTTTGCATTTGGAATGATTTTTTTATTACAGGAATTACATCAAATAATTATATTAGACTCACATACAGCCTCATATAGGAGATAAGTACTATTTCAATTCATTCATTCATTTATTTGTATGTTAGTAAAAGCTTTTATGGGTTTGGGATGAAGCATATAATAATAATAATAATAATGCATTATATTTGAAGGCGCCATGTCAAAACTGTTCATCATCACTGATGTTCTGCCTGTGTTGCCCTACAGGTGTGAAATTGAGTCGACCTTGGAACGCCTTCGGAAGCTGGAGCGGGAACTTTACTCCAAAGAGAAGGAGCTGGAGGAGAGGGAGAGGAGGCTGAGGCTGTGGGAGGAAAGGCTGATGGAGCGGTCCAACATGACTCCCAGTCCCACCTCCCTACTCATGGAGCGCTCCAACATCTCACCAGTGAGTCAACGTGGAGTGAGGTCCATGTAAATCCGTTGCTGACAGTGAACCCTTGTAATGCCCTCTTCTTGCTTACAGTTCTTCGCGCCAATGTCCATCGGTTCTTCGGGTTCTTTCTTCCGCTCGCACTCTCAGGACTCCAGCAGTGCAGGAGTCAGCAGTGCGGGCGTCAGCTCTCTAATCCGCACCCTCAGCAACGGAGACACAGAGAGGGGGAGCAGCGCGGCGCTGGAGAGGGGGGTGGGCTCACTCGACAGTGGGAGGCTGCATGCCATGCTCCTTGGGTTGCAGGGGAGGTTTGGAGAGGAGGGCGAGGAAGAGGAGGGGGCCACCCTGGAGGAGAAAGGCTGGGGTCAGCAAGAGAGACATGACAGCGGGAGCATGGAGGGAGGAAGGGTGCAGGTGACGCTTCGGAGCTTCCCAGGTGGTGTGGTGGAGAGGGAGGAGAGGACGTGGGAGGAGGGGGAAAGGGAGAGAGGAGGCGTGCAGCGGAGCAGGGTGACGACTGTAGTGCGAGGATACTCAGGTGGTGACGGAGAGAGGGAAAGGGAGAAGGAGAAGGAGGGGGCTTGGGAGATAGAAAAACGTGGAGACAGACTCAGTGAGAGAGGGCTGGAGGGAGGGTTTGAAGGAGGGCGGCTCCCAACCATGTTCAAAAGCCTCCATGGGAGTTTGGGCGGCTTAGGGGACATGCTGTCTTTAGACATGGATGAGATGGGGGACATGGAGAGACTAGGCGACATGGACATGAACATGAACATGGGTGACCTGGGAGTGAAGGTGGTCGGTCACGGAGTCAGAAGTGAGCTTGGGGTCAGGGGTCGGCGGAGCGACATGGGAGTAGTAGTCCAGGGAGTCAGTGACCGCAGCGAGGCCATCAGCCAAAAGATTAGAGGAGAAGTGGGCGTCCTCGGCCGCTCGGGAGTGCAGGTGAGCATGCGGTCTTCATCCAATCAGAACTCTGTGAAGAGCTGCAGCGTGCGGCACGGAACCAAGATCAACATGGCTACTGCTGCCATGGACATGATGGAGCTTGACTGGTCTGACAGTGACTAGAAAACAAGTTAGCGCACACACACAAACACACACACACTCACAGGAAACACACATAGGCCAAACTCGAGATTTCGCCTTGTCGGCACATACAGTGTAAACTACAGTATGTGCATAAAAGGGCTGTCACTTTTCCAAAATAAAAATTAAATTAATATTAATATTTTGTGACCTTTAAATATATTCAGGTAAGGATGTACATTTCACAGCAAAATAACATCTTATCTTATCATCTTATTTTTCACATGGGTCTAGAGGGCATTCATGGATGGATCCTAAGGCCAAGATGTGCTCAGAGCACCCTCTGCTGGACCATGGGGTAATTACTTCAGACAGTCTGAGGCGCTTCTAGGCTGTATATTTAGAACTCGAACCAGTTTTTAAGGTTCAAATTTGAACTTTTTAACCCTAAAATCAAACAGATTATGGATTATGGTTAAAGTGGTTAAAAGTGACAGCCCTAGTGCAAATGAATCTCCAGTTTACAAAGAGCTGGTACACACACATTTCTTTTGTTAATTTTTTTATTATTGAATGGATGATTACTACACTCGTGTACTGTGAAGTAGGAAGGAGCAAAAAAAGGCAATTTTAAAGGTTGTCTTGTAACGTTGACAGAACGATTTCACCTGTGTAATTTAATATGCTATTAGAACTGATGCCTAACATACTGTAAGAGGTACAAGTGTTGCAACATAACACACTTGAGCGGCGCTCTAACGAGGGAGCACTGTCGGATGTTTCTCTCCTGCTTATCTTGTAGTTTGTAGATTTGATTTTGTTCAAAAACAGGCTTTGACTTTTATCAGTTCTAACTGTGATCTAGTGTGTGAATTTCTTTTGGCATTTTCTCTCTCTGTATATTTTATCATTTTTCAATAAAAAGAAAAGAAACTGACTCTGGTCCTGTGAGTTTGCTCTGCGTTGAGCTGAGGACCCCCCATATTAAACCCGCCTGTCCTTCTCCAGTAGATACGATCCTCTGAAGTCTCTCTCACACGCTGAGTAGCAAAGCCACTCCGGCCAGAACCCACTTTGCGGGCCGCTCCCGGGTCTTCAGGCTAAAAGTCCACACGTACGTGGGTCCTCTGATCTTGGTCTTGTAGAGAGGACATTCGTAGATATTCCTGGTCTCGTGGCGATCATTGGGCACAGCTCGGACTGAGATGACGGGCATGTGGGGGGTCAGTTCCTTTAGACGGGCCTCAGTGATCACACCGGCCTGAGTGTCCCATCTTGCACCTGTGGAAGGACACGAGTGTGAGAAGAGCGCAAACAACAGGGAGGAAATCAATGTGACGACGTTTGATTATACCTTCCATGTAAAGTCCATACACGTATGCCCCCTCCCTGGCAGGCTGGTTGAACTCCTCCTTGAATTTCTTGGTCACGTCCACCGTCAGTTTCACTTTATCCAGTGGCCACTCATTCTTCCGCGCCAGAGACTGCATCACCGCTAAAAAGCCACGATGCGAGGATTAAAAAGATGGATTAATGGACTATTGGACTATGGTAACTGGAGCTGTAAAAAAACCTACAATCAAAATAAATTAATTGTTAATAATTAATTGCGATAATTGCTGCTACTGCATCGGTCCCCATTAAACGAACACTAAATAAGTGAATCAAACTAATCCAGAACAGCTGGATGAAAAGTGAGATCATTACACAGGCGGCACGTCCAAGCACTTAAATAAATCCAAAGTGTGACTAAGTCATTTACATTCATTAATAGTTTGCCGTTTGTTAATTCACACACCTCTGCTCTGACTGTCACTTTCCGCTTCAGTCAGTTGTTCAAGTAAATGAACAACTCGCCTCACGGCAGCGACTTTATTATGATTAATTTTATTTAAAAAGAACAGTTTTCACTCCTTATAAATAGTGCTGAAGCATTTACTCCATCTTGCTCAATTGCTCTAGTGTTTCTTTCTTATCCGTCTTCACGATAAATGTTTACTTTACCTGTGAGGAAGGACTGAGGGTTAAAAAGTCCAGACAGCCACACGACGCTCGGCAGAGTCAAGTCCTGAGTCCAGCTGTCCAGCTCTTTACAGCGCTGCAACACATCATTGTACCTGGCACACAATAACACGTAGGTTACAGGTAGAGCTCTTGTGGGTTTGATTGACACTGAACCCTACATTGCTCTGTCAGTGAATAACAAAACTGTCTTAGTATCATGTAGTAAATACATTAATTTGGATCATTACGATGCATGATTGCATGTAAATAACATTTTGGTAACACTTTAGATTAGGGAACACATATTCACCATTAACGTAACTTACTAACATGCATACAAGTTGCATACTAGCCCTTTATTAGTACATATTAAGCATGTATTAACCTTATGTAGCAAAAATCTTAATTCATGTCATAATACAGGTAGAATAATGTTATGTAGAATAACGTGCTTAATGATTACTAATAAAGGGCTAGTATGCGACTTATGTGTTTGTAAGCACCTGGTTAATGGTGAATATGTGTTCCCTAATCTAAACATTATTTACTGCAGTTAAATTACAAACCAAAAGTAACTACAACGAAACAACATACACACCATATGGCCAGGCTGTAGGTGGAGGGGTAAGCTAGTTTGGTCCAGGTGTCGGGGACGTTGTCGAAGAACAAGGCCGTCTGCAGCCGCTCCATCTCAGAGGAAATGGCCAGTTCACCCTTTGACAGACGGATATTTAATGGCAATGACGGTATGAAAACACACTCCTACTGTAGCTGCTGCTACAACTGTGTACAACTAAATAATGCATTTAATGGAACCTGCAGATTAAGATTAAACACCTAATGTGTCTTTTGATATCGTTATATGGTTTTAGTGACCTACGTGAGAAGCTTATCCTACTGTACAAAGCAGTAAATACACCTACAATGTTAGATATTTACAGGATATGATATAAGAGCCTTTGGTCCCTCAACAAAATATAAAGTTAACAGATCTACATTTTGTTGTTGAAATACTGTGTGGTCAAACCTTGAGTCCTAGGTCGAGCTCCTTGAGCGAGCGCCGCATCTCAGAGATGAGTGTGTTCATGCGCTCACACTCCTGGAAGCAGACCAGGATGTACGGCGACCGCTCAGCTGTCTTAGAGGTGATGTCTGACATGTTGTACTCCTCTGGTAACTTTTCCAGAATCTCATCTAAGATAGTTTTCACCTGGGAGAGAGAGGGAGGTGAGTGACAGCCAATGTTGTTAGATTTGATGATATGTTTCCCTTGCTATTGTGGGAACAGACTTGTGTTAATAACTGTGAGTCAGTATCTAGAAATCAGTCATTTATGTCAAAACAATCAAACAAACAAAATGAAATCCACTCCAACCTTCTCCTCTAGTGTCTGCGAGGCTCCCTCCCCCATGACAGCATCAGGAGACTGCAGCTCCAACAGAGTGTGAAAAAGGTTATCGGACGTCACTGTCAGGAACTCGATTTCTGCATTGGGATGCAACCCATAATGCACTGGGCTCTCGTGGGGCAGCATCTCATCTATGAAATCGTGGTAGCCCTGGAGTTAACAGGAGAATATTATTATTAGTGAATGGGTTATTGCATTTTTATTCATAATAAAGCACACAGTGTATCCAGGGACTGCTGACTCACTAATGCTTCAGTAATGACTTCAGACAATGACTCACAAGCGTACAGTTACGTTCATGTTCCCACCGGTTTATATTGAACACTGCTGAGGTTCTGATTATGAAAGTTTTCATCCAACTTTGTTTTATTTTTTATCCGTTTTCCAGGTACCTGATAGTCCAGGTTGGAGGGAATGATGAACCCAGGAGCCAAAGCATGTTTCCGGTCAAACTGAGAAATGGAAGGAAAACAAAAAAGAAGAGGTAGAAGTAGTACCGTGTACTTCACATCTCGTACACGGTAGAAAACATACAACAGTAAGAGTAAACGTGTAAGATTTGCTGAGGTGATTTTGTATCACTATATATCCCCTGCTAGTTCATCTGTTCTCTTTGGCAGCACACAAGCAGTTGTTGCCAGAGAGTTTTTATTGAATTCTCCTCTTTGCCTGTTTCTTGACTCGATTTTATTATTTTACCCCTCATTCTACGGACTGCTGTGGAGTTTCCCCAGTAAAGAGACTTGTTTCATCAAATCACCCTGTCTGAATTTGCTTCTGGGACTCTTACTTGTGAGTTTCTAACTCGACATTGGTTTAAATCTGGGGGAGCGTGTCTATGTTCCCACAGCCTTATGTTCCCATGTTCCCACAGTCCTATATTCCACAGCCCTATGTTCCCACATTTCTAAGAGTTTTTCTAAATTAGGCCCTATGGAACACCTGGTTGTGCAGGCTCAAAAACCGTCCCAGTTTGCACCAAAGCCAGAGTCACATTTGGTTCCTCTTGTAAGTCCGAAAGTCAGCTTTGTGTGCAGTAGCACCGCTGTCAGCCAACATCAATTGGAGAATTAGACATTTATGTCCCTCTCTTTGTCTACAAACCTGGTTGGGCTGCATGTATTCCTCCAGGTATGTCCTGCAGAGACGTCTGTCCCAGTCATCAGTGATGTGTCCTCCGTACATGATCTCCCCAAACAGATACCGCAGGTCCTCCCACGGCACCTTTGTCATTGTAATCATAATGGAAATCACTGTTGGATACTGACATTTAACTAGAGACATTAAAGCCAACGTGAAATCAGCATTTAATATAGTACAGAATTGTGTAAAGAACCCACTGCACAAGAGATTACACAAGTAAATCTGGAAATCTGTGTATCCACCAACACTGTTGCAATAATACAGGGGCAAATACATTTTTGTACACAGCTGTGTGTTTATTGTATAGATTAAATCAAATCAAAAATGACTACAATAATCCCCCCACAAACACAATGTCCTACCTGTGCGTTAGCCTCCAGGTAGTTGTAGAGGACATTCACTGATATTGTCAGGTCTCCGGTGTTAAAGGGATATTTTCTGTTCCAGCCCTGAGGGCCAAACTTCCTTCTCTCTGCCACACAGGCATGGAAGTAACACAGGGAGAAGAGGATGGTCTTAAACTCCTGCTCACGGCTGCACTGGTCCAGGATGTCCTAGAGACGGCCCAAAAGGTTATTAAATCAATAATAACCTTTTTAAAAATGTTATCAACAAGTCATCACATTAAAAGCTGACCTGGTCAAAGTTATCCAGAGCAGAATGCAAATTAGCATGCATGCCTGTGGGAGGTTCATTGGTGATCTTGATAGCATTTTCCAGAATGCCCTGAGTAAAAATAAAAATACAAATGAAATTATATCCATACTTTAAAGCCAGTATGTGTACGGTTTGAAGCTTTTTTCATTATTAAAACAATATTTCTGATTGTTTTAGCTTCTTAAATGTGATTATTTTCTTCGTTTCTTTGCTCCACATAACAAAGAAATCATTCAATCTGAATAATTTTGGTCTGTGGACAAAACAAGACATTCGAGAACATCGTCATTTCCAGGTTTGGCAAACACCGATCAACGCCTTTTTTTTTAGCATTTTCTGACATTTTATGAACCAAACGATTCACCAATTGTTAGTTGCAGCTCTAATCATGTTATTGTTTCCATGCATTCTGAGACGATGTCCTTGGCATGCACTCTGCGTCTCTACCTGTGGTATAATGTGTTCCTGAGGTGTTGTTGCAGGCTCAGCACTCATGAACACTCTGTAGTCCGGATGACTGTCGGCACAGCAGCGCACCAGGAGCTTCTCCAGTGAACCCAGCCAGCGACCGACCAGGTGGATGTTCTGCAAGTACATAAGACACAAACCAAAGACTTAATCCTTACATTTCAAGTGTATTTAAAATTACCACCAGATCTATTTATTTATTCTTGAAGGATTTCTCATTTCTATGCTGTGATTTCAAAGTAAACCAATCAACCTTGTATCCAAACCTGTAAAATAACCCAGTGGCCCTCCTTGGCAGCCTTCTCCATGGCAACCTCAGCCACAGCCTCTTGGCCCTGACCCAAGGACACGTTATGAAGCTTCCCAAGGTCGATAGTGAAACCCAGCTTCCTTCCTGAAAACAAACATGAGAGAAAAGCCTGTGATTGCACTTCCTGTGGGGGAAAAAAAAGCCTTTGTGTAGCAAAAATGATTGTGTGTTTGTTGCACGCAGTCTTCGCAGCACTCAGTACCTAGTGACTCCATATCTTTAAGTGGGTCAACTCCGGGAGAGAGGATAAAGAACACAGGTGAGGCCGGACCACTTTCTTTGAAGGACTTTGCAAACTCAGTCTTCCTGCCTTCTGTGTACATAACGCCGAGCTTCTCCTCCACAAAGTTCCTACAGAATGTCAACAAGGGGGAAAAATAACCTGGGTTAAAAAAGAATGATTGGGTTAGGGTTAGGGTAGCATTGGCTGTCACGGGGCTGATGTCCAGCTGACATAGGGCAAAAGGTGGGGTACACTCTGGAGAGGTTGTGTAGAAGCAAAGATAAACAAATGACAAATCCAAATGCCATATGTTGTAGGTTTGAAAGAAAAATGATCCTCTGCACCTGAGAGCATAGGTCATACGGTCAGGTCTCAGTGCTCTTATCATGATGAGCTTCTGTAAGGAGCTTTTCCCCTTCCACTCCTGTGGAAACTTCTCCTTCTCTGGACACTCGGACTCCACCAGCTTTTTCCATCGCTTAGGAGAACCTTCGATATCCCGGTCCAGACCTCGGAATTCATCTGTGAAACTCATAACCTTGCCGAAGACGACGGACAAGCAAAAACGTATTAATTTATGGGGACATTTATTTCGTAGAACCAATAAAAATGACTCTTGAGGGTGAGTGTTTTTCACCTTAATGGCACTCCATGCTGTGTTTGACAGGAAGTCAAGGGGGCTGACGTAGCTGTGGTCAATGTTGAAGCGTAGCAGGAAGTCTAGTTCTCGCACATCTATCTCTTTACTCATCAGGAGCAACTGAAAGAGGGAGAACACGGTCAGGGACAACACACACACACACACACTCTCTCTCTCGCTCATGCACTGACACAGACACATTATCCTCCTCACACCTGGAAGGCAAGCTGTGCAGTAAAGGTCAGCTTGTCTCTCTCAAACAGCCCCCTGCTGATGTAGTTGAAGGTGGAGTAGGTGACGCAGTCTATGAGGCTGTGCACTCTGCTCTTCACGTCCTCACACGGCTCAGACAGCTCCACTGCTTTGTGGAAAACCACGTTAAAGGCCTGGGAAGAGGACAGTGATGGTGGGGTGAAATATGTGCTTATTAAGTAGATGATTATGATCAATGACTGACGGATTTCATATCTGTAATCGTCAGCATAACTGACGATTACAGATATGAAATCCGTTACATTACAGTTAAGTTTATCAGTTTGACTTGATGGAATGTTAAAGATCCAGTGTGTAACCTTTAAAAGGGGAATTCAATATATTACCACCAAGTATGTGTGTATAAATGTAGCCTTAAATGAAGCCTTTTTGATGTACTTTAGGCAAAGGCCTTGCTTTATGGAGACTGCCATCCTGTGGAAAAAGAAGTCCCAGTCTGCATTTTGTGCTCTGAGGTGCACTGCTATGCCGATGAAGAAGAATGTCATCCTTCCTGGTATGTTGAGGCCACTGTAGGTCCCTGACGCCCTCGAGAAAGGGGTAAGTGCTTTTAATAGCTCTCCCATTTTTTTCAGCCTCTTAATTCTAATATTTTCGGTTCTGTTTTTTTGCTCAGTATAACAAAAGGAGAAAATAAACCACTATTTTCAACATTTTATGGACCAAACAACCAACCAAGTAATCGAGAAAATCATCTACTCATCAACTGAGTATGGAAATAATCATAATTTCAGCCGTAATCTGCAGTCTGACCATTAGATGTCACTAAATATTCACCCTGTACCTTTAATTGACTGACTTTTAGCTTCTTAAATGTGAATGTTAGCTGATTTGTAGACTCTATCAACTGAAAATCAGGCATTTGAGAACAATGTCATTTTGACTACAGAACAAACAATAAATAAATGAATCGAGAAAATAACAGGTTATATACTGTGAAAAACTGTTAGAGAGAACTGAATTTGGAAAAAGTCAGTATGAGTGTGTTTAAACCCCAAATGCCAGATTCTGGACTGAGTGAGTCCTCCACTTAGTACCTTCAGGCTGAATTGGTACATTGGGTTTATCTTGTTGAGGTCATTCATGGTGAAGTACAGCAGAGACGCTCTGACAGCAACGGGACGGTAATGTTCTCTCGCCTCGTTTATCTTCACCTCATTCACTTTAGCTTCCCGGACCTGAGAGATAATACAAGCCAAGGTGGAGGAGCATGGGAGGATGGTTAACCCTCATCTTCAACCCATTCAATGTAATTCACAATTGTAAGTTTAAATCAGCCGGGTTACCTTCATCTCAATCTCAGCTGCAGTATGTTTGGTGGTTTCCAGCTTCTCCACCAGCACATTGTCACCCAGGAAGTTGCTCTCTGCGGCAGACAACCTGGTCAGTAACTCGTCCTCCAGAAGCTTCAGCTCGATCTTAAACATGTTCTGTTGTTTGGTCAGTTCACTCTGGAGAAAGATGCATATACAATTACAACAATAGACTTGAAACATGGACCTAAATTCATCTGTCTTTAAACGCACAGTAAGTAAGTTCTGCCACTACGGGGTCAGTCAATCAAAATAATAATAAAAAAATCTAATTTGATGACATGGTGAAGCATCTCATTTGATTATTCTGTTTGTCCTTTAGGGGGAGCTCTTTGACAGCAGAACCCACAATGAAATTAACACAATAAAAATAATAAAAATAACAAAAACAAAAACAAAACACTATATCTTCACCTCTCTGACGTCATGATGTAGCTGTGAAATAATGAACCATTTGGCAGAATATGGAGGTGTCAGAGAGGCCTAATCCACACTAACCTTCAGGTGCTCCAGGTCAGGTCTCTCCTGATTCACAACCTGGGCCAGGAGTTGGTCCTCCAGTCCGTCCCTGGTCACAGTGAAATTAATGAGGGTGGTTTGGGCCTGGATCTCTGGCTTGTAGTGAGGATTGGCCAGTTTAGTGTGAAGGATGAGTCTGAAGCCTGGGTGGAAGAAACATTCCTTGTCCCCGACCTTTATACAACTGTGAGGGAGTGGGACAGAGAAGTGAGCACGAAAAATAAGAGAAACGTATGTTGTTATTTCTTGTGTGTGTGTGTGGTTGTGTGTGTACGACCTGCCCTTCTTGATTGTGTGTCGTCCCAGCAGAGGATCAATAACTGGATCAATGGTTTCCTCAAGGTTTTCAATGAGGACAGCATCGCCGGCCACCACAGCCTGTTCTATCACATCTACATAACTGAAAACAATACAACAAAGAGTTAATCTTAACCTTTAACATAACCAGTTACAGGTTATAGGTTAAGTTATTTTTAATACCTTTTTAAAGGACTCATATTATATCCTATTTCTCCAAGTTAAACTAGTTCCCTGGTGTCCTAATGAACATGTCTGTGACATGCTTTGGTCAATATAACTTAAGGATGAAGCAACACAGCAGTTCAATCACCCTGCCAAAACAGCCCTGTTCAGAAAGCTCGGTTTAGTAGTATCTCTTTAAACAAAACAAACAAAAAAAGTAAAACGGAACTTAAGGGACAGGAAATGACATCAGCCACAGAGGCTACTGGGAGCTAACAGCAGATATTGGGAAAAGTGATCATTTGCAGGCTCTAGCAGGCACATTGCCATCATATATAACATGTATCCACTGGACAGATAAATCCTCTGGGGCTGGAAGTTTGTGTAGAACTCTGTGCTGCACTGTGGAGCCTAGATAGAACTTTTCGCGGACATCCGTGAGTTAATTCTAGCCCTACCTTAATGTCACCACAATTCAAATCTTAGATAATGTGCTCAGTTAAAGAGATCAGAACACTCACCCTCTTTGCTCTAAACTGATGACTTTGAGGCCGTTGCTATAGTGACTCTTGATCCACTTGATGCCCTGCAGCTGAGGGTCAATGAGGAGAGGCCAGCGCTCGCCTGACACACGACACACATGCAAGGAGATTTTCATTTATATATAGAAGCTTATAATGAAGTTTGTATTTCTCGTGAGAACGAAATGTCATCGCCATGAGGATACGACGTATAGCTCTGCATATACGTTTAATGCCACAACTCACAGTTGGTGAGGATGGTTGCATTCTGAGTGGACATTTTGTCTCCTGGTAATCCTTCATTGTTCCACTGGGCCACCATTGCATCATCAGTCAGCAGCGACACTGGATCTAAGTCCTCTGTCATAGGGATGAGCATCTGAGAGTGGGATGATATCGCGAGACATGAGGTATGAAGCTGAAATTACGGAATATTAATAAGTTGTTAAAGGAGAATGTGTTGAGTGTTTTGTAGACTGCAACCTTCTGACTGCGCAGAAACGGCATCCAGAGCGTGTCCAGCAGCTCTTGTCTGTACTTCTTGGAGAAAGACCCAGCGTACGAGATAAAAGCTGCAGTGAGGAGGATGTCTCCACACAGTGTTTCCTCCTGTTCATGGTACTGGGTAACTGTGTGCGTCCAACGCACCTTCTCACTCTGAAAAGCACACAAACATTATATAGAAACAGGGAGCACAGAAGCATGCATACTGTATGCCTGATGTAGCACAACACAAACAGGAGGAATAAAAGTGATCTCCTTGTGGTCACTGCTGTGCTCACCTCCAGCCCCTTGACGAGACGATTGGCTAGTTCTATTGTCTTGTTGGTGTGGTTGACCTCTTCCTGAAAACGCAGTTTCTCTGACGTGGCCGTCTCAAACGCTGCTGTCAGAGTTTCCAGGCTATTGTCCAGCTCCTGAGAAAGAGAGGAAATGAGTAAACATGAAGAAATGTGAGGATTTGTGGCTTTTGATGTTATAACGAACTTAATGTGAAAACATCTGTCTGTCTCTCTGTATCTATAGTTGTATGCAGCACTAGTGAAAGGTCATTTCACTTTGATCTTTATTCTGCAGAAATGTCCCACTTTCTCTGTGAAACCACTATTTGTCAAGAACACACATACGAGCTTGGTCAAGGATCTAATAAAACATGAGTCAGGAGTCAGAGTTGATATTGGTTTAGCTTTCATTCACCGGTGTTCGCGTGTGCTTCGCTAGCAGAGGGAAACTGGACTGAGGGCGAGCTGGTTGTGTTACTGTCGGCCGAGTGCGTGTAATAGTAGAGTGTTTGAGCTTGCTGTGTGTGTCAGGCCGTGTAATTGAAGTCGTCTCGTCCTCTTGTCGCTCTCGTTCATAAATCAAGCGATTCAAACAATGTGCAGACAGCGAGCAATAGGTTATATAAGCTGGTAAACTAAAGCGCTGTTGTTCTTTTGTTCTTTTTTCAGGCTTCATTTTTGTTTCTAATATATTGAAAAAACCTGACAATGTAATCATGTATGCACATTACTGTTCAAAAGTTTGGGGTCACTTAGAAATGGCCTTATTTTTGAAGGAAAGGCTTTTTGTCCAATGAATATAACATTAAATTAATCAGAAACACACTCTATACATTGTTAATGTGGTAAACGACTATTCTAGCTGCAAACGTCTGGTTTTTAATGGAATATGTACATAGGTGTATAGAGGCCCATTTCCAGTGTTCTAATGGTACATTGTGTTTGCTAATTGTGTTAGAAGACTATTGGATGATTAGAAAACCCTTGAAAACACTTTGATGAATAAAAGTGTGACTTTTAGTGGAAAACAGACATAAATTGTATAGGTGACCCCATTTCTTTTGAACAGTAGTGCTTATTTTACAACAATACTGTTTACCAACTGTGGAGAGAGCCTGAGAGCAAATCCTTCACTGTATTACTTTTCCATTTTCCATTCTTAATCCCCATTTATTGAATTTAGTTATATGTATCAATTAAAATTAAAGTTATATAGATGATATATAATGGTGACAGGAGAAGTGGATGACTGTGGTGTCTATTCATGGCTCATAAAAGTCACTTCAACATAATTATAGTGCACTTATGCAGAGTCACAGGGACAAACAGTAATGCAACAACGAGTTAAAGACAAAGAAAGGAACTCACTGCAAGTTTCTTTCTGATGGTCTGTAATTTCTCCGCAGCCTCGACCAGATCAGCGTTGGCCTGAGACAAACACATCCTCTTCATCTCTACCTCACAGGACACCTGGGGACACATAAAAACACATGATTCAGAGCCCGAATGTTACAGCTTCACTTGTCACCGCCAATAAGATTCAGCTCATATTTAACATCACATCCAAAACACTTCATGTCACAAGTCGTATGAGAATAGATGTACTTACAAATATCTATCCAGGACAGCATGATAGTTTGGGAAACAGAAGAATAATCAGTCAGTGAAAGAGTCATAACAAAGTGCTGTTCATTCAAAAACACATAGTTTAGATGATACTGTTTCCAACACATAGATTTTACATGGATGAGCCCCTTAAATAAACACTATATAATTTCTACTGCTATCAAAACAATAAAAAATTTACATTCTGTTGCCATACAGGATCATTATAATTTGACCTTTTTATTGTATCTGTCCCTAAAATAATAATAACTAACATTAGATGTGTGGACACGGCAGATTTCACAAGCAAAGACCAGATAAAGCACCCCCTCCTCCCTCCAGCTAGCACCATTAGTTGAGTCTAACTCTGTTGGAAACCCCGTGTGACACTAAATGTGTGTGACGGCGAGTTTAAAATGTGAGATACCTCGTGGAAGCGCATGATGTTGATCACCCAGGCACAAAGCCCCGCGGCAGCTGAGGATTTCTGTCGCACAAACTCCGGGTTGAACTCGGGGTCACTGAGGTAATCGTCTCGCACGCACCTCACCGTCGCCTCTGGGATGTGCTCTTTGTCAAAGTTCACCAGAGCCTGCAGGAAGTCGTCCACCTGGACACACATTTGTGAATTAAATCAAAGAACATATCAGTTTCTTCACACCTAATATTTTAGACATTAATAAAACGACAGCAAAGAGCCTCAATAACAGTAAAAGTCCTTTTAATCTGTGTTAACCTCGCCAAGAAAGCAGCAGCACATGAAAAGTAAAATATAGAGGTTATAAAACCTGCAACGCAGACTTATAATAAAACAGGCAAACGTATAAAAACTGTGCACCATTGCAACATATTTATGTATGGAAATATAAATCATTAATTCACTAAAGTCTCAGTATTTGCCGGCAGCTCAGATAAAAGATGAAAAACACCGTAGTAATTTGAAAGGTGAAACTATGTTATTTCAGCAGGTCAGGACATGTATGTAGGACATATATGTGATGGGCTTATTGGCTTTGTGGTGGCGAGCCATTAATCTGAGAAACACGCCAAGATGACAGTGTAAAATATCACCTTGCTCATAACCATCTTGGAGGCCTTCCAGCTGCGATCTTTGGGTATTCTGCCTTGGGGAGCCAGAAGGACCAGAACAGCTGCTGAGACGTTGGTGACAATAGCTGGAGGGTTGGGAAATGTCCTCAGCTCTGTCAGGTTTAACTGGAACACACATACACACACACAGACAATTTCATTTGTGGCCCTGGCATCGACATGACTTTGTTACCTCATTTATTTGCACTGCTACCAATGGGAACACATAAAATAGCCTGAATGAAATGAAATAAAGGGATTTGAATCGCTGTGTTTTTGTGTGTAAGAGTGTTTCACCCTGTTAAGTGTATTGAGGGCTGAATTAGCTGCCTGTAGGGCAGGTTCAGCCTTGGCCAGGTCTCCCTCAGTCTCCTGCTGCTGTTTGGTCACTTTGGCTTGAATCGCAGCCACCTGAACGAAACAGGAAATCCAGAGCAGAAGCTCATATTCACAAATCACTAATTGCTCCCTTCTCCAGTCACGTAGAAATGTTCTAGAAACACTCGAGGAGGCCTCACCTTTTGCTCCTCGGCATCAGCCACAGCTCTCTCCTGGTTCAGTTTCTCGGTCTGTTGTCCGATCTTAGCAATGAGGGCTTCGATATCTGTGTTCCTCTGGAGCAGCTCCACTTCCTGCACTGCTAACTTGGCTTTCAAATCCTCCACCTGAAAAGCAGACAAGAATATTATCACAAACTCATCTTCTAACCTCCATATGGGGGTCTCGCGGGGGGCGCTGGTGCGAATCCCAGCTGACATAGAGCGATAGGCAGAGTACAGACTGGACAGGTCACAAGAATATTATATATTATATCTATAAAATATAATATATTTCATTCAACACAATCTAAAACAAAGCTCCGCCCCCCCAACACACACATACATCCTCACCCACCCACTCCTAACCCATCCCTATCAACGTATACAATTTAAAATATACAACAAATGTAACAAGGAACAGAAATGGGAGGTATAAAAGATGAGAAAGAAGAGAAAATGACCTATAAATAATAGTAAATGATGTGCTGATGTAGTTAAATTGACTAAAATAGATAAGAAAACAATAGTTTTACAAATTAAAGTACAAGGTTAAAATGATAAAATGACAAACACTGTGATGGTAGATCAAGTAATGAGAAGTGCTGTTAAATACATCAGCTTCATTTTTAAACAGACTGATAAATACAGTATAATAACAAGCAAATAGAAAACAAAATACATAAAGCTAACACTGAACACTGAGACCATAGCGATATGAAAACAGACTCTCCGTGTATCCATGCAGCAGAGTGTGTGTGTTCTGACCTGTGATGCAGTCGACTGTAGTTTCTGCAGACCATTCTCTAATCGCTCCATCTTCTGGGTCAGCTCGGTGCGCTTCTGCCCCAGCAGGTTGCCGTACAGCTTCATAAACTCCAGGAAGCTCTTCGGGGTGGTGTAGTTGAAGTGCTTCTCGTTCTGCTGGTACCTGACGCTCACCTGCGTGGTGAATATAAATCCGGAGCGTGAGAGATGACATCAAAGAAGATGTCAAGTGTGGTTATCGTCCAGAGGGATTTGTAGTAACTCACCTCATTGACACTAGTGTGGGCATAAGAGATGAACTCATTGATGGAGGCCCTGACATCTGGCTGCGTGGGATGAACACATACAAAGATTTATGGATTTAATATGCTGGCAGCTTTTTTTATATTCATGATTCTTATTTCCACATTATGTCTCCACGATTCAGATTTCTATCCTTAAACTCCAAAGAGCAGAGGGAGCAGTTGGTGAATGTTACCTCCAGTCCAGGTATCTTCTCTATAAACGTGGAGCAAACTGACTGCAGGGCAAGCTGAGGCCACGGGTGGAACCAGTTTATCGCCGTACAATTCACCAGAGCCGGAAACTTCCGCGCACGTGTCCGCAACGTGAATCCGACCGGAGAGAAACACAAGACCACCTGGAGGACAGAGATTTTCATAATAAACATTTAATGTACACTATCGTTCAAAAGTTTGGGGTCACCTATACCATTTTTTTTGTGTTTTCCATTAGAACTCACACGTTTATTCATCAAAAGAGTTGCAAAATTAATATAAAATATATTCAAGACATTGACAAGATTAGAAATAATTGACCTTTCAAACTTTGCTTTCGTCAAAGAACCAGCAAAACTGCATTCAGCTGTGCTAACATAATTGCACAAGGGTTTTCTAATCATCCAATAGCCTTCTAACGCGATTAGCAAACACAATGTACCATTAGAACACTGGAGAGATGGTTGCTGGAGATGGGCCTCTATACACCTATGTACATATATCATTAAAAACCAGACGTTTGCAGCTAGAATAGTCGTTTACCACATTAACAATGTATAGAGTGTATTTCGGATTCATTTAATGTTATATTCATTGGAAAAAAAGTGTGTATAGCAGTGTATAATATGATATAATGAAATTATGGTTCAGACTTTGAGTTGGCGTCGTATCCTCTCGATGAAGAAACTCCAGCAGTTGTCTCTTGAGTCCACAAGTCCCAGTCCTCTGAGCTCCATGCGGATGGACGTCACAATAGTGTCCATTTCTTCATCACTGAACAGATCTGGAATGTCCCCTAAACACCGTGAATAAACATCACAATTGTATTTATGCAGAGAAGCAGCTTCTCTCTCTCTGTTGTTGATTCTTTTTATGCTTTACAATGCTACTAAATCCCAAAATAACACACAATTTTGTTATTTGCAAGAGTTTGGTTCGGTGTATTCTTTCACAGAATCAGTCATTATGAAACTGTGGCCTCTTTACTCTCTATTCAAACAGCTTAACAAATTAAAATTAACATTTTATGTCTGCTCATTCCTTTGCTGTATTTGACAGCAGAAGCTGAAATTCATGCTCATCCAATGAGAGGAAACCCATTCAAGGCCAGTGTAACCAAACCTGAGGCCAGCATATCGTTGATGAGCACCAGGAAGCATTCGTCTGGAATCTGAGCGTCCGTGTGAAGAAACACAGTGCCGATGTTCTTCACCCCCACCTTCATGTACAACGCTGCGATATCACTCTGGATATGACGGGGAAACAGAACAGCAACACACATTATGTAAGTTAAAATAAATATATGGATGGTTTATTAGCACAAACTTAATATAAGACACTCAGGTCCCTACACTTTGGAACACACTACCCTTAGATATCAGGGAAGACAGCTCACTAGATATTTTTAAAAGAAGACTTTAGCCTTAAAATAACCTTTTCCAGACTTTTCCTTTTCATTCCACCCTGTGTTGTATTTTCTTGTTGTATCTGAATCTCTTTGCTTTTTAAATGTTATTTTCCTTTTATTGTGAAGCACTTTGAGCTGCAATCCTTGCACAATAAAGTTTATTATAAGTGTGTTTCTATAAGTGTATAATCACTTTAAAATAATAGTCTTTTGGTTGTTGTAGCCTTAGAAAAAGTACATACTTTAGGCAATGGAATTTTGGAATTTATGGAAGCTGCCTTGTTTTTTACAGCAGTGAACACTTACTGAGCTTCCTGGGGCGAGATACTTAACCCCACGTTGCTGTGCTGGCAGCGTGTGAATGGGTATGAAAGATGAGTGATAGAAAATGTGATGCACTGTGTGAATGGCAAAACTTATATACCACTAGAAAAGCGCTATATAAATCCAGACCATTTACCATTACTGAGCGAATGAATGAAGACCAAGAGAAGACAGAAAGGAAATTAGAAGAATGGAGTTGTGAAAGAGTTCTTCTGGTATGCAAAGCATACTGATGTCCTTAAAAAAAGGGGGGGGGAATAGTGAGTGAGTGGAAAAGTCATCCTTTCTTACACTCATTAGATATAAGTTATCACACCAGGCCTTTAAAGGAAAGGTAGCTATTAGGAGGAAAAGAAGAAAAGGTAAACTTTGTATGGAGTGAAATGTCATTTTGTATCACTCATGTGTGTTTCTTTACTTTAAGGTCATTGATGCCATAGCCTTTACGCAGAGTGATCTGGAAAACTTCCAACATGCTGAGGAAAGCAGCCAGCCGACATAAACTCTGCTTCCCGCTGCCTCCAACCCCCACCAGCAGGGCGTTACCATAGGGAGCCTCCAGGATACGACTGATGCGACACCTGAACACAAACAACTAGAATTAACGGTGAGCGTGTCTACAGTATTATGTGTGTGTGTGTGTGTGTTTGGTCTTCATCACCACTGTAGTGCATGTTAATAGACAGTACGTGTTCGAGTGCAGCTTGTGTGTCTTACACATGCTGGATAGCTTCTTCAAACAGTACCAGGTCCATGACAGCGTGCACCTCATTATAATGCTCCAGAGCATCAGCCAGTGTCTTCTGGAGTTTCTCCCAGTCTGAAGCCTGACAGCAGCAGAAAATAAACAAACCAACTTCACCCTCTGGGGCGAGAGCAGCAGTGTTCAAGTCACGGTGCGGTTACTTCCAGATACATAATGCAGTTAAGTTCTAATCGAGACTTGAGTTGATTAATTTTCAATTCGAAACCCATAAAGAAACAAAACGTAATTAGTTAGTTAATGGCAGCGCATTCATCCTCATTTATTTTCTCCCTGATTAGATATGGCAGGCTGAATTTGTGCCATAAGGTCTCTGAAACTGTGAGCTCCAGATAATTCACATGCTAAATCGATTCCCGTCAAAAACATTTGAACTCATCCATTTTTATTACTGCGGATAATAAAGAATAAACGGTGCTTGAAAATAAGCAACATGAATTCCCTAAGTGAAATGGCTCTGAGTCGCCTGTGTGTGTAAATTCTACCTGGTGATAGCGGGGCTCCCCCACTCCCTGGGCAAAGTGACAATACACCAACGGCTGGTGGATAAAGATGGACTCATCTATTCCCTGGAGAAATGTCCACATGAAACACACAAAGGGATATAAAGCAAAAATAAATATGAATATGCCACAGTTAAATCATTTATCCAAAGCTATACAGGATGACATATCAATGTCCTCCAGGTTTTTTTTTTACTTTCTTGGAATAGAAATGTGGTCTGAGCGTGTCGGTGAAAGAAGTAGGGCAGTTGTGGATAACACCACTGGGTGAATTTCACTCCCAGAAATAATAATAATAAAGGGAATAAAAGGGCACACGGATCTGCCATACACACAGCATCTGAGTATGTGTACCATCGGAATTGCTTTTAATTACTCATATTCTTCACCTACACAATATAAAAGATCAGTCACTGTCAAATGTCTAACAGAACCTCAACCCTAAATATTCTGGGCCTTTGTGACCTAGTGTGGAAGCAGATTTTGATAGTGACAGATTTGAATATTGTATATATTGTGTCTGTGAATAATTTTTTGCGTACTTTTCTATATAAAAAGGCAATTTTGATGGCATGTGTAGTCAGATTTCTGGTGCTGAAAAACTGACAACCACAATCTGTAACTTATTAAACATCAGACGTGAGTGAATATGTCTTTGCCTCTCACCTCAAAAAACCTCTTGCCAGTGTCCAGCAGAATTTTATTGAAGAGCTCCACGTCTTTCTCGTCCATCAGCTTGTCCGAGTAAACCCTGGAGCTCTCGTGGAGCCACAGGTGAACCAGGTCCATGGGGTAACGGATACACTCTGGCAAGGCAAACATGATGCCCTGCACAACAGGTCGCGTCAGATTATAATACACAAAGTGATGAGATTATAGTTGAATTCACTTATTTCCCCAGAAAATGTAGCCTCCTGGCTGAGGTGTTTATTGAACTATTTAGCTATTTACTGTGTGGCACATGTTCACTGAATGCCTGTCCATGTGATACCTGGAAGATGTTGGAAAGGTCTCGCAGGTTGAAGATGTAATGGAAGCGAATGGCTGTCGGCAGAAAATTCTGACTGATTTTCTGGTGCAGACAAATCGCTGCCTGTACAAACACAACCAAAGAAGAAGAGACTTTAGACCAGTGTTGTGTGCAAAGGTTGAATGAGTGTCATCAGGTACAGTGAACGCACATGTATGAGAGTCCCGACTGAGCGGGAGACGCCGTAGCTGAATCCTCCCTGAAGGAAGTGAGCTGACAGGATACTGGAGAAGATGGTGGCTAATGCATCAGCACCAGGGAAATGCACAGCAAACACTGAGAAATGTCTCTGAAATGGAAACAGGGAGATTTATTTGCCATCTGGACTCCGCAACTCATGCAAGCCAATATTAACTTCAGAACAACTTTACTGGCTGTTTATTTGAAGAGAATAAAAACTCACCCCCTTCTGCATCTATTTAATAATTAAGTAATTCATTATTTAGTTATATTTAGATTTAGATACATAATAGTTAACGCAGAGTATAACCTAACAATGTTTGAAAAGCTACTATAATCTGCAATATCCAGTATAGAAGTAATCATTAAGACATTTAAATAAGTTAAAGTTAAATTTAAAAAATATAAAAAAGCAGCAGTACACGCTGTGATTAAAATATGATTCATGAATATTAATAATAAAAGTCATCATCATAAATGTTTTTTTGTGCACTGTATGTACCTGTAGTCTGGGGTTGATTGAGAAGCTTCCAGCTGTCGGGTTCATGCAGGTAATATACTGGCAGTTATGGATTTCCTTCAGAGCCAGTCGCTGTCTGTCGTACCTAAAGAAATATAACTTACGTGTTTATATTGACAGTAAGGAGCAGAATAATCGCACATGACTGCAACACGGAGGAGTTTACTCACCAGTGGTTGTAGTCGAGGTGTTGGCGAATCAGCGTGTGAGGCTGAACTGTGCCATAAACGTCCACCTCAGGCATGTTGAGGTCATCGATGAAGTAGATGAGTCTCTTTGCGGTGGGAGGAGCAAATTTACGACCAGCTTTCTTCTCTAGGGGCTTTTCTAGGACACCTGATGTACATATTGTGCAATTTAAAACTACCTTTTCACCCTATTTCTTTTGTTAAATGAAGTGGGGGGGACACAAGGAACTAGACCCTTACGCTGCAGCATGGCGGACGTGGTGTAGTAGTTGAATGGGACTTTGGCCACCATGTAGTCCTCCTTCAGCTTGGCGACTTCATCAGACACCAGGATAGTCTTGCCCACCCCTGCGTTGCCCACTAACATGATAGGTTTTCCTTTCTGGATGAGCAGGTCCATAAAATAGGTCAAACAAATCGTCTCGGGGGTGTGGACCAGAACAGTCTGAAACAGTTATCACAAGACCTGGTGATAGGCGTTATCCAGAATTTGAGAAATTAAGAACATGATTGCAAATGATACTATATATAATATATACATTGTCTTCTGGTTTGAAGTGGATGTTGTAAAAAGGAGAATTTAAGCACTATTTTTCACTTGATTTATGACAATTTCAGGTCTTCTCCAATGGGACATGATGTCAATTTTGTGAATTATTTTCTCATTTAGAGGAAAATAGATGGAAAAGAATGGCACATATCAACTGGCTGAATGAAATGTATGTGAAATTCAGGTTGCAAAATCCTCAATCTTGAGGGTCAACTGGAAGACTAGTTTACAAATTTCGGTAAAGTACACACTATTAGCATTACCTAAGCATTAATAAATAATGAATTCAACATTTATAACGCATGAATACTCATCAGTATGTAGTTTATAAAAACAGTTATAAATCTTCTACTCATCCATCAGATGAGGAACAGTGTCCAAATAGCTGAAGTACTCAAGCAGCCAATCAGCATCCACCTCCAACAAACCAGCTCTTTGATCGACTTACAAGGGACTGCTCTCTCACCTCTCTCTGTGTCCAGCAGTCGCTCAGTACATGCCAACATTTATAACTGTGTTTATAAACTATATACTAATGAGTATTCATGGGTTATAAATGATGAATTCGATATTTATGGATGCTTAACTAATGCTAATAGTGTGTACTTATTATAAAATGCTACCCAAATTTCGTACAAGTTTCGTACATTAATACACACCTGTAAAGGTACTTCAGGCTCCAGCTCAAATGGCAACGTCTTCTCGCTCCAGGGCGTGAACTTCTTAGTCTCAGGGTCGATGAAATAGTCAAAGACAGTTCCTTGCGACGGAAACTTCACCGCTCGCATCTCTTTAGACCACCAGCGACTGAATTCAGCACGGTAGTCGTTCAGCTGAAACAGCGTGTTTGAAAAAGAAAATGTGACACAATATAATATTAATCTGCTGTTTATAATCTAAAAGTAAAATCATGGTATGGTAATTCAAGGAAGCTCATGACACACATGATCCTGAAAGAGAGCACCACCAAAGGCCCAGACACAGGCAAAGACAAAGTAGATTTCGTAGAGTTCGCGGGCAGAGTCGGCTGGAGTGTTGTCCTCAGTCAACAGACAATCCAACAAGGAACACAGCGTCTGATTGAGAGAACAGAAATAAAAAATCTGATTAGGTAAAGCAACACATTTTTAAAAATTATGCAAAACACAACATGGGCATTCAGCATAAAAGAAAGAAAAACTAAAACATAGAAATGAAGATGTAAAGATAATATCTTTATCGAATGTGTCATGATGTTTCAGACTCCTCACCTGTACCATGCTGTTCTCTGGTATGCGAGTGATCGTTTTCAGGTTGCAGCGCACTTGTTCCAGGCAGTACGGTACATATTTATCAAAGAGAATGGTGAGGTTAGCTCGCTCTGACAGGGCCTGTCGGGTGTCTATCCAGGACGTCACATAACTGGCAACAGAAACAAAGACACCACTGGTCACTTAAATATAGTCCCAGAAACATGAAAAAGTAAATTTATTTTCCTTCTTCTGTGTCTTACGAGCTCCAGCCAAGGTCCTGTGGGTTGACGTAGAGAATTCCTGCTCTGGAAACAGTGGCTGGTGTTGCAGCTTTAAGATGAGATATCTCAAAGAGCAGACGCATGGAGGGAGACAAACTGATCCTCTCGTTACTAGCAAGGGTCAGAACCTTAACGGGGGAGAGAAAAAAGTTTGGTGGAGGCAAACAAAATCTGGCTTTAGACAGAAAAAAAAAGAAACAGGACAATATTAGAGAACAAAGGTGTCCTTTCACCTTGTTGTCGTCCATAACTGTATTGAGTGACTCGATCCACATGGGGTCAATATCTCCATCCAAAACGATCCATTTGGGCCCGTTATGGGTTAGTGAGGTCAGCTCTCTCATGGTGGAGGAGAACAGACCTAAAATACAGAGTAGAGCAAACCATACAGAATATATTGTATGTTCAACAGAGAGACAGTTAAAAGATACAAAATTGTACAACAAATTATAATTAATTGTGAGAATAACTCATCATTAAGAGATTCCTTGAACAGTCCTCACCATCTTTCCACTCTCTGGTGGCAGGGTGCAGGTATCCAAACAACTCATCTGTGGTCACCGCTTTAGGGTTGATATCGTGCCACACAGGCTTCATCTTCATGTTCGCGTAGGTTCTGTGGAGGGTCTTCAAGATCTAATGAATG
Source organism: Microchirus variegatus (assembly GCF_963457635.1). Classification (NCBI taxonomy): domain Eukaryota; kingdom Metazoa; phylum Chordata; class Actinopteri; order Pleuronectiformes; family Soleidae; genus Microchirus; species Microchirus variegatus. Next base: position 13,679,221 of record NC_139806.1, read on the forward strand.
CACAAACAATGATGTGACATTGGTCTCTTCTCATTATCACTGCCTATGCAGTAACAGCAGAGACAGGTACTATTTTTTTTCATCATTTATAACCCAATGGTATATTGCTTCAACTGTTGTATTTGTATTAGTAGTAATACATAATAATAACAAAGTTAACCTGGCTCTTTCCAGTTCCTGGTCCACCCACGACAAACACAGAATGCCTGACAGCCAGCAGCTCCTCCAGCTGAGTGACCTTTAGACACAAAAACATTGCCTGACACTTCATTTCTAATCATAAAAATATACCAGCATACAACATGCACACAGTTAATAAATGGCTCAAATAAGATACTTTAAGAATGAAGTTCTCCTCGGGCTGCAGACGCAGTTCACTGACTGACTGGCGAACTGCGTTTTCCAGTTCAGGATCTTTCTTCCTGGGCACGTCCAGCTGAGGAAACAGGTCACTGATCAGCCCAAGGAATATGGGAACATCACTGGTCACGATCTTAGGCAGGTTAAAGTCCCTCAGTGCCCGCAACAGCACCTGCAGAGAAAACAACTGTGTTCATGGTGTTATGAAAATGTGCCTTTAAACTGAGAATAATGTCCACACTGATGCATTTCTGTTTTAAAGTGGTGTCCTCTCTCCTGTCAGTGCACACCTGCTCTTCAGGCCTGTTTCGCTCCTCTCGTTTCAGAGATCCTGCCACAACCAGGACTGATTTGATGGCCCTTAAACCCCAATCATAATGATCCTAATAGATAGAGGAATAGAGTTAGTCTTCAAGCAAACAAATAATATATGATGTTTAACATGGAAACAGGTTTGTCATGAATTTCAGTTCATGGACAGTTTGTGTAAGTCTCTGTTGATTGTTTAAATTCAAGCCTCAGGACATAGAGTATCACAATTAAGTGCAAAATGAATAATAAAGGTATAGTTAAACATTATCACAGCCAACGATAGGGCAAAGTATTCATGAAAATAATACATTTATTGTCACTGTTTGCACGTGAACAAATCAGGAAGGCAAACACTCAATTTATTTTTTGGAAAAATATGTGTTGTTGATCACCTTGAAACATGCAAAGAGACCTGTTGTCGCATAATTATCCAAATGGGATTTGTGCTCATTTTTTAAAGATGAACCATTGCGACCCAATTCACAATTCAAATTTGAGCATAATATAACATTAATGCCTATTTTTACTACCGTTTTTGTGATAACTAATAGCCTTTTTAATAGATGAATCAGCCACCACTCAGAAGTGCACTCCACATTTAAATTTTAAGTTTAAGGGCTGGAAAACTATTTACATATTTGTAGTAACCCCCCAAAAAATCCCCACAGTCTCTTGGAATTACTTTTTAAAATGTACCTGCTTGGACAGTAGCTCTTTACAGAGAGTGTAGAGGCTGATGAATTTACGCGCCAGCACACGAGCGTCTATGAATCCTTCTGCCACCAGCATGATCTCACAGATCAGCTCAAAGTCTGGGATCACCATGGCACAGGGCCTGAGCAGTTGTCAAAACATTTCACTGTTAGTCAGCCTGTGCACTTAACATCTCCTCATTCTTGTTGTTTATATCCAAACCTGAATAAAGCCTTGAGGTTCTCAGGAAGCTCAGCCCTGCCAGCATAACCGGGGTTCAGAGTGATGAAGATTCCCACAGTGGGCTTCAGCTCAATCTCCTCACCCAGGAAGTGGAATCTAAATACACACACACAAACGGGTAAATTAGTAAAAATAAAATCAATTTATATGATATGAATGATTTATAATGCTGGTTTGTACACACACACCTGTGCTTCTTGTTACGTACAGCATCCTGTATGGTTTTGACCTGTACGGCTACCACAGACAGAACCTCCACTGAGATCCTGTTAAACTCATCAAAGCATCCCCAGACTCCCGTCTGAGCCAGACCCTTATAAATGTTCCCTATGGACTGAAAAAGGAGGCAGATAAGAGTTAAAGTGGAATTAGGATAAATGAAATAAATGTGACAAACATTACACAGCATCTACACAGTCCAAGCTACAGTACCTTGTAGTCCATCTGTTCTGAGCAGTTGAAAACATACACCATGATTCCCAGGGAGCGTCCAAGGTCCTTGGTGGTCTCGGTCTTACCTGTGCCAGCTGGACCTGAGGGGGCGCCACTCATAGTTAGATGGAGGGACTGGGTCAGGGTTATGTAACACCTAAGAAAGAAATGTTGAGATATAAAACATGAGTAATCTATGCAATCACTTTGGGATTAGCAGATTGTGCTGTTTGAAATTAAACCTGTCAGTGAGAGGAGTGATGACCAGTCTGTTAGTGTTTCCCAGGTACTCGTAGCTGAACTGGAATTGAGCGTCACAGATGTTTACGGAACAGTGTCTGGTTTCGTCATCCCAGTGATGGCGCAGCTGGGACAGCCACGCAAACGACTGTCCTGTTGTCACCTAAAGACACACACAGCATGAGTGACAGCAAAAGAAAAGTTTAGCATCAAACTTAGTCAACATATACACTGCCATTCAAAAGTCTGGGGTCACCTATACAATTGTTTTGTGTTTTCCATTAAAACTCACACTTTTATTCATCAAAAGAGTTGCAAAATGAATAGAAAATATAGTCAAGACATTGACAAGATTAGAAATAATGATTTTTATTCATCATAATAATTTTGCCCTTGAAACTTTGCTTTGGTCAAAGAATCAGAAAAACTGTTTTCAGCTGTGCTAACATAATTGTGCAGGGGTTTTCAAGGGTTTTCCAATCATCCAATAGTCTTCTCGTGCGATTAGCAAACACAATGTACCATTAGAACACTGGAGAGGTGGTTGCTGGAAATGGGCCTCTATTCACCTATGTACATATTCCATTAAAAACCAGACGTTTGCAGCTAGAATAGTCGTATAGTGGAGTATATTGATTGAGTGATTAATTAATGTTATATTCATTGAAAAAAAGTGCTTTTCCTTAAAAAATAAGGACATTTCTCAGTGACCCCAAACTTTTGAACGGTAGTGTATAATATACACTTCCATGTATCAAAATATTAAGTGTTACCTTCTGAGCAATAAGACTGGCAACAACATCGCGAGCGTGGACATCTATGGTGCAGACGGTCATGATTTTCTGTCTGTCTCCAGGAGTTAAATCTCCGAGCAGCATGTGGATCAGTGAGTTCAGCTGTGTGATCTAGAAGAAATAATTCATTATTAATTACTGATCAAATTAACCAACCTAAAGCTACATTTTATTATTCGTTATTGTTGGTCATGTTCATGTATATAAATAGGCATTAATAGATAAAGATATCTTACTGTAGTTTGTCAACAGTACCTGTTTTCTGTTGTAGTCTTTGAGTGCAGTCTCAAAACCCTCCTCCACCCTCTTGAAGGCGATGCCCACATCTGTGGCCCACCACACCTGACTACCAGTCAAACCTACCTGCAAATGGAAGATAATCACACGCAGTGGACAGTCAAAACAGACTGTTTTTCACATTTTGTAAAGTCTCTGCTGATAACACAAACTCACACCTGGGCAGGGAAGTCAAAGAGCCACTGCTCTCGTGCTTTGTCTTCATAGGCGGCAACTGCCTCCTGGATCTCTTTCTGAACCGTGCAGCGCATGGTGTTTTCTAAGGCACTTAACCAACACTCTGCCTGTAGAAAGACACATCATGAATATGAAATAAAAACAAAAAATAAATTTATAAAACCATGCTATGAGAAGTTCGGAAATGATTCCAAATGTCAAATGTATGCACATACATTTAGAAACTCTATTTATTGTAGTTAAATACTCTAGCAACACTAATCTATTGTAATGGGAATGGGATGGAACTGAGAATTCTAATGACCTGTCCTTTACAGACGCATGGCTCAGAGAATGGCACATATTCTCCCTCTCGGCTGTACATCCCTATAGCAACAGCCTCCTCGTCCTCTTCCCCGTCATCTCTGCCTGAGTCCTTGAAGCGAAGATCTGCTATGTTGTCAAAGAGCTTCAGCAAATGTCTGGTCACCTAAAAAGAAGAAGAAGAAGAAAAAAGACAGATGACTGACATTAACCGTCTCTGTGCAGGTTTTCTCTTGGCAAATAGCATTACATTGTGACCAGTTACCTGTTTGGGCTGTGTTCCTCTGGAAACTATCTCCAGGAGGTCGGAGGCAGAGACAAAGTAAAATCTGGGGAAAGTGAGCCTTTTGGTCTCCAGGTACTCGGCCAAGGCCTTCTCACACACAGACAACCTTTGCTGCAAAGTCTCCAGGTTCTCCAGGAAGCCAGACTTATTGGTCACGTCAACCACGTTACTATTCTGCACCACCTCAGTCATCGAGCTCTGTATGAAGGAAGGAAAGCCTGAGGTACAGTGGAATTCTTGAATCACAGTTTTGAAGAGGCCCTTGATCTCCTGTGTGATGCGTAACCCTCACCTGGAGGTCAGTGTGTATTTCCTGGAAGCGTTCTGCGTCGCTGGCGAGCTGGCAGCGGATGTCATGGCTGTTGGTAAAGATGGCGTTCAGGTGGGCCCAGGTCCTCTGGACCGACATCCAGGAGGAGATAACCAGGTCAGCCACCATCAGCTTCCTCTGCCACCCACTCACCTCAGCCTGGAAATACTCCACGTACTTACTCATCAGGATATTTTGCAGCTGCACCTGAAGAAGAAGAAGAATCTGTTTGTATCTTGTTGTATAAACCAAAAAAATAATAAAATAAATATAGCGCATTACAGTAAAAAGAGGGAAATATTTGGATTTCTTTTGGATATATGCTTTAAACAATCTTGCTCCAAAGTGTTTAAATGAATATCGTTGCTGGTTTTATTCAGATTATACTGAATGATGACACATTCCTATATGTATATATGTTATTGAAGTACAGTACAGTACAGTTCCTTCCTGTAACTGTTATCTTTGGATCAGAATATGCCTACTGAATGAATGAGAAACAGAACAGTAACAAACACTCACTTGGTTGTCTTCCAGTGTCTCGATCAGATTCTCATCTGCTTTCAGCAGAGGCATCCCTGTGCTGGAATGAGTCTCATACGACAATGACATAACACTCCATGTCTTGGTTATCTCTGCCAAAACCTAAGCAGACATAGAAACTGTTTCTGTGCTTTATAGATATTATAATTCATATATACTGTATATATAACAATCTTAGATCCTTATTCTTGCACAATATACAACCACTATTTCATCTTTTCCTACCTTCTCTATGGCCATTTCTTTCACAGCCTTATCCACTATGTTTTTGACCTCATCCTCCACACGGTGAAGCTGTAATTCCAAAAGGTCCCCCAGGGTGGTGTTCTCCCCCATTACAAACCTGACCTGACAAACAATACACGGCAACCAAGAGAGGGATCACATTTCAGATCAGGATAATTGGGTTCACTCAGCTGTGCTGGTCATTATAGGCCTGGATATAGGAGCCCGTAGGATCGCTTAATGAAGGTACAGTACACGAAGATCAATAGAGTGACAAGCACACAGGGCGGAATATGATTGACGATGAAATGTTATTGAATCGAGTGGCATGAGACGTTGTGAAGCAGCGCAGAGAGTGTCATACCCCAGTGGTGTTCATCAGCTGCTGCCAGTGTCTTTTTCTGACAGCAGAGTTCTGCAGCTCGTTGACAGCTCTCAGAGAAGTCAACAGGTTCTTCACAGTCGACTCCAGGCCCACGTAGACGTTCCACACGCGCACCTCCTTATCCAGCATCTTCATCTCCTTTAATGTGAGACCAATGAATCATCAGACACTAATTATAAAATATGTTTAGAATACAAATACATTTTACACCCGATATTGTCTGTCCCTGTAAGCTTGTCATACTTTTGCAAATCGCCTCAATTCCATGTCCATCTGCTCAACATTGATCTCTTTCCATGGAGTCTTAGTCCAGTCCTCTATACTAGTCTGACATGGAGGAAAAAAAATGTATCTGTGATAGTGTCAAAACAAAACAAAACAATACAGAAAGGTTAATTGAGGGTTTTGGTGGATGCAGAGTGAAGACACACTGTTGAAAGCTGAGCTGACATAGTATTTTTATTGTGATGAGTTTTGCACACCTTGACGAAGATGACCATGTCCCACACTGCTTTGACCAGTATGATGTCAGAGCGACACTGGCGCAGCTGCCTGTAGTCTGGGAAGCTGACCTCGAACAGATCAGCCGTGTCTTGCAGCTTCTTCATTTCCATCTCCATCAATGCTACTGCTCGATTTGACTGGAGACAAGGGACATTTTTATAATAATACACGGTATACCATTGTTTCAGAAACTGTATAGATGTATAGATGATAGATGTAAATCACTAGGAGCAAATTGGCACAAAATGGGAAATATTTGACATTTTTATTGCCATTTCTGCAACAGTTTCATTAAATACATGACTTTAAAAGTTGTTTTTCAATGTACCTATTATTTCAACAAATGATATATATCTCACCTTATCAATTTGTTTATATGGCTCCTCCACTTTGATCCTAAAGATATGTTCACTACGAAACTGTTCTCTGAACTCGTGCTGTTTCACCTGAAATGAAGAGGGACATTCTGGATTAATAGAAACTAAAGGCCTGATGCATCTATGACTCAACACAGTGGGGGGTGTGTGGCGTCAGTCATATGTATAATGCAGGACAGAAAGTGAGGAGGTCTCTGTCACTCTACCCGACTCACACACACACAGCCTCACCTCAAACCTGACACATTTCCTGCGTATAACTGAGACTTCATTGGCCTGTAGAGGTGCCACTTCATGTTTGACTGTAAAGGCAATTTTCTTTAGACTCTTCCACTTCTCCGGCAGCTCCTGAGAGTAATGTAATATACATATATACATAGTTAAGTGTCATATTCTCCGAGTGTTCATGCAAATGTGATTATCACAGGAAAGGCACACACTTCCAGCTGTGTGTAGACGCTTTCAGGTAGCTGCTGTCCGTAGGTCTTGAGGAGTTCGGCTGTGGACTTGAGAGGTTTGAAGTGCTGCTCGTTGCTGATCTGTCTGTCTCGCATGGCCATGAGATGTCCCATGACGTCCACAAGACCTGCATAGTTGCAATCTGATACCTTATTAGACAGACCAAGGGTCGTGTTTTGGACAAAAGAGGATAATTCCCTCACGCTGCAGGATAAAGACAAGGAGGGATGATGTTAGATTTCAGAATGGAGACGGAGGCACAGCAATACATGTTTTAAATGGTGGTAAAAATGACAAAGAAAGCATTAATGGTGGGTTTTTGCTGATTTTAAATATATATATATTTCATATATAACTGCTTTTGTGTCTCACCTCTGGTTCACATGGTTGAGCAGGTGCTCCTTAAACATCCAGCTCCATCTCTTGATGACGTTCATGAGTGTGTGTTTGAAGGGTCTGATGTCGAGCTGCAGCCACCCACAAAACACTCTCTTGTCCTCCATCTTGCTCACTCGTACATAGAGAGACTCAAAGAGGTTGATCTGGAATGAAGATGAAATGACACAAAAAAAAAACAAAGGCCCAGAAACTGTGGTTACATCCACCAGATCCCTACATGTCTTTAATATTGGGAAAGCAAGGGAAGCCCACCTGCTCTTTAAACTTATCCAGTGTGGGTGGGTTCTTTTTTAGTTCATAGTCAGCATACAACTCAGCTTCTTCTATACTTAACACATGGCCATAAAGCAGAAATTGCCTCATGAATTCAGACCTGTGAAACATTAAAAAAAGGACTTTGCTTTTCTCTCCAAATTCTGAATTTCATTCCATGTAAAGAAAAAAATGATAAAGAGCAACAGTGACCTGTCGTCAGTCCAAAGGTAGCGATAGCTGGCAAATGATCCCTGGTATTCTCTGACCTGAAAATCAAAATATTTTAATTTTGAAGCCAAGCTTTGAGTGTAATAATAAGTTGGTCTGCAGCATTGATAAATCACTGACACTTACCTTAGCAATGGCCGCACGTGCCCGAGAGCGGACTGCATGGCACATTTCTGACAAATCCTCCATTTGGTTTATGTCACACTACAAGATGAGCAAACAAGACAGTGTGATGTAGCAGCGTTAAAGAAAATCTTTGACAACTATCGTTAATAAGTGCAGATATAATTGGATTTGCTTGATGTTTGACCTCTCATTCAAGAAAAATGGATGACTGAAAACCTTCACAGACATGTGACAACTACATTTATGTATGTGTATTCAGTCTGTACGGCACCTGATAATTATCCAGCTGTTTATGGTTTGCCACTCTGGGAATTAAGGACGCCACATTTGTGATGTTCATCACCATCTTGTCCACAATATCATAGAAGTTCCCTCTGTGGTTGAAGTCCAGTGAGGGCTCAAAGGTCATCACGTTGCTGTTGAGCACCAGCTGGACTTCAAACAGCGGTGTTATACGCTGGGACGCATCCGTGTTGTCCATGAGGTACTGCAGGGAGCAGCGTACTGCAGAGGAGAAACCTGTCAGGATTATCTGATCCACGTAGTCTGTGTAAGCCTGCCACTCAGCACTGCTCAGGTCTGTCACACTGAGCAGAGACTGGTTCTCCTGAAGCATGGTGGAAGAAGGATGTGTTAGAATAAAGATGTTAACATGTTAACAAAATGTGAGCAAATGTTTGACTCTGGAATCAACTGAGAGGAGGCAAGAAAAAGAACTGCACCTGCAAAAGTTCTTGTATCCGTTCACCTGCACTGGTGATAAGCGCGTGCTGTTTCGAAACACTCTCTTCAATTTCAGAGAAAATGAGGAGAGCTGAACCAGGGGTATTTCTGGTGATGAAAGCCTGGTGCATGAATTTACCCATAAGAGTCTGGATCGCCTCCACATTAGCTTTGCTGTTCTGAACACAACTGGAGATGCTCTAATGATGGGGAAAAGACAACAGTGATAAACAACATTACAGTGGTTTGACGACAGCTTGTTTAGTAGAGGTTAATATAATTGGTGTAAATTAACTGGCCACAAGAGAAAAAAAACATGGTTTAATGCTTCATTGTTAAGATGCAAGATATAATCTGTACTGGGTGATATAAGATAAGACAATATAAGATATTCAGTACCTTGACCATGTCTCTAGTTGTCTGAATGTAGTCCCAAAGGTCATCCTGAGTCCAGGTGAGCTCCCTGAGAGCAGGCTCTAGCTGCCGTTTGGTCTCATCCATCTCCTTTTTCACCAAGCCCACCTCTACAGCCAGGATTGTATTTTGGAGATGGTTGTACCATTGGGTCACCAACATTAATGTCTGTGTGAACTACACGATACAGAAGAGTTAATTAGATCCTTTTTCTTTTTGGACAAACCCTTCAGTGTTGAATAATTCACCCACAGTCCAGCTCAGATCTACATAACATAATTCCCACTGCAACACTTGGAGCTTAGCTTTCGCACCATGTAGAGTCTTTCTCGTTTGGAGTAGAGATGTAGAGCTGCTTTGGGAATGTTTTGGCTGTTCAACATACCCAGATACTTGACTTCTCGCAGCACTGATGTCAACTGTTAAGAGAGAGGAGAAAACGTAGTTACTGACCACACAAACACACAGGTTTAAAGCAGCCATGCATCAGTGGTAGAGAAGGTCATCTTCCAACCAGAGGTTTAGGGGGTTCGATCCCTGCCTCTGCTTCAGCTAAGCTGGCAGAATGCGAATGGATACCACTGATGTGCAATAGAAAAAAAACTGCTATAGATGCACTGCATTCATGAATGTGTGAGTGTGTGATGTCAAAGCTGCAGTGTAAATGCTTCGAAATGCACACCATTTACCATTAAAATAGCTGTGTTTCATTATTCATTTAGTCATATGAAAAGGTGGAAGATACACGAAGGTAAAATATTGTTTGGAACTGAGTGCACATTTATAGAGTAGAAGAGAGACTCACAGTACATCAGATAAATAGTTTATCCTTGGATTGAAGTGTCTGATCTTCACATTACTGGTTCAACATATTTATCACTGCTCAAAGAACATCTTAATTATCTGAATGTTTATTGAAAGAAAAATACCGTCGTTACCTATTCATCGAGTAAACTCAACTTTGCAAGTTTGATTTAAGAATGTTTTGTTCCATTATGTCTTTATCATCATTTTGTCCTTCCTGTGTAACCTCCCTGCTGACATCAGACAAGCCGACTCTCTCAAGGCCTTTAAATCAAGACTTAAAACCCACTCTGACTATAAAGTACCTGTTTATTTTTTGGTGACTGCTCTTCTCTAACCCCTGCTGTCTGTGCTTTGTTTCATAGATCTCTCTCTCTCTCTCAGACAGAGGCCTTGCAGTTCCAGACTCCTCCATCTTAGACGATTATTTAATATTCTGCAATCCTCTAAATTCTATTGGATGCATTTTCTTTGTGCTCTGTCTTCTTCCAGACGTCCACAGTGGTCACTGGGTTGCCAGATTCTTCAGACGAGACCAAAATCTGCACCATTGTTATTCTATTTCCCTTGGATGGACCTGTAATTGTGAACCACCCACAGCCTTGTGTCCAAGCCACCTTCATTAATACTAATATTGATATTAATTAAAATACCAGTTGATGTTACTGTTATTATAACCATCTGCCTCTCTCTTCTGTTAGCTTCCGTTTAAATATATTCAACACATGTATTGGTGCTTACAGCTGGACTAAAGTTGATTTGGTACAGGCCTGTGTCAGTGTCAAGTGACAGCAGGGGCTCGTGTAGGTGGGTTTGACAGATTTCCTCCAAGCCCTCTGTCCACTTCGAGAACATGTCCTCGTCGTGCTGGTCCAGAACCTCCAGAACACGCTCACACTTCTGGAAGACATCGTCTGCCTCGGCACACCCCAGAGGCCTGACACAGAGAAGGTAGGAGGGAAAGATAAACTGTATAAAGCTTGTTTTTTTTATAAAAATAATACGTTACGTGCTGAGGTCAGCTCATACATGTGGGGCAACTGGCAGAGGTTACTCCTGCTAGTGAGGATGCGGTTCCGAAGCTCCTGTGACCACTTGAGGTTTCCAGACACTGGCGGCATGTTCTTCCCTAAGAATTCACAGTCTGGCTGTAGCTAAAAAAAACAAATACATTTGGTTAATGACCGAATCCTATTCTTTAATTTAAGTAAATACTCTAAAAATCTAAAAATGTCTATTTTCTGTTCCACGTCTCTTACCGCATCTTTGTGTTGATTGAGTATAAACTGACAATGGTCTATTTCTTGGTTGAACATGGACAACAACACATTGTAGTTGGGAGAAAACAGCTGGTGGATTCTTGGTCTCTCGAGAAGGGTGCCAAAGATCTTTAACAGCTAAAGCAGATGGGGTCAAACAACACAGTTTTACATTTATATTTATCTGGTACATTTTTAAATTCAACTGTTATACAATTCCCTGAGTGAAATATGAACAGAATGCTTCTCAGCTAAGATAAATATTATATCCAGCCACTGTGATGCAAGTGTACACAACATAATTGTTTCAAGAGTTCAGGTGTGACAAAACCTACCTTAAAAATTGACTTCAGATTTTTGGAGTGCTGGAAAGCCAGATTAAGGACAGTCCCAAGCCTTTGGTCGAAATCTCTGTTCTGCTCCATGAAGCAAGTGTAGTGACGCACAAAATCCTGGAGGGCAGTGCACAGATAGATAGTTACAATCCCCTTATGCACAACAAAGTTTTTGTTATTTTCCAATCTTTATTGGATAATATGTTGAGAGCAGAATTTTAAATTCTCCTGAGCTCGTTAAAATCAGCACATACTGGAATATCACACACTTTATCAGATCAGATCAATTTCTGATTGAGTTCCAGGTCAGATTAGCCGAGTCACACTGGAAGATGTTATAAAATAGCTGTAAAATATGTAGTAAATTAAATATTGATGCGCTGACAAATAATGACTGCTGTCACTGGCTCTTGTGTGTTGCTTAGCAACTAATTTGCCTTGCTATTTTTCAATTACTCTACTGCTGGGCAGAAAAATAACATCTAATTATTATTTTTTATTATTTGGTTGTGCCTGTCAATTCCACTCATAAATAGCTGTGAATTATAGCCCACTGTGGCTTATTAATTAAATAGCAGTGTGATATCAAAGATCTCGGCAGGCCTCACATCGTTATTGTAGTCCAAAGGGTCATATTTGCTCTCTCTGAGGCCACGCCAGCGGTCATGAAACTCCTCACTCATGCTTAAGATCATTTCACTGAGAACTTTCCCTCTGGATCCTCCGAGTTCAATCTTCTCCAGCTTCAGGAAGTCCAGTGCTGTTGCAAAAAGTTCCTGTATATGAGAAATGACAAAGTCACTGACAGGTCAGGGTAAAAAAACAATCAGAGAGAACCCGACAACCCATGCACCTCAATCATGAGCAGCCTTTTCATGATGTGGTCAGAATGCTGGAACACAAGTGTAGCTGGAAAGTCCCACAGCGTTATGGTCTGCCCATGTTTGTAGTACTCAGGGATCCGCTGGCGGTAAGTGTGAAACAACTGCTTGAAGGTGCGCAGAACTGAGATGCTTATCTGGACTCTTTGCACCCCCTCCTCAAGCTCCATCTTAAACAGTTCCTCTGGGATAAGGTAGGCAATGACCTGAAAACGAACATTTACATTTAGCTTCTTTTGTCTACATTCCGCAAATGCTGAGCACCAGAATCAGAAATTACAGAAAGAGATTTTAATTTAACATAGAGGTTTACCTCCATACCTTTTCAATGATCAGGTTACAGAACTCCTGCAGGAGCACCACCATGCGTTTTGGAGTGCAGTAATATTTGGAATGGCTCCAGATAAGACAGAGTGTGTGGAAGAGAGGAGGCAGCAGAACGTCCACTTGAGGGGAACTTCTCTCTTCAAAGCTGCTGATCAGTCTCCTCAGAGGCCGCAGATACAGATCTATGTCCTCAGCCTCCAGCAAAGCTGTGATCATCACATGTACAATTTTTTCATAGCAATGTAAAATATGTCCTTGATAGAAAGGTTATTTTTAAACAGGCAAGCTAAAGTATAGATATGATAACCAAAACACAAATAATTGTATATTTTGAGACAAATTAAAAAAAGGATCCTAAAGGTGTATTTGATAGTTTTGAGTACCAAAAACATAACAAATATAGCGCTGGTAAATAATTAATAGATGCTTATCTACCCTCATTGACTTGGAGACAGACATCCTGAAAGGAGGAGTAATAACTGCTCTTGACTTTTCTCAGGAGCTCCATGATTTGTTGCACTTTGGGGCTCTGGATCTGAAAAGATGGACAACATACTATCAGGTTTTTCACCGGGGTTGATGTGGATAGATGATAAATATTCCATTAGTGAGTGGATGGTATGTCATACACATTCAGAGTCTGCTGTATGTTGAATTGTATATCGGAATAATCATCGTTTACAAAGTCTTTACATTCAGAATTGAATACACAACAAGCGCAGAAACGATCTCATACTTGTGAGTGGATGCCCAGAAGGTTTTCTCTTTGCGTGGCCCAGAATTGGAGCTCGACATTAGGGCCTGGGTGGTCTCCACCAAGCAGCACTGTCCCAGAGTCTTTTTTCAGGACATTCCATATCTGCCCTGACCACTGAACTATCAGAGTTTCTATAGAGTATAAGAGACCAGGCTCCAGTGGCCAACCAGCGGGGCTGCGGGAAAGAGACAGCGGGAGGGAAAATCAGTGTGGTTAATAATGGCAGTATACAGGCTGTGGCAAATCAGAGTGCAGTTAACAAACCAGAATCTTGTTTACTCCTATATCTGATATATGATTATTACTGTATCAATCTGACTGTATCACAACCATTAAACAATTTGTTACTTTGACACAACCAGTATTGAGGTTAAATGTAACAAGTTTGTAATTGTTTGTTGACAATTTGCCCTCATCCATGTGCTGATAAAAAACCCCACAATATTTATTTCTTTATTGACTATGAATTTAATTATAATTTCCCTACACAGTACTGTGTAAATGTCTCAGGGCAAATTCTGTGATCATTGGCATTTGGAATGGAATTGATGTGAGTTGAACCAGTAGAGGCTGTTTGTCTTGCTTTCTTCTAAAAATGTGGTTATTTTAAAACTGTATACATTTCATGGATGTGTTCCAATGAAGTGAGAAATAATTACACTGTATGCTAATGAACTGGTTGAGGTTTTGCTAGTTAGCTAGCTAGTCTCTAGTTTTCTCTTTGTTTCTTATTCTTCGAGTTTTCTGGCGGAATTCTCTGTTTCAGTGTGAAAAATGTTTTTTGTTTTTTTTGTTGAATAAAATACTATAATAGAATAGAGTACTTCCGTCACGCCAGGGTGTTGTTGTCAGGCCAGGGTGTTGTTCTCCGGGGCTGCATCTGAAAGCTATGCTACTCTTGACTACTGACTACTTTTGACAAGTGTTGCTTATTTTAGGTAGCTCCTGAAATTCGATTATAAATATATATTTTTTTGAACAACATCTGTAATTGTACAGGATAGCGATTTTTGTCATTCAAGAAAGATAGGTAATAATTAAAAACAAAATAAAAAAATAATAATGTTTATTTAATTAGATGTTACTTCCGGTAACAAGTTCACCGGAGCGGAAGTGGAGCGGAGACACTTGGTGGAGACGTGGTAAGAGAATAGCTTTTTTAAAATGAGAAATAAGTTAGGATATGCTTATCTTTCATCGTGGAAACCCTGACGAAGTAACCAATTCGACATGCGTACTCTGAATTCACCATGACCAGCACTGACCCGAGGGCGAGGAGGTGAGGACGGGCTCTCTGCACACGCAGAGGCAGAGGCAGCAGGGTTCTTCCCTCAGCGCGGCCTTTCAGAGTCACCACCCCGCTCCTAAGCTTCTCCAGATGCCGGTGGATGTCGTCGAACACCACCCGTGGCCAGTCCTCGTGGTTCAGACCACTGGTCAGCACGCACACAAGCACCTGTAAAAGCAGAGGGTATGCTCCATACACTCACGATTCACTTTATTAGGTACACCCTGAGACAGTCTAACTGCTGATCTACTTGGATTTCGACACACACATCTCCAGGTTTACAGAGAATGCTCCAAGTAGTGGAAATATAACTGTAGCATTGTAGTCTACTGTTTTATTTATTTATTTAATTTCATTGTTATTATACTTACTATCTTCCCTTTTTCATTAGAATCACTGTCTTGTTAAATGCCAAAGAAATAAGTGTCATATTTTGAAGGGATATGTGTACAGCCTTATGTGTATATATATTTAGTCAGTTGTTTTCTTTTATTATTCCCCTTTACTTGTTATTATAAGCAACTGTAACCCAAAACCAAACCATGACTCTATTCCCCCTTATTCAAAACATTTTTAATAGCCTATGTGATAAGTGATTTCCCTTGTTACGTTATGTTTATTTTTGTTTTTCTTATTTTAATTGAAAGAGACAATACAGTTTTTGTCAAAGAAAGAGAGAGATAAAATAATCAGTGAGCACCAGGAGAAAATGTCTCAGTCAATCAATCACTCATTCATACAGAAAGAAATGTGACCGCCTCCCATTTGCAGATGAGGAAATGTCAGAGGCAGTAATGCATACATTAATTAAAAAATGAAATACTACAAAAATCTTGACAATAAATTAACAGAATTATACAGGAAGAACTTTATCAGGTGCCCCATGTACCTAAAAAAGTGGTCTGATTGTAACTAGAGAGAGCACTCGGAGGAAATAAAAGCAAAACTCCCACACAGTTTACAGTTGTTTTTTGGATCTGTGTTTGGGTCACTACCAAAATCTTTTTTCTAATGCTGTTCACTGACAAGAGAAATCTAATAATTTCCTCTTTGGGTTGTAACATAATTATGTCTCTAGACATTTTCATCAAAAGCTGCTACTTTTTGAGCATAAGTGAATCAGTCATATTATACAGAACTCTAAAGAAGTCAAGTTGCTACTGATTCAGAATTTGTAAGAATCAGCAAATGCTACAAAATCATTGTTCTACTTGTATTGTTTAATACAATTTAAAAATACTATAGATCTTTATTGGAAAGTTTACTGCTTGACTTAAGACAAGAATCAAGACCTTTCAGACAATTTTTTCCCCGTCTCTCTGAGTCTGACAATCACCCATTCACTCATAGTCACACATGAAGCTCACCTCTGAGATGACAACAGGAAGGTGCTCCATGGGATACCCAGGCACCTCTCCCAGCTGGAGTTGGCGTTTGAATCCCTGGCGTGCGATTGTCTGTACGCCCTTCTTTAGCACACACAGCAGTTTGGTCTTCCATGGTGGCGATGACTTTACAGGTGTGAGAACAGTGGGGATGCTTTCAACCGCATTGAAAGCACCAGAAATAAGCAGTGACTTATTTCAAAAAGTGTACGTTAGATGAAGTGTAGACAGCGAGGTTTACTTTAAGACTGTGTGCCACCACGTCAGCTCATTGTCTTGTTTAGGAGCTGTTGCCATTCAACAGATATAGGCATTCTTACTTCAATGATATTAATACACATTAGACATTAGAAAAAATTGTTTCAGAAGCAAATTGGAACGAGAAAACATTAAAAATGTATCTACTTAAGTGCTGTGTGTATTTACTATGTGGTGTGTAATACATGTTGTTCTTACCTGAGCATCCCCTGCATGCAGTGTCCCTCCAGGACCGTTGAAGAGCAGCAGCCTGTTGGACCCAGTGTGGTCCAGGAAATCCAGTATAATCTTCTGGTTTTCCTCTGCGCCTATGAAGCGGTTCCATTTGTCTGTCTTCACTCGGAGGATGCAGAAGGCCTGCTCGCGAAGGAAGTCCACTCTTTCGTCTGATATCACAACCCCAGCTTTGAGAGCGGACTCCTGTGGTACATGCACTCCTCCTGCACTCCCGCTGCCTAAAGCCCGACTTTTACCGATGCTGCTGGCGGACTCGGCCATCGAGACTCAGCTGATGAGAAGAAATGAAGACCTAAACGCTGCTCAAAATCCCACAGATTATAATAAAAGGTACAAACTCACCTCAGCCTTTAAAAGTCACAATCAGAAGCTTCAAACAGAACATAGACAAGTTCCCTCTTATTGTCTCAGCTTTATGTTTGTTTCTCTTCTTTAGCTCTGAGTAAGCTGGTAAACTGATACACACCTTGATGGTCAAGTTATCTTCTCTCAGTGTGTGGACTCGCTTCATTATCCTGCAACTCTATCCTGTAACCGGAGCCTTCACATGTGACCTCACTACAGTGACACCTACTGGACAGGTAATGATAATATTATTGTTATAATAACAGGTGTGATTGAAAGATTAGAACAGTATTATTGGGTCATGAATTATGATAGATGGAGCTATTGTCTCATGTATAGAGAATATGCTCATCTATTATTTAGACACAAGCCAGAGCAGAATTTCAAATGATATTGAACAAATAAACCATATTTTGCTATGCTTTACACACATAGGTAGCCAACCCACACACTTTATAATAAACCCCCCTTCTGTTATTATCAGTGCATTAGAACATTTCTGCATTTCTGATATTTTATTCAGTAAAGGTGTTTTTGATTCATCACAATGGTGACAGCACTGAAGAAAGTGTGACCCATTCCCAAGTTCACCTTATAATATACTATTATACCAGAGTTATGAATAAATAAAGCAGTAAAGGGACAAGAAATTACACATTTTTACTACTGACCAACGTTCCAGACCAAATTCATCCACATATGTGACCTGTCCAACTAATCCATTCACTGTGTGTCATCACCACCACATGGGGTCAGTGTGGTACAGTGTTTCTGACGGTATCTTGCCACTGTAATCCAAAGTGACCCGAGCCATGACATCCTATTACACATGCCGTTTATGTAAAATCATGAAGAAATAGGACATTTGTCTAACTGTGTTACTTAAACTACCACAGCAATGGTTACCCTTTCAAAGATCCTGCACTCTCCCATTCAACCCTTAATACATTTGATGTAATTGTATCCCCATTTCAAATGGGCCGACTGGGGAGAATAGCGCTTTGCTGGGAATGTCTGACATTAAGTGTATTGGCAACGTAATGGTCGTATATATTTGATCGATAGATACACTGTGGGGTTATGTAATGCCAACAAGTAGACAAAACAAGCGTCCTTTTAATAGAGGGACGTAAATCTAGGCAATTTAACACATGTACGTTTTCTCTATGATTCTGATATAGTATATTAAAGCAGTTTAACTGTTCCCTTATATAATATAGAAGTTTTCTTTGATTGTGCAGACACTGCATGTTATTTGACTTTACTTTGACCTTCTAAAATCACCCCCACATACAGTATATTAGTATTATTTATTTTTGCACATCTGGGGAGCAATGGGGGATTGGGTGCCTCCCAGGACACATCCCAGTATTTAAACTGGTGACCCTCTGGTTACAAGTCCAAGTAAACGTCAAGAGGTTTGTGTGTTTGTTTGCAGCATTCATCCACACAGAATATTTCCACTGTTGCCAGCACTGCTGCCTAGATCAGCCAATAATGCAAGGCTGTTCTCCAAAGGGATAGTGTGCTTTGTAAAATCTGCAATTCCATGCCTCACACTCTTTAGATAATGAATTGTGTGTGTGTATGTTTTGTACTCATTACACATTCGTTTTGTGTTTGTCGGTATCATGCAGTCCAATGAATGTCCTTTAATATGCAGTGTAAGGGTGCAGTTTTTTGTTGGTTTTCACCATACACAGATGTGCACGTATTTCTGTTATTATATGCCGTTGGTGATTGAATGTGTAGGATTTATGGCTGCCTTGAGCCCAGGGCTAGCGCAGTGTGTCCCTTGGGTGTCTTCGCCATGCACTGTGCATAAGCCTATCTGAGCCTCCTGACAGCCAGGACCATGACTGCCCATCTCACTGACCTCATGACCAATGTCAGCTCTGCTCTGCAGGGATGTTGGGGTTGAGGCCAGAAAAAGAGATCTTAGTACAACGGGGGGGGGGGGGGGGGACAAGAGAAGCAAGAGAGGGAGCCAATGGAGAAACAAAGGGGGTGAAAAGGAAGAAAATAAGGGTGTGTGTTAGGGTGAAGAATGAGGAAAAGCGGCAAGCTTACGGCATACAAATGAGACAGAGAATAGTGTGATAAAGGAGCAGAGCAGCAACAGTAGAATAGAGATGTTCACTTGGCTGAGGTACTGGCAATGAATATTCAAGTGTAGAACTGAACAGTCACTGCTGAGTAATGTAAACATGAGGAGGAAGAGAGCAAATGGAAAAATATATCCTCAGGAAATATTTAACCCTCACCCCCCCTCCCTTTTTTTTTGACTGTAACTGAAATATCACCTGTAAGTGGATGTAATATTCTGCTCCAGTGTAGCAAAACACAGCCCTAACTATTTTTATTATACCTTCAGCAATGTAGTTTTAATCTGGTGCATGTTCCTCTTTTCTTCTTCTCTTCTTCTCCACCTCTCTCTTTCTCTCCATTTGCTGTTGCCATGACTACATGTTGCTTGACAATGAGGCTACCGCTCTTAAGTCCGCAGTCTCAGCCCGGCTCCCTCTCCGTCAGCCGCTGGTCGACTCCTCTCCTCATCACCCCTCTCCCTGTCCTCAGTCAGAGGGGGAAATTACATGTTGATGAGCTTGAGGTTTCTCGAGGTTTCGCCAACACGCACACGCATGTGCACGCACGCACACACTCTCGCACTCTTCTCCACAAGCAATGGGTGTCTCTCAAACTGCACTTTTTTTTATTACTCACCATGGCCTTTATCATTTTGTGTTGTAGTCTCTGGGGAAAAACGACAAGAGTCATGTATCTCATAGCAGGACTCAGGGGAAACATGGGAAGGGATGGAAAAAGGAGGATGGAGACAAGTGGGGGGGGGAAAAAATGCAAGAGCAGGGAGAAAATTGTCTCCAGGGGAAAGAGAGAAAAACTATCGACATTGACAAAGATGGGAAGTGCATTACACACCATCACACAGACATTATGTTCGTTTCTAAGTTTCCCTCTTGTTGCTGGCTGACTACCTATAAACAACCTGCCATGGCTGGTAATTGCAGTGTGTGTGTGTGCGTGTGTGTACGTGTGTGCGATTCCGCATGTCCAGATGGTGCTGACCAGCCGTCTCTCCCAGGGCAGATGAAGTAAATGGGGCGATTACAGTAATGACCGACACACACATCTGTCTCATACCTCTGCATGGCTGCCAGCTATTTTGGAAACAGACATGTGTACACACACACACACACACACACACACACACACACACACACACACACACACACACACACACACACACAGACGCACGCACGCACGCACGCACGCACGCACACACACACACACATGCAAGCCTGTGAGCATGCTAGAGCACAATTTGCCGGGAATTGTGGAGATGGCCAAAGCAAGCAAATCCCACTATAATGTACGTTTAACTGATGCAATGTATTGTACAGATTTGTTTGTTATGTTGCAAGTAAATGTGGAAAATGTAAGTTGCTATTTGATACCTTGGATTTGTGTAGTGAGTAAATAGATAAACATTTTTCCTGTCAAAATAAGCAGCATTTTTGACAACATCTATCCCAGACATTGACGACACTTACAAACACCAACAGTACCTCAATAGACGCATTCAAGTAGTCTGCATATTATAAAGTCAATTCTCACATTCAGCTGTTCCTTTAACTGTTCCATTGTGCCCTCTCTTTTCAAAACAGCCTTGTATAACTCCTCCAGCAAACATTCGGCCACTGTTATGGAGTCCCAACTTCCTTTCTGCAAATGTCCTCTTCTCCCATTAAACAATCTGACCCACTCCTGTCCTTACATTTCTTCCTGTTTTATATATCTTTGGCATTTCTCTCTGTCCAGAGATAAGTCAAGAGAGGGGGACCATTCAGACAACCCACCAGGGGCAGGTGGTCTCTT
Organism: Microchirus variegatus; assembly: GCF_963457635.1. Classification (NCBI taxonomy): domain Eukaryota; kingdom Metazoa; phylum Chordata; class Actinopteri; order Pleuronectiformes; family Soleidae; genus Microchirus; species Microchirus variegatus. Next base: position 13,700,079 of record NC_139806.1, read on the forward strand.
TGTAGTCGGGAGAATTGGCAGGGTGTCACCAGCAAGCTCTCCCTTATCAGACCTTGTCTTTGTTCTGCAAAGGTCTTTCTCCTCTGTCTGGACTCGGTGATATTTGAGAGGCAGGTCTGTGTGCACGGAAAGGGGTTAGAGAGCATGGCCACTCTCCTGGGAAGTAGGTGTGTGTGTGTGTTCGGGTATTCAAATCCTGAGCTTGCTCTCCTGAGTACATTTAAGTGTGTATACAGTGTACACAGACACACACATCTGTGCCTGTTTGTGCCTTCTAGGGACCCCAGCAACCTGTGAGAAGAAACGCTGAGTCCATGCTGACCACTTCCAGGATATTGTTCTCTTAAGTCATCACTCTGTGTAAGAGAACACCCTTATTTCGCGGGCAAAGTGCTGCAGCGTCTCCACTAAAATCTGCAGATACAGTGTTTTCTATAAGAAAAGTAAATAAAAAAGCCAGCATTGTTCTGCGCTGTGGAAGACACAGGTACTTTCCTCTAACATCGAGTTCACCTGGGCGTGTTCTCGAGAGGCTCATTAAGCTTTGCTGAGACAAAGAGAAGTACTCACATTTTAAAGTATGGTACACAACCTTCCTTGTTTAAAGGGGTTGGGGTGGGAAGGGGGTGAATAGGCTTATATAGGCTTTTATCCTGTAGATGGGGCTGTTTCTCTATCCAGCTCCCCTGGATGGTGTGATTCAAAATTGTACCCATCCTCTTGTTACTTGTAAAGACTTGTATAAGCTCTGGGAAGAATAGTTGTTATATGTGCTCATTGTCAATAGTGGAATTGGATCTGGCATAACTCCACTGCAAGCCTATATAGTAAATGGTGTAGGTGTTCACAATGATACTAGTACACACAAACTAATAGAAGTGTGTTTGCACAGATTCAGGCTCAGATTCTCTCTCTCACACACACACACACTGAGTGTTCCCTTGGTCTCAGACGTAAGGTGAAAGTATTGTTTCTATTGATTTATCATCATCTGCTCACCTTGGAGATATTAAGACCCTAAAACAATAAAGGAGTGAAATACACCTGGGTAACCGCTGAACAAATACAAATTATCTATACCCCGCCATCTGCAGTGGCGGATAACACGTTGGGGATGGAGAGGTGATGAAGAAAAGTCTCACAAACTGTTATTTAAATCAACATAATAAAACACAACAGTCTCACCTCAAAGATCCTCATTTAGAAACTCACCCATCATGTGATTAGATAATACCATACTGTACACTATATATTTTTTCATGCTCAATGGTTGAGCCAAATGGGGTGAAACCAACCAAATGTGTCCATAGTTCCATTAAAATATGTCTGAGAACGAAGATTGGAACAACCAGCCCCTTTCAAATGACTATTCTACTTGGTCTGATTGGTTGTCAGCACTTGGCCATTACACGAGAGGACATACTAATAAAGGTAGGCAGGAGGAAAATGGTAGACTGGGGTTTTACTCTGATTAATAAAATTGTAGGGCACTGAGGCTGAATTACTGCCATTTTGGTGCTAGTCATTCACATTTATTGCAGCGTTGAATGTTGCATATAGGTAAACTCTGGTGCTACCTGGTGTAGCAAAAAAAGGAAGCAAGTGTTTTTTCGTTCCACTTCCTATTAGGGAAATTGGACAGCTTTGCAGTGAAACGCTTTGGGAAACTGAGTAATTGTTGGCTGAGTGCAGAATTTAGGCCACAGGCAAGGTTGGTTAGTCTTCAGAGCAGCTTCCCTCCATACAAACCCAAAACAAATTCCGCGTATTAATAGACATTTACCCTCACTGGTGTCATTATTGGGTGCACAGGACACCTGATAAAGTGTGTAAAGGAGTAGCACCTGACATGGTCTTCTGCTTCAAGGTTGGACATGTGTGTTCAGAGATGGTTTTTTTGCACACCTCGGTTGTTATTTGAGCAACTTATGTGACTTGCTGTTGCCTTTCTAACATTTTCAACCAGTGACACTATTCTCCCCTCACTTCTGACATCAACACGGCATGTTCACCCAGAGAACTGCCACTGGACTGGATATGTTCTCTCCGTCTGGTCATTCTCTGTAAATCCCAGGGATGATTGTACATCTAAATCCCACTAGATCTGCAGTATGTGAAATACTCAGACCAACCCCGTCTGGCACCAAAAACCCTGCCACATTTAGTCCGTGAAATAAAGTTTCTTCTACATGGCTAAAAGCATTCACTTCACAAGCAGTTGAACCTAATAAGCTGTGTCTAATAAAATGGTCGGGTAGTGTGTTTTAGTAAATATAACTTCCATCTGTTTGGATTATATACTGGGCATTGCTGCCTTAGCAGGTGCTTTGGTGTCTGAACCAAAGATACTTCTTTGTCCCAAAGGGAATTCTCCTACTCTCATTCTCAGCCAGTTCCTTGAGAGGCTTCTTCTGCCTGGATACAGGGATTCCAAGTGCCTTTTGGCCCCTGATTCTTCTTATGCCAGGTAGATTGGCAATTTCCAACCTGCTTCTATGCATGCCACAGACACCTCACTGTTCTGTTTATGTGCACATTTTCTTCACTCCAATTAAAATCATTCTGATTAGAAATGGCAGCCTCTGTGTTTGCTTAGACATACAGATAAGTAAACACATTATGGCTTGATAGACATGCATCAAGTGTATTATTGGAACAAACCATTTTGACATTTGCTGAGTTGTCTGGTCTCCTCGCCGTGCACCATCCATCGATTTAATCTCTTGCACCTGTTACTGTCATTTCTTCCTCTTTTTAAAAAAAATGAAAGTTGACCTACATATTGTTGTTCAAACAGTACTTTTGTGTGTTCTATTCAGAGAGAGCGGGTTGAGATTACCAGTCCCCTACCATCCAGAGTTTCTAATAAATCTGTGGTGACTCAGTTTATTTGCTGCTGTTCCCGCAATATTTCTAACCATGTCCAGCAATATCAAAAGTCAAAGTATGTTACGTTTATTTATGGCAGACACTTGAAAACCGAAACCAGGAAGTCATGATTGGAACAACTGTTGACATGAACAGAATAAAGATCAGCTCTTGATGGGAGTAAAATTTCTTCTAGAATGGGAGTATTTGGTTTGCCGTGTTCACATTTTTGTACCCTTCTAGCCTTTATCCCAATTATCCAAAGCTACTGACCTCGAGTGTTATAATTGCCTTGAAAGGGACCTTAGGGCAACGTCTGATTACAGAGAAATTGTGGTGATCTGACATGGCAATAGCTGTTGGTTCAGGTCAATTCTTATGTTTCTTAGTTTCATCTGCACAGCCCTAAAAACTTTGCCTCTAATACCAGTCCCAGATCAGTGTTACTTTTAAGAATATTGCAAGTTTCATTCAATAAATAAGCCTATGTATTGGAAGTACTAGTACCCTTACTTGCCTGCTTTGTTTGTTTTTTGGGGGAACGGATCGAAATCTCATATGCAGTTTTATTACATAATTCAATGCAAGTCAAATCATTTTATTGCAATGTTTTACTAACAAGAAGAGAGGGTGGATGCTTGTTATAACAATGCCTTCTGGCTATAAAATGCTCATTATATTCAGCAGACGGCCATGAAACATCACATAAAATGGCATTTTCTTTAACCAAGTTGTTTTGATGCTTGTTGCTTTAATCGAAAAAAATCTCCTCACAAATACTGGATGTACAGTTATTTATCTGGTGCAGACATCAAGGCCCTCTAATAAACTTCATTACACTTGCAAATTTCCAGTTTTCCCACTACTTTGGCTTATGACCAAATGTCCGCAAAACTAATGACATTTTAATCAGCCGAGTCTGTGGTTTGTGTTCAGCGCCAGTTATCAAATCTGAGCGGACATGGTGAATATTATAAAGGCCATTATAATTGTTAGAAGTATTTTTGTGCGTCCTTGTGCTATAATATAATTCATTTGTTTTCTATTGCTTATCCTTTGAGGGCTGTGGGCGCTGGAGCCAATTTGAGCTGATATTATGCGAGAGGTGCGTTCGCATTCACACCACGACACCACCGTGTGGCCACTATGATATCATGTTGAGTATTAGTAGCCTGGTACTTTACAGCGCATATACTATACATCAAAGCTTAATTTGTTATAAATGATATGTCTACAGTCTTAAGAAATTTGCTGCTAGGTAAAGAAAATGGAGTGCTACATAAAAACCCACACACACACACACAAACAGATTAGTCATTGATCAGGGTTAAACCTTGATCTCTGCGTGAGAGCATGCTGTGATCGATAAACTTTAATTCTGCTTCAAGTGTGTGCTTGCACGATTCTATGTGCCACGACTCGCTCCTCTACAGATGTCAACCACGCACACACACAGTCGTCCTCTCTCACTTTTGTCAAACCATCCCAGGCAGAATTAAACACACTCACACACAGCAACCTGATTAGGTGAGCTGCAGGGGTTAGGCCTAATGACAAACAGACTCAGCGTGTGCACAAACACCTCAGCTTCTCAGATGAAATATAGATTTTCCTCTGTCCCAAAAGCTGATGGGTATTAGGTGAAGGCATGTGTGTGTTCAAGTGGGAACGTTTGAGTGTATGCGTGTGTAATCTTGTTCTCCCGATTGTTTTGTGTGTTATCAGGGTAAAGCATATAAGTGATTGGATTGCTGCTTTGTTACTGTTAAAGACCGTCTCTCCGGGGAAATATTGGGTTAAATAACTCTGTTTTCTGATCGCTTGGATGTGCTATGAGGTGTGTTTGTTCAGATAGATTAACAGGACTGCCATCTTATCTCGCGGGGAATGCGTCGGTGTTGTTTTTAGTGAGTGAATGTCCAACAAGCGCAATGTGCCAAATGAGTGTGTGTCTCCATCAGTGCTGGTTGCTGGTCTTTGAAAGAGGGGACGCTCATTTCAGGCCCACTTATTTATACATAAAAACAATTAGAAAACGCGAAAATTATGTAAAACTGAAATGCTATGATAGGGATTTTACCGAAATGGGCTATATCGCCGAGCAAATAACACAGAAAATAAAAAAAAATGTTTCGCTACCAAAAGCATTGGTATAACCCAGTGGATACATAAACTTTGCATACCTACTAGAACAGACATATTCTAAATTGACATACTGTACATTTTTGTTATTTCCTATAACAGAGAAGAGTTCCTCCATAACTGTCCATTTTTACGGCTGTGCAACTTCCCTGATCTCTTGGTTCAGTTTAGTTTAATTTCTATGACTTTTCATTTTAGTACATATGACGACCTTAGAGAAATACAAATTCCTCTTCCTCTAACTTGCTAAAACAAAACAAGCTGTTTCTGCAGCGCCTTGCAACTGGAAAATCCACGAGTCTCTCTTGTGATGCATCTTACAAACCCTAGTAACTGATATAAGCAGAGGCAGGAAAATCACTTACTCCTACACTTCATGCTGTGTAGTAGGCCCAGTCACATACAGTACAGTCATGTATATGGGCAATCACTCATACTCTAGTCTTTCGGCTCCGAGGTCCTGCATATAAAAGTGGCAACTTTACATTATTATGTATAAAAAGTCATATGGAGCCCTAAAGGCGCTCAAAATGTAAAGTAATAGGGAGTATAGGGATAAACCCTTTAGAGTCATTGACTGATATTTCATGGTGATGTTCTGCCAGGCCCAGAGCTTCACTGCAGCCTCAACCTCTTGCTTGTTGCAAGGTTTTTTTATTTCTGTCTTTAGTCTCTTTAGACAAATCTCCGGGGGCGGCTGTGATGAACAGCAAAAATAGCTCTGATAAAACCCAGTTTGCGAACACTGCCCAGCAGCACCAAACAGCAGTGGACACACACACGGTGACGGGATAAACACCACAGTGGATTTACCAGCGAAAGAAGCAGCTCACACATCGAGCTAAAAAAGAGAGAGACAGTATATCATTGGTGGTCAGGTGGGCACTCAAAACTCTGAATGAATATTGATGTCGCAGCGCATCTGCTGCATGTGCACACTGAATGAGAAGCTGTTAGAGAACACATTTGCTGTATTTCATTTTGAAAAATGATAATAAGTCATAAGTAATAAGTGTTGCCCTGGTCCCAGGTGGTCAACAATATTGATTACTTTACATGTCAGTATTTCCCAGCGTCAACTTCTCTGGTTACATTTGATAGAGGAGTACGATATTCCTTCATCAGGCATATTGCAAACATAAGAAATCACAATATGTCAGTTTTATTGACGTATATGTAAATATTACTCTGAACATGTTCGGGTAAATATGAATGACTTCTTCTCTTCTTGCTATTTTATTCAAATTTCATACTATCTGAAGTCTGTCAGTCAGTGTTTGAAAACCGGCCAGTCGGAAACATCGCGGCTGACGAGAGCTTCAGTGAGGAGAGATTTCTATCGGCTCGTTTCCAGCAACTCTGAGGTTTTTGACCATAAAAGCGCAACTGCTGCATGTGCACACTGAATGAGAAGCTGTTAGCGGACGCATTTGCTATATTTCATTTTGAGAAATGATAATAAGTCATAAGTAATAAGTGTTGCCCTGGTCCCAGGTGGTCAACAATATTGATTACTTTACATGTCAGTATTTCCCAGCGTCAAACAATCACACACTTAGAATAAATATCTCTGGCTGCATTTAATAAAGGAATATGATATTCTTTCATCAGGCAAATTACAAACATAAGAAGTCAGTTTCATTGAAGTATATGTACATATTACTCTGAGCATGTTTGGGAAAACATGAATGACTTCTTCTCTTCTTGCCGTTTTATCCCAATTTCATACTTTCTGATGTCTGTCAGTCAATGTTTGAAAACATTGACTGACCCGAGTCAGTCAATGTCGCGAGTCATTGTGTCTTTAAAAACCCACGACTATTTGGTCATCAAAAAGATGAAGATGACTCTTTATAACCTTAATTAGAATTTATAATCGGCTTTACTTTCATGGCGGATATCAAGAAGTCTGTCAATTTTCTTTCCCGACAGGAAGCTCTTAAAATTATTCCAAAAACCCAAACCCTTTAATCTAAAGTATTGCAAGCTGCGTAAAATATCTCGTCACTAATGTGGAACTGTGTGCTTGTGTTAAAACGTGCTCATCTTACTGTAGGTTAAGCTAAGTGGTCTCCATGAGGACGACTGGTCCCGACAAGATCAATGTTTATGCCAGAAAAAGTCCTGAAGAGGTAACGAATACAAGCGCACACACACACACACTTCCCCTCTGCTAAAAAGCTAATCTCTTTGTGCTAATGAAAGGTATTGGGTTTCCTAACAGCCATTTAAAGGAAGGTGATGGATTGAGGGCTAGATGGATGGAGGGAGGAGAGATGGGACATGAGCAGGGGGAGACGTGAGAGGAAGATGAGGTGTCAATAAGCACATCAACCCGATCCCTTTCAGACTGCGAGGTGTGCATACGCCGTTAATGTATGCAATCGCGCACGCACGCATTCGGAGCCACGCGTTTGCTTCAGTCGCTCATAAATCCCCCGGCAAAGCATGAAAGCGAGTCTTTCGGTGCCAGTAAGCTGAGAGATGGATTGCTGGAGATGTCTCCACCTTGACCACTGCTGTGATAAACGTCCGTTGCGAGCGCATGCATGCACTCCGGTTTATTACATCGGTTTGGAGCTGTAAGGCTTTGCAGTTTTGTGCAGGAAACAACGGCGTTAGCGAATGCATTTTGTTGCCCAGTGGAATTCATTATGTCATACTTGGAACACTTTTGCCAGGGGAGGAACAGAAAAATTAGCAAAGAAGTGGCACTGTAATTGTTAAGTGTTTTATGTCTACTTTTATATATCTGAGTTATGTTAGTAACTCAAAGAATAAATAAAGAATTTTAAGACTCTGGATTGTGTCCAGAGGACCCTATGTCTCAATTTAAGTCTTTCGTACATTTTATCACTTATTCCAGGTGAAACACTAAACAATAAAGTGAGGAGTCTCTGCTCTCTGTTGTTTATTTATTTTTTTCACCCCATTCTAATAAAGCTGATTATCATTTGTTTCCCAATCACATTAGCATGCTACTAATGAGGGGGGTAAGTCAACCATTAGAATATGATCCATAATTCATTGTTGACTCTCGTTCATTAGCCCATCCTTACTTCAGTGACTGTTTAACAAGTCTCTCTCTCTTTGTGCTGATGGACATTTACATAACTTGTCTCTAATCTCCCTTTTTTTCCCCCTCATATACATTATGTAACGTAAGTGTGATGCAAACAACAACAACTAAACTTGGCAGTATATGCAAGGATGCATTACCGTGCATCTGCCTCGGTGTGTGCGCGCGAGCGTCTCTGTCTCTCTCACTTTTGCTGTCTGTCTCTGTCTGTCTGGTGAGTGAAGCAGACAGCTGTTATCAGTCACTGACAGAATCCTCCCATCAATCCCCTCCTTCTGCTGTCAATCACAGCACATTGTCACCAAGTTGCTATTTAAATAGTCGCCTCTCCTCTGTCTATGCAAGAAAATATGTCTGCGTGCACATGGCATGTGTTTATCCTCTCTCCTCTCCTCTGCTGCCTTGAGGAAAAGACAAACACTGCAGGTTGATTAGTAAATAAGAATTTTCCCAAACACCTTTATCAGCTTCCCAACACTGCAAAATTACTCCCTCCATAAATATAAATAGTTGTTAAAAACAGCTAGAACATCATTAATGTCCGGCTCAGAGCCAGAAAAAAGTTGCTTCAAATAACGCGTGTGTGTGTGTGTGTGTGTGTGTGTGTGTGTTTGTGTGTGTGTGTGTGTTTGTGTGTGTTTGTGCGTGTGTGTTTTTGGCAGCCTTCTAATGAGATGCCCGTGTTTCCCTCCATTAGCAGTTTATTAGATAGCATGGGTCGCTGAGGTTTGTAAAATACAGTAAGCTTAATTTAGCACATTTGGCTCTGCAGGGGCATAGGGGACTTAAGGGAGTATCACGGACAATCGGATATTAGCTTCGGATATAAATTAGCGTTGGTGAGCCATAACAAGTAAGCTGTTGTGCATCCATCATTGGCTTCACCAAAGCATTTATTATTAAAGTGCCTTGGAGGTGCTGACGACCACGTATAATTATGTGTAATTGGGATTTTAAACCACTGCTTAATTCTTTGCTGCACCGGTGAAGATGGTACTCGTTTCAGTTATACGGAGTGACCACCATTGAAATGTGTGTCTTAAGCATAATCTGTCACCTTGATTTTCTTCTCTCTGGAGCCATAATAGTGATCCTAGATACACAAATACTGGACATTGGATGTTTGAAGTAGCAAATGATAAATTGGGTTCCAGTTGCACGACTGTATTATTGTACCTTAACCGTGTTAAAGCACGCTAAAATATTTATTTGAAATTGATGTATGTGGCCATTTCAACTACCATGTAACCTACTTACATTCTGTTTCTTTCTATATCGTTCTCGGCTGAAAAGAAAACTACTGTTTTTATATAATGTGACGCGAGTGCAACTGTACGAAACGGAGCTCGCTGTGTTAATGTGCAGCCCCACAGACGACACTCTCTTTGTCCTTAAGTTTATATTAGAATATGTAACATATCTGCATTGAACTGCAGAAAAACAATGAGACAAAAAAGTGTAAAAGTGTACTTGCATTAGCCTAAATGGTTCCAACGCTCCTTAGGAATCTGAATTTCTTGTCAAGGTAATGGACTGTTTTATGCTCGCCTTTTAATGACCATGTCATGTCACCCCCTATGAAATGGCCCCTAGGTCCCAATTAAGTGCATTTCTCAACAAAGGATAACAATTATTCACTGCCTTTTGCTGCTCATGTGACATCACCTGTAAGAAATCTTGAGGTTTTTGTGATATGACTGGCAAAATGTGCTGTGCTTTCTTGTATATTTCCCTTTAAATGGGAACATATTTTACAGAAATGACATCATCTGCTATTGACAGCCTGAAACTAGTGATTGAGACTCTTAACCCGCGTTTCCATCATGGTGCAGTTCAGTATGGAACGGTAAAGCCCTCGGTATCTTTACTCGGTCGGGTGGGTGTGCGCTGCGCGTTGGCAGCATCTTGCGAGAGACGTAACGCGAAGTAGTACCGGTGATGCGGCAACGAACGACGACATTGAACGCGACACAACAGACAACAATGGAGGACATCCAACAGCTCTTTTTTCCCCCTGCTCCGTTTGTGACTGTTTGTTTCAACAAAACGTCAAGCTGAGTACGAGAACAGATTGTGGGCGAAGAAACACTAGTCGCAAGGGAGTTATGTTTTTCTGCCAATAAGCTGACTGTCGTGTAGACTATATGGTACCATTATAGTCTGGTACCCTAAAGGAAGGGTACTGAAAAATAGAACATTTGGGGTATTTTGGTACTATTCCTAAAAAATATATACCGCTCCATACCAAACGGAAGCGTGGAAACCCAGCTTTAGTTTTGTTATAAATCAAGTGAGAAGTAGACTCGGCTTCCCACGGAGTTCCATTCAAATTCTTTTGGCTGTTCAATATACTTTCATGTCCCATTTGGCTGTGTCCATTTACAGTCTACAGTTCTGTAACACACAGGGGGACGGAACAAGAAGACAATCCCCATGATCCCATGCTGCTTCCCTATGTCGTCAAACTTTGTCTTTTGTCGCTGTTTTTGATTGACAGATCCCTAGGGGCAGTGGTGGGGTGAAGTATTGTTTTTGGTGCTTCCGCACTTGCACTTGCCACTATGACCAGCAGAGGGCTCCAAAGACTTGTTGCGGGAATGGGGTAAGGTATGCCATCTCGGATTGCCTCGTTCTTAATGATTTGGAGGTAAATGAAAGCTGCAACTACCGAAGTACCTTTTTTATTTGAACACACACACATACATGACTTCAGGGGACATTGCATTGACTTACATTCATTTCCTGGAGAATTCCTTTAACCTTAACCATAATTACTACTGGCCTAATCCTAACCCTGACCCTAACCTTACCCTCAATCTAACCTTGAAATGTAGTAATTTACATTATGGGGACTTGCTTTTTGTCCCGATAAGGAAGACAAGTCCCCATAATGTGGCTGTGTTAACAGATTTAGGTCCCCACATCATTACTAATACTTGGACACACATACACACACACACATCATCATTTATAGCTGGCATGTAAGTGACAGATACTCCTATTTTCAGTGCCGTTCATGTAACCTTTTCTGTCTGGGGGTTATGAAAGGTCAATCTGTCAGACCTGATTTACTGTAGGAGCACAGTGCTCTGTCTCTCTGTCTCCCTCTCTCTTTCTCACACACACACACACTTGAACACATACAGTATTTTAATTCTCTTGATAATTTGTCGTTTTTGCCACTCGCTCCTCTTCCTTCAATTCTTGAAACTTGTTGTCCTCCTCTCTGTCAGGTTCACGTCTCGTTGTCGTGAAAGGAGAACATGACATTGAATTCCTTTTGAACGAGTTGAATGACAAGAGTGATGGGCATGACACAAATTTCAAACCAAGCTCTTTTATACCGATAATCGTTGTGTTTGTGAAGAGGGTTTGATGAATACCACTGCGACGCGTCATTTAATCATCATGAAAACTTTTGATTTGCTATGCACGTTAATCCACTGAGTTTTATGATGCGTTCTGTCAGGCTCGGGGTTTGAATACAAAGGGAAAAATGTGGGCATCACATTGAATTAAGGAAACAATTATGTACGGATATTGTTGTTGATGAGGAAGACGGAGATTTGGTAGATAGTGCATGTGCATGTGTGCATGTGTTTTCTTTTGGTCCCCATTATTGTATCTTTTAAAGGACTCTTATTAAACAAAAAAAAGGTAAAAACTAAACTTAAGGGACAGGAAATGACATCAGCCACAGAGGCTACTGGGAGCTAACAGCAGTTAGCATTTGGAAAAGTGATCATTTGCAGGCTCTAGCAGGCACATTGCCGTCATATGTAACATGTATCCACTGGACAGATAAATTCTCTGAGGCTGGAAGTTTGTGTAGAACTCTGTGCTGCCAAGAATAGAACTTTTCGCTGACTTCCGGTTTTCGGATACCATTGCCCTCGCCAGCACTCTTGCGCGTTTTACGGACAAAGCGGATCTACACGAGACAACAATTCCAGGAATTTAGTGCATTGTGACGTCCCAATCACCTGTACTTAGACTGAGGAGGACCACAAAAACCTGGCTGAGTCATCTTTTTTCACACTTTTCCGACTGATAGGACCTCCAGAGTCCCAAATATAAGGATTTAAATGATTAAAAAGTTGATTTAGCATACTATCTGACCTTTAAAGCTGGTCAAATGTGGTTGAAGGAGTGCAGTGATCCTGTTGAGATTGGACAGACGACCAGAGTAATGAAATCTTATCAGTATCAAAGAACCTGCAGCCAAACGGAGACTCTGAAAGCGAGAAAGAGGGTGACCCTGTAAAACCTCGTCCAACAGAGAAAAGACGGTTCAGCTGTGGTGTTGTTTGATCTGCATACTATTTGCTTTTGAGCAAAGCAGCGTATCGGTTTTAAGTGACCTCATCTCGTGTTGATGGAGAGCTGTTTGCACTCTGGGAGAATGGAGAGGAGATAGACAGAGTAGATGCAGACAGGAATAAATTTAGCATTACTCAGCCTTTGATGCCTTTTTCTCTCTCCATCTCGGGTCTCTGATGTCATTCCTCTTTGCATCTCCTCTGCGTCCATCGGTGTCTCTTTTGTCTCTCCTGACTCCACTCTCAGGTTTGCGAGCGTCCCGTGTCCTTGGAGTTTGTTCTTTATTGCGTTGCCTCATCATCATATTTCCTGTCTCGTTTTACCTCCCTTCTTCTTCTATTCACGTTTTTCCTCTGCCGTGCGAGATCGTCGTTGCAGATCCATCAATATTCACAAGGTGTGGCTGAGGCGTCGAGAGCTTTAATCTACTTAATTAACTCGGCGCCTCGTTCTCTCCCATGATGCGAGGGGAAACAAACACACATTATATTCCATCTTTCAGGATATGTCAGTGGTGTCACAGTAAAACGCTGTCACTGGGCTTTATTGGGAACCCGGTGTTCACTTAGAATATTGATTTATTACTTCTGCACCAAGTCCACTGCTTCTCGCGTGTTGTAACATGTAGGTCCTTTATTCTGCCATTGTGTTTCTGGCACCTTCGACCCATGTGTGTGTGTGTGTGTGGGTGAATCGCTGTCAGGAGCTAAGTGCTTTGAAGTTCACCATGCTGTGTGTGACGTTGGCAGAGAACAATAAGATTATTAGACTCTCTTGTTCGGCCTTAGTGTGAACAAACAAAAGCAACAATAGAGCACTTGTGGAGTCTTTTCCTCCCTCGAAACACGTTCTTACATAAAATTACATGCAGCTCTTTTCTGTTTCACCACATTTTCCTCTGGTGCCGATATTGATGGACTGCGTTTGTGTTTTATGAGAGCGAGTATTTACATGAATGTATTGGTGTTTTGCCTGCATCTGCATTCGGGTGCACTGCATTTAACCTCGATTGCTCATTAAGGAAGGAAGCATGTGACATTTTAAAAGAGCAGCGAGACTCTCCCGCCTTCTCTGCCTCGCCAATAATTTATCCCTTATGGGTTGAAGTAAGTCTCTGAAAAAGCAATATCCCGGGAACGCTGTATTACACCATTCAGACGTGGTACATTTACACCTAATCTATGAGAGCGTTTAATGTGAGACCTGTCTAATAAATAATCATCAATGCTTTTGTTCGTTGCAATTATTAATACTGAGAGTGTTTTGTCAGCAGGGCTACCTTTGCCAAAGCAATCCGTGAGACAGAGGACAATCTGTCACTCTGCTTTACAGCTAAGCCTCCCGAGACTTTGCGAAATGAGCACAATGTCCTAAAATGCAAATATGTACTTCATGCACAAAAAGTGAGAAACATACTTTTTTCCCCCCCTCCCTCCCTCCTCTTTGAAAGTACAACACGAAGGAGACGCTATAAACGGGCTACGGTTTGACATTGAGATGATGCTATGGGAAGTTTGTGATCGTCACAGATATTGGCTAAATATAATTTGAAATGCAAGTTATGTTAAATTTATGTGTTTACAAAGTAGCTCCAGCACCTAAATGAAAAAAGTTACACCAGTTCCACTTAGCTGTGCACTTTTCAAATTAAAATCTTGTTGTCTCTTGTTGACAGTTTTCTCCTCGGTTTGTGATGACGCTGAACTTAATTTCTTACTTTCTGGATACTGAAGGGATCTCAGCCTCGGAAGACAAGATAACATTTCTGCAACCAAAAGAACTTGAACTGATTCAATAGGGTTGGACATTCTGTAATAATTCAGTTAAACTCATCAGCCTGCCCAACGTGTCAAGTACAAAAGCAGTCTGAAGGATGAAGGATTAAAAGATGTAAGACAATACATGCATGTCTAACATTGATGTGTTAAAACATGAAGATTTGCCCCAGTTTTCTATTTTTACTGATTATTTTATGTTAATATTCTCTATAATTCACAAATGGATTCATTTGCATGAGCAGGCACACTTGTTAAATCTTATTTTATGATACCTTGTCAATAACTTACGCAGTATATTCCGTGAGTTTGAATTCATGCACCCACACATGCACGTATACTGTATATGCATGCTGTAAAACTTCGGGGGTGACTTCACCTGCTCCAGTTCACATTGACACTGTTGCTTCAAGGTTAATCTTTATTCCAACACCTTTCTGTCTGTGTCTGTCTTCCTCTGTTTCTACTAGGCTCCCTCTTTCTTTTTTTCTTTTCCCTCTGCTCCTGCCTCAGATCAATGGGCTGGATGACTTGAGTAAATCTTAATGGTCAGTGCGTGTGTGTGTGTGTGACAAAGTTTAGACGTGTGTGTGTGTGTGTGTGTGAGCGAGAGAGAGAGAGAGAGTCTGTGTGTGGGACTGAAATTGATTGTGGCTGGACAGGAGGCAGGCAGGCAGGCGTGTGGTGGTGCCCCAGGGGCAGGACAGTGCTGAGTGAGCAATACTTCACCTGCACTAGATACACAGGCATGCAAGCACACACACACACACACACACACACACACACACACACACACACCCCCCCCCCCCAAACACACACACACACACACACACCCACACACAGACTTGTTTTTATATCTTAGTGAGGACACATCATTGACATTGACAAAACCCAATTCTAACCCTAACCATAAAACCAGATCTTAACCCTGAAAAAGCCCTTTAAAGTTGTGGTGCCCACACCAAATAATTAATGTCCCCACAAAGATAGGTTATGTAAAACGGTTATGTAAGTTTTTAGTAAGTACATACACACGGAGTGCAGCAAGTGTAGGAATTTGAATCTGAATGTCATAGCCAAGTGAGCACCGCAGCAAAGGATCTTAATACTTTTCATTTTTCTCCCATAAAATATTTCCACATTGGTCCAATAATGACGTAATGTTTCGATTTAACCCTTTAAAACCTAAGCCTCGAAATGTCCGTCTAGACTTTTTTTTTTTTTGCTTATTTTCATCATAAAAAGGCCAGAAAATAAATATCCTGTAACTGCTGTGCACGTGCTTTTGTCCATTTTTCCAGAATAACTAAATATCCTGTTATTTACAATTTACTGCATGTTAAAATACTGCACTGTATTAACAATTTAAACTGAAGAACCCCAATAAAAATATTTACAAAATACCTTTGCATGTTAAATTTGAAATTTGAACAGCATTAAACATTATTTACGATCACATTTTTGTGCAAAACCAGGCCCTCTCTAGTGACTTATCAGCGCTTATCAGCGATTTGCTTACTTATTGCCCAAACATGCAAATTCCAGCTTCAATTAACATTTTTGACACACAAATGAAAAGCCTTTCATGTCTGTCATTGTACAGGTGCAATTTCTTTTTTAAATGTTTGCATACGGACTATTTTCATTGCATTTCTGTGCATTTGTTTTATTTTAGACCAAATCTTTTTTTTAATATATTTTGAGGGCTTTCTTTTTAATACCCTCTATGTGCTGTGTATTAGACTTTATTTGTGAAACATAATGCCACCTATTGGTTTGTCATCTCATCAGGTGTTTGTCTGATCCTGGTGAAGACTTGTATTGATCTGCTTGTTTATCCATGTGCTCAACAAATAAATCTATGATATAACATCACCTGTTTTAACATCGAGCAGGACTTGTGGGGTTTTGATTGTGTATGTTTACCTGTTGGATCAACTGGAGCAATGCAGCACTTCCGTCCTCTCTTGTCTTCATCTCAGTGTTTGCTCACACCTGGTCCTGTAGACACCTCTCATGTCACACTATTTTCACGGCAACGGTTGCAAATTTAAAGTCACCGTGTTAAGAGTTAAACACAGGGGTTATATATACCACCAGGTTTCACTTTAAGCAGAAACCTGAGGGGTGCGTGGAGGCAGATGCGCAGTCTCGCTTCTGATTTTATGATTACCACAATTCATGTTTCCTGCAGACAATTGTAGATAATTGTAGGATGTCTATGTATATGTATATCAGTCTGTGAGTGCTCTCAGCGTGGGCCCTCGCTCCAATCAGGAGATTTCAGGGTAGAAATCATCATCACATGCTAGTGAAAAAAACAGCCCAATGAACAGTAAATTTGCCTCATCCTCGGAGAGAGGAGAAGGAGAGGCCCCACTGTGCTTGGATGGCATGGGCCAGGTGGTGTGAGATGAGCCAAAAAAAGGTGTGTGTGTGTGTGTGTGTTTATGAGAGGTGAGGTGGGGGTAGCATTCAGCAGGCACCTGGTGCTGACAGGCTCTCATTAGAACTGCAATCCAATTCAGATTCAGCCCCCCCCCCCCCCCCAATTCTGCTTTGAAGGGCCTTGTGACAGGTCCTCTCCTCTCCTCTTCGGGGTCTCATAATCACCTCCTGATAACAGAGCTGTCATCCCTCGCATCTGACAAGCTTTCTGATTGGCGTGTGGAGTGTGGGTGGGTGTGTGCAGACGGTGCTCTCCTGTTGTTTTTTTTTTTTGCTTATGCCCATGTGCGATGCCCTTCTTGCATGCATGCTTTCTCGAGTCTAACGCCTCGTGTGTGCTCAGCCATCTGGGCACTTGTGTGTGTGTGTACGAGTGGAAGTGTACTAGTGCACCTACGCCTGACTCTGATCATGATTGCAGTGTGAATGAGTGAGTGCTGGCGCTCTGTAAGAGGCGCAGAGAGGAGTGAAGGTAACCTCGGGGAGTAGCGATGGGTGTTTTCTCGTATTCAGTCTTTCATATCAATATCACATCATGAAATATAAATCATATTGCTGTTTAATTACTTTATGTGTTGTTTATGCAGAGGGGAGCATGCTGATTTTTGATAGATTGCCAACAGATTGTCATGATTATTTCATTCTTCCACTTATTCACTCTTCCACTTCCACATCCACATATTAAAGTAGACATTATACCCTATTTCTACAAGCTAACCTAGTTCCCTGGTGTCCTAATGAACATGTCTGTGACATGCTTTGGTTAAAATACCATAAGGATGAAGCACCACCGCAGTTTATTTACCCTGCCTGAACAGCCCTGTTCAGAACACTTGGTTTTGAGTGCCTGTCTCTTTAAATGCAAATGAGACACAGGAAACTACGTCAGCGTCACTGAGGCTCCGGCAGCTAACAGCAGCTAGCATTTGGAAAAGCCATCATTTGCCGACACTAGCTGCCACATTGCCGTCATATATAAAATGTATCCACTGGACAGATAAATCCTCTGAGGCTGAACGTTTGTGTAGAACTCTGTGCTGCACTGTGGAGCCAAGAATAGAACACTTCGCGGACTGCTATACTCATGCCCTCGCCTGCACTCTCACGTTTTTTAGGGACAAAGCGGAAATCTGCGAGACAACAATTTAGCAATGTATCATTGTAACGTAGCAATGAGTGCAGAAGTCAGCATCATGTGTTTTATCTCCTGTACTCAGACTGAGGCGGACCACAAAAACATGAGTGACTCATCTTTTTTCACACTTTGACTACTCATAGGGCCTCCAGAGTACCAAATATAATTATTAACATGATTAAAAAGTTGATTTTGCATAACATGTCTCCTTTAAAGGAAATACATTGCAGCACGGTGAAGTAGTAGCAGTAGTGAATAGAAGTAATAAATACTAAAATGTTATAGGTTAATTGCTCTACTTGTGTAGACAGACCTGTGTCCGGGCTGTGCAACAAACGGCGATACATGGTTGAATGTAAATGCAGTGTTAAGTATCTCACACGTGGCTTTCACACATTATCCTGGTCATTTCTTCATGCCACAGTACGGTCATTAAAAAGTGTCAGTGAAGGGAAGTGTCAGGATTGGCTGTTTGACCTTTTATGGGTAATTGCCACTTTAAAAAACGAATAACGACCGACATTCTGAAAGCAAGCCAAACCCATTTTATTAAAATGAGAAAGCCCTAACAATATAATTACTTTTCTCCATAAAAAAACAGGCAAATAGTTCTTAAAAGGATTCAAAGTGAAAGCTGTTGTTTTTATTTCCTTCTCTGTCCCCTTACGTTTAGCTCTTAAATATTTCAATCGTATAAATTTCCACTGTCTAGACTCTTACAACGCCTGATATCCAATTTTCCCCTGTCTGCTTAAAAGGAAAAGTGAATTTTTTTAATGAGAGCTTTTACTGGCTCGATGTTAAAAAGGAGCCCTCCATTCAGCTAGCATGACAATCCGATATTTAACCATCAAGATCTTTTTAATTTCAAAGTTGTAGGAATTCTCGTCTCGACTCCCCAGCCTTAACGTGTTCCTTAATGGATGGGATTGTAACCAGGGATGATGAAGGCCCAAATCGAAGAGACGAGCTGAAAGACAAATGGGAAAGACGGGCAGATAATCGACATTATACGAGTTTGAGGACCTAAAATGTAGAAGACAACAGACGATACACAACTAGCAGAAAACAGCTATGAAGACAGATGGGAAGAAATATATTGCAGATATGAAAGAAGACCGGATAGCTGGAGCAAGTGAAGGGAGAATCTGAGCAAAATGAGGCGTTCACAGAAAGCTGGGTGCCAGTGGTCACCAGAGCTTTTGTAGCCCCTCGACAGCATTGTTGTTTCAGTGTTAATAATTACCATCTAAGTGTTTCTCCTTAAATGTGCCCATGACAAACATCATCACCACTGACACCACCATCATCAGAGTGAGTTGCAGGAACCCTGTGGTGGTGATTCAACATCATTAGTGAACATGACTGGCTGTGGGCATTAGAGACGCAACATTACACCACACCATGCCGGGTACTAATGACCTGGAAAACTAGATACCATCTCTGCACTTGCCATCCTTCACTCACTGAATCCTGTGGCAAGACCTGGCAAGAGGAGAAGACGGAAGCGAGAAATGTTTTCTTTTGAAAGTCCTGCTTTGCATTCACCTGTGTTTGCACAAGTGCTTGAAACATTCAAGAAAAATGACAAGAAGCATGATATTGATATTGGCATGTATTGGCTACGACTATTTGTTTAACATTTATTTATTTTGCTCAATGAAGACAAATTCAGTCTGCTGTGACATGAGTAGGCAAAATATTACTGTAGAAGAGACTAAATGACCTTTGTAGTTGGGTGCAGGAAGAAATGTACACATATATCTGTATGGGTTTTCGGCCAAGCACTTGGATATCAGCAAAAAGTCAAATATCGTGCATCCGTACTTGTACTGCACAAAGACTTGTTGTTTGTTGTTTTTAGCAATGCTATAGTTACTTACACTTGAACAATGGCACGACTGGCTCTCTTAAACCAGGAGTGGAACCCTAATTCATGTATTTGGTAAGACCTGTGTTTGTCGACAAATACCAACAGCTTGCGAATACTGTATATAAGACTGCAAAAATGCAACCTTTTGTATCGAAAACAATCCCAAACCAAAGGTGGGTGTCCGTATACGACAGTATCCGAAAACCGGAAGTCCGCGAAAAGTTCTATTCTTGGTTCCACAGTGCAGCACAGAGTTCTACACAAACTTCCAGTTTGAGGATTTATCTGTCCAGTGGATACATGTTACATATGACGGCCTGATGTGCCTGCTAGAGCCTGCAAATGATCACTTTTCCAAATGCTAACTGCTGTTAGCTCCAAGTAGCCTCTGTGGCTGATGTCATTTCCTGTCCCTTAAGTTTCGTTTTACTTTTTTTTTTAAGGTGGACCTAAAGAGATACTACTAAACCGAGCGTTCTGAACAGGGCTGTTTTGGCAGGGTGATTGAACTGCTGTGGTGCTTCATCCTTAAGGTATTTTGACCAAAGCATGTCACAGACATGTTCATTAGGACACCAGGGAACTAGGTTAACTTGGAGAAATAGGGTATAATATGAGCCCTTTAATAAGTTTTGTACATATAGCACTTTTATGTGAGCCATATAATATAGTTCTCCTTGCATTCTCCTTGAAAATAGCACATGACACACAGGTAGTCTCCTGGAGAGGCTTTGCGCACAACAAAGCAATAGGGAAACTTTGTTTGCTATCTGCTAAACCTGTCTTTTAAAGTTGCTCTTCCCCACCACGAGACGCAACATCTGTGAAATTGAGGAAATGGTGGAAAATCCCATTTTCAAAAGCACATCACAGCGAGGGCTCGCTTATCTGCGAGTGATACAGCGGAAACACTCGAGCGTGTGCTCACGTGCTCGTGTGAGTGCGTCTGGTTAAGTTTGAGAGTACTCTATCATATTCATATGCACCAACCCAAAGTATGTGTACCCATGTGTATACGCATAATGTGTGCACAGGAGCATGCCTTAGCAGCCCTCCCACATCAAGGCTATCATCATCTCACCTCCCGCTATTATTACCACTTCTGACAGCCCACTCCTGGCTAAATGAATTTCCTCCTCGTTCCAAACGGCCGGCCTCCCTCCCACCCTCCCCTCCCTCAAATCTCTTTCTCCTGCTATCACTGCCCTGACCAAAGCATTTCGCTGCCGTTTGTCCTTTTTTTTCTCTGTGTGTCTGACAACACAAGGGAAAGCTCGTTCTGTATTCGATTCATGAGCTGTGTCTCACTGAGGTGTGTGTTCATCCTCAGTAGCCGCTGCAGTTGCTTCATCCACAGAGACTAACAGAGTAAGAAACAGCTGAAATAGTGAGGGAAGCTTCAAAAGGGAGGAAGTGATTATTTAGTTGTACTGGCTTTGAGGGAAAAACCCATTTGCACATCATTTCCATTATAAAGCAGTAGACAAAGGCATGGACGATGGCCACAGTGGCTTTAGCTCCTATAATTTGCTTTTCAACAGCCTTTCATTTTGTCAAGTCTGTTCTCGTGGAAAGCTTACTTACGACTCTAACATTTGATTTCTGAATAAAAATTAAATCAGAGACGCCCAAGAAATGGAATCCAGTTCCCTGACAATGAGATGCACCATCTGTCACAAGTCCCCTGTGTGATAGAAGTAAATACCAGCCGAGTTTGTTAAGCAAATGGCACCTACCCACCGGGTATGTGTGTGGACTGATCAGCTGAATATTAATATGGTAGGGATTTCCTAATTTGTTTATGTGAAGTTAATATATAGCGAGTAGAGTAGGGGTGGGGTTTGCTTAATTATCTCGGGCCATATGCTCCAGTCACAGTAGAGTGCCGCAAAACACTACACAAACACGACGACAGCCCTGAATCACAATGAAAATGTGCTCATTTGGCTCCTGTTCACAGTCGATTCACTGGACCACAAGAAGTCTGTCTCCTCCTCCTCCTCCTCCTCCTGTCTTAATGCACGGGCTCTATTTTTAAATCCTGTGCAAGATGCAGCTTTGTGCTGACAAAGGAACATTTTCCTGAGGAGGAGCAATGCTTGTTAACAGTTTTTGTCAACTCAACTTTTGTGCATCAAGGCAGTGATCATTTTAAGTGGTGTACCTTTTTTTGTGTCAGGGTTCTAGATCTTTAAAAATGTTTAAAAACAGCTTCCTCACGACACCCCGCCGCTGTCCCTTTGACCTGGAGTCAGACACAGAGTCAGAAGACACTGTCGCAAGTTAAACACCTCCACAACTCTTCTTCTTCTGCGGTCCACTTGCAGAGCAGAGAATACAATAAAACCCAGCATTCTCAGCAGTGGCTGAACTGTTTATTTCCAAACTTTAGGGCTTCATGAAGGTAATGGCGCAGATACACACCAAAAAAACAGCGTTAATTGGAGCTTCCTGTCTATGGGAGCTGACTGCTAAGAGAAAAGGGGTTGAATGAAAGATGGCAGCAAAATATTTTTTTCATTTTTGGGATAATAAGAAGGCCTGTCTGCTGAGATCTCCATGTATATGGATTACATCTTATGAGCTTTTAGGGTTTGCAAAGCAATTAAAGCAATCTGCAGGCGCCCTTTGCTTTCTTTAATCCATACCACTAATATACTGTTGATCAGTGCAATGTAACAGATGAGATTAAAATGTAGAAAAGGGTTTGTTTCTGCCTGTGATTTACAGTATAATCCCCAATAATGCATTCCACCTGGTCCATCCCACCTGTGTATTGCGTTTTGACTCATTCTGGGTATTTATTGTCTTTCCTCTATTGACTCTTCTCCTTTATCTCTCAATTTCTCCTTGCTGTCCTACACTTTATGTACCTCCATTGTCTTGCTGTACTTCCTTCTCCTGGCATTTTGTCCTTTCTTCTCCTTCTCCCCTCAGCTCTCTTACAACTCCCTCTCTCCCTCCCTCCATCACAGGATGCTGAACTGGGATGAATTAACCTTTCTGAGGAACAATGCCATTACAAGCATGGATGCATCCCCCCACTATGCATGAGTATGTGTGTGTCTGCCGATGTGTGCATGTGCGTATGTGACACAGCGACTGTGCGGCACAGACTGTGCCTGCGGGGAAAACACGGATGCAGCCTTTTGTTTTCGCTCTTGTTTCAGATTACAGTTTGTTTTATTAATGCTACGGTAATCTGGCTCCCCCTCCCTCTCTGGCCCCCATACCTCTGGAAATGGGGCTAAGCTCAGAGGACACCCATTGATCTAAGTGGCTCCAGAGACCTCATGCCACTTTCTACCATGTCAATCTTTTATGAATGCTGCTGGAGGAAAGTAGCCTTTGGGGAACAGCAGCAGACAATATGTTTAAAAAACAAAGGACTGGGAACGTAGCTGAACCACGGCCAACTCTGTTTTGCAATTATATGCTTATTTACTGTCCAGTTCGTCACATAGATGACTGATTGACACAAAGCAGCCATGGCCAAACCTTTTTGCGGAATAAGAAAGGGGGGGTGGGGGGCTGGGGGAATACATTTGAAGTTGTTTTGTTGTTCTCATTATGAAATCATTTGCAGCAAACCTCAATTAATTCCTGAACATTTCTATGCTAGACTGTGAATATTCACATCAATCAGACAATAATAATAATAGGTTTAACTAGGGGTGGGGGAAAAATCGATTTGCATAAGAATCACGATTCTAATCATCCACAATTCTGAATCCATTCATACACTTAAAAATAGATTATTTTATTTTATTTAAATTTTTTGAAATTCATTAAATTAATTTTGAAAAACCACACAAAACACCAGATTGTGTACAGTTTATTTTTGTACTTCTGGGAGAAAAGGGCAGCTAGCCTTAGCTTTTATTTATGCAAGTTATTTTTTTGTACAGTAAGTAAGTTTTTGTTGTCTTTTGTTTTGAATGAATACATAACTTTTGTTTATTTTTATTTTAGTTATTTATTTATTTTATTTTATTGTTTTGATGCCATAATTTGCCTTAACACACTATGCTTTGTATCAATTTTTCAATCGAGAATTGTTTGAATCGAGAATCGTAAGAATCGAGAATTGATTCACATCCCTAGATTTAAAGTGATAATAAATATACAGGATCTTTTAGTACAGAGTATTAGTTTAACCAGCAGATATTCTATAATTCTAACATTTTATCCATATTAAGATTATTCATATTGTTACACACACACACACACAGAGGTCATGTTCACATACAAAAAAAAAAAAAACAGCGGCACAAAACTAATTTGCTGGTACTCATCAAGAAATCTCTTTTCCCGAGTCTCTGTTTAGTCCTGATTTCCCTTCACCTACAAGAGCCTGTGAAATATTAATTACAATACATTATCATGACTATGTGCTCAGCTTACTGAGAAGCTTTGTGTGTGTGTGTGTATGGTGGGGTTTGTGTTTGTGTTCTGCCTGCTAATGACCACTGTTTTTGAGACCTCTTGCCCTCTTTCTCTCTACTCGTGTTTGTCTCTCTCCGACTTTCTGTCCCTCTCACCTCTAATCTTTTCCTCAGCCTCCTGTTCTCCTCCCTCCCTCCCTCCCTCCCTCCCTCCCAGTTTACCCTCCCAGTCCCTGATGCCGGTTTATACAACTATCCTCGAGCGCTGCCCGACACCTCCTCAATGCAAATTGAATCTCCTCCAACTCTCTGTCATTTCTTTGTTTCTCCCCCCCCTCTCTTCCTTTAGAGATTATTTGATAATAATAAGCAAGTCTTGCTTGTACAGCGATGCCCTCTGAACCTTCTCTTCTCTTTTGCTCTCACATCCTGCCACTCTTTCGTGCTGTCCCATCCCTCTTTACACCAGAGAGTGGAGCATTTGTGTGTGTGTGTGTGTGGGCATCGAGATGACCTGTGTGCTAATGTGAATAATGGGATAAGGAGACCTGTCTGGCTTTGTCAAGTGTCCTCACTGCCCAGTTACTCACTGTGAAGCAGGAACGACATGATGTGACAGATTGTGAAAACGCACACACGCACAAACTTCCACTTGTTACTACTTGTGAGTAGAAGAAAGCCAATTTAGCCCGAATGGAAAAGGCAGACAAAGAAGCTGCAAGACTGCATTATACGTTTTGTATCGCACGATTAAATTGGCTGTTTTTGCTAATAACACTGACACTGACTAAGTGAAGATGTGTGTATTGTAATCCAAAAAGCATGCAGGAGTGCCTGCCTGTCCAACAAGTAACAGAAGAGAAAAGAAGCAGAAGATGTTCCACACAAAGCCTCTGGTATCATTTCCAAAAGACAAACTATTACAAAGAGATTTTTCTCCTCCTCCTCCTCGATTACCCCATTCAAGCTCATGTGATGTGAAATCCTTTTACGACGTACAAATGTGACATGGCATTCGCCAACGCTCTGAAAAGATGCCCACATCTGAAGTGTAATTGAGTGCAGGCGCACCAAAGTGTTTTTCTTTTTTCAGTTACACTCTATTATCCTGCTTTTGAATTCTCCATGAGAGGCTGGCTCAGCGTGGCAGAGAATGTCACCTGTCACATTAGATGATAATTGTGCCAAGATGAAGGGAGTGGAAGCAGAGGTCCTAATCAGCCATTCTGCTCTCATCTCCAGTGTGTCGGCGTCAGAAAACGCACGCGTTTGGATGAAGGATTTCGCAATCTTGCTCAGCGTATAGAAAATTATATCATGACTTGATGGGTGTGCTCTTGGTTGGAATGAAAAGGAAAGGAAAGAATGATGGCAATGTGCACAATGTAGCGTGAGATTCAGACAGACAGTTTCTTGTTGCCCTTTTCAGTCTGTAGCCTGTGATACCCGGGTCAACTCACGGTCACTCACTTCTGATGAAAAATGAAAAGTGTGTGTACACAAAGTGTGTGTTTACAGTGTGTGTTCACATTTTTGTTAAAAGGGGACATATTATACCCTATTTCTCCAAGTTAATCTAGTTCCCTGGTGTCCTAATGAACATGTTTGTGACATGCTTTGATCAAAATACCATAAGCACCACAGCAGTTCGATCACCATGCCAAAACAGCCCTGTTCAGAACGCTCTGTTTGGTAGTATCTCTTTAGGTCCACCTTAAAGGTCCACCTTAGAAAAAAGTAAAACGAAACTTAAGGGATAGGAAATGACATCAGCCACAGAGGCTACTGGGAGCTAACATCAGTTAGCATTTGGAAAAGTGATCATTTGCAGGCTCTAGTAGGCACTTTGCCGTCATATATAACATGTATCCACTGGACAGATACATCCTCTGAGGCTGGAAGTTTGTGTAGGACTCTGTGCTGCACTGTGGAGAAGGAATAGAACTTTTTGCGCACTTCCGGTTTTCGGATGCCGTTGACCTCGCCAGCACTCTCGTGCATTTTACGGACAAAGCAGAGCTCCGCGAGACAACAATTCCAGGAATTTAGCACATTGTGACGTCCCAATGAGCGCGGAAGTCAACATAGCGTGTTTTATCTCCTGTACTCAGACTGAGGAGGACCACAAAAACATATTTTTTCACACTTTGCCGACTGATAGAACCTCCAGAGTCCCAAATATAAGGATTTAAATGATTAAAAAGTTGATTTTGCATAATATGTCCCCTTTAATTAATTACCATGCACAGAGAAGCTACCACAACACACACATTGCTCGGTGTCCTGTTATCCATAATCTTTCAGTGTTTTAGTTCTTCTCGTTGTTCAGGAATCCTGGCCAACTGTGCTCACAGCTATTATTTACTGATGCAAGCAACAAGCTAACCTCTGGCCCGTCGCCTCAGGGTTTGTGTACGTTTAAAACTGCATGTGTCTATTAGAGACGGCGAGTATGGGTGCACAACATTACTACATGCAACACAACTGCAGGCAGTGACTAACCCACATAACCTCATCTCCATTAAATGGTCCCACTGAGGACTCTTGACCTGCTGTTTCTATCGCACTTACTGTATGTTGCATTAAATGTCTTGGAGAGGGCATGCTGGTGTAATTACAGCACTCACCTTGTTTGTCAGACTCTTCTGTTAAGGGACTGGAAAGCAGTCAAAGGTTATAGCTGGTGCTTATGATTCATAGTGTTTTTTTTGTACAGCAGACATTTGGTACATGATTTCTTTGTACACCTGAAAGTATAGCTTAAACCCGTGTTGGAAGTTGCGATTGTATTGGAAGTTGGAAAAAAAACAGTTTGTGATTTCATTATTTGTTTTACGAACTTTTGATTTTATGCTCAAATGAAAAAGTTTTCCCACATGCATGAACCGCAAGTCATCAACTAGTTAGATTAAGATTGACACAGTTTCTTATTATAATGAGGTAGTCTGCTTTAATTAATCAATCAATCAATCAATCAATCAAATTTCATTTATATAGCCCAAGATTTACAAAACAGTTTGTCTCACGGGACTTCACAGGGTTGGTAACATCCTCTGTCCTTAGACCCTCGACCAGGGTAAGGAAAAACTACCAGGGAAAAAACCCTTATAACGGGTAAAAAATAGGTAGAAACCTTAGGGAGAACCACAGGTGAGGGATCCACTCCCTGGACAGACAGATGTTCAGTAGATGTTACCCAAAACATACACTACACAATTACAAAGAATAAAGAGTAAAAAGTCTTTAAATGCCAGGATCCATCTGGATCACTGGGTTTGTCGCAGCCTGTAGGGACGGCTGTTGTGGTCAGAGACTTGGGGATGACGGAGTCCTCGTTTCAGTCCTGGCCTCATCCCGTTCGCTGGTGGCAGCAGAACTGTAAGAGATTAAAAATCTGTTAGATGTACAAGTGGTTTTATTCTATTCATCGATTGTTGAGATTATTTTACATTAGGGAGGAACGCATTCTCGAGGTAGAGAGGCTCTGTTTGCTCTCAGGTGCAACAGAAACTTTGTCTTTCCACAGTTTGTCAGTACATGCAAACCAAAGCGTCTCTACCTACGATGCACATGTTCCTCCCACACCATGGTGTGAGTGTATTAATAACAACTGATTATATTGATCACTGAATCACGTTTTTACAGTTTAATCTCGTGCACTTCCCAACAGTAAAGATGAGCTGTTGCACACGGTTAAATGATTTCTCCAGACTACATCTGTCTGCTGATGACGCTAAACTCTCTCCCTCTCCCTCTCTGTCTCTCTGTGTAGCGGCTACAGCAGACAGATCTAATCAGAAGAGCCTCGTCCTTTAGCTGTGTGCGACAGCACGTCATTACTGCTACAAAGTGCATGAGATTAAACTGTCCTCTTAGCACACGGAGACTCTCCACCTCCAGACACATCCCTTTCTGATGTGAACATCCAGCAACCATCATTCAATAAAGTCAACTTAAAAGTAAAACCAGATCTTATTATAACAAGAAAACTCTTTATTATACAAGGTTTTGAAAAGTGCACACAGATATCTGTACAGTGCACATTTACACATGGACGTCTCGCCATTGCACGTACATGCATTTGCGATATTTTTGTAACATGTTAATTTACACATCGGGCCCACGGTTGGTGTAGTGGTTAGCGCTCTCGCCTTTGCAGCAAGAAGACCCAAGGAGTTTGCATGTTCTCCCCGTGTGTGCGTGGGTTTTCTCCGGGTTTCTCCGGCTTCCTCCCACAGTACAAAAACTATGGGGATTAGGTAAATTGGTCACTCTAAATTGACCGTAGGTGTGAAAGTGAATGGTTGTTTGTCTCTATACGTGGCCCTGCAATTGGCTTGTTGACCTGTCCAGGGTGTACCCCGCCGATCGCCCTATGTCAGCTGAGATAGGCCCGGCACCCCCCGCGATCCTCCGGTGAAGGATAAAGCGGTAGATAATAGATGGATGGATGATGGTTATTTTCCATGCAGATGCTTGACAACCTTCAAGGTCAACAGCCAGCCTTTACACTGACACGTTTTAAGGGGCACCACACTGTGTAAAGATAGTTTAGAACCTTGTTTCAGTGCATTATTAAGATTAACCCCAGACTGGATTTCCTGCATCGGTAGAATAATGCCCTCACCAGCTCAGCATCTTCATGCGTCTTTGAAGTAGGTGGTGTTTTGCTCAGATGTGGACTCTGCAGGAGTCCGTGGACTGGCACAGAGTCGGGCCAGTGATGAGTCAACCTGGAGCATTTTTCTTCTATAACTGTACACCGTACTGAGACAGAGGTATGCAGGAGGTTGTGAACAAAGCATGCAGGAATGTGTGTGTGTGTGTGTGTGTGGCCGTGGCCGTTGTGTTTACAATTGAGAAAATTGATGTCCACCACTGAGCCAGTTAAAGAGAGAGGAAGAGATGGAGAGATCTCATATCTCTCATTTGGTTGTAATGGTTTTAATATGTTTCCTTTCTCGGCTCATTTTTCCACATGCTCACCAAAGTGGCAACACATTCTTACTTCATGTTTAAGTCATGAGGCTCCACTGCTCTTTTGCCAACTTCCTGAACACGCTGCTGCCAAATCCACTTCACCCCACCACTGCGGCCCACATCATCGCATCTAAAAATATCATCCTTGTCATTTTTGGAACAACCCCAACAGAGATTACATAAGTTTAGCATTTCTGTGTTTGTGTTTTCAGTCTGACAAAAATAAAGGCTGTCAGGTAATGGCAAACTCTCAGGTGCGTGAGGATACCCAAGTTGACAGTGTGCAACTGTTTACATGCCATTTTCAAAGGTTCACCTGCTTGCGCTAAAGAGCTGCTATAAGCAGTGTGATCTTGTGTGTTTTGCTTGTAGAAAGCTTCTGTGATTGTGAATGAGCACCATTGAAAACATAGTTTGAAACATAGTCCTTCGAAGAGTGTGACTGTTTTCCACTGATCAACAAGTGGTGGGAAGAAGAAAAGTGTTGGCCAGTTTATGTGTATGTGAATACTTTATTATACATTGTGTTTTACACTTAAATTATAACAAATAACAGCGGAATTTCCACAAGGCAGATTTAATACACCAGAAAAAACTAGTATATAATGAAGCAATTAATTAAGTTAATATAATGAATTGTTGTCTAAACCTAATTTGATTGTGTGAATATCTTACACTTTGAAATCTTTGAAATACAAAATCTAATTACGATTTATTACAACTGTGATAATTTAACAGCTCTCTTTTCTTGCCCTATTGGAGTTTCAGCCGCCACAGATAAGAATTGATGGTTCAAAATAACATAGACTGGGTGAGAGGTGAAGCAGGTCCAGTTGCCTACAGTGAACCACAGGAGATGACTATGACCTGGATGAATGAGAACCTTCACAGGCGTGACATAAACTGGAATTATCCTTTAAAGTTGAACATAAAACTCGAGTAAGTGTGCGGAATTGGAAGTAGGAAATCTGGAATTGAAACATCCTGAGGTTCATCATGCAAATAGACCGAAAACACTCACATGAGAGCGCACAAACAAACACTTTGTAGCAAAGATTATGGAGGGCCAGATAAGCAAAATCAATGTCAGGCAATTATTCTTGCTGCTCTGAGTGATTAGCTGTGCATCTGCATGCCCTTCACTGTGCTTTTGATGCGATGTGCTCTCTCTGATAGTTTTCGTACGCGGCTGTGTCTGCAGAAAATGACCATCAGTGTTGCCCATTGTCCTCCGAGGCATGATGAAGGAGCTGTGGTGGGATTGTCTGCCTGCTTGATGAAGTGTCTGTGGTTTTAGTGTTAATGCCTTTGATAACATGCAACAAGAGGCTACAGCCATACTAATACATTCTAGCTTTAACTGCTGCATTTCAGGAGTTCTCCTGTGTATTTTAACCGTGATTTATGGGATACTGCTTATCAAGATATTTTGTTGACCAATATCCGTTGAGGAGAGTACCTTGATTTGCCATGCTCCTATAGTGTGATTAGTGAATAATGGATTAGTTGTTTATTTATTTTTTTAAAGCCGATTAGTTAGTGTAGTGGTTAGCACTCTTGACCTTACAGCAAGAAGACCTCTCTCCCCTATCTTTCCCCCATTTTTCCTTTCACCCCAACCGGTTGAGGCAGATGGCCGCACATCTTTGAGATACACCTTACTATGTACTGCTGGCTCAGGAACTGATTTCCAATGATTATTTAACTAATTAGATACCTATTTGCATGGATTGCCCATCCCTATTGAATAGCAGTGATTAAATCAATATGGATAACGTATTACAAACATTACTTTCTTTCCCAGGAGCTGTTACTTCATTTAATTAAGGTAATTTGCAAATTCCCAAGAGCAGGCACTTTCCCATTGTGCATTAACGGTCATATAATACAGTATGTGTTTTTAAGTGTCTTAATACGTACAGATTGCTTTTTTAGCTCTTAAATGCAGAGCTATAATGCTCATCTGGATGGAGATTCAATTTTAACCCCCTTGCATGTAGCACCGGGGATGGCCGGGTGTGTGGCGCTACACGAAGGTCGCAAAACACGTTGTTACTGTATGTTCGAGCATTGCAAATGTAGACCACACCCAGACACCTTCATGCAAATTAAATAATTTTTGTCAAGCCTTGTGCCCAAATATAATGGAAGGGAAGGGTAATGTGTAGAAGAGATAAGACGAGAGTTATTAAAGGAGAAAAACAGTATCAAGGTTATCCCTCATTTGCTCACTTTACTTGTGCTAGTACACACTTCAAATCGAGGGTTCCATATTTAATAACCTTGAACATTTCTCCACTGCTTCCTCCCCCCCCCAGCATTAGACCACATCCAAACCCTGTAATGTTCATTGAATAACCACTTTTACAGCTAGTCCAGGTGTGATACAGTGAGCGTGGAAGACTAGACTGGGAGGCCAGCCAGGCGATGAGGCAGGCAGGAGGAAAACTCTCATGAATAATGGATGGGAACTGAGAGGCCGTGTCAGGCTTGAATATGAATGGCCTTCCCTGCAGTCACCTGGCTTGATCGCAGGTTTATACTTACACCTCAGAGATGTGCACTGAATGTTAAACCCCTCTTTCTAGTTGGAACCCGTTACATGGGCTCTAAGTTATTAAAGGTCACCTGCTTGGTAAGACCGGTGCTGGTTGCTGTTGTCCCTGAGAGTTGACTGATGTCAAGCTCCTGCATCCTCTTAGCTCTACCAAAGGTAACAGCACGTAGTCGACTGAGATGTGTTTCGAAGATGCAGGAAGTGGCATATATTAAAGGTCCTATATTATATGCTATTTCTCCAACTTACACTAGGAAATGACATCAGCCACAGAGGCTACTGGGGGCTAACAGCAGTTAGCATTTGGAAAAGTGATCATTTGCAGGCTCTAGCAGGCCCATTGCCGTCATATATAACATGTATCCACTGGACAGATAAATCCGCTGAGGCTGGAAGTTTGTGTAGAACTCTGTGCTGCACTGTGGAGACAAGAATAGAACTTTTTGCTGACTTGATGGACTTCCGGTTTTTGGATACCGCTGCCCTCGCGTGCACTCTCTTTGTTTTACAGACAAAGCGGAGCTCCGCGAGACAACAATGCCAGGAATTTTGCGCATTTTGACGTCCCAGTGAGCGCGGAAGTCAACATTGCGTGTTTTATCTCCTGTACTTAGACTGAGGAGGACCACAAAAACATGAGCGAGTCATCTTTTTTCACACTTTGCTGATTAAGTCTCAAATATAAGGATTTAAATGATTAAAAAGTTGATTTTGCATAATTTCCCTTTTAACCCTGTAAGACCCAAATTAAGAAAAACCTAAAAAAAAATTATTTGACCATTCAGATGTTGTTGTAGGAGGCCTTAGATGCAGAAATCAAAGAGTTTTTGGAAAAAAAATGTTTATGTAAGTTTTTAGAGAAACGTTGTAATTTTACAACATTGGGCTTTGGTGGTAGCAGAATTTCTGTCTTTTTGCTCACTTTGTCTGAACAACAATTCACAACAACTAAGGGTTTATTTGCAAGTTTGATTGCTTACTTAGCTCCATAATTGTATATAACATTTAAAAATAATCACACAGTCATATTTTTATGAAATCATTTATTAAAAATAAATACATAAATAAATAAACAGGATAAAACTCTATCTTTTTCTAGCAACTTCTTCATTCCTTTTTTCTTTTCATGACAAACTTTCATTGTTGGTGAAAGTCCTAAAAACAGTTCTTGTCCTCTGAAAAGCAAAGGCGAACATTACACTTGCTGCATTGTGTGTTGGTGAATCCTTTATTGCAGCATCCTCTCCCTGTCTTCATGTCCTTACGTATGTAGCACCTATGTAGCACAAATTTAACACTGAAGCTAATGTGTAACAATAAAATACAACAATAGGCTAGTGATCAGAAGACTAAGGTACGACCAAAGGAGGGAGCAGACAGAGACTGAGGTTGCTGGTTGAATGATACCATGTATTTTTATATAGCAAAAAGTGCAATGAAAAACCCACAACAATAAAGTGATATTATATACAGTGAACCGGCCGATCTGCTAAAGGCAGACAATTAAAGAATTACGGTAAGTTAACTTTTTTCAATCATTTGCATATATGCACATTCAGATATTCATGATTCAGATTCATCAACAGATAACAAAGTCAGAGTCAGAAATAAGCAAAAACCCATACGCTTGGTTCATTATGAACACCAAAAAGATGATCCCAGCTGCCCCCCCACAGTTTATGTAAACCCACGTCTGGGTTGGGGAATTGAGTCCAGGGGAAATGAGTGGGAAAGTGTGTAGGGGAAGGATGTGTGTGCGTGTGTTGGGCAGGGGCTGAGCGAGTGGGTGAGAGTCTTTTACTGGGCTACAAAGAGCCCCCTACCAGCCTGGCAGGAGGGATGCGACTCATTCGACAATCTGTCAGTCCGTGGCTCCTTTAGCTCGCCATCTATAAGATCCGGCCGTCCGCTGCGCACTACACATACGTTCGGCCGTCGCGGTCTCGGCACGGCAGTTGCGACACGGTAAGGGGCTCCTGTAGCTCGTCTCTCATACAGCTTCCCCACTACTCCCTCTCTGAGACTGAACTGCAGCGGCTCAATACTAAACGTCGGTTGGTTGCGCCGACCCACGTGACCCCGTGACGTCACCGCCAGGTGACCCAGGTGACCATCCCGCGAGATTTGGACATAATACCGTGAGAGTTGAGAAACAGATACCCTGTGAGTGAGGGGTTTATCACCCCTGTTACACACTCCCCCTCTAAAACCATGCAACTCCGGTGCATGCTACACTACCTGGACCCGTGAACATGCAGGGGAATGGGACACAGGACTGGCAAACGATTCACCGTACGCATCAGCCAAACTATGAAAAAGTGTCTGCACAACAGAAATTAACGGATTACCCAACCCGGTGTACTGCAGACGCTTGGGCGGTTGCCGCTGCCTCGAAGAACGACGGATAGACTGACCCGGTTCGACAACATCTAAATCACCCCCACCTTCAGAGTCTAAACCAGCGATGGGTATTTCAGCGGCACGCTGTGATTGAACGACCGAATCAGGGGATGTCTCTACAGGGCCGTCGAGCTCCCCATCTTCCTCTGATGGCAGGGTGTCAAGAATGGAACTGACCTCGTCAGGCTCTGTTAAGTACTCTCCATCTTCCTCCTCAGACGCTCCAGAGACATCCTCTTCCACACTGAGCAAAGGTGGATCCACAGCACCAGTCACCAGAGAACCCTCCTCGACCTCCAGCAGGTTCCTTGCAGGTGAGTGCATTGGTTCAGCCAACGCTGAGTTGGTGGATGACAGCTGGGCAGGAAGAGTTCCATCTACACAGAACTGTACAGTTGCTGGGATTGAAACCTGGGCAATTCTCCCCTCCTCTTCCTCACTCAGGTACTCCTCTGGGTCTACAACCGGCTTCTTCAGACTGCGAGTTTGAAGTCTGTGTGCAGATGTAACAGGTTGCAGTTCTGGCTCTTTACTGTCAGGTAGGAAACCACACGGAAGCAGGAGGTCCCTGTGCAATGTTCGAGTTTTCCCAGATGAATCCGTCTCTGGTCGCACTGTGTAAACTGGAAGGTCGCCAGCACGGTTAACCACAACATAGATGTTTCTCTCCCACTTGTCCTCCAGCTTATGTTTTCCACGGAGTCTCACGTTCCGGACAAGCACTCGATCCCCTTCTTCCAGGGCGGAGGGTCTCACCCTCTGATCAAAACGAGTCTTGTTCCGTTCTGCTGACTTTGCTGCATTCTTGGAAGCGACTTGGTAGCTTTCCTCCAGGCGAGAGCGAAGAATCTGCACATATTTCGAATGTGATGGGACAGACTTGTCCCCCGCTGGCAAGCCAAAAGCGAGGTCCACAGGTAATCTCGGAGAGCGACCAAACATGAGCTCATAAGGAGTGTAGCCTGTGACCTCGTTTCTGGTGCAGTTGTAAGCATGGACCAGGGGTTTCACATACTCCTTCCATCTTTGCTTCTGTTCCGGTCCCAACGTACCCAACATACTCAGCAGCGTCCGATTAAACCTCTCTACTGGGTTGCCACGGGGATGATATGGCGTGGTACGGGTTTTCTGAATGCCGGCGATGTCACAGAGTTCTCGAATTAAATGGGACTCAAAGTCGCGGCCTTGATCTGTGTGCAGACGCTCCGGGATGCCATAATGCACGATAAAATTCTCCCACAGACATTTAGCAACCGTCTTCGCCTTTTGATTGGCAGTTGGAAAAGCCAGGGCGTATTTGGTGAAATGATCTGTGAGGACCAAGATGTCTTTGGTGTTACTCTTATCTGCCTCGAGCGTCAGGTAGTCCATGCACAACAGTTCGAGCGGCCGGCTGGTCCTGATGTTCACCAGCGGTGCAGCCCGCTCCGGCAGGGCTTTCCTTCGAACACAGCGATCACAAGTCTTGATTTTCTTTTCCACATCTACAGCCATATGTGGCCAGAAGAACCGAGATCTCACCAGGTCAAGGGTCCTCTCGACCCCCATATGCCCCATGTCGTCATGGAGGCTGGTGAGAACTCCTTGACGCAATTCCTCTGGCAATACGAGCTGAAACGACAGATGGTCTCCATCCTGCCTCCTCCTGTACAGAACATCGTCCTGGAGTTCAAGGCGATTCCTTTCTCTCAACAGCAGGCCCAGATCTGGAAGTTGTTGTCGTACGGTGGGCGGCACACTCTCACCAGTTTCGATGTGAGAGATTACTTCCTTGAGACTGGGGTCCGCTCTCTGCTTCTCCCGGAGGCCAGACGGGGACAGTGAAGGCACAACTGGCAGCCCTTGAGGAGACTCGCTGGCATAACAGTCAGGAATGACAGAGACTGACATGCTCAACGACTCCACCAAGGAAGCGCCGCTCTCAGGGGGACTTGAAACTCTCACCAGACAGCTGTGACAAATGGCGGCCACAACATCTGGATCAAGCTCAATCGCCGTCTCATCCACATGGTCACGGGTGAACTGCTGGACCATGTCCCATTCTTTTTGACAGCGGTCTTCATCCGGCAGGTCATGGGGCCTTCGAGAGAGGGCGTCAGCGTCTCCGTTCTGGCTGCCAGCCCGATACTGGAGTTTAAAATCAAAGGTGGACAATGCAGCAAGCCACCTATGACTGGCAGCATCAAGCTTGGCAGAAGACAAGATGTACGTCAGGGGATTGTTGTCTGTTACGACGACAAAACTTGTCCCATACAGATAGTCGTGGAATTTTTCTGTTACGCTCCACTTCAGGGCCAAAAATTCCAGCTTGTGTGCTGGATATCGAGACTCACTAGCAGACAATCCCCGACTGGCGTACGCTATGACACGTAATTGTCCCTCTTGTTCTTGATAGAGTGCTGCTCCCAGACCTGTGGTGCTGGCGTCGGTATGCAAGATGTAGGGCTGCTTTGGATTTGCGAAGCCAAGCACGGGAGATGTCGTCAGTCTGTTGATCAGCGTTTCGAACGCAAGCTGGCACTTTGGTGTCCATTTCTCATTAAAATGCTGGTTAGCATCGTGGTTCAGGGCGGTTGACCCCTTGCGACCCTTGGAACGGGTCGGAGTATACCCCCTCGTCAGGTCGTTCAACGGCTTTGCAATTTCGGCATATCCCTTGATGAATCTGTGGTAGTATCCTGCAAATCCTAAAAAGGATCTCAACTCCTTCAGCTTTTGGGGGACTGGCCAGGACTTCAGGGCACTGATTTTCTCCGGATCCGTCTCCACACCCTGCTCCGAGACGATATGTCCCAGGTAACGCACCGACGCTTGAAAGAACTTGCACTTTTCCAGGGACAATTTGAGGCCATAGTCTCCAAGCCGGTGAAGCACTCTCAACAATCGCCTCTCGTGTTCTTCAAGGGTGTCTGAAAAGATGATCAAATCATCCAGGAAGACCAAAACCTCCTTGAGGTGCAAGTCACCCATGCACCGCTCCATGAGCCGCTGGAATGTACTTGGCGCATTGGTTACGCCTTGCGGCATTCGATTGAACTCCCAAAAGCCCAGTGGAGTTACAAACGCAGTCTTGGGTTTGTCAGCTTCTGCCATTTCAATTTGGTAATACCCGGATTTGAGGTCAAGGACACTGAACCAACGTGAACCGGTCAGTGCCGCAAACGACTCCTCCAAATTCGGTAGTGCGTAGTTGTCTTTCACAGTCTGGAGGTTAAGCTTGCGGTAATCAATGCACAGCCTCACATCTCCATTCTTCTTACGTACGACCACGATGGGAGAAGAGAAGGGTGATTCAGATTCCCTTATCACTCCTGTCTTCAGCAGGTCCCGCAGATGGTCACGAACTGCCTCAATATCACGAGGATGAATGGGACGAGCTCGATGCTTGAATGAGGTCCCATCATGGAGGTGGATGTGATGCTTCACACGATCGGTACGCCCAAAGTCAAGATCATGGTGCGAGAAAACCCCTGGCATCTGCTTGAGCTTGGATACGACCCGCTCCCTCCAATCCGGGGGAATTGGAGAATCTCCAAAATCAAACTCCAAGTTGCTTTCTTCCGGGCTCTGCACTTGGGTAGTGGAGACACCTTGAGTCAAAATCCGAGGTGACCCGGAGAGTTCAGCAATGACGCCCAATGGCTGAAGTGTGATGTTCTGGTCGGATTCATTGGTGATCACAACAGGGATCCGGTGAGGTGCGTGGCTGGGCAGAGAAACAAGACAGTTCCTTACACACAAACCTCCAGGCAGTGGGGTGGACGGCTGTTCCACAAGGACACACCTGCCAGCTGATGATAAACTTGCACGGACGGAGCCCCTGATGACCATGGTGCAGCCTGCTGGGACCTCAAGTGGAGATGCACCCGCCAATCTCACTACGCCAGTGCTCTCCCCTTGGGCCTGTTGGTGTCTCAGCTGCAGCAATTGGAGGACAGCTCCGTAGCCATGCCGGGATGGTTTGTAGCTGGCACACTCACTTTCCAGACGCTGCTCATAAAGCAGATCCAATGTGTTCATTCCAATCAAGACTTGTGCATGAAATCCTGGCCTGACATCCGGGACCACCAGTGCCACGGTACACACATCCATATCAGCACCAATGAACTCCTTCGGGAAAGTAATGGTCACCTCGATGTAGCCCAGATAGGGTACTTCTTGCCCAGCAGCACCCTCCACTTGTAGCAAATCACACAATGGCCTGACAGGTTGATGTGAGAAGTGTTGATTGTAGGTCGAGATGGGTATTGTTGTCACTTGCGATCCGGTATCCAGTAAGCATGAAAACTCTTGGCCAGCTATGCTCACCTGGCCAGTGCATCTGGACCCGATCAACCCCCGTGGCAGGTGCATAACCTCGGGGGACGCGAACTGTGCTTGATCTCTGCACCTCACTGGTTTCTGCATGATGGGACGTTGTTGGTCCTCCCCAGTTCCTGTTTGCCCCTCAACAGGAACCTGATTTAGTTTAAAGACGAGGCACTGTGAGGACTTGATCGTGACCACCTCTTCTGCCTCTCAGCGAACTGTTTTTTCTTCATAGCCACAAGTGACGGGTTCGGATCATTATCACAATTGGGTCGTATGTGTCCATCTTCTCCACAATTGTAACAATAACCTGGCTTTGGCCCTGAGGGCGGGGTCTTGTAAGAGGGACGGGGTGGAGCCTTGGTGGTCCTCATACTCTCACTGAGCCGACTGACATGGGTGGAATTGGGTGAGGTAGGCTGCTTTCGGTTGGACTGAGCAGTAAGGGCCGCCAGCTGCTTTTGAATGTCGGCAAGCTGCTGGGTGAGCTGCTGGGTGATGGTAGTCAGCACTTCCACTTTATCCTCTTCTGGGGCTGCAGAGGCGTACTGGGCGTGCGCCCCGGCTCTGGCTTTTGAGCCGAGGTGCTGCTTCATACGCTGAACCTTTGCCGCCCCACGATCCTCTTCCGTCCTCAGCAGCAGCAGCAGCTCAGCAAACGATGGAGGACGAGACTTGCGCTGTTTGAGCTGGAGCTCCGATATGAGCGTGTTGTCCCAGCAGCCACGGCAAAATTGGTTCAACAGATGCCGATCCAGTTCGGTAGCTGGGACTCCTCCCCTTTTCACCGCCAAAGTTAGTGCAACCTGCAGCCTGTGCAAATATGCAGATGGATTTTCACCAGCGTCCTGAAACAGCTCCATAAATTTGGCGTACAGCTCGTCACCATCCTGGACTGTTCCATAGGCTGAATCGAGAATCTGGAGGTAACCCATGGGTGGTGTGTCCGGCGTGAGATGCCTTACCATATCCGCTGCTGGTGGCAGTAAGCTCTCAAGTATTCTCCTGGAGCGTTGCAGGTCGGAGACGGCAGGATCTTTCAACAGGAGGTCCACCCCAGATCGCCAGGCTTCGTAGTCTGATTCATTCTGTGGTCTTGGAGCACGACCCGAAAATGATCGGAGTCTCTGGGCAGACAGGTGAGTTGCATGGTCATCACTTTTCACAATATGTTCGACTACATACCGCTGTATTCCCGGTGGATTTAGATCAGGGAGGGGCATTGTGGGGAATGAAGGTCCTGCAGCTCCCCGAGCACTCGAGGTGGCAGGAATGTGTGGCAACTCATCGCTGGAATTGTGTACCATAACCGTAGCACCTTGAGGCGGGTTGGGGCTGGCAGCGTTAGGCAACTGTGCAGCTGTACTGGGAACAGTTGGCATCACCTCCTTTCTGGAGTCTGGATGAGTGGGGCTTTGCTCGGTGATGGACTGGCCCAGTAGAGACATTAACCCCGTCAGAACCTCAGTGTAGTCCCGCCCTGTGAGTTTAGCCAACTGTTTTAATTCGCCCAGGTATTCCCTTGTTTTTAACTCCCCAAAAGAATCTGCGCAAATGGTGGCGAGTTCTAAAATATCATAAGTAACTTTTTCTTTTTCACAACTGTACGTGTACGGCAAAATTTTCCGCAGTTCACACAAAGCATTTCCCGACTCAAATTCGACAATGATCATGTTCTGGAAAACGCCAGGCTCAATTATAGCCACGATATTAGAGGGGTTGCCGTACCGACTTACGAATGCAACAACCTCATCGTCTGTGCGGTCACCGGTTACATGTTTAATTAAAACAGCATTCGGAATTTTTATGCCCTTTGTTTCCAAAATGTCCATATTTGCAATTAATGTCAACTTTACTATTGTTATTTGCTCAGCTCTGTACTCCCTCCTGGCTAGCTCGCCACAAATTATGTAGCACCTATGTCACACAAATTTAACACTGAAGCTAATGTGTAACAATAAAATACAACAATAGGCTAGTGATCAGAAGACTAAGGTACGACCAAAGGAGGGAGCAGACAGAGACTGAGGTTGCTGGTTGAATGATACCATGTATTTTTATATAGCAAAAAGTGCAATGAAAAACCCACAACAATAAAGTGATATTATATACAGTGAACCGGCCGATCTGCTAAAGGCAGACAATTAAAGAATTACGGTAAGTTAACTTTTTTCAATCATTTGCATATATGCACATTCAGATATTCATGATTCAGATTCATCAACAGATAACAAAGTCAGAGTCAGAAATAAGCAAAAACCCATACGCTTGGTTCATTATGAACACCAAAAAGATGATCCCAGCTGCCCCCCCACAGTTTATGTAAACCCACGTCTGGGTTGGGGAATTGAGTCCAGGGGAAATGAGTGGGAAAGTGTGTAGGGGAAGGATGTGTGTGCGTGTGTTGGGCAGGGGCTGAGCGAGTGGGTGAGAGTCTTTTACTGGGCTACAAAGAGCCCCCTACCAGCCTGGCAGGAGGGATGCGACTCATTCGACAATCTGTCAGTCCGTGGCTCCTTTAGCTCGCCATCTATAAGATCCGGCCGTCCGCTGCGCACTACACATACGTTCGGCCGTCGCGGTCTCGGCACGGCAGTTGCGACACGGTAAGGGGCTCCTGTAGCTCGTCTCTCATACAGCTTCCCCACTACTCCCTCTCTGAGACTGAACTGCAGCGGCTCAATACTAAACGTCGGTTGGTTGCGCCGACCCACGTGACCCCGTGACGTCACCGCCAGGTGACCCAGGTGACCATCCCGCGAGATTTGGACATAATACCGTGAGAGTTGAGAAACAGATACCCTGTGAGTGAGGGGTTTATCACCCCTGTTACACGTACATCCAATAACAGGTGTGCACATCTCTTGGATGGTCTCTTCTGATCATTCAGAGGCTTCATGATGTCACTGTCTGTGTTGCTGAGCTCTCTTTGCCTTAAGATCATATCCAGACCAGAAAAATCTGTGTTGGGACTGATGAAATATTTCTTCGGCCAGCGACACCTGTCACGGTGCATGATGTGTTTGTGTGTTTTTAGCTCAAAGTCCATGTAAATATCAGCTGGACAGTCCATGGGTGGTTGGTTTTCTTTGTCCACTTGTTGACAGACATCTTCATCTGAGTCTTCATCACTCTCATCAGTGTCATCGAGTTCCATCTCAACTTCACTCTCTCCAGATTGGACGATATCAATCACATCCTGCACACTGTATCGCGGCTCTCGCCTTGCTGGTGGCATTCTGGAAAAAAAAGCAATGAATTAACACGTATAAAAATGCTTTGTATATTGTAGTACATAACCTGAAGGAATAAATAGGGTGGTGGACCAAGTCCTCTGGGTAGAAATGCTTTCAAGGCAGACAATACTGTCTACTGATTGTAAGACACTTTGGACTAAAGCATCTGCTAAATGCCCTAAATGTAAATGTAATTGTCTTAGCCTATGGTCTCTACTTATCATACTAAAAGAAAAACATGCAAACCCCCACTTACATCCAAACCCCACATTCAGGATCATTTACACCTTTCCCAGAACTGAATTGTCTGTTGATATCCTCTTTGTGGACAAAGACATGGGATTTTAGCTCAGTCTGATCAAATTAACTATGTATTTTTTTAGACATAAAACTTTAAAAACAGTCAAATTTGACCAGAACACAACACAAGGGTATAATGTATGTGATGTATACTGTTGATGTATAAAGAAAATCCTCTGTTTCAGGCTGTGGTGTTGTGGAAGGAATATCACCTGTCTGTGCCCACTGTAACAAGCCTGCTATTTTTGCTACCACCAAGACCCAGTGTTGTAAAATTACAACAAATATGTAACAAGCTCTAAATGAAATTTGATGCATCTATTTCATAATAACTAAATATGTACATGTTCTACACATTATAATAACATCCAAAAAATATATAAAAGACATTTTACTTTCTTAAATCTGATGAATCCAGTCCAATGAAACAAAGAGATTTTGTTCGGAGGAAATCTTGAAAAGTTGTATGCGTTCATGGCCATAAAGTGGGACTTATAGACAAATGTAACATCCACTAACATTGTTAGACTGAACACTAAGACCCAATGACTATGTACATGTGGTAAAAAACCAGATAAAATATAACAGATAGTTTTTAGGGATGGCTAAAGTTAACGTTGTAAATTTACAACTGTGGGTCTTACAGGGTTAAATGAACCAACATGATAATCCTAATAGCACATTTTTAGCTTTTCGCCTGTGGTAAAGGAACACAAATAAAAATCTATTATTGCTCTCTGTTCGCAGATCATATTTTGCCGTCATATGCTTATTGTTAATCATCCTCTCCTGTTGTGAAAATTATACTCAGACGCGCTGCGTGACAAGCAGGTAGTTGGTGCACATACTAGTACATAAACACAGTACATGAACAGACAAAGGGATTAGGTTTTTGGTCAGAAGCCACTGATTTCAATATGTTTGTTAATCTGAAAGCCAACTGCAGAGCTCTTATCAAACACACACACACACACACACACACACTTTTTGCACTACTTGTGAACTGCGGAGTTCGTATTAAAAATTGATCTGCAAGCTGTTGTGTGTTGCTGCTTCGCTAAGGAATTCATTACCCTATTGCCATGCACCACTGTGTCCCACATGAATGCACACACACACACACACACACACACACACACACACACACACACACACACACACACACACACACACACACACACCACACCCACACCCACACACACACACACACACACACACACACAATCATTCAGAATGCCTGCGAGCTATTCCGACCTGGCGAATGAAACAACACCCTTTCGTTTAGAATATTTTGAGATGCAAACAAACAAATTCTCTGGTGGGCGGGGGAGCAAGGTTACGAGAGGGGGAGAATGAGAGAGAGAGAGTGGAGAGAGACAACATAACAGAAATAGAATGAGTGAGAAATAAACAGCCATAAAGACAGTGTAATGATGAGGAGGAAGGCAGGATCATCAAAAGGTTGAGTGAAGTGTAGAAAGCTTCTTTAGGATCAGACGATGATGTTTACTCTCCTTCTCATCCTCAATGAGTCCAGCTTCTCTTATTTCTCTTTCATGTTCCACCACCACCATGTATTTTAGCTTAATAATCTTCTTCTCTCTGTCTGAATCTATGTTATTTGTCCACTGTGACATCCTTCATCCTCCCTTTTTTCCCCCGCCTCAGTCTTTTTGTCGCATCTGAGCTGTGATTGTGTACGAACTAGGCACGAGCAGTGGAAATGTAATCCTGGTTGAATGATTAATTCCATCTTCACCGACACAACAGTTGTTGTGTATTAACTAAGGCAGCCCTGATTTGAATTCAGCACATTGTTTCACAGCCTGTCAAGTGTCCCTGAAAACCTTGTTCAGAGTGGAGTGCAGATGAAGACACAACGGGTGAATAATAAAGGGAACGGAGAAAATGAGAAGCGACGCCAGCCATTTTGTCTCTGTGTGTGTGTGTCTCCTGTCTTACTATTTGTCTCCTTTGGCCATAATGACTTCTCCACATGATCAATGCACCTCCTAAAATGGCCATTTACCTTCTCCTGCCCCTCTCTTTCTCTCTGTCTGCAACGACTAAGCCACTCCTGTTAAAATCTGGTCGTCACTCTGCAGTCAATCCATCTCTTTGCCCTGTTTCATTTCTCTTCATCATTTTGTGACCTTCTATGGTCTCCTTGCCCTTCTATGACTCAGTAGGCCACAGTAAATCTATGTGTCTGCAGCCCAACTAATGGTTGGCTGTGTGGACATGCCCCTACAACATGCCATGGGAGTTTTCAAATGCCATCTTGGTTGTTTGAGATGCTTCAAACGTAGGGAAACCCTCGTGGTCCACTTGGACAGCAGAGTAAACTCTGAAGGTGACACACCCTGCCTGAGTTTCTATAGTCCTTCAACATATATAGCATGAAAATGTTTTGTGACTGTTATGTGCCATTTGGGCCACACGGTTGGTGTAGTGTAGGGCTATTCAACTAAAATTTCCGGAGGGCCAGCTTTTCGGAAGGCTGTCCAGCCAGTGGGCCGGTCAACCCTTGTACTACTATTTTGTGTTGTGCTAAAAAGGTAAGTAACAAAACCACCGACATTTAGGTACAATACAATTTGCGTATAGTGCAAAAAGGTTACAGTTACAGTACCACCAACATTTGGTTATAACAGTCACAATTGGCTCTTACAAAAGTAGTGGTAACAATATAAACAACATTAAGGTGCAATGGCCACAAAATACTATTTTTGCAGAGTAACAGTAGCAATAATATTCAGGTACAACTGCTACAGTTGGCTCTAAGTGCAAAAAATAAAAGTTACAGTACCAACAAGACACAGGTACCTCTACAGTTGGCTCATAGTGCAAAATAACCTGGTACATTCATAGGCAGCCTATAATTACAGCTGTACTAGTATTT
Organism: Microchirus variegatus; assembly: GCF_963457635.1. Classification (NCBI taxonomy): domain Eukaryota; kingdom Metazoa; phylum Chordata; class Actinopteri; order Pleuronectiformes; family Soleidae; genus Microchirus; species Microchirus variegatus. The sequence continues at coordinate 13,744,787 of NC_139806.1, forward strand.
GCCATAAAGGGACGCAAAGTGTCGTGAAGTGTCGCAAAGTGCCAGAAATAGGCGATGCTACATTTTTATTGGCTTTTTAACAATACATTCATTGTTTATGGGTTAATGGGTCCCGGGCCGGTCCAAATTGCTTGAAGGACCTGATCTGGCGCCCCGGGCCTTAAGTTGAATAGCCTTGGTGTATTGGTTTGTGGACTCTGGGGTTTTCTCCAGGTTCTTTGGCTTCCTCCCACAGTCCAAAAACACACAGATTTGGGGATTAGACAAATTGGACACTCTAAATTGACCATAGATTTGAGAGTGGATGGTTCTTTGTCTCTATTATTTGTCCCTGCGATGGACTGGCAAACTGTCCTGGTTGTACCCCACCGATCGCCCTATGTTAGCTGAGATTGGCACAACACCCCCCGCGACCCTCATGTGGAGGATAAAGCGGTAGATGATGAATGGATGTGGCATTTTCAGCTCTCTGGGGTAGAAGGTGAGAGGAAAGAGAGAGGTACAGGATTGTAGTTAAACCAGCTCTGTGCTTGCTTGTGTACAGTTTGTTATTGAACTCTGACCAAAATGATGAAAATGTAGTTTGTCCAAGTCGTTTGATGCTTGGACCACTTCCCCTGGCCTTTGCTGTGCAGTGGTGAGTGATGCTGATTCAGTATAATATGCAGAGCAAACAATATTTCATGCATAACCTTGAAAAAAAAAATAGTTTGAACATATATATCTTAATATGTGTGTGGTTTGACCCGTGTGTGTACAAGGACTTGTTCGCACGTGTAAACACCCACAGCTTTGTAGTGACTGATTATAGTTTTCTCACAGCTGATAAATCCAGGGTTTATTCAAGCTCACTACTTCACATTTCTTGGACAAAGCAACAGTGTTCAACAAGTGCTTAGCCAGGAACCAACTGCTCAGCCACCTTCTTTTAAACCATTTACAGACTGAGGGCTGCACAGCCGCGTCTCAACCTTCACTCTCCGGCCGCTTTAAAGAGCGTAACAGCTTTGTAAATGTATTTTCTACAAGATAAGCGAAATAATCCCAATCACAAGCGTGTTCCATACCCCACTAGATTTTCACAGCATGCTTTTGATTTTGAGCTGATTAGGAGATTATGAAATGGATGTCGAAGCTCTTTGATATGTATTATTGTTACACATTGATCTGTTGTGCTGCGTGCATGCTACATTAGCGCCTCCGCTGCTTATCTGCAAAGCCAAGGGCGTGGGAACCTCCAGCTGATTTACACTGAGAGTATAGCAGCCTCCCAGCACTGTTGCTTTTCTGACTTGTATACAGTTTAGAAATGTGTTATTCGTGGCCGCGTAATTAATTGCAAAATAATCAACTAAGTGCACGATTCAAACTGAAAGACACACCAGCATGATGATGATGAAATTTTGCAGTGCAGCAGGATTTTGATGGCCCTAAAATCTTGCTCTTAAGATGACAAATTATGATTTGTTTGTTGACAGACTCAACAAAATGTCAAATCTTTTCCCATTTTGACATAATTTTCTGAAAAATTATTGTTAAGAGACAGCAATCATCAGTCATACCCGTTATGAATCAAACTGCCATCATAATATCTGTCAAAAATAATCACAATATGATATATATTATTTTTTATCGTGCAGTTCTTGTCTTAAAGGTCCCATATTATGCAAAATCAACTTTTTAATCTTTTAAATCCTTATATTTGGGACTCTGGAGGCCCTACCAGTCACCAAAGTGTGAAAAAAGATGACTCACTCATGTTTTTGTGGTCCTCCTTAGTCTAAGTACAGGAGATGAAACACGCGATGCCGACTTCCACACTCATTGGGACGCTAAATTCCTGGAATTGTTGTCTCGCGGAGCTCCGTGAAACATGCAAGAGTGCTGGCTAGGGCAATGGCATCCGAAAAACCGGAAGTCCGTGAAAAGTTCTGTTCTTGTCTCCACAGTGCAGCACAGAGTTCTACACTAACTTCCAGCCCCAGAGGATTTATCTGTCCATTGGATACATGTTATATATGACGGCAATGTGCCTGCTAGAGCCTGCAAATGGTCACTTTTCCAAATGCTAACTGCTGTTAGCTCCCAGTAGCCTCTGTACCTGATGTCATGTCCTGTCCCTTAAGTTTCGTTTTTACTTTTTTAAGGTGGACCTAAAGAGATACTACTAAACAGAGTGTTCTGAACAGGGCTGTTTTGGCAGGGTGATTGAACTGCTGTGGTGCTTCATCCTTATGGTATTTTGACCAAAGCATGTCACAGACATGTTCATTAGGACACCAGGGAACTGGTTTAATAGCGTATAATATGGGGACCTTTAACTGAGATGCACTTGCTTCACCTTGTCATTTTTTCAGCACGTTCAGCAAATTTGTTGAAGCCACACTTTCACATATTCATCACCAGTCGTGATGCCGATGATGGAAGCCGTCCCTAAAACTTTTCAAACTGATTTATAAACTTCTATCAACACGGAATATATTCTTGTCTTGTTTTGACCAAAACACCTCCGCAAAAAAGAAGCTGGCTAATGACTATTCCACACTGTCGATGATTTTAATTTCACACAGTGCGGCGTGCCATTTAATATTTTATACACAGACGAAAGGACACACTTCCCAGTGATTTTGAGACTTAGTTTTTTTCCAGTAAACAAAGCGGTTCCAAGACGTCTACTATCTGTAGAAGAGAGATGGAAATCGCCCAGATGAGAAGCCCCTGGATGGATAAGATAATAGAATCTATGCTCATCTGTGCGCTGCTCTTTGGTTTTCACAAGATCCAAACCAGGCGCACTAATAACTTCGGTGTTTTTCCCTCATGAAATATGGATTTGTGTACAGACGGGAACAAAATGCTAATCATCGTGCGAGTGTGTCTTTGCGTGTGCGGATGCATGTTAAGTATGTGAATATGTACAGGTCTGCAGGCTCGTGTGTGTGTGTGTGTTTCACGAGGCTGAATTGGATTCAAGATTCCAAGGCGAGAACGAGACGAGACGCATGGTGGAATTTAGCTACGAGGCTCATAAATAGTTTAGCCACCCAAAGCAGATTCATCAAGTCGTGTGAGTGATGAATCATATTCCTGGCCTCCTCTTTTACTCCTCCTCACTCGTCTCTATATTCTTTCTTGACCTAAAACGGTGAGATGGAATAAAAGATGGTAGACATTGAAGACCATATATCCAACATAAAACCTTCTTTCGCCCCCTGTCATTTTGTATATCTGTGTCAGGCAATGGGATCAGGCTATATCGACAACAACGAGCCATCAGCACGTAGAATACTAATTTAGCTCACTCTCTATTTCAGCTGACATTCACACAGCCACGGCCTGAGCCATGTCACATGAAATCCGAATGTTTGGATCGATAGTGATCTGTTGCTTTAGATTGTCGAGTGACATGACAAATATCCTCGTGAGCTGCCGCGAGCAACAATTTCCCCCAAATTGAAAGGCCCTGAGGCCCTTAGGCACTGGTGTTATTTGGCTGCTGTTTTCTCCTCATGGCCATCCGTGAAGGATGAACCTCTTTATAGATCATCTCTGTCTCTTTGGATAGAGCCCAAGCTCCATCACCATAGCAATGGGTGTTTAGCGTACACCCCAAGAGACACAGTCATTCCACAGATTGCCTGGAAGAATGGGATTGTGTGTGTGTGTGGTGGCGGATTTCTGAATTTTTTTGAAAGTGTGTGTGTAGTTGTGATTTTGTGTACCCTCTGGTGTCACCTCCATTTGTCGTTATGAATGATGTATCAGGGTTGCCTTGGGATTTATGATAAAGGCCAACAACTCTCCCGACCGTACACCTGAGCCCTCTTCTCAGTTTTAAAGCAAGGAGAAACACAACTTTGGAAACTAACTGTTCCATACCCGACTGCTTCGATGACCACATACCCAGCTGCTGTACAAGATATTGCTTCCCTGTAGCTCCTCAGGTGCCCTGCCCTTCTGCTTTGTCCTAAATGTGTAATACATGCAAATGTTTTTTCATCCATCATGGCCACTGTTTTTCCACCCTGCCCTCATTGCTCTCTAAGCCACACACTTTCCACTCTCTCCTAGTTTCTCCTCAACTCTCTGCCCCACAGAGAGGGAATGCTCTGAGACCAGCGACACCCGTGTAGCCGCTCACTCCTTCATTCCTTCATTAATTCACCCTCTCATCCCCCTCTCCTGCTCGGAGGGCGGCAGTGGGTTTTCATTACTCAACAAGTCAATCTTCATCACGGTGTCCTCTGTGTGCTCTCATTGACTCAAACGCGCACACGCACACAAACTAGGCGAATGCCTGCTGTACTTCAAAATGTGGTCTTCAAGGCGAGTCTTTACACACCGTCCTTTAATGACTTCTCTCTACCTTTTGATTAGATCCACGGGGAACTGTAGATGGGGGGGAAATTGGTGGGAAAATGACCAATATTAAAATATGAATTCCATTAAAAGCAGAAGCCATCTTTGTGGTTTGCGCAGGCACAGTTACACTAAATCATATAATAGATATTATGCTAAATGTGGAGCTTGTTGTCACGTCCCTGAATACCACTGTTAAATTGTGGTGGTACGCTTACTTTTCTGCAATGAGCCTTTGCGAAGGTAAAGCTGCCACACAGAATACCAAGTCAGGGCTTAGATGTATTCACATTACTCACATTCCACATGTAAAAAGTATGATTATATTGGCTTATTGTTGAATCGGAGAGCAGATCTCAAAGCCTCCATTATGGATCACTTTGTAGCTGTGTAAGTTTCAGCAGTGTCATGTGCTCTATGTGAGTCTGTGTTGTGTGGTATGTTCGCACACATCATCCCCAGCCGCGTCATCTATGTGAATGTATGATCGACATTAGCAACGTTATTTTTCTTATCTCAGAAATGTGCCAGTGTGAGGGCTAGGGTCTTTAAAATGACCCTTACCCCGGTCTTGACCAGGGCCTGAGACCCCATCATGACTTTACCTCAAAAGAGGTCCTAAAGAGGTAACATCTACCACCTAACACCTATCCTTTAAAGGTTTCTGTGTTCATTTGAACAGCCTAAACAAAACCTCATGTCCCTAACCTCATCCATAACCAGTTAATGCCACACTGTAATCTTAACCTAAGCACAATTAAACTTCAGCTGTTCCTCAGAAATGAGGTTTTGCCTCATATTTTGTTCTCCATGAGGATTGCTGGTCCTGATGGTCAGAAAAGGTCCTAAAGAGGCAACAATTACAAGCACACACACACACACACACACACACACACACACACACACACACACACACACACACACACACACACACACACACACACACACACACACACACACACACACACACACACACACAGGCACATTATTTTTATGTCCTCTTGTTGAGTACCTCAGGAGAAGAGACAGTCTGCAGCCAGCCAGTAGTTTACTCCTGAGACAGATCCTTGTTTAGCATTTAGATTGGCTTGATCAACCACCAGTTAGCCAATATATGTGGGTGTGTGCATAACTTGTGTGTGTGTGTGTTTTGGTGCCATTGTGTGTAGGCATCTGATGTGTACCTCTGTGTGCGTGCACTTGTCTTTGGTGTGTGTGGTTGAATATGTGCACTCTTGTGAATCGGCTTCTTCGTGTGTGGCTCAATGGATGTTCTATTGTGTGTTTGTGTGTGTGTGTGTGTGTGAGTGTGTGAGATGAGCCATGGCTAATGCTCCCAGTGAACACTTCAGGCCAAGGTTACCAATGATACGTGGTGAAGGCAGTGAGCCAGGGTCACACAAAGTTGCTCATTAATCTTTTAGAGGGAACCCCACCACATCCACCAACACCACACTTTACCCACACCCATACAATTTACCCACACAGATCAACTTTACGTTTTAATGCTTTTGCCATGATGTTTTTGAAATGCAAATATAGTGGTGCTTCGAACAATTATAGACATTAAGTTATGTAATTTGTTGACTAGTGTACATAGCAGTTGGCTTCCACAGGAATACATATTTATCCTCAAATTAGTAGACCGGTTTATTTTGGTTGCTTTTTAATGACCTCATTGACTGTAACGTCTCTGCTTTCACTTCCATGACAAGTGGCCTATGAAACACTGAAATCACTGCAAACAAGGAGCTATTTGGTACTATTACAGTAGTTAGTGTGTTGTCTTCTGTTTTTTTTGTTATTTCATTTTATTGTGCTAACGCACAACAGAACCAAACCAAAACCAAATCCCACACTACTTACCGACGTTGTCCAACTAGGTCTTTTGTTGTTATTCTCTGGCGGGCAGGAATTACGTATTGTCCATTTAAAACTAGGATTTGTCCAAAAAAAAAAAAAAGCATGTGCATTTGTGTTCAAGCCCACTGTAGCATGCCTTGATAGTCGGTCTTACTGTTCTGACATGAGTTGGCGTACACAGTATGTGTGTATCTGTCCTTGCATGTGAGTGGCACTGCATCTCACCTCTCTGTCACCCTGAGTTCAGCCGGAGTTCACAGTTCCCCCCTATGCCACTTAATTTGTATCTGTTGGGGTATTTATATATATATATATATATATATATATGGAGAGAGTGTGTGTTTATCTTCAGCACTCTGCCTGGAGTCTCCCCAAAAGCCACTTATGTGCTCGCAAAGTTATGGCTGTGTGGAAAGAGACAACAATTAGTGTGTCCACTGTATGTGTGTGTGTTCGTGCCACTTTTTCCGTGCCTTTGCCACGAGCGTGCGTGTGAAATCGTGTGACAGATGTCCGGTCTCTGATGAGTCGGGGGTTTCTGCCCCCCCCCCCCCCCCAGAGCGTCTGTTTTTTATAGCCTGCTGCAACATTATGTTTTCAGCTCAATTTCCTGCTGTTACACAGGTAGAGCATGTGTGCTGACAAACTACATTACCCCCACAGTCTGTGCCACACGATCGCAGCATCCGAACGTGTTAACTTGCATCGAAATCTCTCACCTTCTCCCCTTGTTTTCGTAATGAATGAAATATGCCAACAATGAATTTACTCTTGTGCGCACCTATGTGTGTAGTGTTGACCTTAAATAATTCAGCGCAGAGGTGATGTGCTGGTATTAGTGTGCCCAGGGGAGGAAGCAGCTGCTTTCCCCTTTCAGGAAAACACATAACACACACACCTGTTGTGGTCTAAGAGGAGTCGGTGTGTGTGTGTGATGGCAGCAGTTTGCAGACATAACAGAGAGCCAAAGCAGATTTGACAGGCTGTCTTGGGCACCAACACCACAAATGGCTGCCTGGATGGAAATATCTTCATCATCCTCAGCAAACAGGCTGTCACTCACAAATCCCTCCTCTGTCTCTATCCCTTACACATGCTTACTGTCTGTTGATGTTATTGGTTCCTTTGTTTCCATTCTGATGTCGCGTTGCCCGAGGTTTCTGTACGTGGAGGGAAGGGTTCTCGGATTCTTTCTACCGTCTTTGTGTGCATGTGTGAGAATAAGCTTCTGTGTGAAGGGAGATCATAAAAGAGGCTGACGCTTGGCCTTTGTTTGAAATATGAAACTGCTCTCAGATGTATAATATTACTGCAATAGAACAGCAATCAAACGTTAATTGAATCTGGGTTATGACTTTTCTGTGTTCTTGCACAGCTGAGTGTCTCTCCCGCTTTCCCTCTTTCTTTCTTCCTTTCTTCATCCTATATCGTCCCATATTTTCGAACTACTCCACTTGCTTTCCAACACTCTCTGCATCTTTCCCATGTATTATAATAAGGTAGTTCTTCTTCAGACCCACTTTCCCAGCAAAATGACTTAGGGTTCATCTATAATAGGAAGTGCACTAGTGTGGACACCTAAAGCCGCCTAACACACGCATACACACAAAATTGCATTATTTTTTAACTTATAACTGGGGCTGAACAATTGATCGATTTTTCTTAAATGGAAATCCCAATTTGAAATAATGCACTTTGCATATCGCAAAGGTTTCAATTATTATTATTTTTATGGTTTGTTTGTGTTCATTGCCAATTTAAAAAAGAAAAAAAAAATGCAATACACAAATGTTAAAAATGATTCATTTATTTCCGTTCTCCTCCTTTGCATAGTGAACAGTTTGATGGTATCTCAGGTAATGATTCATCCTGTAACGCAATAAATATTGAACTAAAACATGACTCAAAAAGGTCTCATTCAAAAAGATATATATATTTTTAAAAAGCATTCGGACCTACTACATACAGCTGCTTCTATCTGGGTGAAAAAATAATAATAATCAACTATATTAATATTGTTTCTTATGCTTATATGCACAAACACATGCGGTCTTCCAGGCTGTGCTTTATTGACCATGAGCTATAAAACAATAGCGTTACTCCACTGTATAGCAAAGTCATGTTGCATTTGTCTTTATTATAACTTTGGCTTTATAATGACTTTGCTGCTGTAATGTTACTGATCTGATTTGATCTCTGCATCTGTAGTTTGTCGGGTCTGTTCTTGATAATTATTTGCCTGACCATTGCGAGAAGATGTCTTCTTTGAAGAAGTTTGTGGAAAAATGTGTCTACTTATCACTGGATTTATAATTTCAATACACCTTTTCATGAGGAATTGCAGTATAAGTCTTCTTTAGTAGAGTATGATGTCAATTTTGTAAATTGCCTTCCCATTTAGAGGAAAATAGAGGATAAAGTTCTGCACATATACTAACATAATTGACTGGTATCATCCAAAAGCAGTCTGGTTGCAGGTGACTCCTTTTTCAAAATGGCAACATAGTGCTTTTCCAAATCGGGATTCTGGAGGCTTTGAAAGGGGAGTTCAGATTCTTAGTGGTGACGTTACAACCAGTTGCCACTTAGACTAAATGCAATGTCATTTTGAGGTTCCACTCCCTACGAAATGTCTTGTGTGTGAGAATTAGTGACATCTAATGGTGAGACCGCAGATTGCCTCAACCTCTTTCGGAGAAAGATGGTGGCCACAAAAGGAAGTTGTTCTTCTGTTTTGTGTTTGCATAGTCAGTTTCTACTTCAATTTCTAAGGCTAGGAAACCAATTTCTTTTACTTTAAATAAATGATGTACTGATACAAACACACACCCCCTTAGGAAAGGACCTGAATTCTCGTAGCAGGTTTCGCCTTGTGCGGCCCTGCCAACCTGTCCCAGCTCCTTTTGTCTGTTGTCAACAGATGCCACATCATGCAGCAGTGTCCCCCGTCTCTGTTTCAGTGAGACCATTCATATCCTCCTGCTGAAATCATTCATATCCTCACCGTCTTAACCACCCTTGGACAGGGGACACTGGCTTTCAAATGTACAAAAGTAGGGTGAGTGTAAGTTTGCACGTGCATCCCCTTGTGTGTGTCACTGAATCTAAAACCTCAGTGTTGCTCTGTGTCCACATTTGAGTGTGAAACACACACAATCTTAATACCACTCACTGTTTTTCTCTCTCTACTCTCTCATTCTATGTGTATGTGCATTTCTGTCACCACTTTGGGACCTTTTTTTTAAGTGTAAATACTGACCTTGTCAGGACCAGTAGTCCACATGCAGGACCAAAGCCTGGTGCAGATGCAGAGCCCTAACAAGGATAGCTGTACCTGCCACACTGTGTGTGTGTTTCTCGTCCTCCATGAAATGGGAGACTATCTATCCAGCCTGACCTTCTCCTTAATTGCTTGGTTTGGGTTCTGTGTCTGCTCATTTAGGAGCAGCCGTGTCCCTGAAATAACTGCTGACTCCCAATTGTCTCTGGCAAAACCTTACTTTACCTGTCGCAGCTGACGACACACACGGACCCCGTACTTTTTAAAACCAACCATGACACATACATGTGCATCAACTGTTGCTAAGAAAAGCTGAAGGTAATAGAGTTGTGTTGTGTTGTCATTCAAGGTAATGCTGGACGTATGTGCCACACATGTTGGTCATCTTTATGTGTAGGACTCTGTGCTGCACTGTGGAGCCAAGATCAGAACTTTCTGTGGACTTCCGGTTTTCGGATACCGTTGCTCACGTATTTTACGGACAAAGCGAAGCTCCACTAGACAACAATTCCAGGAATTTAGCGTCTTGTCACGTCCCAAGGAGCGCGGAAGTCAATATCGCGTTTCTCGTCTCCTGTACTTAGACTGAGGAGGACCACAAAAACATGAGTGAGTCATTTTTTTTCGACTGGTAGGGCATCCAGAGTCCCAAATATAAGTATTAAAATGATTAAAAAGTTGATTTTGCATAATATGGGACCTTTAAATAAACCGATTAACACCAATTCATACTTATACAATGTCTAAATCATATGACTGCTGCTCCCACTAATTTAAATTTCAATTAAAACCCTGGGAAAACACAGTCAATGAAGTGGACATTTGTAAGTAAATGAGGCTTAATGCACATTTTCAGCAGAAATTAAAAATAAACCTTATTTACTGTTCGTTGTCAGCTTAAGATCAGTTAAATTGTGTAGTTTAGTTTAATATAGTTTTAAGCTAAGAAATAGATTTAGCTATGCGTAAACTCTCAAAAAAAAACAAAAAAACTGTATAATCATGAACTTGATCTTCAATTAAATGTTATGCACATTGTCTTGGAATACAGTATATAACCTGTTAAAAAAGAGAAGTTGTGAAGTTGAGTGAAATGATTGGATGAAGTACTTAATTACTTATTAACATGCACACATGAAACCATGAAGAAAAACATTACCTGATAACAGTCATTTCCATTAGTTCCACACAAGCCCCACTACGCTCTGATATGACATGAAAGGATAAAATGGACCCTTAATTGAAATTCTGGCTCGACACGTGTGACACACTTTCCCTTTTTGAAAAAGCCTGTTCAGAGTGAAGTAGTTCTGACTGTCGTGCTCAACCACGTCGTGAATAAACCTGGCGTAATAGACCTTTTTCACAGCAGGTATTTTTTTGACATGAAATAGTCGACAAACGCATTTTACCAGTAGCATTAATTAGTCTTGCTATGATAGCAAACTGTAGCATGCAGCACATGGTTCATACTTCATTCTGTTTTTTTCGTGGGGGAATTGATTTAGTGTTTTGATAAACGTTGCTCTTTTGTGAAAGGACATCCAATTTTGATCATTGCTGCGCGATGGTGGATTTCTGAAACCGGAAGGAGACAGATAATTACTAACCGTGTTAGCAGCACCTGTGGCATCGGGCTGCCTCCGTCATTTGCATGGACGTGGAGCAGCAGCATTGGCGGAGACGGATGCTTAGACGAGTTGCAATGCTTGATGAATGATTATCAGGTTAATCTGAGATTATACGCGTCATTCACACATGGAGAGATGTGATCCATAGGTTTTTATAATCGATGTCTTATAACCATAAATTAAATAGAGGTTATTTAGCGCTGATTTAGGGTGTAATGATAAATCCATTGATCGGTCAATTCAGCAGTACAGGTACAGGTAAAACACTGCTAAACATCAATTACACTGGGTTACAAAAAAAATATGTTAAGTTGTCTGTCTTTTCGACTGAATTAGGATCATTTTGCACCACTGAATCCAAAAATGACATCCATTTTTCTCAATCAGGTCAGGTTTTTATGCTAATTTGATTTTGAAAAATACGATCTTCTGACTAAGTTGATTACATTTAGCCCAATCTTTATCCTGGTCGCCGAGTTTGATATGAATCTTAGGGAGAATAGGCTAGATTCCTGTTGGGAACAATGGTGTTTTCACTGCAGATGTAGCAAAATACGTCAGGCTCATTTTTGCATGTATGAAATTTGCATTATATGACGTGAAAATACCCGTACATGTAGCTTTGTTCATAAAGTTGACCTGATTGAGCAAAACCAATGTGATTTTTGGATTCAGCACATCAAAATTATCCTAAATAAGCAAAAAAAAACTTAAACAATAAATTTGGTGTTGACCAGTGTTATTTATGTATGTCATATTTCTTTAAATTTCGAACTGTTTTTGTTTAATTGGAACTTTGTTGCACCAGACTTTAGAAACTTTTACACTTTTTAAAGACTGTTTCCTTATGAGAAACTCAACAATGACTCTCCTGGTCATAATAATACAAATAACAATATGTTCATTCACATAATGCAACCTTCTATAAAAGCCCTTGCTAACTCTGATACTATTAAGATGTGTATTACATTCTGTAAGTGCCTAATTTTTCTGTAAATATTATAAGTCTTTTAATGGTGGATAAAACACTACTTTCAGTCAAATCTGAATGTCTGAAAATCAGTTACCTAATAAATCTAGCTATTTTATTATATCAGTTTTTTATAATATGAACATCTTCATAAATGTGAATATGTTCTGCTTTCTTTGCTCTACATAACAAAGAAAAACAACGCATTTTTTGATTTATGAACCAAACTTATCAGGCGAGGAGTATAATCGAAGAAGATAATTGTTAGTTCCGGCCCTCATTGAAATGTGACCTTAAATGAGAGAAGTGCAAATCGCTGCCTCTTCCTGAGACATTTTGTGTGGACTTAGTTTCCCTGCCTTAAATAAGAATTTTAGCATTGCCACCTCACCTGGGCGGCATTCACTATCTCACCTCTCCCTCTTTCTCTATCGGGCTGACAGTCTAATTGTCATGTGAGCAGCCTCTGCCGCATGGATTTAGTGTCGCGATTGCCTTAATTTAATTGAAAAGCCGCGGAAAGGAAGGAGGGGAGTGAGGGAGGGGATGAAAAACAGATAAATAAAAAGTGGAACCAATCTTTGCCGGGTGCGTTGGGCGGTAAAATGGCTGTGTGCGGTGAATAATGCATGGGGGAGATGGATAGGTCTGTGTGCTTGGAGCCCAGTTCTGCTTGGGCTTCATTACCGAGGTGTTTGTATGCTGATGCTATGATGCTGCAAAGTGGCTGCAGATATCCCACCTCCCAGAGCTATCTCGTATTTTTGACATTCATTTCCTTCATACCATTTCTCCCTCTCTCTTCTGTTTCACACTCCAAACCCCCCAACATTCCCTTTCTCCGTGTGTCTCTCTCTCTATGTGTATTGTATATGTGTGTATCTGAGTCATCTCCCCTATGTGTGATAGCAAAGCCGAGGCAGACACTATTTCAGCCTCCCTCCCTCTTGAAAGGGACATACATACATGCACAGTTATAGCCGTCTCCTCAAAGAGCTATGAGAAACCTTCCCGGAGACCATTCTGCATTGATCTTTTAAACTGCGTAGCATCTGTCCTGTTAACACACGTCTTTTTTCTTTTATAGTTCCTCTAATGTTTTATGAAGTAGCCTAAAAATTAAAAGTTACTACCCATTAAGGTTGTATAAAATCAGTGCCATTGTTTGAGGCTATACTTAAATTCATTGTGAATGTTCACCTCAATATGTTTATCTAACACCTGGCATTTTCTACTATTCTTACTCAACATAGCTGATGACTATGTTTTGCTGTAATTTACCAGTAATGTAGGAACTGCACTGGGAAAGAAAGCATTTAGGTTTTAGGAAACAAATTGCAATCTGAATTTATGCTGCTGCTGCTGCCCTCTTGACCTGGCGTCTGCCTTGTTAAAGAGATGTTTTATTATCAATGGAATTAACCTGGTTAAATAAAGAGGGACAAAACACATCAGTGACTGATAGGAGCACTTTTTATATTGTCTGAGTTCATGTTATGTTCATGCTATGTTGGGGCTGAGCAACATGATCGGAAAGGGTACCGCAGTAAAATTGTTCATATCGCTTGATATTGATAATTGAAGATTTTTTTTTGATCGTGAGTGAATGTTGTGGTTTTACACATTACACAAGTTATTACATGTGCAAAACATTATGTTTGCGCACACATTAACATTATGCCAGTATATCTAGTGAACCCTCGTTATATTGTTTAGGTATGCACGATATTGGACTTTTTGCCAATCTTGTGCAATATTGTATAATTTTACCGATATATTGGGAGTACTTGGGCCAATAACTGTTACCTATATATACATATATATATATATATATATATATGTATATATACATACACATGTATATAAACGTATATATATATGCATATATATATATGTATATACTTATATACATATATATATATGTGCATATACATATATATAGTTGTATGTGTGTATGTATATATATGTGTATATATATATGTAAAAATAGGGCATTATACGTGTATATTTATATTTGTATATATAGGGCAGTATATGTGTATATATGTATATATTTATATTTATATTTGTGTATATATAGGGCAGTATATGTGTATATTTGTGTATATATGTGTATATATATATGCATATATACGTATACATATATGGGCATATATATGCATAAATATGTATACATATGCATATATATATATGCATATATATATATGTATATAGGTTTTCATTGTGTTGCTGCAGATGTAGATGTAAATTTCCCTCATTGAGTAAAATAAATTAACAATAACAATTGTTGAGAGCTTTGGCACAGAAATCAAGGAGGAAGCAATTTTTTTTTTTAACTTACTATTGTAGTCATTAGTCATATAGATAGATCCCAATATCTGCTGAAACCGATATCGTGCCAATAATGTTGTGCATCCCTAATATTGTTATTCAAGAAGTTGTTGTATATGGCAAAGATTATCATTATTAATCATTGCCCATTCTTATGCAACGTGTGTCAAGCTGCCAAAAACACCAAATATATCTATATCAGCCTCCAGTATCTAGCTTCAGCTTTCAGAGGCAGCCATCTCCCTGATCAACTTAAGCAGGATTTTCTCTGTGTCGGGGTCAGGCAAACAAAACAAACAACATTGCATCCACTCTGGTGGTTTCTGCAGTTTGAAAACAACAGGAATGGGGGGGTGGCATTGTGGAAGAAGTGTTGTTGTTTCAAGGCTCTCCCACCTTCCTTCCTTTCCTCACATGAAAGTAAAATCCAGTGAGCAAAATGGAAATGTAGGAAAGAATGTCATGTTACCTGTTTTTTGTAATCACACGATGCTTTTAATTTCCTTGGGTGGTGGATCAGTGTGTGTATCTGGTTGTAGAACGTCAGAAAATCACATCATCAGCCGCAGCAGCAGCTTATTTTGAAGTACCTTGTTGTACCTTTAAAGACGCAGTAAAATATGTTGAATAAAGGCAGGATTTCACATGGAGTTCTTCCTGTGTTGTGTTGGAGTAGCAGGTCTGCGGAAGACCTGGTCTATGGTGCCACCGGCATCCTGTTATGCATTAATTTCATTACATTCCGCCTCCCAGCCCGCTCTCATCAATGGATCAGGAGTGTGCCATCTCCCCGGCACTCTGAAATATAATTACTTTCCAACACATGAAGAGCAGAGAAAGAGACGGAGAAAAGATGAAGGAATGAACAATGAGGTTTAATTATGCTTTATGGCAACAATTACGGAGTGAAAACAGAAAGTCAATAAGCAGAAACAGAGTTTCATTTTCTCTGCTGAGGTGAACTGCCTTTTACTTGGGGCCCGAGGCAAACCGAAAATAAGAAACAGTTGTGAGGAAACAAAGAAAGTAGGGAGAATAGGCTTGATTATTTTTATTAGAAGCCTTAGTTTTTTGTTTTTCCCCCCTCTCATATTTCCTCATGTAAACCCAATGCACTATTTCACTAATTGCAATGTTTGCTAGTAATTAGGCGAGTGTAATGAAATCCACTCGTACTCCTTTCACCTTGATAATTGTGGGAGTATAGTCTTTCCCCCCCGCTCGGTGTTCTGAGAGCAGCGAGGACATCGGATCCACGCGCCGCGTCCAACTCATCCTGACGTTTGCTTTTCTAGCACTTACTCACAGGGTATATCAGGATCACTGGGATTAACAGGTTGATTATCATGCCTCGTCGGCACAAAACGCGCTCGCACAGAAAAACACACATTCAATCAAGGACAGATTAATTAAAAGGAACAGCCTAATTAGCGTCATTAGGGAAGGAATAACGGAAAGACTTTTACACGGCGACAGACATGGAGGATAGCCGTCATTGTGTTTACACACACTCGCATACTGTAGAGCCCTGGTGGAAAGTGGAATACAAATAGTCCATCATTGATGCCCACATGAATCATATAGGGGGGATTTTAAAGGTATAATATGTAACATTTCTGCATAAATCTTTCCTTCACTCTTTAAATCCATAAAAATCCTTTGAATTATATCTTCCGCTTTTTCCCTCTCTTGCTATAACTCCCGGAGCGAACCTCCTCCGAGTCAGAGTAGGGAAGGAAATATTCTACTACGTCACCAGCGCATTGTCTTTTGTTTTTCCATTTTATTCTGTGTATTTCTCGCTAATACTCGCTGCCGTTTGCTGCACTTTCTGCCGCCAAAGCTCTGCCCCCGTGAAGAACAAGAGGAACAGAGGAACCAGACCAGACGAGAACAATTCCCATGATCCCATGCTGCTTCCCCCAACATCGGCAGACTAGGTCCTTTGTAATTGTGTTGATTGAGAGAGCACTATAGCGACAGAAATTACACACTGTGTGTTTAATGCTGTTAATCAGCGTTAATGGGTTAACAAAGTGTGCCTCACACTCTCACTCTCTGCCTTTATCCTCGTCTTTCTGACTCAGAATAGAGCAGCCTTAAGTGGGCACAGCCGAGTTATTACCATAAGCAACAAGACCGCTCGTGGTAACCCGGAAGTCACAGATGCACAAAAATGAATGTGCACACACTGCCTGCATCACAACGGCCACCTTTATAAGAAATCAAGTACCTGGATGACCTGCAGCAGAAACCACCATCCTCTCTTTTTCTTCTCCTCTTTTTTCCTCATAATCCCTGTCAGACACTCAGGGCACAGAATAACTGAACTCCACGCACACGCACAAGCACCTGATTTTATGCTCACGGCTGCATACATATAAATCAGAGGTGACAATGGCATGCAGAGTGGAGCCCTGTGCATCCTATTTTCATCGTTTACCTCGGGCTAAATGGATTTGGAACACTGTTGGAAGGCTCACCTCTCACACCGCTTTGCCTGGTTCAATTAAATGTCCTTAGCCACCACTCACCACTTGTGACTCTTGCATACTTATACAATAACTCCTAAAATATGCATTCACACTGATGCAGGTTGGTAGTTCTTTTTTTTTTTTTTCATTAAAATGTTAAAATTGAATCTACAGCAGCCAGTCCCCCACTCACAAACCAACTCGATACAAAACACCTACACTGTATTAGCAATAGTTCAGAGCAAAACAGCGTTGCATTATTATTACAAAATGGTAGGTGGGTTGCTTCATCTTTAAATGATTCAAGAAATCCAGTTTAAACAGAACAATTCTAAGGCTGGATGGTGGCTGTGCAGCATTTGCTTTGTGCTTTGGATCAAAATTAGATCGCTTTCCAAGCAAAAATAAAAAGATGGTAACTTTGTTTCCCGACCGGACCGACTTCCCTTCCGTTATGAGATCTTGGTGCATGTTTTTTTCTTTGTTGGCTCTGCAGCACTCTGTCAAAATGAATCATACCGAGGGGGAAAACAACCTACAGCCTGATTCGTGTGCTGTAAAGAGAGCAGTTTTTTTTAAGAACACACTGCCACTACCGTTTTGTCTTCAACCTTATCTTCATTTACTGGTTCAAACTCGAGGGTGATTGACTGATTTTAAGGCTAAATAAAAATGAAGTATGATGAAGTGAAAGATAAGAGCGCTGCCCCAAGTTGTAAAAACAGCTGTGAATGTGCCGGGAATTTTGCTGGAATTTGCATCACTGCCAACAAAAAAATGAAGCTGCTGGAAAAACAAACGAGTTTGTTCACCTTAAACTTACATTTTCCCAAATGTCGATTGGAGCCGAATCTGATAATACCCCCCACAGTGTATTACAAAGTCATTTGACATTTGACCCTCTGGTCAAAAACCCATTTAAACCTGGGATTAAACAGCTTTTTTGACCAGTTGAAATTAGGCTTTGTATTGAGTCTGCGTCTTGGCCCCATTACCTTGGTTCAAATTGGAGCCTGTAACATCTGTCAGCAAGGCACACTGGGGCGAACACACAGGTCTGTCCTTACACAAAAACAGGTAATGTGACACCATGACCAATGATATCTCATATAACAAAATAACAAAAAAACACAGACGGATGAAAAGCACTTTACTGGAGTAAGATGGAGGAAAACATCTTAATTAATCCTAAGTAATCTGATCCTTTAAAAGCCATTGCCCTTGGATTATTATTCTCGTCCTCATCACTCTTTACCCTTTTACTCAGGTCCTCTCTCTTCACATCTCCCTCTTTCCCAGTCGCTCCTGATGGCAACATGTTTATTCATTATTGATATTCTTACTGGGCTTACTTCCCGCCCTAGTCGCCCCACTTTCACACAGCCTGCCCTACTTCACCAGAGTCCTCACAAGACACTCACTAACTCACACACACTGTAAATGCATGTGTGCGTGTTTGTGTGTGTGTGTGTGTGTGTGTGTGTGTGTGTGTGTGTGAGACAGAGGTTGTGATAACCCTGAGTGTTCGTTAACGTGTATGTATTTGTTGAGTACGTTCATGTCGCTGAGACAGAAGGAGAGAGACTGAGTGAGACTCGTAGCGTTGCAAATTTCCTATATTTAGATCCGTATAAGAGACTGTTCCCAGCATCCAACTGTGCATCCACAGGGCTCAGCAGTCTCTCAGGCAGTAGAACGTTGACTATACAGTATGTGCACGTGTTTGCACAACAGCAGCTTTTAGCGACGCCGTTTTTTGTGTGTGTTTTTACTGCTTATTTCTTCAACGTCTTTTCTCACTTTGTTAATTTGTTGGTACATAAAGTGTCCTTCATAAGGTTTTTGAATTTGCTTTTCTACTTCACTGCCTCCTTGTATTTTATATCCAAGAATATATGTGTTTTCCAGGTATGGAGGACTTGTCTTCCTTATTGTGAGGACTGAAAAAGACTTAGGACCTAAGGGTGAGAATTGGGTTTAGGTTAGGCATTTTATGTCGTATTCATACCCAATAGTCTCCGCTAGACTCGGTACGATTGGGGTTTGCACCATTCAGCCGGTCCGAGTTTTCAGCCGGTTCGTGTTCATACTTTCGCACTTTAGTGAAACGAACCAAACTAGAGCTGCAACTGGTCCATAAAATGTCAGAAAATGTTAAAGACGTTGATCAGTGTTTGTCAAAGCTGGAAATGACGATGTTCTCGAATGTCTTGTTTTGTCCACACACCAAAATGATTCCGTTTTTATGATGTCTTTGTTATGTGGAGCAAAGAAACCAAGAAAATATTCACATTTAAGTAGCTAAAACAATCAGAAATCTTGTTTTAATCATGAAAAAAGCTTCAAACCAATTATCGATTATCAAAAATAGTTGGTGATTAATTTAGTAATCAATTAATAATTGATTTATCGATTAATCGTTTCAGCTCTAAACCAAACCTTTTCAATAACGTATTCCCCCTCCTCGCCTGAGGTGGCGCTGTTGGTTAATGCAGGACAACTTTTGTTTCCTCCACATAAGAGACAAACATGGAGCTGCATCAAATCCAATCCTTTTATGTGAACATACGACACATAATACGCTGCAACAATGGGCTCAGCCAATTCTCCCGGCTATCGTTCTGCATGTGGGTATATGTTTTGGTTGCGTTTACCCACAATGCCCTGCGTTGTAGTCCGCTTCCTGCACCGAGACCTATGTTTTAAGCGGACCAGAGTTCGCTTCTTTGGTGCGAATCAGAGTTCAGTTCACACCTCCCCAAACGAACTAGGATTGGAATTAGAAGGGCTGGTATAAACACGACATAAGGTTAGGATAAGGGCCTCTGGAGGCACTATGAGAGCTGCACAAAATGTGTGTGTGTACATGTGTTAGCTCAAGAGACGTAGACATAAACACAGCATATGGAAGCACATAGCGCACACGTACGATATACACATACCGTACTGACTCTTTCATAAGATGAAGAGCGTGAAGTTCTTTGATCATGTAGACTGTGGAGCATGTATAAGCGCGTGATCCTTTTGAAGAGAAAACATGAAAATGTTTGTTATGCTCCTTGCAAAGGTTTATTCGCCGCTGTCGCTCGACTCGGCTCCATGGGGCCCTTGCAGTAGCATGTTTTGAATCCGTGATCAAATGTAATTTTCCCGTGCGCTAACTTCCTCGAGCAGCTCGCTTTCTTTCACTTCATTATGAAGCCTATTTCACCTTGTCTCTCCCTGTGTGTGTGTGTGTTGCTGCAAGTTTTGCTGAATATGTTCATTTGTGTAATCTGTGAGCACATGATCATTTCTGTGCATGTTGGTGTGGCCTTCTAGGTTTATTTGTGTGTGTGTGTGTGTGTGCGCTCACACTTGCCTATATACGTGCATGTGAGAGTGTGCAGAATGTTCCCCCTGTGCTGACTTTTAATTGTTCTGTGCTTCAGAGAGTGAGTGTTCAGTTTATTCCACAGCAATTGATTTGGAGAATAATGGTTGGTGGCGAGTCCCAGGTCTCGCTGCCTGAAACTCCTTGTAATTACCGCTGGGAACGCTGGAAATGATGATCGGAGGGAGACGGAGAGAAAACTGTCAGAGAAACTGACGGAGAAACAGCAATAATATTTGAGCAAACCCACAACAAAACATTACCCCCGCTACTCCTCTGAAGGTGTAAAGCTTGTAAAAATTGTACCTTCAACCTTCACCTTTGTTCAAAAATCTAGTCCGGAGTGGTCTCCTGTCTTTGTGTGCCGTAATCAGCACAAGACGATATAAAGATTTGCAGTCATTCCTGTGAATTGTTATGCTGTTAGCAGCACAACAACCAACCTTTGTGTTTGTTTGTGTGTGTGTGTGTGTGGCAATCCAATCAACTGGAGACCTGCATGTGGGTGGGGGCAGAGGCCAGATGCCAACACACAAGCTTCACAGTTACCAGTGCTAACAAGTGTATAGTGTAATCACCCTGCAGCCTGTGGGAAATCCTTTGTAGTCCTTGTTATTTCTTTGTCAGCCTGAGCACGTCCGTTACCTTTTTTTTCTTCTTCTTTCCATTAAGCGTAACATTCAAATCTGAACTGATTCAAATGAAATAGATAAAATGGGGGAATTGATTTGATGTTTCTTGCAAAGTGTTAACCCCTTAGTGCTGCTTACACGGCACAGATCTGTGCAGCAGGTGCACCCTTGGTAAATTGCCGTGGGAATAATACACAATTCCTTATATGGACATCCTGGGGGTGTGTGTTTATTGGTCGTATATTCAGGCTTTACAAAATGTGTCTTCTTATGTGTTGTTGAGTCTAAGTTACTTTAGATTAGGGAACACATATTCACCATTAACTAGGTGCTTACTAACATATATAAGTAGCATACTAGCCCTTTATTGGTAGTCATTAAGCACATATTAACACCTTATTCTACATAACCTTATTCCACCTCTATTACAACATGAATGAAGATTTTTCCTACATAAGGTGTTAATACGTGCTTAATATTTACCAATAAAGGGCTAGTATGCTAATTATGTGCATATTAGTAAGCACCTAGATAATGGTGAAAATGTGTTCACTAATCTAAAGTGTTACCCACATTTTTAGTAGCGATATAAATTAGCAATTATTGCGCAGAAGTCACAAAATAGAGCGCTTTTTCTCTCATTTTTGTTCATAAAAACGAGCGGAGCGGACTTTGAACTGTGACGTACTTCCAAATTTCACAAATTCAATCCAATTTTAAACATTTTTAGTGCTTTTTGCTCACGTGTGTTTATATGGTTGTTGAAAATAAATGAGGCTGTGCTGAAAATAAGGATATAAGACACTCTACGTTGCACATTCTTATGGTCTCTGTGTATACTGTACGTTTGAACATAGTAATGGAAAAAAAAAGCAGCCTAAATGCTCTGTGTTCTCGGGAACACAGAACACTGGGAGATGAACATCATCTGTACCTTCAGCAGTGAAGCAAATAGCTTTGTGTATTTGTTAAGGTATCATAATTTGTCTTTCCCATTCCGCATCCACAAAAAGATTACATCTGAGAGAGAACGCACAGATGAAATTGGGGAGCAAGAGAGCACACGGATATAGGAAGCAATGCTGAAATGAAAAAATGAGATTACTGATCAACCGGTAACACAAGATGAATATTTGATTCGGTCTGTTGTGTTGTTTTCTTATCTTAAGAACATGCTGAGCTGGGGTCCAGTGCAGCCACATTGTTGTTAGATGGAACATGTACTCAAACAAATCTAAATAGGAGAGGCTTTATTGTTGGTGTGAAATTGTATTTTATATAACAGATTTCAGTTTGTGCTTTTGCTTCCTACACGCTTAGAAATAAGGGTTCCAAAAGGGATCTTCTACAAGGGCTGAGGTTCTACCTGGAACCATTTGCTTCTGAAAAACCCTTTTCCCAAAGAAAGTGTTTTTCAAGGGGTCTTGGTAACACTAATGGTTTCAGTAAGAACCATTTTGATCCAGAGAACCCTTTAAAACCCCTTTCCTGAATAAAGGGTTTTTCAAGGGTTCCTGATAACACTAAGGGTTCCAAAAGCAAAAAGGGTTCTCCTATGAGGACAAGCTGAAGAACCTTATATGGTTCTACTTATTACTTTATTTCTAAGAGTGTATACCGAGTAAATTAAAGCCTTTTGGGTGTTTCAGTCAAATCATGTTAAATTTTCCAAATGCCATCTTGTAGTTGCTGGAATTTGACTCTGAATGTCTTCTGTCAGGATAGTTTAGTTTGTCTTATTTTTCAAAATGGATCTAAGGCCACTCTGTGCTCACAGTCCCCTAACCCTCTGCTTGACCGAGCCTAAATTGCTTCAGATCGACAGATATAGGCTGTGAATTTTGTTTTTTCACGGTTCAAGTTTGAACTTTTCCAAGTTTCTAAGTTCTAATGTATATCTGAATTATGGATAAGATGTCACAGCCCTATTGTATCGCCCTGTGTGTGTGTGTTTTTGTCACAGTGTTGGGATTACACTTGATGGATAAGGATTATGTCCTTGTACTTGGAGATCATCAGTAAGCAGCGGTGCATGTCCGATGGCTGATAAGCTTTTAAACATTGATGCGACTTTGAAAATAACACATTAAGAGTTTATTGGCTTTGAGGGGTAAATGCTGGCAGGTATGTTTGTGTGCGTGTGCGTACACACACACATCTGGACACACTCTAAACTCCTCTGTCCTTGTAATTGCTCCTCTCTTTGCCCCAAGGCAGCGTGAGCTGGCATATAAGCTATATAATAAAGCATATTATCCTGGCTGGTAATGCATTTCTGCCTCCTCCAGCCTGATGACAAATGAAATTGAGCTCTGCATGTTGCAGAAGGTGATCCATACTAAATTCCTCCAGGCAGCTTGCAGCTCTGTCATAGCACTGACCTTCTCCTGACAACTAGCATAATGAGTTTTGGAATAGCAGCGTCTCCCATGAATGAGCACGGTTGCTCTTTAGGTTCCACTTTGATCTCTATACACTGACAACACTGCATCTCAGATTTTAAGTAGAAAATCCTTTACATTGTGCCGTCGCTGTGGCCTACAGGTCCTGTCCGGCTGCGTGGCAGAACAGGTGATCAAAGAAATGAGTCAGGGTTACATCAATCCACCAGTCGAGTTGTAAAAACGAGAGATGAGTAAAGCTTCCCTGCTACTCATTCAAAATCTAACTGTACACTTTCTAAACAGTGGTGCTTTTGCACAAAGCAATAAATTACTGTCATACTACCTGCAGTTTGCCATTTCTTAAATCCGAGTGGAGCAAACTGACAGCGGTGACAAAATCAGCTGTTTGTTAGTGTTCCGAATGTGACACAGGTGAAGTCTGACACGGCCTGTCTCCGTGTAAAGCTTATAAACTAGAGAAATCACTCGGAGAGCACACACCTCTGCCAAGGCAGCTCCAGAATCCATATCCTTATCTGCATCACCACTAAAATCTGACAATGTCTTCCCAGGGCCATATCTTACACTTTCTTAGAAGGTGCCATCAAAATCTGTTTTTAACTTTTTTACTTATGCTTCTCAGAACAACTTCAGCAAAAACTTAACGTCCTTGGTAGTGGTAATAAAGTAAATGAATAAAGTAACGATACCTTCATTTTGTGGCGCTTTCACACCTATAGTTCAATTGCTTTGGTCTGGACCAGTGAGAAAAATGTTACAATGTAGTAAACAGACTTGGCTAGGGTTTGCTTTCACATATGCATAGTTCTAAACGAAAAAAAAATAGACCGCAAAGACCATCGACAACCGGAACCAGACTTACCACTGGGTGCGTCAGCGCCGTGGAACATAAGCGCTGACGCCCGAGCTGATCACTGCCACTCTAATCAATGTGAGCATTTCCACCGAGCGTGCCGCGGCTTCTTTTGTGAATACGGCTGGCTCGCAAGGCAGCGCTCATGGCAGCACTGCACTGCCGTAACGCGCCTGGTGGGGATTCAAGCTGGGCAGAGCGCAGCGCAAAACCGCGGCGCAGAGTTTCCACGCCCTGACGTGCCCGGTGGAAATCTGGGGTAATACCGTATCTCATCTGATACCCATAATGCATTAAACTAGACCGTTTCGTTCCATTTTGTTTGGTTTCTTTCACACCAGAGAATCCGCACCAAAGTAGGGCAGATAAAGCGGTCTGACACCATGATCTGTTAATTTGGTGCGCACCAAAGTACCGACATTACATTCCCACCTACGCAAACAAACCGAACCAAGGGACCAAACGTGTTTGGTGCGCACCAAATGCTGTAGGTGTGAAAGCACCCTTATTGTAGTGTAAGTAACTGAACAGTGTGTAACCTTTATTGGTTACTACCAGTAAGAATGTTTTTCTAAGTTTTACTTGCTGTAAAATAACCTAAGGCTATGCCTTTTAAATGTACTCAAGGCAAGGTTCTTGCTTTATGGAGGCCGCCATCTTGAGCAGCCATGTCTCTACGGTAGCTCGAATGGACAACAGCAGGAGTGTGCATTTGCCATTTTGATGCACAAGGTTACTGGTTAATGAAGAATCAACTGTGGCACGATCTCGATTGTTAAACAAATACTGATCGAAACAACCTCCTTTGAAAGCAAATGAGGATTTAATGTCCTGCAGGCGTGCAACTACATGTTACCTCCTCCCACTAACCCGAAGATGCTGCCAACTAATAATGACCAGGGTTAACGGCTGATTTGGGCTAAACGTCGACCGATACCCAACCCATCCCGCTTCTTTGAAATCACCAGTGTTTATATTTTACGTTCCACGTGAGTTTTGGCATCTCCGCATGCTAAGGACGTAGACATATCTATGAAAACAACTCTTCTGTCCTCATTTGGAGATAAAACTTCCTCAAAATTCGCTCGATAATTAGCACTATAGGCGTGTTTGTAGCATCAGATGTGCGACCTTATTCGGTGGTGGAAAACCCAGGATTTAAGCATTTACTGTTGCATTCATATTGTTAATAACTTGTTTGTCTTCAACAATAAGGCCTTAATGTGGTACATAGCAAACACATGATGGACATTATATCACTCATGACACCATGTAGACCATCTAAATGGGAAAAATCTACTAAATCGAAAATCCAATGGAATCGAGGATTTTGAGAGTCATGATGCCCCTGGTGGTTATATGGCACATATTCTTATAATAAATCTCACAGGTGGTTATGGCCGCAACATATACAGCCATACATTTAACCCTGATAGTAGAGACTTAATGATGCCTCTCTAAATGTTCTCCTAGATTGTAACAAAAAAAGAAACTACAACCTTGCTCGTTCACCAATCCTCCTGATTAGCAGTCGGAGGATAATAAGGTTGGGGAGTGTGATTTAAAAGAAACAGTGTGGGTGACACCTAGTCTGTTACATTTTCAGGAGTATGAATTGTGTTCCATCTTCAAATTTTTGCCTGTGGGGGCTAGACTTTTTTTTACTTGTGTAAACACATTCAGTGTGTGTGAACTGGAGGCATGATTTCAGTCTATGAAGTAGAAAGGTGTCAGGGGTTTTAAAGAGATATGGACGCCTGAGTGTGTGTGTGTGTGTGAGAGAGAAAGTGAGAGCGAGAACAGGGGTTATTTAATGATCAGAGCAGTGTAATTACCTCCCAGTGAGGTTCACCCTTTTAGACAGATGATTATTCAAGGGGAGAAATCTCATTTGCATCTTGTACAGTAATATGTAAAAGTGTTCACTCTACACTTAATTAAATGGCCGCAATTATTTTTTCTTCTTCTCCTCACTAAAAGTATGTTTTGGTTCCTTTTTTTTTCTTTCAGCAAAACGACGTTTTATATGTAGATGCATTTATCTGCGAGCAATAACGAGAAGATGGTCTCTTTGTGTCCTGCAGTTCAGGTATCCAGTCATGTCTCTGGGGTTCAGCTTGGAGCTCATTAACAAGGTGTTAGACATTGTACTCTGTAATAAGGGGCTGAGAAAAGAGAGGCCGTGCAGTGGACCTGTGTCACAGCCTCTGTGTACAGAAAAAAAATTCATTTTTCTAAATGTTGTTTTTTTTGTAACCTTGTAACACAAAAATCACTTTCAGATTCCACACACATTCCCTCGCTTTGGCGCGCGCACACAGCTATCAGTATCTTTCGTACTCTGAAATCAAGGGCCTGGCTTTCATTCACATCACCTCTAATTACAGTGGGAGTAAAATAGCAAAGAGTGAGTCTAATGACGGCAATCTGCGCTGTGTGGGGGAGAGAAGCCCAACACCTGACTGAGCTCATGTCACATTTGTGGCTGCACCACCTGGGGACGAACACAAAGAGCAGAGATTTAGTAAGAATAATGTATTACTTTATATTGGATAAGCATGCTAAGAGTGTGTAAATGAAGTTGATGAATTGAGTTAGCGAAACAAAAAAAAGAAAGATGATTGACATAGAACCATCTGTTGATCTTCATGCATATTTGTTTTTTTTTTTGGAGGCGTTCCCCTCCCAACTTGTTCCTTCCATGGCTGACTGGGGGTCAGCTGTGACTGATAGCCTGTGCTCCTGTTTTCGTCTGACAGATGGGCGTAGGGACCGACCGTGGTGCAGCCTGAAAAACGGATTGGCCATGCCTCTGTGTGCTGCCACAGCCGTTTTACCCAGCTGTCAGTCACAGGCAGGCGGCACGGCTGACGTTATCGCTTGCATCCCGCTTTAACAGTGGAGGTCTGCTCAGGACTGCTGCTGGGTAGGAGTCGTACTACAGAGGAGAGGGAGGAAGGGAGGGGACTGAGGGAAGATGGAAAAAAAAAAGGATTAAAATGGATTATTTGAAGGTTAAAAGCATGAGGATGGAAGAAAGTAGGTGGAAATTAACAAGAAAAGGCTGTACATCTAAATAAAGTCTTAAGATGACAAAACAGTGGGGGGCACACTTTAAAATCATGAGCCTTTATTGTCATATATTCTAGTATATGGAGTCAGTGATGAGTAAAGTTGAAAAGCTTTATTGGAAACAGCTCAGATCTGAGTAGAACTGAGACGACGCCCAACATGAACAGGGAGATGTTAACAGTTAGGCGTCCTCTGTCAGTCTGCCTGGGAATCCCAGAGTTAAGGTTTTGGAGAAGAGAGAGACGTCAGGTCAAGATGTCTGGCGCCTTCCGCTGCTGATACCTAGGGTCGACCTTGGGGAGGACTGCGTAGTCGTGTTATCGGTCCTCTGCCCCAGTGAGGTTAGGTTTAACAAAGATATAATGAGGAATACTCTGTAGACAAATGATGGGTGTCAGGATTACACAGAGGCCTTTGTGATTTGCCAGTTTCAGCTGGTCTATAAGGAGTTGTTAGGTTTGTGCTTAGGAATGTAAGTTTTTTTCTCTTACAACTCTATCTAATGCAAGATCAGCTTTATTTGCAATGGAATTATTAGGCCCCGTCCCATTTCTCCCCCTTAAAATATTCCACTTGGTTTGGAGTGCCCTCAAGGGGAGTGGCTTCCCTATGGAATTGGGACACCACTATATGCAAGCGTGCTAACCTATGTCACATGTTGACAATTCTACCGGTGGAGCGTGCTACTACTCTCTCGAAGCACTCGGCAAATAGCCGCTAGCTAGCTAGTTAGCTATCTGCTAATCTATCTGCTTTCAAAATCGTCAGTTATTTTCTGATATTAGTGTTCAAAGCTCGTCGGTCCTCTGGATGTATAACAAACCAACATATTCCAACACATTTCGACATTGTAACATTTGCGAAAATATACTTACTACGAAATTGTTCCTCTGCAAATGTGGCCGCCATCTTTTTTGAAAAAAATCTGCCGGCTTGCTGAATTCGCAAAGCATCATGGGTAATTTCATCTTCCACTTCGTTTTTAAGCCCGCATGAGAGCTCACTACATTTTGAGGGTTGATTATAAGGGCAAATTATAATCCCCCCTTGTTCCCTCCTACATGAGAATGCGCAAAATTTAGGGTTAGGGCAAAAATTGAGGGTTAGTGGAGGTATTGGGACAGGGCCTTTGTCTTGGTACCCAACGCACAATGATATCAAAGTAGAAGAAAATAAAGTTATTGGACAGTCTAAGATCAATTACTGGAAACACAAAAGTGTGCATTTCAGTCGAGTGCGTACAAATGAAAAAAACAAACGAATTAAAGCAAAAATAACCCAGCAGCTACTACAGGTAAAAGGAGAGAAACTATGCATGCACAAGCAAGAGGCACAGATCAACAAGCTAAGGTGTAATCAGACACATCAGACAATCCCTGCTCCACCCACTGGATACCTGAAATGCAGGCAGACAGCACTGCAGTGCAGGGTAATTAAAAAGGCATCAGATGAAGGCGCTGCTAACGCTGTCTCGTGTAGATTGACACATAATGAAGATAACTTCCAAGGCTCGTGGCTCTGCACCAAGAGCAGCGAGGTTAAAGATGAAGTACAACAAGAGAATCAATTCCCTTGTTCCTCCTCTCCCCTTCCACTCGGAGAGATTTACAAGCCGAGTTATGACGGCGCACAATAACGGCAGCCATATTTTTTCACTCCTGCCACCTGACGACAGCAACGAACGGTGGCCAATCAAATCTACCGCAGAACAAAAGTAATCTGTAGTGCGTGTAAAACTGCTCGTCATTGTCCTACACTGAACTGTGATAAGGGTCTCTGACGATACGGGGATACACTTTTATGGGAAATGCATAAGAACAAAAAAAAATAAGCACCCATAAAAGAACCCGCTTCAATCACACAGAGATGACTTTCATGGAAACACGATCGGGAAATACGGTATGCTCTTAAAAGTTCATCTAATTCCAAATGATGCCAAGGGAGATGGATAAAAAGAAACATGAGAGTGAGAGAAGGCAAATAAGAGACACTTTATAAAACTCAACAGCCGCAACAGAATGATGACAAAATAAAAAATGAGAAGAGGAGATGCAACAGAAGTTAGAACGCAACCAGAGAGTTACTTAAAGCTGGATGAAAGTGTGCGTGAATCAATAGATATGGATGTGAATAGGGAGACTTTTAAATAAGGCTCTCGTTTGTGTCTTTAGATCCTGTTTCACAAAGAAACTCAAACTCAGCAGATCAATACTGAGCTCATGTCTCTGACCCGAGTCCTGTACAGCCTGCAGCCGATGGCTCCCTGTGTATACTGATGTCAGTCTGTTGCTGTTCATTGCACTTGAAACCCACTCAAACAGCCTTTCCAGCAGTCTCTTTATCTCCCCAGTCCCTGAATCCCTCCACAGCCACACAACCTTTGCTTGTTTATCTAGTTTTTGAACAGAGCAGCAGTACTCCAAATCAGTGCAAGTAGCTTCACTTCCATTTGAAAAAAAAAAAAAAAAAGGTATAAATACTGCTGTTTTCCTTTGAAATGTTATATTATAATAATACAAGTAGTACACACAGGTATCCAATCTGAAGCAAAAATAAGAAAGCTTTTATATTCGCATTCTTGGTTGGTACTTTTCTGACATATATGACATTTTTGAACAAGTTTAAAACATTCAACATTCTTGAAGAATGTTGAATGAATGAAATAACACCAAGACAGTGTATACTACTATTACCTCAAGAGGTTCAAAGCAGGTTCTCTTCTTTTCTCTTCCTCTTACCTTTCATAGCTTCATATATGTTGTGCAATGAGAGCGATTTGTTGTTTCCTCACAGGTCAGAGAACTAGAAGATTCTTGCTGTGTCCTTCAGTTGTGCGTGTATATATATATATGTATGCATGTGTATATATATGTATATATATATATATACATAAACATATATATATATATATACATATACTGTATGTACATATATATATACAGTACTGTGCAGAAGTCTTAGGCCACCATTACATTTGTTGTTTCAGCAATACTATAACGACAATATAGGATACTTATTTCTATTTCACTTTACTGGAACACATCCAGAAAATATGGATGCAGTTTTTTGTTGTTTAAAAAAACCCCCAAAAAAACTAACATCCTCTACAGGTGTCAAGTATTTAGCGTGATCTACCCCTGCACTTGAACAGTAACACAGCTCTGTTAATACTGGAGTGGAACCTTAATTAATGTTACTGCTAAATCCTGTGTTTGTCCTACTATTTAATTTAAAGAAATATCTACTGTAAAAAAAAAAAACGTCTTTTACGCCAGGTTTATTCAAGACATGCTTGAGCATTACATACACATGTTGCATGAGTTAAACTCATTGACAGCTCGCTAATATATAAGAGCAGCTTTAAGTCGCATCACTTCATTCCAAATTCACACGATCACAGAATTTGATGGACAGAAAAAAACAACAGAACTGGTGGTGCCCTGTAACTTTTACACAGTACTGTATATACCTTGGTCAGCTCTTACTGCTCTGACCTGGCAACATGTCTTCCTCACACGTTGTCTTTGTCAATTTAGTTTCAAAAGTCTCTTTCCTTACTCACCACAAAACATGACCGTATATCATTGTCTCCGTCAGTGAGGCGTGCACAGGTGGGGTGCTTGAGACATAAGACACGCACTCAAGTGTCCTCCAGAGTGATAAAAACACAAGGAAGTGCCCTACTGGCTGTCATTCATTTGTGGCCTCTAAAGCAAAATATACATTTAAAACCTTCTAGTGGAGAAAAGTGATGCAGTGCCCTATAAGATGCAATTTTGTCCCTATATGTGTCCTTCGAATCAAAAAGGATGCTGTTATGACAGTGACAGTGTCCCAAACGGTGTCCTGAGTGGTGTCCCATCTCGGTGATCGAAATAGATGCTGTGCTATAAAAGATGTCCTTGTATAGTAGGTATACACAGGTGTGCAGTAGGTACCCTTTTCATTTTCTGCCCTTCCAAATGTCTGTGCATGCCACTGGATCCTGTGAGAGTGTTGTGCTGGGAGAGTGATATTATGGTTGTTGTCAAACTCCTCAGATTTCTCCAGGAGAATGATTTAATGATCAGCTGCAGGTTTCCAGTCATATAATGGTTGATATTGATATTGTTGATAGTGTTTTTTTAATCACTGTTAGAATGCCAAACAAAGCACATTCGCTTGTCTTTTCACTTTACTCAAACGAAAAATTTATAACATTCAAACGGAATAAGGATGCGTTTATAGACAGACACACATGCACATGTTGGTTTTGCATTCTTTGAGTGTACTCATAGACATAATGCTTTGCTTAGCCCCTTACTCTAATTGCAATCATCACAACTAAATGCCTGTCCCTAACCGTTACCCTAACCCTAAACCTAATTCTAACCCTAACCCTAAAACCAAGTCTCAACCCTTAAAAAGCCTGTTAAAGTTGTATGGACCAGCCAAAATGTTCTCACAAGGTCACAATGTCCTCACAAAGATAGGTTTGTTTGGTCCACACATCCTATTCAAGACACATGCACACTTCATTAATTCCTGATCAGCCACTGTGAGTCACTGACATCTGTTATTGAGATGCAGCGAGGATGCCAATGGCTTGTCTAAACTAAAACTGTGCTCCACCGCTTCACAGCAGCCGTTGCTCTATAGAGTGTGTGAATAGAGAGAGAGAGTTGGAGCGTATTCTGGGCTTTGTTTGGTGTTGCGTGCATTTTCATACACACGCGTGTATGTATGGACTATATCTGTACGACCCGTGACACGATGAATTCATTTTCTATTCATGGTCAAATTAGAGTTAGACAAAGGGAGAGAGAATGTCACGGACAGAGAAGTGTCAATACTTGAATTCACACATACATGACTGACTGTGAGCACATGGACTGTGAGCATAGGTCTCTTCTGTCCTGTTTGTTTCTCTCATTAGGGTAAAGCAGACCTGGTTCGTCATTATGCTGTGATGGCTGGTCCCCACTGTGCAAATGTCACCAGAGTCCTCTCCTCTCTCTGTCACCTCTGTCTGATCCCCGCTGTCCACTTTAGCCACCTCAGTGACCCTCGATGGCCTTTTCTCTGACAAGGAACCCTGGTGATTGTACTCACACACACACATACACACATGTACACACCCGTGCACAGCATTACACAACATGCACGTCACTGACACGGAAGACACGCTGACAGACATGATTATAAAAGACGACACTCACTTAAATGTAACACAGTGTGTTACATTTGCGTACATTTCCCTCATTTTCTAAAATCTCACACAGACTTTCTTAAAGGTCCCATATTATACTCTATTTCTCCAAGTTAAACTAGTTCCCTTGTGTCCTAATGAACATTATCTGTGACATGCTTTGGTCAAAATACCATAAGGATGAAGCACTACAGCAGTTCAATCACTCTGCCAAAACAGCCCTGTTCAGAACGCTCTGTTTAGTAGTATCTCTTTAGGTCCACCATAAAAGTCCACCTTAAAAAAAAGTAAAACAAAACTTAAGGGACAGGAAATTACATCAGCCACAGAGGCTACTGGGAGCTAACTGTAGTTAGCATTTGGAACTTGATAATTTGCAGGCTCTAGCAGGCACATTTCCGTCATATATAACATGTATCCACTGGACAGATAAATCCTCTGAGGCTGGAAGTTTGTGTAGAACTCTGTGCTGCACTGTGGAACCAAGAATAGTACGTTTCGCGGACTTCCTGTTTTCGGATGCCGTTGCCCTCGCCAGCACTCTCCCATGTTTTACAAAGCGGAGCATCTTGTGACGTCCCAATGAGTCAACATCGCGTTTCATCTCCTGTCCTGAGGAGGACCACAAAAACATGAATGAGTCATCTTTTTTCACACTTTTGCGACTGGTAGGGCTTCCAGAGTCCCAAATATAAGGATTTAAATGATGATAAATGTTGATTTTGCATAATATGGGACCTTTAAATCTAAACAATTACCTATTCATGAGAAACTCTCAAGCATAATCTCAACAAACGGAGGATTCTGTATGAAACACTGTAGCTGTTTACACAAAGGTTGCACACAGAAGCAGCTATTCTACCTCCATTATTGACAATGTATATGCAGTTTGAATTACATGTATGCC
The DNA here is from genome assembly GCF_963457635.1 of Microchirus variegatus. Lineage (NCBI taxonomy): Eukaryota > Metazoa > Chordata > Actinopteri > Pleuronectiformes > Soleidae > Microchirus > Microchirus variegatus. The sequence goes on from NC_139806.1 coordinate 13,778,125, forward strand.
ACTATGACATGTGTCTTCTCTTGCATTGCATGGAATCGGGCTGTAAAGACACGCTCTAAAACAACGCAATTAGCAAAATGCAAAGGCTGCAGTTTATTTGTACTATTAGCTATTGTTCCATGTAATAATGTATGTAAAACATATTCATAAATGGTGGAAACAATTCATAATTTCTCATCCTTGCTTTAGGCTCCTCCTTGCATAGAGTGCATAGTATTTTTTACTTTGTGGTGTAATCATTTTTACATCATTTTAAAATCAATTTTACAGTGAATACTGAACTGTAGCTCGACTTACAAAAGATCACATCGGAGTTGCATAAAAACAGCAATTAGATTTTTTTCCCAAATCATTCAGCACAAGCAAAAGAAAAAACACATTATTACCATAAAGCATTGGTAATAATGTGGTTGCTTTTTCTTTCAATGAAAAAAAAAAAAAATCCCTCTCCATTGCTCATTGCAGAGTAGGTGTAATGATGGTTACCATAGTGTTGACACAGATACAAATCCTGGCAGCGTAGGCATGAAAGTGTTACTTTTTGAAGTATTATATGACCATTAAACTGAGTGGAGGGAAAGGAACAATGCATAGTCACTAAAATGACCTTTCCTCATGATTCTCTGAGTTTAAATGACACAATGGATGCCTGTAATGCTCCTCCAGGCTCCGAGAGCTTTACGACAACGTCTGATGATGTTCGACCAGCAGGAACAACACAGGAAAAAGACTTTTATAACAATCTCAGTAGGAAATAACAATGATGTGGAGAGAGGAGAAGAAGGGAGTTACTACAATTCTTTATCCAGTAAATTATTAAATCTGAAATCATTGAATTTTTCAAAAAGTAATTGCACTAAAATACAGCGTGTGAGGCAATTGCACTGAAGCAGAAAGAAGAGCAGATTTTAAATTTGAGTTCTTGTTGTGAACGTCTTATTTTCCTCTCACCGTTGCAGGTGGTGAGAAAGTGAGTTATACACCGGGGCTTAAATCCAGCGGTGGTTAAAGTGTGTTTGACTTAGAGAGCTGATCAAAGCCTCGCTCCTGGGCAGCATGCCCTTACAGTAGTCTGCTTCTTACCTTCCATCTTGTTCATCTCGGTTGTGAAGCAGATGCCCAGAGCGGAGTACAGAAGACAAGACAGCTGGGGAGGGGGAAACGTAGCTGAGAGCGAAGTTGCAGCAGAGTGTGGTTTAACTTCAGATTTAAACATCGCCAAAAAAAAAACATTACCTGAGGCTCACAGAGGAACAACACACTGTATTTTCTACTGGTAATAGAGCAATGGTCAACAATATAGTTGCTAAAATAGTTACGCTTATTGTTATTGGTCCAAAGATTTGAGAAATGGAATATAAATTAATTACACTCGAGGTTTTTTAAAGTGAGTAAAAAAATTAATCCTTCATACATCGGGAGCGGGTCTTCTCTGTGGAGGCCGCCGGCCGTGTTGGATCACCATGCTTTTAATGGGTAGAATAAATAATGTATGTTACTTAGTCATGTGCAGTCCTATGCACTGAGTTCTCAGGTTCACCCCAAATGACAGACGTATAGAAAGAGACTGAGGGTTGGTCCACACTGTCTCACTGAAGCCTGTCCTGGCACTGCTGGCGCTCAGTCCAACTTTGAACGAAGGACAAAATCCGTCAAACAGCCAAGAATCATGGCTCTCGCAAAATTATGAGCTCAAAAAGACTGGAGTCTGGAAAGTGGAGGCAGTAAATCAGTCGGCTGACAAGTGACCACTGTGAAAGTGAGCTGCCTTCAAATGTCAGCACTCTGATGCGGAACACCGTAGTTACAGTGTCAGGAAAGCTATAGGAGGTTTTAACACTAACAAAACTCTGAAGGTTTCGTTAAGATGTTTGAAGCAAGTTGTGTCTGTCTGTCTGTGTCGGGGCATATCTTGCTGACCGTTAGTCAGATCGCCCTAAGAGTTTGGATATGAGTGGAGCATGGCAAGATGGTGTGTGTCCTTGATTTTAATTTTTCTAATTTTAATTTAGCGCTTATTTATCACGCTACACCAGGCAGGGGCGCCATCAGAACACACATTCCCGCTATCATCCGAAAACCAGAAGTCTGTGAAAAGTTCTATTCTTGTGCAGCACAGAGTTCTAGACAAACTTCCAGCCTCAGAGGATTTATCCGTCCAGTGGACATATGTTATAATGACGGCAATGTGTCTGCTAGAGCCTGCAAATGATCACTTTTCCAAATGCTAACTGCTGTTAGCTCCCAGTAGCCTCGGTGGCTGATGTCATGTAATTTCCTGTCCCTTAAGTTTCGTTTTTTAAGGTGGACCTAAAGAGATACTTTGCATTACCATAACTGAAAAATCTTCTTCAGCTCCCACTATAGGAATACATACTTCCTACGGGCACTGCAATAATTTTATTAATAAATCAATGGAGCCTCAATCTGTTTTATTGCCTAAGACAAGTAGAGTCAGTTTTTATTTTATTTCAAGGAAAACCACAAATAGTAGTAGTACTTTTGGCATCATTATCATCCATTTTGTCAACATTTTAGTACATTTTGTAGGAGACGAGTTCAAGGGCTTGGTTCATTCTGTGATTGTATACACTGCAATGTATACTCCGAAAAACGTTGTGCTTTCTGTGTTTGGTGTAGCAACGTTACAGTGCCACATAAAGGCCTGGCATATGTACTACAGCATTTAGTTTCGTGTAGATGAAGACACATCCCGAAATGTTTAAAAATTACTAAAATATTACTACGTTAAGTAAGTACAAGTTAAGTGATGCACCACCACAGCTAGTGGTGCTCTATATTTATGTTATCCTTGTTATCCTCCTATGGTGATAGACCTTTGTGCTACGTACCACTTATCTTGCATGCAATTCACATTCTCCTTAAAATTCTGGTTGAGATACAGGGTCAGGGTTCAGCCGTGTTGACTGACTGGTTAAGCGGTCACAATATGTTTATTATCATAATTAAAAGGCTGCTTGTGTTGTTCTCTTGTAACCTTGATAAAATATTAAAGTGAACAATGATGTTGGTGGTGTTTTTGTGGCTGCACCTCATGCTCCAGCAACCCTGATTGTGGGCGGTGTAGTTGGGGGTCAAAGTTCGCTTTGAACAGCAAACACAGGAACAGAATGACAAAAGAGTGAGCCTTAGATGCATTTAGAGGTCTATCAAGATGTTCTATAAGACAATTAACCTCTAACCTTCTGGCTGTCATTAATTTCCTTAGCATGTTTAATCAATGATATTGATTGCCGTGGTTAGGGCTGTATTAATTAGTCTTGTCAAAAGCCATAATCCTCATCACCATGTGGCTGTGTTTGCTCAGGAGACGCTATCATCAAGAATCAGAGCGGAATGATAATGAGGCTGCACGGGCACAAAGGACGATACCAGAGAGAGTGTGTGTGCAAAAGACTGTGTGTGTGTGTGCAGGTACACTGGAGGTCGGGTTTGGAATGTTAACGATGTCACCACCGACTGCAGAGTGCACTACAGAAACACTCTCTCTCTGCCAAGAGAATCTGTCTCACCTTTCCATTCCGTGAGCAGGTGTTTACTAGAATTAATCATGATGGGGTTCCAAACATCTGCTTACATGTTCACATTAAGGAGGATTACTTGCAATTTAGGAAAAAATGGGTCCCCAGGAGATAAACTATCAAATTAGGTGGTTATAATTAAATGTTTGTAATCTATACGTTACATTACATTATACACTATGGATCACATGACTGCAACCCAACTCTGCACAGTTATAACCAGCTCTATGTTTGGAATTAGCATCTCTTGGTTAATGAGTCAGGTTTTCTGACCTGGGGCTTTAGAGTTTGCTTAATTCTCATCAGCCTTGTTGTTGTTTCCAGAATTAACAGTTTTCCAGTGCCGACCACCTACCTAGCACCAAAAGACAGACACAGTGAATGAACAATGTGTACAATCATTATTTTAGCCCCAAAAAAAACAACTTTTTTTCAGGGTTGAGAAAGGAGTGGTTTTCTGGTATTTAAGAGTAATGGGTATGTAAGAATCCTAGGAATAAACATGCGCACGTATCCGAGAGTATAATAATTCATTTTGATTTTTTTTTTTTCTCACATCTGCTCGGCAGCTGTAGTTTTGATTGTTTGCGCCCGTGGCATCAGCAGGGAATCGTATTGACCACGTACATATACAGTGTAAGTACAAAACAGTGTACAGAGAGAGAAGAAGAGCACAACATTGATTTCTCAGTCAAATACAGTTGGATTGATAAAGCGTATTGAGCCAAGCTATCTCTTGCAGTTCTCAATAGGCTGAGAATTATGATTCCTTTGTGCAAAAACAACAATGCCAGGATTTTATATATAGTTTTATCTGTTTTATTTAATCCACTAGTTGGTTCACAGCTGATATAATAGGTTGCCTTCACTGTGTTGAATTAACTGTGCTGAAAACCATTTCGTCTTAAAGCTTTGACGTCCTGCAAAGCTCCTGTTTCCTTCATGTACACTGACAAATCTCTATTCTCTGTGTTCTTGTTGTCTCTGTCTTACACGCGCACGCACACATGCACGCGCACACACACGTCAGACTCACAAAATTGAACGTACATGACTGAAATTTGATCAGGTTTTCTTCAAACCTGAGCTTCAGGTGCGAGGCTCTGAGTTGCTCTCTAACCATCCATCATGCTTTATCATGCATCACACATTACGCCTCGACAACAAACAGAGAGCGACAGACAGAGGGAGGGAAATTCTGAGACAGCTGGGGAGAGAGGCAGAGTATTAAAAACAGCAAGAGAGGCAGAGATGAAGGGGAGTGTAAGGAAAAAAAAAAGAAGAAGAAACCAGGGAGAGAAAAAAAAGCATCAACCTTCTCTAATCAATATCCATTTCCCAGAGCTGTCATGTTGTTGCGAGAGTGGCTGTTGCATTACCAAACAGAGAGCATCTGATCCTAAATAAAATATCACCTTCATTCCAAACCATCACATTCATCTTCATTTAACAAACGCTCAGCTTTTGGCAATGCCTTTTATGCAGCCTCTTTGCCGTCGTCGGAATGAATATGTCAGAATGACAGTTGCTGGCACCTGTACACAGCAGCATTTCTCTCCACTGTTGGTGTTATTGTTCCACGGCACAACTGAGACAGACAGTTGATCCCGACGGGGTGAACTGTAACATGCAATCCAATTTGACAGTTTAAGACTCATTGGGTTTTTAAATTGGAGAAAAAAAAAGAAAAGCTATTCAGGTAATGTCTGCCATGAGTGCTTTGTCTCTCAGTCAAAACAATAATACTTCCTGATTACGTGACTGCTCCTCTCTGGTTTTTCAGTGCGTCACTGCTTTTATCTGTCGCCTGTGTCACTTAAGCCCTGCCCCACACTAGGGGATAATTAACCAGATTTCGGTCCCGATCTGGTCTTTCTGATAACTGTGGGTGCCTTCCAATTTTAGGCTGATTTGAACAGATTATCTGGTCAAATTATCCTGTAGTGTGAGGGATTAAGAGACGTGATTTTAACGCCATCGGACAGTCTTCCCGATTTCAAATCATACAGGATCTCAAGTACAGGAGATGAAACACGCGATGTTGACTTACACGGCCATTTGGACGTCACAATGCGCTAAATTCCCGGAATTGTCCCGTGAGAGTGCTGGCGAGGGTACCGGTATCCGAAAACCGTAAATCCGCTTTGTCCGTAAAACCAGAAGTCTGCGAAAGTCGGCCAAAAGTTCTATTCTTGGCTCCACTGTACAGCACAGAGTTCTACACAAACTTCCAGCCTCAGAGGATTTCTCTGTCCAGTGGATACATGTTATATATGATGGCAATGTGCCTGCTAGAGCCTGCAAATGATCACTTTTCCAAATGCTAACTGCTGTTAGCTCCCAGTAGCCTCTTTGGCTGATGTCATTTCCTGTCCCTTAAGTTTGGTTTTCCTTCTTTCTATGAATTTAAACAGTGTTGGAAACAATTTGGCTAATGCAAGTATTTAACTAAAACAATATGTACAACATTAGTCTTGTCATTTGTAGATTTGAGTGCATCAGTGCTACACTTTCAAATGCAAGGCCTCCACATCATGACACACTAAATAAATGTATTTGTGGGACACACAATTCGATTTATGAATAGCTGTATGTGTGCTGTAATGACGTGCTATCAGCTTAAAGGATCAGTTTGTGCGCACAGCGACGTCTGTTTGTGCTCATCCACAATTTTAAATAAGTCTAGACTGACAGCTGACCTTATCAGCGGAAAGCAGCAACTCATTTGCGCGATGATAAGTCTGAGAAAAACATGTGAATGCACAAATTGTCTCCGCTCTCTGTCTTTTCAACACTCATGTTGTTGTTTTTTCCCCCCGCCTCTTTTGGTCTCGCCCTATCTTCTCCTCCCATGTTTTGGTCGTGATTCTGCCAACGGCGGTAAGTTAATCTGTGAAAAGTAGACCAGTGTCATTCTCTTGACTCTGTCAAGAGTCATGAAAAGCATATGAAGCATATGTTATGAATCAGTTTTATTCTCTCTCCTCTTTAGGACTGGAAAAATCAGAATTTTTGATTCTTTTGCTTTGGTCTTTGTAGAAACAGAATGTATGTAAATTATTTGTGTGATGTGTCTTTCATGTGGAAATGGGATCTGTGAAGCGCTGCTCTCAGACTTGACTGAGGGAGCGTTTTCGTGTATACACCAGTAGCAGAAGCACTTTTGAACGACATTTGCAACTTTTCATGGCTGCTTTTTTTGTGTTCTAGTCATACTTCAACCTGTTTTGCAGCTGTCTCGCTTTACTAGCGCAATGTTGCTGTTGCCTCCATCTGTCTTGACATAAAACAAATCCCTTCCTGTGTGCAGCGTAGGCCAGGCCACATGAAATGGACACAGAGCTATTCTGAGAAACACATAGAGAGTCCTGTGAAGCTGATGCACAGCAGACATTAAAGTTACACATTGCAGTTTTAAACGATCAAACTGTTTGGGAGAGATTCAATCATGGTCAGTAGTTAACAACAGTAAGCCGGAGCCAAATCATTGTTTTATGCTTGTTGAGTTGGCTGAGAAAAGAAACATTTTTTTTTTAAACTAAATACCTGTCATGGTCCTTGCCAGGTGTTGGCACTGATGCACAGTATAGTTTTCCGACTGAGAAATACGTTTTGGCTGTTTTCCTGTCATTTAGGTGTCCACTGTTTATTGTGTTAGTTTTTCAGGGCAGATGGTGATCACTGGCAAAATAAAATAAAACATTTTTTAAATTTCACTGTGTGACAAAATCAGGAAAAAATAGAGTGGAAAAAGTGTAAGAAGTTACTTTTATTTTATGCTTTTCAAAACATCAGTAATATAATTACTTTATTGACCTCCACCAAGGAAATATATGTTTTTAATGGAATCCGTTAGCAACATAACTTGAAAAGTCACAGACAGATTTATATACAATTTTAAGGAAATTCCCGCAATGGGACCAGAAGAAGATTAAATTAAATGTTATTAAATTTTGGGCACAATCCATAGACGCTATCAATATTTTTAACGCTATTTTGTGGGGGGCTGAGCTGCCTTGGTAGAGGTCTGCGCTCTTCGAGTGCTTTTCTAGTTAGTAATATAATTACTTTAGTGCAGTTACATTAGTTATTAATTGGTATCAAAGCTAAGTTTTATCATTTGTTGTACTAAACTACTTTTGTAAATACAATGAAAAGTAATGTTACTGAATCTACAAAAAGCAAAAAAACTGTCTTACCTAACTTTAATGTTTTACACACACATCCATCAAACACATTAAGATCTAGTAACGAAGAACTCAGTGGTATTTTGATTTGTGATTCTTGTAGTGATAACAGTTTTCGAAATAGTAATCCCTTACATTACTAGCTACTGGCTAAAGTAATAACATTACAATAATATACAATATTACTGAGTAATCTGTTCTTGCCTTTGCATCAAGAAGACCCAGGTTCACGACCCAGTTGGAACAAGGGTCTTTCTGCATGGAGTTTGCATGTTCTCCCTGTGTGTGTGTGGGTTTCTCCAGGTTCTCCGGTTTCCTCCCGCAGTCCAAAAACATGCAATAATCCGGATTAGGGTTAATTTGATACTCTAAATTGACCGTAGGTTTGAGAGTGGATGGTTGTCTCTATGTGATGGACTGGCGACATGTCCAGGGTGTACCCCGCCTATCGCCCTATGTCAGCTGAGATTGGCACAGCTCCCCCCGTGACCCTCATGTGGAGAATAGAGCGGTAAAGAAGATGGATGGATGAGTAATTTGTTGGTGCTCAATGTTGTAGAGAGAAAGAAAGAAAATAATCTTATGTGCGAAAGGTCACATGTCATCTTAGTCGTCCGTCTTTGCCCTCTGCTCCTCTCTCATGGCATTTTGCCTCTCCGTGCTCTGATCTGTGGAGCTGTGACATTAGTCTGATCTTTAAAGTCACATCTCCACCTTAAACACTGAGGGAAATGACCCACTGCATTACAGGAGTGTAGCACGTAGGATTACATTCAGGCAGGTGCACATGTTACAGGTTTCAAGTTTGTGAAACTGAAGCAACAAAAGATTATTGTCTTCAGTGTTCCGCTCTCTCTCCAGTCTGGGAAAACAGAGTTTTGGCGTCAGTAAACAAGAGAGCGAACCACCATCTTTTCCTCTGAATATTGATCTCATTTATTACAAAATTCAACATATTGAATAAACAATAAACATTCCCTCATGTACTCACATTTCACATTTCAATGTCCGTTAGCTGGTTCAAATAACAATACATAACAGTTATCTCTGTTTCAATAGGTGACATTTTCTTTACACACACATGCCAAACATAACCATCTTTGTATGAAAATAAACACCACTCTTGCTTCAGGTGCAACAATCCGCAGCAACTAGGCCTTATTTGTATTATTTAAATAACAGTGTTTTCATACTCATGTACTGTTAAACAAAATAAACAATCTACAATTATATTCATATAATGTATAACAAACCCGCTTTGGTTGTAAATAAATATTTAAATGACCTTAGACTCAGTGACATGAAATATATTACACATAGGGAAAACATTTAATCAACAATTTAATCATGTGCTTAACCACAAACCAGATATAGAATCTACTCCTGCCTAACTTCAGGATAAACATATGTGCAACAACAAGCACTCAACCTCAACAATTCTATCAGAATATGCTGATGAAATAAATAAAACAAAATAAATAATAATGGGGGCGGGGACACCTGCACAGAAAGTTACACCTACACCGCCACACACACACACCAAAACGGTCGCTCGCGCCGTTTTCCCTTTTTTTCTCTCTAACTCGCGATTAGAAACGTGGCTCTAAAACCCGTTTTTTTTCACCTCAAGAATCCGACTTTGGACCGTTCACAGATATAACACACAGTTTCACAGTATAGGAGAACCCACTTTTAAAACTTTTACGGAGTACTGACCTGGGAAAACAGAGTTTTGGCGTCAGTAAACAAGAGAGCGAACCACCATCTTTTCCTCTGAATATTGATCTGAGGGCAGAGGGCGGTGTCCCTCACCTTTGAGGTCCGGGGTGAACGGGCACCCATACTTTGGTTCCGCCTCATTTTCCTTGGTTCCCCAGCGGTTTATCTCCCGCAATAATTAATAAAATATTGACAAAATTAAATTGACATTGAGCTGGTTATTGCCGGCACTAATAAAATAATATGTAATATTAAACTCATGTAAACAACAGACCTGGACGGTGTGAAACAAAAGATGACTAAGTATACTCACATTCGGGTGTACCACACACACACACACACACACACACACACCTTAGGTCAGAGTTATACGTGTGCTGCGGATGTCTTAACTCTTCCTCTGAATTTGCCTCGGACGTCATCTCCTCCAGAAGCCGCTAACGGTCCATTTCAGCCTTGAACCCTGCCTGGGGCCAACGCCTTACAGGTGGAGTACTAATGATCTCCGTGCTTCAGTCTGTCTCTCCTTCTCCATCCGTCCATCTCTCACATGTTTCTCACTGCCACAATCACTATATCTACCTCATTTACTGCACCTCCGCCTATCCTTTTTTTTTCCCCTTTTATATATTGAATCTGTGTTTCTCATCATGTCCATCAGTAACTGAACCAGTTTAGTATTCTTGTTGTGAACACGGCCATAATTGAGCACACAGCTGTGCGTCTGCAGCTGAACACATCTCAGTAAAACCTAGCGTCCATTAACATTGTGTTTACTGTCTCTGTATCATTAAGAACCACAGACATGTGGCCTAGTAAAAAGACTAGGACATAAACTGAAGTGAATAGGCACAGTCAGACTCACATTATTTTCTGTTCTATTTCCATGGCTGCCTAGGAGCCTAAAAGCCTTCATAAATTACGCCGTTATTTGGGTCAAACCTCTGTTAGTAAGCGTGCGGCTGATGTAGAGCCTCAGCCTTTAGCTGTGTGGTGGCACTTTAGACCCTATGTAAACGCATAAACAAACAAAATGCTCTGGTTTAATGACATAAACAAACAATCATTCATATATAACAGAGAGGTGACATGAAGGTAGAGTCGCAGAGAAAAAGCTTTTCCTTTTTTTTTTTTTAATGATTAGACCAGAAATAGAGTTCACTCTGTTTTAGTAACAAGACAAACATCATGAACTGTATTTTGACTCAAACGTACAATTTTGCCAGTGAATTTATTTATTTTATAGAGTCGCTGCTGCATTTTTGCCTCCATTTGCGTGTTGAGAAGTGTTTTTCAGATTCAGATTTGTTTATTTGTCATATGCAGGTTAACACACACAATGAAATTAATGTTATGGACAAGAAGAACGCTTAACACTTACATTTATCTTACAACTGTGCAAGGTCCTGAGCTAAAAAAAATAATAATGTAATGTATTATTTACTAGCAGATTATATTATAGTGAAATAAACTATTCATTTTGATGCCAAAACCTTTGAGCTCATCATTCAATATGACCTTAATTTGCAGCATTAACTGGGTCTGCTGTATAAAATCCTCTATGCTTGAATCTGAGAGACACAATGACACTGCACATATGTACAGGTAGGTAAGTAAAAGAAGTAAAGAACCTGCACATGCAACGTAAATGACAGAATGAGTAAGAGAACCCAGCAGAGCTCTGGAGAGTATTATCGTGCAGTAAAGGTGGCGTTTCGATTGAAGAAAGAAGGAGAGCCATGAGCTTGTCTTTTTGTTGGACTCCATAACGACCCTCTCAGCGTTTGTGTCCTTCACGTGTTTCAACAATCCAAGTGCCAGACATAACACGACAATATGGATGAGCCTCTGCTTCGGTGTCATTTTCCGTCTAACGATGCTCTTGCGAGACCTTTTAGTTTCAAGTCCTTCCAAACCATAATGAGGACGCTCTGTGCTTTCCATTCTGGAAAAACACAAACCCATATCTTGAGCGTGTTTCTCTTTTAAAATTGTTATTATTATCGTATGATTGTGACCTGCCAAACTTTGTCTTCCGAGGCATCACAGCTGTGAACAAGGATTTTCCCCTAAAGGCCATAATGGCTCAAATTTTTTTGGGCTAGACACTGAGTCACTTCTGTCACCCCCCTGAGGAATCCTGAGTAATTACAAAAACACTGCCGACGCCTCCACGTTATGTCTGCTCGGGTGATTCCGTAGCGTCCCTATCCCGCTGTTGCCCAGTTGCAATAACCATTTCTCCCATCGCATTGCTGAATGGCCAAGTTTTTTGAGCAGTGGAATTGACTTTGGAATTTTTTCCAGCCGTATCTCTAATGTTGCAGCCTCATTTTAGCATTATGTTGCTGTGGTGTCCGTCAGGCATGAAAAAAAAAAAAACCCAATCATACCATTGAACATTTGAAAGCACTTTTAAAGACCCACCAATTCTCCGTGGTCTTCACCTCTGGACAAAAATAGTCAGCCTGGACACTTCTATGTAGTTTTAGTGTTCTTATGTGTCACTATTGTACTGTTTTACTTCTATTTTTTATTGATTTCATGTTGTTAAATGCGCTCTAGAAATGAATTTGGCTTGACTGGACTTGTGTGTAAAAGCATTCTATTTTCTGTTTTACATATAACAATGACACAGTGATTCTATTGTCTGACAAATCCATATTAAATCATTTCGTCAATATTCATATCTAAGTACAACACTATTTACACCAACAACTGTCGCTTTATATGCAGCTTGGATAAGAAACAAAGCAAAATATACGTCTTGAAGCAACTAACAAAGAGAAGAATAGGATGATGAGTGTGAGTGTGAACCAATACACACAACACCATCATACGAGAGGAATAATTCAGTCTTGCGCTCACATATTACATCATAGTCTCTCACAAACAGTACTATAGTCACGTACATTTACTATCTTACTCTCTCTCAAACAGTACTATAGTCACATACATTTACTATCATACTCTCTCACAAACAGTACTATAGTCACATACATTTACTATCATAGTCTCTCACAAACAGTACTATAGTCACGTGCATTTACTATCATACTCTCTCACAAACAGTATTATAGTCACATACATTTACTATCATAGTCTCTCACAAACAGTACTATAGTCACGTACATTTACTATCATACTCTCTCACAAACAGTACTATAGTCACGTACATTTACTATCATACTCTCTCACAAACAGTACTATAGTCACATTTATTTACTATCATAGTCTCTCACAAACCGTATTATAGTCACATACATTTACTATCATACTCTCTCACAAACAGTACTATAGTCACGTACATTTACTATCATACTCCCTCACAAACAGTACTATAGTCGCATACATTTACTATCATAGTCTCTCACAAACAGTACTATAGTCACGTACATTTACTATCATAGTCTCTCACAAACAGTACTATAGTCACGTACATTTACTATCATACTCCCTCACAAACAGTACTATAGTCGCATACATTTACTATCATAGTCTCTCACAAACAGTACTATAGTCACGTACATTTACTATCATAGTCTCTCACAAACAGTACTATAGTCACGTACATTTACTATCATACTCCCTCACAAACAGTACTATAGTCGCATTCATTTACAATCATAGTCTCTCACAAACAGTACTATAGTCACGTACATTTACTATCATAGTCTCTCACAAACAGTACTATAGTCACGTACATTTACTATCATACTCTCTCACAAACAGTACTATAGTCACAAACATTTACTATCATACTCTCTCACAAACAGTACTATAGTCACAAACATTTACTATCATACTCTCTCACAAACAGTACTATAGTCACAAACATTTACTATCATACTCTCTCACAAACAGTACTATAGTCACGTACATTTACTATCATAGTCTCTCACAAACAGTACTATAGTCACAAACATTTACTATCATACTCTCTCACAAACAGTACTATAGTCACGTATATTTACTATCATACTCCCTCACAAACAGTACTATAGTCACGTACATTTACTATCATACTCTCTCACAAACAGTACTATAGTCACAAACATTTACTATCATACTCTCTCACAAACAGTACTATAGTCACGTACATTTACTATCATACTCTCTCACAAACAGTACTATAGTCACAAACATTTACTATCATACTCTCTCACAAACAGTACTATAGTCACGTATATTTACTATCATACTTCCTCACAAACAGTACTATAGTCGCATACATTTACTATCATAGTCTCTCACAAACAGTACTATAGTCACATACATTTACTATCATACTCTCTCACAAACAGTACTATAGTCACATACATTTACTATCATAGTCTCTCACAAACAGTGCTATAGTCACATACATTTACTATCATACTCCCTCACAAACAGTACTATAGTCGCATACATTTACTATCATAGTCTCTCACAAACAGTACTATAGTCACGTACATTTACTATCATACTCTCTCACAAACAGTACTATAGTCACGTACATTTACTATCATACTCTCTCACAAACAGTACTATAGATTAGGGGCAAAGATCACGGGCAGTGCAGCCAATTTTCACGGAATGCGAGTGGGATGATGCTGCATTCAATACAATTCGGAAACACTTCCTGGAATTAAGCGTCTTGTGACTTCACAATGAGCGCGGAAGTCAACATCGTGTGTTTTATCTCCTGTACTTAAACTGAGGAGGACCACAAAAACATGAGTGAGTCATCTTTTTTCCCACTTTGCCGACTGAGGGCCTCCAGAGTCCCAAATATAAGTATTTAAATGATTAAAAAGTTGATTTTGCATAATATGTCCCCTTTAAAACAGATGAAAGCCATAGATGCAGCCAAGACATTACCCAGTGCTTTGAGATAAACCAAATTTCTGACGAGCCACGTAATGTTCACGGTCAGTTTCTACCCGTGTCTTCGGTTTGGAAGACATTTCTTACGTCGTATCCTCCGACACTAAAACAGCTCAGCCTCGGCACGAATAGCTGCGGTTTCTCCACTCTTGCCCTGGAACACTGACGCTTGATTGATGGCACTTCAGGGGCTGCATTTGATTATACCGGATAGGAGCCACACATAAACACGTGGCGTGAACAATAGAACACACTCGCGTCTCGCCATCGTACATGCACGTTTACACAGCTGCAGGAAATCATGCAATCTGCTGGAATCAGTCATCGCACACAGGATTCAGAGCAGGATCTCACAGAAGGAACTCGCTCTTCAGTTTCTTGAATTTCAATATTATTACACTTCTATATAACTCTGGAAAGCTTCTACAGCACGTGTGCGTTTGTCTGTGTCATTTAGAGAGGAGCAGATGTTGTCTTTCTATTTTCTCTCTAAATTTAGATTTTCAGCGTCTTTTCTCCAACAATAGCACGTGAATTGGAGTGAGTTTGACTTTGGTCAGAGTCCCCCCTGAGTCGTCCAATAGCAGTTCAGCATGTCATGTCTGCCAGGCATTAAACTGTGATTTCCACATCTGTAAGGGATTATGTGGTCAATATTATCTCAGTCCAGCCAAACCCATCCAAGTTTTTCTTCACTTTTCTTCTCAGTCCCAAACTGATTCTGCTCTCCTCTTACGCTCTTCATACTCTATCTGCCTTTGCTCCATTTTGAAATCTGTTCCTGATTCTCGGTAGTGACTGCAGTTTATTACAGGCAGTATCCGTGCAGATTTACTCTCAGTGGATGTCTATTTAAAGCTCCTGTGCTTAACTTTTGGTGGTTTCTGTTGTTGTTGATGTTATTATTCTGCCTCTGCCTAATCGTTGTGAACAGCAATACTATCAGACCTGACATAAGGAGAGCTTGTGTGTATAAATGCTAAATGGTTTGTGTCTTGATGATCATTCGAAGCTTCTGTTTTCACACCCATTCACTCACACTCGCACATTTTCTATTACTAATCTTTTATACCCGTTCACACTCTGCCGACACAGCTGTCAGGAGCAACGTGGGGGTTAAGTGTCTTGCCCAAGGACGCATCAGCATGTAGACTAGCATGTTGACAGCCTTTCTAGTTAAAAGACAACTCGCTCTACAACTGATTTAACTTGATTTCTTGTTGAGACAAACAGCCGCAAACGTTGTCGTCGCGCCCGGTACGACGTCGCAGCCCACACCTCAGCTGCCAAGTCTAAACGCAAGCCTGACTCTTTGAGCTTTACCATTCTAAACTGTACAAAACTGAACCCTATCATGATGTAGAGAAGTAAAATGAAAGACAGACATTGAATTGAATTAAGTCTAAGCCTGTTCAGTATTTCATCTATACCTACTGTATGTCAAGAGTCATTTTTTTATCCCTTTATCATGAATATACTTGATTTATAAGTGGTTTGAACTAGCCCTGCTCTACGTTTTCTTTTTCCTTCTGTCCCAACAAAACTTTTCATTGGTTGAATCACACTTCAATTCTCCCGATCCACAGCAAACACAAGAACACACGCGCTTAGACATGGACGCGGACGTACACCCAGGGT
Source organism: Microchirus variegatus (assembly GCF_963457635.1). Lineage (NCBI taxonomy): Eukaryota > Metazoa > Chordata > Actinopteri > Pleuronectiformes > Soleidae > Microchirus > Microchirus variegatus. The sequence continues at coordinate 13,794,077 of NC_139806.1, forward strand.
AGTGTCTCACTCCTGTGGCTGATGAGAGCAGGCATGATGGGAGTGAGGCATGTAATGTGATTTCTACAGCCGGGCTCACTTTTCAAATTCAATCAGGAACTTTGATTACTGATGAAAATTTGAGACAGGAAATCGCTTTGATAGCAAACTAAAACCTCATGAGACAGAAGAGGACTGAGATGTGTGCACTTTTGAATGTGTGTGTGTGTGGACTGGGAAACACTGAGCCAGCCCGAACTTGGCCATATTTGATTAGAGAGAACACGCAATGTAGTCTAAAGCGACGAAGCAGGAACAAATTTAACCGAGTGATGAAATCTTACCTCTGGTTCAGATGTTTATCTTTGCTTTAATACTCCCACCACTCTTTCCTTTACACATGAGGTTCATGTTTGAATGAATATTATGTGTCGAGCCGTTCCTTTGACAATATTCGGACACACGTGAAAAAACACACTCACACACACAATCATGGTGTTGTGATTGTTTCCTCAGGAGGACGGGATCTTTAGGTTAAGAAATGAACCCCAGTTCTGAGAACAAAACAACATTGTCTTATCTTTCTGATGTGTTCACAGCGCTCACAGCACCCTCTAGTGGACCATGCAGTAATCACTTCATGGACTGATGCGCTTCCAGGCTGTATGCTTTGAACTCGAGGTTCTTCAGTTTTCCCGCCAAGTTTGAACGGACATCGCATTTTCAAGGGACACATTGAGGTAAGAGTCACACACTCAAACAAACACGTATGGATGACCCCAGCAGAGGTCACAGTGGCAGAGTGGTCTCTTGTGTTACTTTAATGTGTGCTGTTGCACATGAGGGGGACACTCCACACCCAAGAGCATAAGACAGCATCCCAGTTACCTTTCCCATGGGGGTTTAAATGTGTGTGTCATAGTGAGACAGAGAGGAAGAGAGCGAGAGTGCAGCGTGGCGCTTGTGTGTGTATGCGATGCAAACATGACAGGCTCATCAGTCACCAATGGCCTTTTAAAGTGTTCTCCATAGGGACACATGACCTTTTCACATGATGCCAATAGCAGCTGCATGACGAATCAATCGCCAAAGTCTCTGGCTCTTGGTCGCCCCCCATGTTACCCCGAGTAAATACGCGCGATGACATTCTCCCTGTTGAGATAGCTGGAGCCGAAAAGCCCAAAGTTATGGATTGGCCTTTAATAGTGAAGGGAAGCCCAGTGCTGGTAGCAGTGGGGCAGAAATGGGTAATGGACCTAAAAAAAAAAAAGGGGGTGGCTGCATGAGGAGAAAACCTCTGGATGGATGGATGGATGTATGGATGGATGGAGGTGGGGGGAAATTAGAAAGCTATGAGAAGAAGGAGATAACGTGGTATTCAAGGTCAGAGGAGTGGCCACAATGCCTGTCTGCAGAGGATGGATTGGAATGGGAAGGGGAGAAGAAAAATATCCATGATACCCAAGGCCGGGAGAAAGATTAAGAGCAGGGCAGTGGGAGGAGAGAGATACTGAGAAAACAGCCCTGAATTTTTGAATACATAGATGTGCGCGTCACAAATGTAGACGACGGGGACGAGGGGGCGAGCGATAGGGGAATATGGAGCCTCATATGATGAGCTAAATGAGGTGTAATGGTGGTAACATAGAGTGACAGCCACTGGGCCAGTGCATTAAGGGGTTAACCAAGGCCAGAAGATGTTGACCTTCGTTCTCCCCTGAGACAGAATTATGTTGGTAGGGAACACACACACACATACACACACACACAAGATGAATATGTGGTTGCAGACCTGGCCATAATGTTCCATTGAAGAATGGAAATTTTACCACTACTGTCAACATTGAGGAAGAGCGAGGGACAAAATGTGAGTGTCCTTTAATTTCAGATTATCACCGAAACAGAAATGATTAACTTAAAAAAACCTCATAAAAATAAATAAAATGAAACAGGTCTCATAACAATTTCATATCAGTTGACGTTTTAATTTGAAATTGTGATACTCATGATGTAAATCCCGGTGTAAACGCACCGTGACGTGCAGAGGGTGTTTCCGCAGAGTGTGTGTGTATGTGTGTGTGTGTGTGTGTGTGTGTGTGGGTGAAGAGAAAAAGACACTGCAGGCGTCAGGTGAGAAATTAGAAATATTAGCATATTTATTACAGCAACATGAAAGACATTAGAATGCCTACACCCTTTACAACAAGCAACGCAGAGGAAACTGGCATGGGGACAAAGAAGCACTGTACGGTTGGTCAAAGAAAGAGGGGAGAGGCAGGGAGGGAGTCTCAAATGAGAGTCACTCATGAAGATTTTACAATACAGACCGTCGGGGGGGGTGGGGAACGGAGAAACGTCATATTTCAGATCAAGCAAAGCAACCAATATATTGAACGTTCATAGAGTGGACAGTGGCACAAGCCTGCAGGATTTTAAAGAGTTGACACCACAAGTAACTTCTGTATTTTTTTTTAAAACGTCTAAAATGTCAGTGCTGCTGTGAGAAGCTTGTCATCTGCACCATATTTTGGGTAGATGCTGTTTTGACCTTGTACATGAATAAAAAAAATCCAAAATGTAAACAAATCACATCCATTATTAGCACTTGTTTTCTGCACAGTCACGACTCAAATAAATAAGAAAGACGTGTCGTTTTGCTGCTTTTTCTTCTCAATGGGTGAATAAAACAACTTCCTTTTGCGTAGCAAGTGAAAATGCTGTTTTGGGGGATGGAGGGATGTCACAAAACCAGGGTGTTGGCGTGAGGTCATCTTAAGAACACAGATAAATAGTACCTGTACATACACTTTACTCTTAATATCGCCGGGATAGGGCAACGGAAAACAACAATAGCTCAGTAAATAAGGCATCTAAAAGGCCAGCGGTCAAGGATAGTCCGCTAGAGTGAGATCATAGAGTTAGCATGAGTAGAATAACCATTTCACTTTGCCTGAATTTTTAGCCTTTTTGACACAGTAAAGAGATTTGGGGAGATTTTATTTCTCAATTTTTTTTTTTTTTGCAATAAATTAATCTGTCCTGAAATACATTTTCCGTGCCATTATCTAGCCAATCCAAAAAAAAAAAAAGCCTTTTTGTTGAGGTACAGGGCTTTCCTCCCACACTCTAGCACAACATAACATTACCAAGCCTTTTGTTTCTTACCACAACACAATTCATTTTGGTATGTGAAAGAAATGCAGAGCCTGACAGGTCTGCTGTGACGAGGTACAAATGTTTCATTACAGCTGCTGTACAGTTGCTCTTTTGGAAAAAAAAGGGGGGTTTAACAAATATTCAGTTTTGGCTAAAAAATTTGATTCGAGGATTTCTCTCGTCTCATCGCAGCCTCACTGCTTTCGAATTTCAGGCTTAAAATGTGCACGTAATTACTGCCCGAGGCGGTACCCCGGCGTATCGGTAAGTGGAATAAATTCTACTCATTTTAACACTATGGTATGAACTGCAGTCACTGTCATCCGTCAATCAAAGCTGAAGCTTCGCGCCATGCTACATTCCTTTGTTCAGACCAACAAATAAGCTCTTCCGTACGATCTGCCGCTGAACAAGTACTTCAGAAATCTCTTTTTCACAATAAAAGTACACCATAGTCATCATCATCATCATCATCATCATCATCATCATCATCGCTATCATTACAAACATTCTAACATTGTAAATCAACACTGTACATATTTTACACTATGATACAATCATATATACTATACTTAATGTCATCTGTTGGTCCTATAGAGTACCACATATATTAAAACTGGGTTCCGGGTTCAGGCTAAAAGCAGGTTCAGTGCCTTTAAAACGCAGTGCACGCAAACAGGTTCCCCATCACACTGTATGGAACTCTGCAATTAGCGAGATAAGCAGCTGTTTCATTCTGACGAGGAACAACCATTAAGCAGTCACTTTGCTTTTTTTTTTTTTTTTGCTGTAAACATTGCTTATGTAAATTTATTTAGGGGTAGTGATTCCAAAGTAAAGGATGCTTGAAATCGTTTGGCATGACTGAGTTAAGAGAGTGAGACGGCACTAAACGCACAAATCATGTTATTTATTTTTTTTCAAAAGATAAATTTAACCCTCACTTAGTGGCACTGCTGAACAATTAACACTGGATATATCCTGCACATTTTCACTGCTCCTTTTAATTATATTGGACAAAACACTGTCATTATTGTGATTGGCCTTTTATAACCACCCCAAAAGAATAGTAGTGGTAGAACATAGACCTGTAAATAAGATTGGACCTATTCTTCTGGTTTGGCAGATGATGCAGAAGTAACATAATATTGAAAAGCCACCAGGGGGCGTCTCTACTGGTTGCAAATTGACCTTTTGTTTAAATGGAAGTGTATGGGGGAAAAAAAAAGACTTCTCACTTGATTTCTAACATCATTTAACATTTTCCTGAGGAGTTAGTGGTCTCATTAGCATATGTCAATTTTGTAAATTACATCCCCATTGAGAGGAAAACGGATGATAAAGAATGGCGCGTGGACACCAGTGTAATCGACAGCTGCTTTCGTCCCGTAGGTGCCTGATTGGCGATGATGTCTGTGAATTTTTTGTTGTTGCAAAAAAAAAAAAACGTCATGGTGCTGATCAAATTGTGATTCTTCAGTTTTGGAAGTGAAAGACTATGTGCTTTTTTATTTACAGTCTATGTGTTGGTATGTTGCCCAGATTAACATTTCAGTGTTACTAAACTCTACATGGCACAACACTGGGGGGAAAAAAAAACAAGTTCCACTTTCTTAACAGTGTCATCTCTTATCGTAACCTTTGTAACGCAATACATTTCTTTATCAACACACCTGAATCATAGGAAGGCAAACTCATGGGCTGAACTATTGCCAACAACATGATACTGTAACCACCTAACAGACAATGTTGATTGGAATAGACAGTTCTGGAAGAGTAAAAAATATCTCTGTGCTATCTCCACCCTTAGCTGTTTCTGCTGTTATTTTGCACTAAGTTACTTCGTAAGTGCAGACATGTGAGGAAAAAGTGCCCGGGGTGTAGTTGCTGTGGAAGTGCGTCTGAAAGCAGTTGCCAGGGAAGCCCTTTTCCTGGTCAAATACACTATGTGAACAAATCATACTTCCGTCATCCATGAAATACACTCTTAGAAATAAAAGTGAAAGTAGAACCATATAAGGTTCTTCGGCTTGTCCACATAGGAGAACCCTTTTTTGTTCCAGGTACTTCCACCTGGAACCCTTTTGAAACCCTTTATTCAGGAAAGGGGTTTTAAAGGACTCTCTGGATCAAAATGGTTCTTACTAGAACCATTAGTGTTACCAAGAACCCTTGAAACCCGGGAAAGGGTTTTTCAGAAGCAAATGGTTCCAGGTAGAACCTCAGCCCGTGTAGAAGGACCCTTTTTGAACACTTATTTCTAAGAGTGTAGCGACATCTACATCACTCTTCAATCTCTAAAGGTCCAGTTTTCCCATTCCCTCACACATTCATCTCATTCAGAGTCTTGGCTCATTCACTGGCTTTCTATACGTACAGAGAGCAATGGAAAGGGCCTTAAAAGTATACCAGGTAATAACTCATATTAAGGTTGAGTGATATAAACCTCACCACCAATACAAACGTTAGGTCCATTTCTAAGTGTGGGATACACAGCCCATATAAACATATATCTACACATATACATTATCTTCTGACCCTTTTAACCTCTTCAAGGTGGAAACTCAAAAGAATGACAGCAGAAACCAAAATGTACACCTCACAGACAGTGATGGTATTATAATCTTCTTTTTTTTTTTTTCTTTCTTTTCTTTTTGTCATTTTTATTTTTAAACGTTAAAGTTGTTTTGTTCCTCTTTTGTTGAGCTGATATGATGTCAAATGATCTGGGACGTTTGACATCTCCCAGTTGCTCCGTAATGGTGGTTGTGTTGCCGGGACTCTTGAGTGCTAAAGCTGGTCGTGCCCAAGGAAGGGGAGGAACGGTGAAACTGCGAGACGTTTGCGAGAAGGTAAAGGAGTCAAGCGTCAATGTTGTCTCCGTCCCAGTGTGCCTTGAAACCAATGGATGCCCAAGTAGAGATTATCCATTTCAACTCCATTGTGAGCAGGGGGGCAGGTGAACGTCCTCATAGGTGCATCCATTTTGGCTCACTGTGTTTATGTGCACACTGTTATACTTGGACGTGTGTCCCCTGGGTTTGCAAACTCTGCACACTGGACAAAATCTTCTTCTGGTGACCAGCCAGAGTCACATCCATCTTTGTCAGTTCGCTAAGAGGAAGATAGAAAGAGGAAAAACAAATGTTGAAATTTCATGGAGATAACACTATATTCCTATGTAAATTTGCTAATTTAAAGCTGCGGTGCATGCATTTTGGTGGTTTTCCTTGTTGATGTTTTTGTTTTGTTTGTCAAGCAATACTGTGAATCCTCACTGAGGGAGCATTTGTCCCTATACACCAGCAGTGCAGTGGTGGGTGGGTGCAGGAAGCGTTTCACATAGATACTGATATTCTTGATGTGCATTTTGTGGACTTGTGAGACAATGGCTTGGATTTCACTGATGTTTGTTTATGTTCAAAAATGTACACACTGCAGCTTTAATTTAAAATCCCACTCATGGAAGTGGAATTGAACACATTTTTGTTCTATTTCACAAGGGTGAGAGATTAGCTCCTGTACCTGACACTGATGTAGAGGATTGAATCCAAACTGACATATCCAGCACTGGAGAAGTTCTCCTTATACTGGCCCATCTTGATGGCCTCCAACCACTCATCCACTGAGGTCACACTGAACTCTGGGGTGGACAGATCCTCCCTACTGGAATATGAAGCACACGCACAACTCAGTGACAGTTCATCCTGTTGGCGGTTGAGTTTTCAACGCCGTAGTTTGTTCTTGAAACTAGAAATTGTGAATGACAGCTGTAAGCGTATTCATAATAGTTTCAAATACTGTGAGGAGCCGGTTAATGCATATTTATGGTGCTGGATCTAGATTTAGAAAGACTAGTTTAAATTCTGCAGCAGCCGCAGCATGAAAGACATCGTATAATTATTAACTGTTATGAATTAAGTCTGTGTTTATTCATTTTCATGCTCAAACATAATTAATACCACGCATACATGGGACTTATTGAATTAGCATTTACATATACTGCTGTTTTTGCTTTAAGCCATTACATTGACTATATAGGTCCTGTTTATAAGACTCTGCTTTCTGGGCATGTTTTTGTTGATGGAAATTTACAAAGAGTAGGCCCTTGTTAATGTTTTATTGTGTTCTCCATTTCTTCTGAAAGCGATCAAAATATTGCGCACTGTAGTCTGCTGGTCTTTCTTAGATCATTGGCCAAATGCTTGGAATATGAAATTTAAATGTGGAAAATAATGACTCTTGTGGATATGTGTAAGACAGCTGGGAGAGCTGGAAGTCCAAAGTAGCACGTCGCAAACTAAATGATCAAGCTTTTTCCACGATACAGTTCTAGTTTTTTTTTTTTGGCTTATTAAAGTAGACATTTTATACCCTATTTCTCCAAGTTAACCTAGTTCCCTGGTGTCCTAATGAACATGTCTGTGACATGCTTTGGTCAAAATACCTTAAGGATGAAGCACCACAGCAGTTCAATCACCCTGCCAAAACAGCCCTGTTCAGAACGCTCTGTTTTGAGTGCCTGTCTCTTTAAATGCAAATGAGACACAGGAAACTACATCAGCGCCACTGAGGCTCCGGCAGCTAACAGCAGTTAGCATTTGGGAAAGACATAATTTGCCGACCCTAGACGGCACATTGCCGTCATATATAAAATGTATCCACTGGACACGTAAATCCTCTGAGGCTGGAAGTTTGTGTAGAACTCTTTGTGGACATCCACTCTTTAGGATACTATTGCCCCTCGCCTGCACTCTAGCGTTTTTTAGGGACAAAGCGGAGCTCCACGAGACAACAATTCCAGGAATGTGTCCTGTGCCAACATCGTGTGTTTTATCTCCAGTACTTTGACTGAGGCGGACCACAAAAACAGATACTGTCCCTGATGTAAAAGCAAAAAAAAAACTGACCAGTTGTTGCTGGTGCTAGAACTGTATAGTGGAAAAGCGCCATTAAAAAACAAACCTCAAACCTATATTTATATCTTTATATCTCACAAGATAAGAATGTGATCTATTCAAATGATCTCTGTTCCATGTCTGAAAAAGGTTAAATTCACAGTTTTACTTGAAACACTTTCTCCCACTGACCATGCTGAGCTGTTGGCCAGCTCTCTCAGGCTGGCTGGGTTTCTGATGAGCTTGTCCAGGATTGTGACAATCTGTCCAAACTTTGGCCTGTCGCTACGTCCCTTCTCCCAACAGTCCAACATGAGCTGGTGCAACACCACAGGACAGTCCATCGGAGCGGGAAGACGGTAGCCTTCGTCTATTGCTTTGATCACCTACAGGGACAGAGGCAGATATGAAGTTTTGTGGTCAATAATCTGTACTGTAGACTGAAGTAGGGCTGAACGACACTGTCTAATAGAGTCATGTGATAGAGCATTACCACATGACACCATAAAAATATTAAAGGGCCAGTGTGTAGGATTTGGCGGCATCGAGTTGTGAAAGTCGCCTATTGCGACTGAATTTCCCAAGATTCCATAGAAGAGGCACAGCAATGAAAACTTTAAAATATTCACATTCTGTTCATGAATTCTCCTCAGTGGAACTTTGCTGCAACTTCGAAGATATAAATACAAGTGTGACAGAATTATTTTTAATTTGCAGAGAACATGGAACAATCAAAACAATTCAGTTGCAGCCTTCGCAATGTGCTAATTGCATTGTTTCAGCGTGCGATTTTTTTTCGCTTTCAAAGCGTTTCATTGTTCAGCCCTCGTCTCAAGGAAATTAACATAGTAAAGTTGAGACGTTGCAGTTATATAAAGAATAACCAAAGAGTTCAGAAATGAGCTTCAGCTGGTTTCGGAGCGGAATATGATGTAATTAACACTGTAAGTGAGACATGAGGCGCGTGTGTTTGTAACTCACATCCTGGTTGGACATCTCCCAGTAGGGTCTCTCTCCGTACGAAATCACCTCCCACATGACGATGCCGTAACTCCACACATCGCTGGCCGACGTGAACTTCCTGTACGCTATGGCCTCTGGAGCCGTCCATCTGATGGGGATCTTCCCTCCCTGTGAATGGTTTGCATCACCGTCAGCAAATTCTTGGCACGGCCAATACGTCACACCCAGAACGAACTTAAACGTTATATATATTTCCTGTCTGAATAGTGTAAATATTTGAAGGTTGTTTTATTGGTGTGTGTCACACTAAGTGTTGCAGTAAATCAAGGGCAGATCTGACAAAGCAGAAATGTAAGACGGCGCCTGCCAAGTGGCCTGGTGCCATCAATAACAGCAGGGGTGAGATTATACAACGGCTTGACAACGGCACTCTTCAGTAATTATGCCCGCATCGTAAGATGACTTTTGCCTCCGTCTTTATTCTTGCACTTGACTGTCTTTTGCCATCACTGTCCTTTTCTTCCTCCTCGCTGCTTCTGCCTTTATTGTTGATGCGCAGATCAAAAGGATTTCATAATACCCAGTGTATACACACAATAGGCAGTCAGAGAGCCCCTCCCTACCTCTCTCGCTCTCATACCTCCATAGGGCTCGGCTCTGCTTTTTAAAATGCGGCAGCTGCCACCTAGCATCACCCTTCTCTCTTTGGTCAAAGTCAAATAAAAGACAAAGTTGCCAAGTCACTCACTGTACTTTTGTTTCCACCGCCCCCTTTTTCACCCCTACACAATCTCCTTTTTTTTTTTTCTCCTCTTAACTGCTCTCCCTGGATCCTTCCGCTGTCTTCCCTTATTCTCTCCCTCCCTGCCTCCCTAGATCTCAGTCTTATTTGATATCCACTCCTTTCTCCCTGTCTCTTCTTCATCTCCTCCCTGGCCTCTCCCTCTCCCTCCACCCTCCGTGCCTGCAGCTCTTCATCTCAGTTTCCTGACATCAGTCGGGATGTGTGTGTGATTGCAATAGAGCAGTCAGCGGCTGATACACTCCTCCCAGGGCAATGCTAATGCCATATTAAAAATAACATCCCCAACGCTTCCTATGAATATGAATAATGCCATCTCCTTGTGGGCATTCTCGATGAGTTACTCTGCCGTGGTTAAAGTCACTGATGTTTGAGTTTCTTCATTCTCTCAGAGAGCTGTGAGAGCATGTGATGTTATCAAAGGCTGCTCTCCCTTGAATATACTGGATATAGGCAGAAAGATATTAAAAAAACAAAAAAAATTTATAACTTTGGCAAAACATGATCTGCAAACAGGAGCATTAAAGAGTGCGACAAATAACTCATAGCTTTGACAATTAAAACTTGGCAAACTGAATCAATGTTACGCAGATTACACTCACATAAATCTTTACATGAGACTTGCTTTGCTTTTATTTTGAATGTGGAGAAATTTCTTTCATTGGTAACACTTTAGATTAGGGAACACATATTCACCATGAACTAGGTGCTTACTAACATATATAAGTCCCATACTAGCCCTTTATTAGTAATTATTAAGCAGGCATTAACACCTTATTCTACCTCTATTTTGACATGAATTCCATTTTTTTCCTATATAAGTTATTAATACGTGCTTAATAATTACTATTATTCTGCATGTATTACCATTAACTAGGTGCTTATTAACACATAAGTAGCATACTTGCCCTTTATTAGTAATCATTAAGTATGTATTAACACCTTATTCTACATAACCTTATTCTACCTCTATAACGACATGAATTAAGATTTTTCCTACATAAGGTATTAATACGTGCTTAATATTCACGAATGAAGGGCTACTATGCTACTTATGCATATTACTACTTATGCATATGCATATTAGTAAGCGCCTAGTTCATGGTGAATATGTGTTCCCTAATCTAAAGTGTTACCCTATTGAAAGGACCACCTCATTGATTTTTTTTTACGTTTTTTAAATCTGAACTATATTGACATGCATTAATGATCTACATTAAGTCAGATGCAATGAAGATGTTATTCGCCGTAACAAATGACAGAGGCTTCTGAGGTAAGACTGATGACAGTCGAGATGACCCTGAGTGATGAGCGACTGGGCCTGCCAGCTGTCGATTTTGTTTCTACCACATTAGATCTAAATAGCACATTTGTAAAAAACAACTTTGTGTCAGGAGCAGTGATGTAAAGGACAATTAGGGGAATCTGTTGTGATCAGAAACAATATTTATCTACAACAGAAGGAGCCAGTGAACGCGTGTCTTACCCTCGTCGTGTACGCAGCCTCTGGGTCGTCCTCCAGAACCCGACTCAGGCCAAAGTCCGACACCTTACACACCAGGTTGCTGTTGACCAGGATGTTCCGAGCTGCCAGGTCTCTGTGAACGTAGCTCATGTCTGACAGGTACTTCATGCCGGAGGCGATGCCACGCAGCATGCCGACCAGCTGGATCACCGTGAACTGGCCGTCGTGTTTCTGGACAAGGAGAAAGATGAATTAATACAGAGTGCGCAGAGTAAATGCTGACATAGTGCTGCTGCACGGGTGGCACTGTGAGAAGTGTTGGGTCCTTTAGCAACCTCAGCGAGAAGTGACGGTTCGGGGCCTACTCTGAATCCCTTACAGAGCCTTGCTAACGCTGCACTTTAACCTCTCTTTGGAGGGGAAGGGGGGGTTGGCGAGCAAAAGACAGATTGTTTCCTTTCATGGATCAATCGAAGCCAACAAAAACAAAAAACGTGTAGAGAATTGGATATGACAGAACAGACAAAACTTTCTGACACTGACCACGTGCCAAAGAAGAGCTCACGGGATTTCAGATGTGAGCGCTCTTTGGCAGAGAGAAGAGCCTGTTGATCGATGGCAGTCCAGCTCACCTTCCTCTGTCAATTATTTCTGCTCTGGGCCAACAGTCCCCGTTAAAAAGCTGTCCATGTTATCAGTCACCTTCTCTCCATTATATAATCCTTCTGTCTTCCCTCTGTCTCTTTGTTCCCTCCATCCTTCTCTATCTCTCTCCTCAATCTCTGCCTCAGACAGAGAGGACCCTGTATTACTTTGATACAGTCTCTATCTATCCATCTATCTGTCTTCCTTCATCTTTCTGCATCTGTGACCCCCCCCCACACACACTCTGCATCCCCCCCTTCCTCTATCGCTCTTTTGCTGTCTCTCCCTCAGCAGCTGTGGAGTAAGTTAATTAGCCGGTGGTTTTGTGAGATGCTGATTGATTGGACTGTCTAACAAACCTACAGACTTCCTCTATCAATCTGCCCACCACAGTGCCTTGCCAGGAAGGAGGAGGAAGGGGTGGGCAGGACAGGGAACGACGGAGAACAGACAAATGCAAGACACAGAGGTTAGACGTGGAGATGGAGACAAATCATTCCTGTTTTTCGGGGGGCCACATTTCGGCACGCCGACCAGGTTTGTGCCTCAAAACTGATAGAGGGACATTTAAAGCATCGGTGAGGATACAAGGGGAGGCTGATTGTTATTTCTGAGGGAGAGCTGCTTGATAAACGGTCGGGATAATTAAAGACATATGGATGGCCGGAGCACGGATGAGCTGTAAAACCCATAAAAGTGATGCGATAATTGTATTGAGTCACTGCGGGACCCTCTCTATGACCCTCATTATAATATACACTTTAATAATACCCAACATGTAAATATCTGTGTGTGTGTGTGTGGGTGTGTGTTTTAAGACCTGCTTAAGACGTTTGTTATGCTGTCAAACTTCATTTCATCCGGTTTCAGTGCTGCTGATGGGATTGGTGTCTGTTTAACGATGGGCCTATGATCGCAGGCTTAATGGCTTTAGAGCACTGCAGTGATTTTACTGGCTGACAAGCAACTGTGAATATGAATCAGGGGGGACTTTAAACACGAGACACACAAGGACGGGAACAATCTATTAGTATGAGTATATGCAAAACTGCCGAGTGTTAGTCACTTCTGCTTCGTATTGTGTGTGAACGGGATTATGAGTCACATATTTGACATTAGCACATCCTTGTTTTGTTGCGTCTCCCCTTAAATGAAGGCCCATTCGTATCGTTGATATCTTAAGTTTCTGTTTTGTCCAATATGAGAAAATAACTTCAGTTTTCTTTTTTAGATAAATGAATCTTGATTTGTTTCACAAGATGCTTCCAGGACAAATTCTTTAAACTCATTAACGCTATAACATATTGAATATTCTAAATCTTGTCCATATGTCGCCTTCAATAACAAAACAATACCTCCAAGGCCTTTATTTGATTTTCTTAAAATCGTTTCGCCGAGAGTCGGTAACGACCTTAATTTTGCAACACAATGTAAATATATTATACATTTCGAAAACGCTTCATTCTCTTGCTCTATGAAATATTTATTATAATTGGTCTGCTTTCATACACTCGATCAGCACAATAACGTCTCTGCTGGGAGCATTTCTCTGCTCTTTCATCGCCACGTTGATATATTTCAAATCTCATTTTTGTCGCTGATGTTTTCTTGACTGTTAATCATACGACCGTGGCGTTGAATCGCGTTTGAATTGAGCGGTTTATTTTCATATCCTCGGGAACGGCAGCGTATATTGCACACGAAGCAATACTCTTTATTTGCTTTCTTATGTGTTTGTCAGCAGTCTGCTGCTGTTTTGTGCTCTGGGATGTGGACACGGTGTATTTAATAGACCAGCAATCAAACATCTTGTAATGGAGGCTTCACATAGAAGTGAATGTTTCTCACCTGCTCTCAGTATATGACAGGAAAAATGGTGCATGTGTGTCATGGATACTTTCAAGTGTTTACTGATGGCATTATTTTCACAAAACACAATTAGTCTACTACTTTTTTGATACAAATTATGCTTCATTTTTTGAAATGCTATGAGTCCAGTGTGTTGTTACTGGCTGCACAAGATTTTTCTGTTAAGCACTGAAGGCTTCTCAACATTAAAATGTATATATATCGTATACCCTCTTTATTTGATGAATACATGAAAAATATGACTCAAAGCACTTGTAGTTAAACACTGACTAAACCGAAAGCCTCAGTGCTCCCTAAAGCTTTGTAGATTGAATTCTCCATACACTCTTAGAAATAAAAGTGCTAAGTAGAACCATTCGGCTTGTCCTCATAGGAGAACCCTTTTTGGTTCGAGGTAGAACCTTTTAGGAACATTTATTACCAAGGTTACCAAGAACCCTTTTAAAACCCTTTATTCAGGAAAGGGGTTTTAAAGGGTTCTCTGGATCAAAATGGTTCTTACTGAAACCATTAATGTTACCAAGAACCCTTGAAAAACCCTTTCTTCGGGAAAGGGTTTTTCAGAAGCAAATGGTTCCAGGTAGAACCTCAGCCCTTGGAGAAGAACACCTTTGAAACCCTTATTTCTAAGAGTGTAGATTGAGTTCAACAGTATCCAACACTTAACAGCTGGAACACTTTACACTTTGGACTTTTTGGGGATTTGTGGCCCTGAACTTGGGGGTGCAGATGTGAGTGATGTTGAGTTTTCCTTCCATAGGAGCCGTAACTTACCTTGAGAAAAGTGTCCAGAGACCCGTTTTCCATGAACTCCGTGATGATCATCACCGGTTTACCTAAAAGACGAGACGCAACAAGGCAGCTGTGAGTTAGAAAACATAATTAAGGGGAAGAAAGACGCACAAACTAGAGAGATGGGGCCAGAGAAGTGGTGGCGTCCGCAGCTGTGACCAGCCCTTCCTTTCTGTCTCTCCGTCTCTCTCTGGGGGATTACATGGCATGTCGTCATCAGTCACACTGACAGCTTCTAATCAGCCCTCTCCATAAATGCCAGGAGATAATTAGAATGGACCAATCCACTAGAATATGTGTGTGTGGGTGGGTGCGTATGTGTGTGTGTATAAGGGGCCTCCCGAGATCTCATGAATACTAATCAGCCCCAACGGGAAGGGGGTTGTGGTCGGATCGCTGTGCACCTGCACGACTCACAAGTGCGTCGTCGGGTGGTGCATGTGCGCTCGATGGAGGGGCGGTTGACTGACAGGTCCATGCACTTTGGTCCAACTGCATGGCATCTGGTGGGCCTTACAAATGATTAACAAAGTACCTGCAATCTTACACACACACACACACACACACCCCACAAAACAAGGGTTTTCCCAAGGTACCCCCCCCCCCCCCCCACACACACACACACACACTTCAGCCGTCCCAATAAACACGCTATGTGCAGTTGTGGGTGTGTGTTTGGTAGATGGCGGTGGTTGTAAACGCGCAGACTATGTCACTTTGTGATGAATAGGTCACATTTCCCCAATCAGACCTTGGAGATGCTGGGACAGAACTTGGGGGAGAGATAAAGGTGGCACACACAAGTGGAGGAGAGAGACAAGACATCCATCTTCCTTTCATTCAAACTCTCTTTATATATTGCTAACCCAAAACTGATTGAAATACAACAAAGTTGGGAGGAAGATAATTATAAACGAATACGTAGTGATTACTATATTCTTTTTTTAAATAAAAAAAAAAGAAGATAAGGAAGATGAAAAAAAGTTAGAAAAGAGGCGATGAGAAAAAGTCAAAAGCCTGTCATGGAAACAACACCAAGGCCTACAGTGAAATTGTAGGTAAAGACAGCAATACATCACCTTAAATGAATTCACTATCTCACTGCAACACACACACACACACACATGCACACACAGTTTGGCTGGTCTCTGGTGGTGGTGTCTTCTATGACAGTAACATTAGTCTCAGGGATAAAAGTGAAAGAGAATTGGATTTTCTTCTGCTGGGGGTGAGGACTGCCGGTCACATTTATCTCCACAAGGGGCCTGTGTTGTGTGTGGTGTATCAGTCTCTGTGTGTGTGTGTGTGTGTGTGTGTAAGAGAGAGAGAGAGAGAGAGAGAGATAGATAGATAGAGAGACAGAGAGCTGGTTTCAGGGCATGGCAAGGAGGGATGGACTTCACAATGATAACTGCCCGATTTCACCTCTGATGAGAGGATGGGGGGCACGTGTATGTGTTTCTGTGTGCGTCGTTTGTCAAAAACAAGAGTTCTGACTCTTTACAACTCTTTTTCCACTTAGGAGATAAGTGTGTGTGTCTGTGTGTGTGTGTGTGCTTAATTGTGCCTTGGATTGTGCACGGCGCGAACACTGGATATGTTATTCTGTGTGTGCCTGTGTGTATCCACAACAGAACAGAGCAGAACAGACGGGCATAAATGTCAAATTCTACAGAGAAGACAGCCATGAAATGGAAAAGAGCTGTAAAAAACTACCTCTGAAAACCAATTACATGTTTGACACGGTGCGTGTGCGCCGCATGTGTGCGTACCGTGCGTCTATGCGCGTTACCAACGCATGGGGAACGTTACCTTCAGCCCCCACACTGTTAGATGTTACCATCGCCACACGCAATCACACACTGTATCTTAGCTCATTTAGCCTCTTTTCTTTTGTCGGAAACAAACAAAACACACAGCAAAGCATTTCTTGCGACTTCATCAGACGTTACCTACACTTTACACACACACACACACCGGCAGGAGAAAGCCTCTTCAGCTCATTTTGAAACTCCTCTCCACCAAACATTCACAAGCGCTCCTCAATTTCCCCCTGAAAGCACATAATTAACTAATCACATTCACATTCATTGCAATGTATTGCCTATCATCGCTTTCAGGGGAAAAAAAAAAAACACAGCCGCTAAAACCACCTCTAGCAGTACGTGCCCCGCGTGTGCAGATTGGGTATTGATGTTCTGCCAGGTGGAGTGTGTTATGGAATGGATCAGAGAGGAGTTTGCTTGTATTTGCAGCTCTTCATTAAGCGAAGGCAAAAAGTGTGTTGTGTCTGTTTTATCCGGGGGATGAAGCTCGGATCATTTCAACCTCATATCTGTTTGTGTGTGTGTGTGTGTGTTTGTGTGCTCGTGACAGTGATAGAGAATACGCTGGGAAATTACATTATGAGCTGTTTGGTTGTGTGTTGGTGTGAAGGTAAAACGGAAGTGATACAATCTGAATACATGTGCTCGGTTACATCGAGTGCCTGTGTTTGTTTATGTGTGTGTGTGTGTGTGTGCGGCAGTGGGCCACATTACCACATTATTGAATGAGGCGGCCCAAGGTACAAACGAGAAAATGAAATAACTGCCGTATTGATTAATGTTAAGGGTCTGAACCAAATGATACAATGCTTTTAACACAGGGCAGATCTCGATGTTCTGGGAAGCACCATGCAAGGATGCCGGGGTGTGGAGAAACACAGAGACAGAAACTCAATAACCGTATCCCTCCACCCCAACCCCCCCCCGCCCAACCCTCCAAGCTTTCTCTCCTCCTCTCATTTCCTCACGGTTGTCTTTCCACTGTCTCCCGCCTCATCTGTCTGCCCCCTTTTTTTCCCCCCTCAAATCTTTTTTGCACATCTTCGCCTTCTCGCCGTGATTTGTTCTCAACACCCATCTCCTCTCATTTCCTCACACTTGGATCCTATCTCATCCATCTCCCCCCCCCCTTTTCCCCTACATCTTCACCTTTTCCCGGTACTTCACCCCCCTCCGTTCCACCTCTTGCTCATTTGTCTCAGGTCCTGCATACACATTCAAAATAAGAATATCACTTAAAGTCAGCTATACAGTGTGTGTGTGTGTGTGTGTGTGTGTGTGTGTGTGTGTGTGTGTGTGTGTGTGTGTGTGTGTGTGTGTGTGTGTGTGTGTGTGTGTGTGTGTGTGTGTGTGTGTGTGTGTGTGTTGAATGGGGTGCCATGTGGGCAGATGAGATGGCGCTCGGTAATTGAGGGTCTCCCTAAATGAGCCGATTGTTGCAGCGATTGTAAAACACATAAAGGACGGATGAATAAAATGAGGGATGCGGGCGATGAAGGGATGATAAGGAGATGGAACAAGGGAGGAGGGAGGGGGTTGGAGGAAAGCAGGGACGGATAGCTGCTGCACCGCTCCGATGTGTCAAGAAACACACAGACAAGAAAGATCTATAGTCCCCCCCCCCTCTCTTTTTTCATATGCAGTGCTCTAATTAGCATAACAATAGCAACAATCAGGTGACAGACAGCGGAGGAGGTTATTAGAGTGGCACACGGCAGGGGATGAGGGCTTACGAGCTTTTAAACAGCACACACACGAACACGTGCAAACACTCACACACAACTTCAAGCCACAGGCTGCACGCGCACCATTAGACTTTCATTTGAAAATGGTGGATAAAAATCCCCCGTGTTCCAGAAAAGCATTTCAGCTCTTTATCAGAAACAATCTGCGTTCCATACTAACACACCGAAAAAGTTACACCATGTGACCATGTAAGTGCACCGTGCATGCACAGGATCTGCATAGTTGCTTTTAAAGGTCAAAAGACTAAAATGTAGCATGCGTGTTTTCAGGAAAAAAGAGCCAGCAACATTAACTGAAGTCCCGACTGCTATACAAAAGCAAGCAAACACGTAAATGCACAAAGATTAAGCAGCTAAACGGGACGTTCACAAAGCTCAATAAATGGAAACACAACCCCTAGTATAACTATCACTTCTGAAATAGTGACTGTAACTTGTGGGACTGTGGCTGCACCTGACCAATTACCTTATCATGAACAGGAAAGCCTAATAGCATTACTGCTTCCTGTGCCGCTCTGCTTTAGATTAGGTGATTAGTCCACTGCATGAAAACAATCAAAACTTGAATCTTCAGATTACATTTCTCTCCCACACACTTTACATTGTAGTAATTTGAATTGCCTTTATACTGTTGGAGGTGTTTTACTGTTCATAAGACAAGTTGTTCCACTTTTATAACGGTTGTTGTGGAAATTCTCTGCTGTTGGTGAATAATGAAATAGAAAAGGTCAATCTTCACAGAGCCCTCCACATTTATACCTGAGCAACTCCACTTTTGCATTCCTCCAATAGACACGGGAGTCTGCCTTTCCAGGCTGTGTTTTCACACCTCTTTGTCTACTGTAGGTATCGGGTAGCCGACTCCCTGCGGCTGTTGTACGAAGGTGCAAGTTCAGTCTAGACATCCTAATTGCACAATATACAATACAAAATACACGAAAGAACCTGGTATTCTGTGTTAGGAAAAGGGTGATGGGCGGCTGTAGCTCTGAGACAGAGAAATTGAATTTGCCATTACACGTTCAACTTAATCTCTTTGGGCTTTGGCCTACTCATGAGCCAAAACACATCGACTACTGCTGCCACTAGCTGCGAGAGATTTGTTGTTGCTGCTATTTCTCCGACTGCTGATGCCTCTCCAAATTGTTCTACTGCTGATTCTACTACTGCTCACACTTTCGCAAAACCAATCCAGCACCTGAGCCCGGAGCAGTCAGGGTCAGTCTGCCTGATTAGAAGGAGGGTTGTTGTGTGAAGGGACCAGCTGTGCCGGAGAAAAAAAAAAAAGCCTGAAGGAATTATTGACCCATCTCAACTCTCACCCCCTCACTCACACATACGCACCCTGGGCTGTGACCTGTGAAATTACTGCTCCGCGAGTGAGATTTGTTTCTGAGGAGCTCTATCAGCTTCTCAATGTGCCGTGACGACAGGTGAGAAGAGGAGACACGAGGAGATGCATGTAAAAGGAGAGACGCAGACGCTCATTACATGCGTGCACCCACAAACACGGACACAAGAATTTTCATATTCACAGAAAATAGAGCGGGCCGCGTCGAATGTGAAGCCTGGGTTCTGCTCCTCGTGAAATGTGATTGATGTATCGACTGCATTTCAAATTACAAAAAGTGTCGGCCACTGAGAAAGACGAGCAAGTGCCGTGTTTACATGCCCGCTTGTCAGAATAAAGCAAACACATTTGTTGCTGCCACACTTTTACAAAGTGCCGCAATCCTGCTAAACAAAGGTCACAGTTATTAAACACCACGCATAATTAAGAGAATGAGAGAGAGAGAGAGAGCAGATGACAGAGTGAGGAAAATGAATAAGAAATGCAGAGGGGTCTAATTTTTATTGTGTGTTCTACTGAATATTCATGAGGCTAAAAAACACATCCAATTAACTTTATGAATTATTAATATTCATGATAAAAGCCGATGCATATGCATTTGCTCCTTTGTCGTTGGCCTAAGTGCCACTGAGCACCAGTGTGTGATGGACTCAAGATATATGTGTTTGTGTGTGTGTGTGTGTGTGTGTGTGTGTGTGTGTGTGTGTGTGTGTGTGTGAGAGAGAAAAGAGCAGAGGTTTATTTGTCTGCCTGCATATTTACAATTTCACTTCTTTGTGCGCGCGGCCTCGTTCTTCCTCCTGCTCGCGTGTCGTCGTCTGACAAACACCTGCTTAACAACATGTCAGACCTGAGCAGCAGAGCAGTGGTACTGAGGAGTGTAAACACAAGAGTGCGGTGGTGGGGTGAGGTGGGGGGTGGCTGGGTAACCAGCTGATAAGTAAACACATTTGGTGCGTGAAAAGGTTACGTGTCCACATTAGCGTTACTCGGTTGTCTGCCGCCCGTATGAATCACAGCAGCTTGTGATACCTGTTCGCGAGCCACTGCTGAGATAGAGCGAGCCTCTGTTTAGATGTTAAAAATACGAGATCACAGCTTTTAAATTTACCGCACCATTAACATAGTTTTTACAAAACCTCCGTTTCTATCAATATTTTGGATCACCATTATTTTAGGCTGAAAAAAAAATTGGGATTGATGCTAAATGACGATGTGAAACATCATATTTTCTTTTTCAATCCATTCTCATAACTCATAACGACTCAAGATTTGCGTTTCGCTCACGTAGTACGCGCTTGCTGTTGGATCCTTTTCTACATATTTCTTTGTTTGGATCTATAAAACAAACGGTGTCGCAGGAGCAGGGATAATTCAAGCAGCCGAGCCATCTGAGCAAAAACCAGCAGAAGAGAAAGTGAAGTGAAAATGATGTGTTTAGCTGACTCTGAGATTTAGTGTGTGTGAGAGGGAGAGACAAAAAGAAAGTGGGAGAAAAGAGGAGGGAACAGGCAATGTTCAGAAAAGACTAGATGGACACTGACTGAGAGTGACTGGAGTATGAGATATAACATGAGAGCAGGATCAAATGTGTGTGTGTGTACGTGCACGTGCAGCGAGACTTGGCGATAACGAATCAGCTCCTTTTGTCAAACCAGGCCTGTTTCTCCCTCACCTACACGAACACTCGCTCGCTCTAATTGGCTAATACAATCATGTGAAGCAAACAAGTGGCTGTTTGAGAGACGGACAGTCGCCGTTCACATGCTCGCTGCCTTGCGTCACGAGTGTCGTTGCCATGGTAATGGAGCTTTTATCTGATCCAGGATCAACATTAACGTCGCCAGCAGCTCCACTGGGGCTCTCACACGCACGTGTGTGTGTGTGTGTGTGTGACAGGTACGCACTCGCACACAAATTACTACAGCACACATCCAAGACAAAAAAAAAAATGGTGGAGAAACACAACCAAGCGCCTCATCCGCACACCCATGCGGGATGGCGTTGGTTTGTGTAAGATTATTTTCCATCACTCACATCTTGTGACGACGCCCTCCAGCCTGATGATGTTGGGATGGTCAAACTGTCCCATGATGGAGGCCTCAGACAGGAAGTCCCGCCTCTGTTTGTCAGAGTATCCCGCCTTCAGACTCTTGATGGCCACGTAGATCTCCCGCTTCCCCTGCACGCGTAGACGACCACTGCACACTTCGCCAAACTCGCCTGCGCACAAACATAAGCACGGTTTTATTGACGAGCTGATGACTGAGTATCTTTTAGACCAGGGGTGTCAAACTCATTTTCACTGAGGGCCACATCAGCATAATGGTTACCCTCAGAGGGCCAGATGTAACTGTCATACAGAATAAATGTAACTAAATGTAACCAAATATTATGTAAAATAAAGGTAACTACTCCGTAAAATATTGCTAAATAACTTTCTGTATTTATTACTTATTCAATTTCACTCGTCGCATGATGCATATACAATGATGCACTTGCGATCCAGTGGTGGTGCCGTCACTTTGCAGGTAACACAATCATCATGCATTGTGGGAAATGTAGTTTATGGTTTTTTATTAACACAAATTTAAAAAAAAACAATTAATCACTCAAGGCCCCCAAGTTTGACACGTGTTTTAGATGCAATCTGTACATCTGGGTGAGGGCTGCAAGTGTTGTCCACACTGTCAGAGAATTACTTTTTTTTTTTTTTTTAAATGGCTGCTTAAAGAATATGCTTAAAACTAGCTTATCAAAAGCTATGTAAGTGGTTTAAAAGAGGCTGTATTGGACTGATATTGGTAGATATTCAACATTATGATACCTCTATTGTTAAAGGACAATAAAAGTGGTATCAAGGGAAATATTTAGTTAATTTAAGGAGGTTCGTGCATGCATGGAAATATGACTGAAATTATTCCTTTAAAACGAACCACACAAGTCATTTGGATTCACCTAGGTAACATCTTGACTGCACTTATGAGTTATTAATGCAGCCTACTGCTGTTTCACTGCCAACTCACCAGCTCCAATGACTCTCTCTATACGGATATTGGAAGCATCGATCTCTTTGGCAAAGTCTCGAACAGCCTGGTTGGGATCCTCGTAGGTGTGAGGATGGATGTAGGTCCTGCTGCCTGGAAGCTTAACTTCAGGGGTGGAAAAAGTGGAGAAATGAGGAGATTTGAGGTTATTGCTTGGAGTATCGTAAAACATAATTCAATACAGTTTCTCAAATGAGCAACACTGATTCATACTTTGAGTGCTTGAGCGTAGGTTGTCCAGTTTGAGTGACATTACTTACGATTACATAATGAAACACATAGCTGCTTTTGTGTTAGCGGTGGTGTTAAAATGACTCATAATTTTAACAGGAGCCCATAAGGAGCTTCACTCTGGCAGCAAACATTTGTGCAAGAAAGTGTGAAACAACGTGGTTTAATCGTCTGAGAGTACGCCGAATGCCGGTTTATCTTCTTATGATACAAATGAGGGCATGAAAACGACGTATGCGACAAAAGAGCCATAAAACATGAAACTGACTATCAAACAGTGTTGTTTAGTGCTATCAAAGAATAACTTCCTGGGACATTTGCATTTTCACGTACAGCTTTACTGGATAATCTCTGGAGGAAGTGTGGACTTCAGTGCACGAAGCAGCTACAGTGATGTGTTTCAGTGTCAGTAGGCATTTGGTTAGACGGAAATGATGTGAAATTACAAAAGTATAATAAATATTGGCGTGTGTACCACATGTGAATCCATCCTGATAAGGAATCGAGTGAAAAAGGACAGCGTAAAAGTCATAATTTGCAGTGTTTGTGTGGTTCTACTGTGTGTGTGTGTGTGTGTGTGTGTGTGTGTGTGTGTGTGTGTGTGTCTTCACCTCGGCCGTGCTGGAACTGCATCTTCTCCTCATCCGGGTCCTGTTTGGCTTTGATATATCCACAGTGCCTGCAAGAGAAATGCAAAGCTGGAATCCTGGATGACTCTGTAGAGACGCAGCGCACAGACTTACATCGACGGAAGGCCTCTCGCGTTGGTGCAAATGTGCCGTGCTTGTGTTTTGCTGCGTAAAAAGTTAGTGAGTAATATTTTCGGGGAATCTCTGTGATACCCGACAGCTGTGTGTCTACGAAAAAACTAGATTCTTTTTTTTTCTTCTTTTCTCTACAGCCCTAAAAGTGAGACGAGCCTGGAGGAAAAAGACACAAAAAGAAACTATTCCTCCTTTTCTATTTTTACTTGTCACTTCCACACTTTTCCCTTTGAGCTGTTTTGTCTGAGGGTGAGTGAGGGAAAGACTGAGTGTGTATATATATATACAAAGTATATGTCTGTGACAGATGTTCCTATAGAAGCAGACCCATGCACCCATCTCCTTTTTCATCACCCCTTCTAGCCGTTAACTAATGCCTTTAACATTATCATGGGTCTCACACCCCCCCCCCCCCACACACAGACACACACACACGAGCACACCCACACACGCACACACACACACCCCTATGCACTTCCCCCATTCCCTTGTGCACTAATGCACACACCCTGCAGTGTGGGTCAGTTCGATGACCACAACAAAATATTGACGAATTGATCAACTCAACCCTGCTGTCTAGCCGCGAGGAAGTGTTAAACTTATTCTGTTTTACAGACCTCACGGGGAGCTGCTGCCTGTGGGTGTGTGTGTGTGTGTGTGTGTGTGTGTGTGTGTGTGTGTGTGTGTGTGTGTGTGTGTGTGTGTGTGTGTGTGTGTGTGTGTGTGTGTGTGTGTGTGTGTGTGTGTGTGTGTGTGTGTGTGTGTGTCAGGATATTTTCTTTCTCCTCCGTTTGTGCTTCAGTCAGTCAGGCAAACAGTGTTGAACAGCCCTAATCCCCCACCAATAAGACTGTCATTTTTATCATTTTCGGCTTAAACGCATTAAAATATTTCAGATAATAAGGTGACGTGATATAAATACTATGACCTCTCCTCTCTCGTCTCCTCTCGTAACCTCCTCGAGGGCTGAACAGGTAAAGCAGAGACCAATCACTATGTCCGTCTGTGCAATGCGTCAGGAAGACAAATTGATTCGGGCTTGAAGCCAAGATTAACGGGAAATCTGATTTAAAGAAGCACTACACAAGAGTGCAGAAGACGAAGAGAAGAAATCAAACAATGCTTTCCTTGAAGGGACGTGGTAGGAGACTTGAAATTTAAAAAAAACAAAAACAACAAACGAGGAGAATGCTGATGCCAGACAGAGTAATGTATTATGACACACACACACACACACACACACACACACACACACACACACACACACACACACACACACACACACACACACACACACACACACACTGATGGAAATGGAGAAAGGTGGGCTCTTGCCAGGCTTAGTAAATCTTAGTAATTTAGTGTTTAATGTTTCTGTTGATTTTGCGCAGCTGAATGCATGGTATAACCCAGACATCAATATGCTGTTTTGGGAATACACACATGAGGGTAGAGACTGGTTGCTGGTATTTGGAGATTAAGAGGAGGGGGCATAATGATCTATGAAAGGGGAGCAGGGCCCCACCTGGTTATCAGCTGCGCTGAAGCCAGTCGATCACAGAGGGGGCGTTGGGGAGATCATAACCCCCTTGACACACACACACACACACAAGGGTTCACAACATATGGAGTATGGGGGATATGGGTCACACCTCTGCTCCAAGTGTAACAGTCCCACGGGAGTGACACACATTTTACCCCCAGCGCACTCATACAGTACACACTCACACTTTTCTTTTTGCACCTTCTGCACAGCATCAAATACGGCGTTTGAAACACTCCCCTCATCAATGCTGGATGTGTGTCTCCACGGGTGCATGGCAACATATGTGAGTGTGTGTGTGTGTGTGTGTCTGATGGGAAATGAACACATTTCCATAGTAATTACAGAGCGACTCATTTCTCCTCTCCAGTTAGGAGTGTCATGAATCATTAGCGCTGCAGTCTTAAGCATGGCACAAAACCTGACACGGCTGTGGCTTTTGTTTTCCCGCAGTAGATAGCATGTGTCTCTCTCTCTCTCTGTGTGTGTCTACATGTTTGAAGTGTACATGTTTTTAGAATAGCTCGAGTGTTTTGTTGTATTTCCTGCCTTTCCTTTCTCTGTAGGATCAGCTTTAGTCCATTTTAAATTCTTCTTTGGAACAAACATTTAAGATCCTGTTTTCACGGTATGAAAATGAATCTACACGTGTATGTTAATCAGGACACGTTACATTGACCAAATTAAGGAATGAATTAATCATAAGGTGCTGAATTTAAGGTAACTTAAAATATTATTTAAGGTTAAGGAAAATTATATTTTTAAGTCAGTGTGGGTGAGAGGTTGTTACCTGGAGCTATGGCCCTTACCCTTAACTAAGTCAATCTGGTGAGGGAGATCATGTGATGTGATTGAAGGGTCTGGAACAGTTACTTCTTATGAGATCAACATTTGTGGTTCAGTGCTGACTTGAAGCACATGCAGGAATGGATGGAGCAACCTTTTTAAACATAGATTAATTAAAGGTGCCATATGTAAGAATGTGGCCAAAAACAGTTACTACATTCAAATTCAAAATCCCGAGGTCTTTTAGGTTTGGTTTTCTGACGTAACTGGCAACCCGTGGTTGCTCGGCAGCTGAGACTCAGACTACTGACTGCAATGATTGGTAGACGGCGGTAGGTGGCGCCACATGCCAAAACATGATTTCAAAACATAAACATGATTTGCAGTCTGCAAAATATATTTTTTAATGCAAATATTTTGGCTGTACTGTTGTTGTTGGTGAGCTCAGTTTGTTATATGAACATTATTCCTGAGTCTCTGTGACATATTAGGAGGATTACATGATGCACCTTTAATTACAGGGTGCAATCTCATGGGCAAATTGCAGGGCAAATACATTGTAGGATGTTTGCCATAGCACTATGTACACAATGAGTTTGTGCAGAAATGATTGTGCTTCACAAAGCCTTGGGAAGAGGTTAGCAGCCTGCTATTGGTTTGTGATGTCACACTTCACTTATAGTGTGAACCCACTGTTCTTTAAAAAAAAAAGAAAAAAAAAAGTATATAGTCCACCCCACATTTCCGTTGAAAAGCCGCTTCTCCATCCTGCTGCTCTTCAGTGAGAAGTTAGCACCTTCGTTCACTGCGGGGAAACCATTGTTCCGTCTTCATCGTGTCCGTCCAGCTGCACTGCGCACTTCACGCAGCAAAGGCGCGTCCCACCCACACGGATGAACAGTGCATTTATGTAGATCTAGAGTACACACACACACACACCTGCACCTATCATGCAAAAACACACACATTAATGGACTGTGATATCAGCATCACACCAGAGTTCACACTTTTCTTTCTGCCTCTCGCTGTTCCACTTCACTGAGGACAACAGGCTATCCCTGTCCTCCAAAGCCACACACTCCACATTTGCATATCAATTTACTTTTTAATATAATGCTCTGTCACTCGAGACCCTTTTGTCATTCTGCTAGCAAGCTTCTACCTTCACAGAACTCAATCCATATCGCGGTAGACCCTCCCATATTTTCCTCTCCCTTGCTGCTCCTGCTTTATCTCAGGAGTGGCATATTTCTTAAGTTTTTTTTATTTAAGCTCGAGGTTCAAACATTCCCTTATCCAATAACCCACAAATCTTCTTTTTCTTCTTGTGTTTCCATCCATTTATCCATCCCCCAACAGGCCCCACTCTCTTCCTTTGTGCTTTGTGTTTTTTGAAAGGAGTGGACACCAGGAGCTGGAGGAGACATAAAGAAACAGAGAGCGAGAAAAGGGAGATGGAAGAAGAGAGTGCTGACAGGCAAGAACGCACAATGGGGGTCCAAGCCTGCATACCAACTAACAAGCAATCAAATGGAAGGGGATAGAAGAGTGCGGAGAGAAGGGGGGGGGGTAGGGATGGAAACTGGAAGGTTAACATACAAGATGCAGACAGGAAGAGGGGTGAGGCACTTTTTTTTGTGTTGCAGTGACAGGAGCTGAGGATACGGAAGAGATAATGTGAGAAGAAAGAGCTCTGGATAGAAAATAGGAAGGATGCAGATGTCGAATAGTGACTTTGTGGATGGAGGACTCGTGACAAAACGAATAAAAAAAAAAAAAGCACAACAATTTCATCGCATAGCCCGACCTGAACAAGGGTAAAAGAAAGATGATGAGCGAATGATAAAAATGGAAGTGTCAGTCATCGTTATGGCTGTGAAAAGAGAAGGCCACAGAGGTCTTCACTCAACCACAACGTAACAATACATTCACAAGGACAAGAGCAGTAACAACTGCGCCTTGTTTTATTCCATCACTCAAAGTCTTAGTGCCGTATTCATTTAATTGTTTTTATCCACCTAATCCCTGCTCAAGATCACTCAGTGTTGGATCTTTTGCCAGAGCGCTTTATCCAGAAACCAATGAAAACACCTTGGACGGATCGACGGGATCCATCGCAGAGCTCGGATCGATACGTTCAGATGAACACAAACGGACAATTTGGAATATTCAGAGGTGAAAACTGAACTCACAATTATCTATATGTCCAGTGAAAGCTCTAAACACACATATTCAAGCCAGAAGTGACATCAGAGTCTGTTTAGAATGAACAGAATCCCTTGAACATCCTTTTTTTTTACTGAGAAAATGCAGCCAGACCAAAATGTAATTAAGATGTTACACATATTTGGAATCCAAGCTTTCTCTTTTCTCCTACTTTAATTAATATTTGCAAGCCTGACTTATTATCACAGACTGAAGGACATGCCATCCTGGAATGCACTTATGCAGTAAAAAAAAAAAAAAGTGACAAAGCAGGTCTGGCCCTTGATGTTGTCAGTATTATGCCAAGTTTTCAAGTATTGGTCGATTAGCCTCAGGCTCGATTGCTGCCTCCATTTCCCCTCCAGTCTCCCTCTCGGCTACAGAATCACTCTTCTTCTAATTAAAAACAGTGTTTTTTTTTTTTTTTGCTGTTATTTTAGTTTGCCTCTGTGGTTTGACAGTGCAGTGTGTAATTGGGAGAACGACCTCTGTCGAACACGGTTATCACATCAGAAATGTCAGGTGAGGACAAAGACGCTATAGAAGACACAGGAGTAGGGAGATGGGAAGCAGAGACGCCACAAAAGAGAAGATCAGACAGAGAACAGAAACCCAGGCAGGACAGAATAAGGAAGTTTGATGATGCACTGAAGACAGAGGGAGTTTGAAAAGAGCTCAGAGTGGAGTGTGGATGGCGGAACGACCTTGAAACAAAGTGGGACAGAACTCAGACTTTGAAATAACGGCGTAGAGGAAGGACCAAAGACAAACAAAGTTGTGCGGTTTGGACGATAATGGGCCTTTGATAGAGACGGAGACAAACGGAGACACCGTTTATCTTCCATGTAAGTGAAGTGAATAACCTTGGACTATTGCTGACCTGAGATGTGTAGAGAGCTTATAAAGTGTGTGTCGCTCTGAGCTGCTGCTGCTGCTGCTATCGCCCGCTTTGCTTTATATGAGCGGCTGCCTTTTATAGGATTAGAGGCCGGCTGCTGGCTAGAGAGACGAAAGTAAGGAAAAAAGACACACTTTGAGACGGCAGAGATGATTCGTACAGACATACTACATTTCCCTCCCTTTCTTTTTCGTTTCCTTTCCTTTCCCTTTTTTGTCCTCTTCTCTTTAATTTCCCAAATCGTCCCACATTGTTTTCCCTGCTGCTAATCAGAGTGACTCGAAAAATGAAATCAGTAAATCATTAGTCACCCTTTTTGGCATAACACATTGAAATGACACATCGCTCTCTCTCTCCTCCCCCACCTCTCTCCCTCACACACACACACACACACACACACACACACACACACACACACACACACCACACACACACACACACACACACCACACACACACACACACACACACACACACACACACACACACACACACACACACACACACCCTGCTGTGGTTATCTGCTCTCCATCATTACTCGTGACAACGGTTATTCCATTTAATATCAAGCTATTAAATAAAAAATAATTACAGGGAATGAAATCAATGGATTCAATTCACAGTCTCACAATTTTTACAGCAAAATGACGCCTCCAGCCCGAGGAACAAAACGCACTCGCTGCTCGGGTGCTAATAAACTAAGAGGTTTATGAAAGCTGATTATAGATAATTAATTACGCATCAAAACAGCGCGGAAAGAACGAGAGACACTGGCAAAAAGAGCAGGCAACGAAACAGAGAGTTCAGGAAAACAATTTCTTCTTCTTCTCTCTCTCTCTTCATCCTGGCCATGTCTGGCACTGGCTCAGCACTTTCTGACCACAGTGTAAAAAGATTTACTCAGCTCAGGCTAATTATTAGGAATGGGGGGGGGGGGGGATGATTAGCTGAAGATTTATGACTAATAAATCTGTCTATGTTTCATTAACACCCTGTTTGGAAACATTTCATTTCGCTGCCACTCATTAAAGAGAGTGCAAATGAAGGAAGAGGAAGAGTAAAAGGAACGGTCGGAGAGAAGTGTGGAGTAGAAGAGGCAGCGAGCTCCTCTGTGGTAATTGATGCAACGCTTTAACAAACTGGTGCGCGAAGGTCAAGCGAGCGAGGACGACATGGGTGAGCGGGAGGAAGCAGAGATGCATGTCATCTGCCATTAAGAGAAGTGTATCTACACATATTTGCATATCCAGATCAGTGTGTAGATTAGTGTGAAACTAATTCCCTCAATGATGTAGCGACGCTGACGCAACTTCATTAGGTCATCATCATCATTACGCGTGCTTGTGTTTCCGGTAAAATGTATTTAAGTGTGCCGTCGACTTTTTTTAAACACAAGCCACTAAGACTGTTCTGAATTTCTCCTTCCTCTGCAAACATCTGCTCATTTGCATGAAGCCTGCGTTGAAACGGGTCTCGCACCTGCGGCAACGCGCCGCCATCACGGCGCCGTTTGTGAGCTACTTTCCGAGGTGTTTTTTTTCCTGCAGACAAAGCCACTCTCCTATTTGGCTCCACCCTTAAGTGTATAGCCACAGTGATTGGAAAGGTCACACCATCCAAGCGTCAAACCCACAAATCTGTCCGATGACATTACACACATCATCATCGTTAAGCGTTGAATACATGGCGCACATGGACGCCGCACACACAATGGTGGACACAAAATCCGTTGGCTGCCGAATCATTATTAGTGCTATTATCAAGCAAACAGATAGACAACACCCGCCCACCAAAATCCCCACCATTTAGTACCATTTGGCAATTATTATGTGTGTATTTGTTCCTGATTTTGTCACATATTTCCAGTATTTTTGTGATTTGAAACTAAACGCATTAGATATTTTTATTTTCTTACGCTGCTTTTTGTTTTTATTTCATTTTAGCACACAGTGAGGAAAATGACAAGTTACTGCAGGCGGAATATACAGTAAGTCTGTTGCACCAGCTTCAAGTATCGTGTGGATAATTTATGTAGAACCACAAACCGGTATAGTAGGTGGCAGCCACACAGAACTACAACGTTGACGCTTGTTGCCACCCAACAATAAATTACATTTACATGGCAACAAGAGCTAAACAGTGGCTCGAGTTGCTTAAAGAAACGGTGAGAGGAGCAGTCGTGAATCAAACATAAACGTGTCACTTACAGGCAACGTAGTAGCAGCAGCAGCGAGTTAAAGAGTTACACGGTGTAAATCAACAGCAGCGAAGCAGCAAAAGAAGCATTGCACATAAAGTTTTTTTTTTTTTCTCCTCTTTTCAGCCATTACATTTTTTAAGAATAACCCCGGGCTGCACAGCAGATGCTGTGGAGGTAAACGAGCTTATACGTGCAGACAGGCACAGCAGTCATAACTTTGACTCAACAACACATAAGAAGACGAAAAAAAATACATGTTGTAAATGTGACCTATAAACACACACCCAGGATGTAGAATGTTCATATAAGGCGCTGTGTATTATTCCCACGGCAAATTACCATGGGTGCACCTGCAGCACAGATCCGTGCTGCAGGTGCACTAAGGGTTAAGAGGGTGGAGCGGTTACCACTGAGAGTAACAAGAGAGTTTTTCTGCTATAATCAGCAACAAAATAGGATCTGACTTTCCTTTGTGCATTTCCTTGTTTGCTGTTGCCTTTTTTATAATTGTTCAAAATTCTGCTCAGAATTATTTTTCTCTTGTAAAATAAGTCTCAGATAAAGACTGAATCACCCTGCAAGCTTATAGTCAATGAGAATTGTTTTGTTGGACATTTTTGGATTGTAGGTCTTGACTCTCACATATTAAAGGTTCCATATTAAGCAAAATCAGCTTTTTAATCTTTTAAATCCTTATGTTTGGGACTTTGGAGGTCCTATCAGTCGGCAAAGTGTGAAAAAAGAGGACTCTCATGTTTTTGTGGTCCTCCTCAGTCTAAGTACAGGAGATAAAACACGCAATGTTGACTTCCGCACTCATTGGGACGTCACAATGCACTAAATTCCTGGATTTGTTGTCTCGCGGAGCTCCGATTTGTCCGTAAAACAAGTGAGAGTGCTGGCGAGGGCAACGATATCCGAAAACCGGAAGTCTGCGAAAAGTTCTATTCTTGGCTCCACAGTGCAGCACAGAGTTCTACACAAACTTCCAGCCTCAGAGGATTTATCTGTCCAGTGGATACATGTTATATATGACGGCAATATGTCTAGAGCCTGCAATTGATCACTTTTCCAAATGCTAACTGCTGTTAGCTCCCAGTAGCCTCTTTGCCTATTGTCATTTCCTGTCCCTTAAGTTTCGTTTTACTTTTTTTTAAGGTGGACCTAAAGATACTAAACTGAGCGTTCTGAACAGGGCTTTTTTGGCAGGGTGATTGAACTGCTGTGGTGCTTCATCCTTATGGTATTTTGACCAAAGCATGTCACAGACATGTTCATTAGGACACCAGGGAACTAGGTTAACTTGGAGAAATAGGGTGTAAAATGTCCCCTTTAAAGCGAGTACAGTCTGGAGAATCAGAGTTGGATGGGGTGAGGACATGTCGAGACCTGGTCGAAACAATGATTTTTCTGCATGGAGTTTGCATGTTCTACCCATGTGTGTTTGGGTTTTCTCCAGGTTTTCTGGTTTCCTCCCACAGTCCAAAAACATGCAATTATGGGGATAAGCTAAATTGGACACTCTAAATTGAAAGTTTGTCTCCATGTGTCCCTGTGATGGACTGTCGATGGATGGGTGTTCTCACTTGACTTTTCTAGACAGTTTTGGTTAGTTTCAAGATAAAGAAGTCATTAATTATCCCACTCGCTCACTGTGAATACTCTATAATGATCTCTTCTATTCACACAGTGACTCACTTGCAGTCATTTTACACTACTGAACAAGCAAGACAGAGTCTCTTTAATGTAATTTTGTTGCAGCTACATCTTTTGCGAAGTAATGTCTAAACAAAAAAACTTCAGGGGTGCGGCGTGTAAGTGAAGGCAGCGCTTCAGATGCGCAGAAGAAGAAATAGTTAAAGTGGAACAAGGCCATGCTTGCTGCTCAGCAAAACTCCCACATTAAGAACAATCTGGCATTCAAACAGAGCCTGCAGCTTCAGAGGAGACGGTTGTTGTGAGGATGAAGAATCATTAGACTGTACGCACATGCATACACACAGATGCTTGGTGCCAGAAGCTGTAACGCGTACAACAAGGAGTGCGTAAAAAGTGCGGACCAAAGGGGAGAGCACTGTTTGAGCGAAAGCCCATCTGCTGAGCCCATGTCTCTCCCAGTCACTTGCTGGCTTCCCATCGCTCACACCTGCCAGCCTGCCAAAATGTCCTCAGGAGGACAAAAGCACCAACTTCACACACAAACACACTCCTGCACACACACACACACACACTTGCAGAACAATAATGGCACGCACGCAAGCAATAACTGATGTGATTTGTCAGCGGCGTGCCGCGTCTGAGGAGCTTTCAGCTTTTTTTTTCATGTTTTCCCTCCTGCTGTAACAATAGCATAACAGCACTTTATTAAACGAGAACAGGACAGAACAGAATGGCCTGCAAATCAGCCCGTTTATGAGGCATAGCTGCTCAGTAGCCTGCCAGTAAAGGCTGTGGGAAGTGCAGTGCTGGCAGTCTATGTGTGCACGTGTCTATGTGAGAGAAAGACAGGGAGGCTGTGAGGGTGCGCTGCACATTGTTATATTATAGTTCAGTGATAAAAAACCTTCTATCAAGCTGTTGAAAATATGGTCCGGATTGTAGATTCAGCAGGTGAACTATAAAAACTCCCCGCACTTCCATGCAGTCCAGTGAGCTTTGGGAAAATGATTTAAACAGCTGGCATTTCAGGGGAAAAGGTCTTAACAAATGTCTAGTGGGAAATCATTTCAACCCTGACTGCCTCACGGTGTCAATTTCAATTCTAGTTTAATCATTGTCCACACTGAACTAGTCTCAGCAAATACATCGCACTCTCGATACATTAGAGGGTTTTTCCCTTTTTTTTTTTTCATTCGTTTTATCCAAATGTAAATTTGAAGATGGGAATAGGAAATGAAAGCTGCAGAGCCGAGAGGTGGGCAAAATGAAGAGAACGGCACAGAGCACTGAGGAGAGTGAAAGGAAAGCAGGGGGAGACATTGACCGACTGACAGATAAGATGGAACAGATGAAAAGGACGAGGCACGGCCAACACAAGAAGAGACCGACCAATCATTATATTCTGACCCGAAGCATGAAACTCCCTATTGCACCAAACAACCCAATCACCCACCTATCATCTCCCAGACCCTTGTGTCACCTCCTCCTCCTCCTCCAACTCTTTCAAACACACTTGTAATCTATTCCTTTTCATCTTTGTGCTCCTTGTCCCTCTCCTTTTTTTTTACCCCCACTGGCTCTCCTCCCTCCTTCAATCTTCTGCTCTCTCCATCACTCTCTCAAGCTGTCCTCTTCTTTCTCGCCATCTTTGACAACATCTCTCAAAATGTAGTTCTCCAGTTGCGCAAACATACTTCAAATGTACTTCCTCACCTTTCCTTTGCTGCGGTCTGTCATTGCCTGTGCCTTTCTAATATGTTCTCATTTTATCCTCCACTTGTGTCTCTCCTGTACTTCACTTATGTCCCTCTCTTTCTCCCCCAGTGCTCTCTTCTGATGCAGCTTTCATCCTCTCCTAATTTCTCAGCACACACACACGCACACGCTTGCACAGCTATTCTTCTTAGGACACGACACTGACTTCCATTCATTTGGACAGCCTTTAACTTTCCTTTAGCATAAACACAACCTTAACCTCAACGCAATTCAGATTGCCCTCCGTAAGGACGAATTCTCCTGACAAGGTCAGTGTTTATGCCTCAAAAGGTGGTCCTCGAGAGGTAACGCAAATACAAGTCAACATACACACGCAGTGAAAATGGAAAGCAGTGATCAACGCCTCTTCCTAGCGAGTGTTCCCACCTCTGAATGGAAGACAGAAAAAGGGAAAAGGGGGGGGGGGGGGAGACCTGGAATTGACAGCAGCAAATCGACCCCTCTGTAATACCTAGTTAACGCCTCCTCAGCCTGTGAAACATGATAAGTGTGAGTGTGAGTCATCATGTGAGTTCATAACATACTGTGTTTACAGGTTTTGTTTTTTGTTCAACCTCACAATTTCCCTCTGATTAAAAAACATTGATGTGCTCCAGTGTGTGTGTGCCTATATATATATATATATATATATATATGTATTTATATGTATATATATATATATATATATGTGTGTGTGTGCATGCCCTGCACAGGACAGGCTCCATTAATTACATCCCTCTTAGTCAATAGTGAATAGAGCACTCAGCCTGATAAGCAATCACCTGAATCAATACTAATGTTTTTAGTGTGTGTGCATTAGTGTGTACGTGTGTGTGTGTGTGTGTGTAGTTACTAACATGTTGCTAATCTAGTCAGAGCTCATACAGGATCAACATTTAGTTACAGGCACGGTAAATCACAGAAACCTGTCATCCCCTCTTCTCCTCGTGCACTTCTTTCCACTCTCCTCACTCGGATCCTTTCACCATCTCAACTCTTACAATCAGCATTCTTGTGTTTGTGATCGTGCCCCTCTCATCTTCCTCACCGAGCATAAACCGAGCATTACCAGTGGCCTAACCGTCAAAGACAATGTTCATGGAGTCTATGTCAAATAAACATGTCAAAGTTGGAGGCCCCTGCTTTAGAACACCCACATGTAATCCCTCAGCGGGTGTTGCGATGTCTGTGTTAACCATTGTGTGTGAATGAACACACATGTACTTTAGCAGTCAACCTTCTACATGCGATGCGTGTAAACAATAAAGACGCAAGACGTGACGTGGCGCACTTGTTTTGTTGGTGACCCACTGATAGCAGACACATGGTTCTCTATGAATACGGCATTGTTTCAAGAACTGTCGTACTCCAAATACGACTCCATAAACAATGTAGTACATATGCCAGGCCTGTACGTGGCACTGTGGCCAAACTGTACTCCAAAGTATGCAATCACACAGACACAGAATGAACAAGTTATCATAAAGCGATTCGTCCAAACAATCATGAGGATCATGACGACAACCAAGATAGTGACAGTGAAAGCCAGCACAAGAGAGAGGCGGGATTATGACATAATCCCAAAGTAGAGTATTGGTGGCGAGGGACCCTCGCTTCATCTGCTTTTCTGCAACTGTCAGCCTCTTTTGCATTATATTGGCGAGATTAATTCTTAACATAGACTGGGAATACATATTTTATTTTTAAAAATACCAAATAATTCTCTTGAAATGGTGGGGATTGGAATTTTGATCAGGTGATGTGTACCTTATTCGATGAGATACATATATAAGACGGTAGTCTCAAATTACCAGTCATTTTCCAGGCTGTTTTCTCTCTCTGACCTTATTGTGTATGTTATAGAGAGCATCAGTGTTAGGTTTTGACCCTACCTGCCGCTGACAATGAAGCAAGTCACTAGGAAGATGAGGAGAGCGATTCCCCCAGCGATGGACACGGCCAAGATGGTGAACTGGTTAGGGTCTCCAATAGCCAGCACATCTGTACAGATAGAGAAAGACAGAGAGAATACAGTGGTTTACTAAAACAAGGAGGAAGAAATGAAGCTGGGGATGTTTTCTGTTTTCTCTGCAGTAGTAAAGTGAGAGATGAGAAGACTCAGAGGCAGAGAATTAAAAAAGACAAACAAGCGAGAGCCGACATGTGTGGCAGTGGAAAGACAATGAAATGAAATATGATAGCAGTAGGAAAGAGGATAAAAGACAGGGGTTGAAGGAGTGGGAAAGGGAGAGAGAGAGAGAGTGAGAGGCAAATGGCTAAAAGGGAGCAAGGGAGGTGGGTGGAATAGTAAGTAAGGTGCTTGATGAAAAGCGCTCTCCCTCTGCATTACCTATGAGGGTATGAGAGTGGACGTGAAAACCATTCCCATTCGGTCGCGCTGTCCAAATGGATATGTTAACACGGCACGTAACAAGGCTGCCGTCGAGAACTTTCTGCAAAGATGCATCGATTTTTATGCCACACCTATCAAGCCATTACTCAAAACAAATGCCCCATTTGTCTGGCTTAGCTAAGCATGAGTGGGTACGTGTGTCTCTGTGTGAGAGCGTACTGTATATTTGATTGTGTGTGGAAGTGTCGGGGGGCAAATGAATGGCTGCAGGCAAGCAGGCACAGATAAGCATTGATCTCCTATTACATTTGCAGGTGCACTCATACACAGACTTTTTATTTTTTAAGCAATCAATAGAACTGATTTGATTGGATAACCTTGAGATGTTTGCTGCGAGGTTAGCTTCATGTGGCTGATTCTGTATTTTACATCACTGAACTTGACATTGAATCTCTTGTATAAAGCCTCATTAAAAGCTCTTCACACCACTGATACTCAACCTGGCTCCTCAGTTCCTGAGACTAAATTGAAGGCACTGTTCCGAACAGTTACACGGTCATATTCCAGATGTGTTTTTGACAGCATATGAATTAAAAAAAAACCCAGCCGAACTTTTATTGATTACTGAATGATTAGTAGGTTAATGTGTGCTTGTTGTATGCTACACAGACAAATCCATAGTCCCCTGCTATACATTAACTGATTTATCTGCCTCTGTGTGTGAATCGATGGTAACTTTGAAGCGCACATTATGGAGCTTGTAAAGCAGACAATCCTAGAGGACATAATGAAGAGCTAATGAAAGAGGATAGTGGCAAACAAAGGAGAGAAGGATGAGTGACGGAGAACATGACAACATCATGACAGAGATAACAATATAGCGAGCTCGGAGCAGAACCCAGCTCTCTTTATAGTTTTTGGAGTACATGTTTAAATGGCATTTTCTACCCTACTTTAAAGAAATGCTGTTATTATGATTTAGTAATGGTGCAAAGTCAAATATTTCCCTCTTGATTTAAACAGCAGGAGATGATACACTGTAATTCTATGTGCTACAACACTCCTCACTTAGGCTACGGTTACACTAGCTGGATATTTTTATAAACGGATATTTTGTGCACACATCGTCGTTTTCAAAAAAAGTTTCCATTTATATTAACCCGCATAAATAAGCTGTCGAGAGCCATCATAACTACGCCAAGCCTGTGGGCGGCAGTGTAGGAAGAAGGAGAAAGCCATACAAGCCAATCAGAATCCTCATCGACAACAACAACGACTGACCTCTCGCCCTCCATGAATGGACGTAACTATTCAAGTGACAGCAGCGATGATCACGACATCCTAAAATTGTCACGCCACTCCTCCGGGACAATAACCTCATTCTCAAAGTTCTCCCACCTGACAGCAGTCCGCCCAGGTCTGACACAAAACCGGCGATGCTGACGGTGACACGGTCTGGCTCAGCTCCGAGCCCTAACACGTCTCTGCTCCTCAACGTAATGTAGGAGCTGTATTTGCAAATGCAAACATGTAAAAATGATCATAACCAAATGTAAAAAGGTTGCATTTTTGGAGCATAGATTGCCTAAAACTCTGTTTTTCTCAGTTTTTCTTACATGCAAACGCAGGGGAAAGTCTCTGTTTTTAAAAATACCCGTGCTAGTGTAAACGTAGCCTTATTGTCCCATGAACCCTGTGGCCTGAACAATGCACACTGCAGCCCCCAAGGGCAAAGAAGACGACTGTTAATTAATCAATTACTAAACATTTTCTGTTAATCCCTTTACCTTCGTGGCTGGTCTCCAATTCGATCTCTCCGCCGTAGCTCCCGTAGCCGCCGTCGGTTCGCGCTCTGACCCTGAACACGTAGGTGGTCCCTGGCTTCAGCCCAATCACTGTCATCATGTTGGAGCGAGTCTTCAGTACTGTGTAGTTCTGCTCCCGCTGGTTCTGAAGTGCAGAAAAGAGATATAGCACGAGAGAGAGAGAGGAGGACATAATTAAATGCAAAGTTTAGTCCATAATTTATAAAAGTGTCACGGGAAAAATAGTGATTGTGGATTTAAAAAAAAAAAAAAAAGAGCAAAGAAAGTAGAACCACTCTTAAGGGTTATATACGGTTAAATAGACTGTGGTATCAGCAGAGACGTAATAGAAATCTGGAAGTGTTGAATTGAAATGTCTCCAGGGGCCAAATACACCTCACTAAGTTTTCATTTGTTCATCACTGGACCATTTAGTCACATTTATACATGAGCATCTGTCAAGTCCCAGATCTTATCCTCCTTACACTTGAGGGCAATAGCAGGTACTCACATCTGCTACACTTCATTCCTCAGATATCTCGTAGGTGTGTGTGTGTGTGTGCTCTCATACTTACAGGTGTGTGTGTGTGTGTGTTTGTTGGGAGGATAAATAAAGAACGCGTGTCTGTCAGTAAGCCGATTCCCTGCTGTGAGGTGGATTCTCTACCTAATGGAAGAGACTATACAACGCGGATTAACACTATTTTACTGCTTATGCCTCCCAACACACACACACACACACACACACACACACACACACACACACACACACACGCTTAATTTCATCACCTTGGTCGTGTTTTACAAGGTTTGTTCGACAGATGTGTGGTTAATTGGCTTGGTGTGAGCAGCAGGGCAGAGAGTGATAGAGAGATTGAGAGAGAGAGAGAGAGACCTTGAAGCTAAACCCTTATTCTAAGTCTACATTGTATGTAGGTGAAAGGGAACATAGGAAGAAATAAACTAACCTTTAAAGGGGACATATTATCCAAAATCAACTTTTTAATCATTTAAATCCTTATATTTGGGACTCTGGAGGTCCTATCAGTCGACATAGTGTGAAAAAAGATGGCTCACTCATGTTTTGTGGTCCTCCTCAGTCTAAGTACAGGAGATAAAACACACTGATGTTGACTTCCACGCTCTCTGGGACGCAACAATGTGCTAAATTCCTGGAATTGTTGTCTCGCGGAGCTCCGCTTTGTCCGTAAAACACGCGAGAGTGTTGGCGAGGGCAACGGTATCCGAAAACCAGAAGCCGCAAAAAAGTTCTATTCTTGGCTCCACAGTGCGGCACAGAGTTCTACACAAACTTCCAACCTCAAAGGATTTATCTGTCCAGTGGATACATGTTACATATGACGGCAATGTGCCTGCTAGAGCCTGCAAATGATCACTTTTCCAAATGCTAACTACTGTTAGCTCCCAGTAGCCTCTGTGGCTGATGTCATTTCCTGTTCCTTAAGTTTCATTTTACTTTTTTTTAAGGTGGACCTAAAGAGATACTACTAAACAGAGCGTTCTGAACAGTTTTGGCAGGGTGATTGAACTGCTGTGGTGCTTCATCCTTAAGGTATTTTGACCAAAGCATGTCACAGACATGTTCATTAGGACACCAGAAAACTAGGTTAACTTGGAGAATTACGGTATAATATGACCCCTTTAAATAAATCTAAATTTAATATTTAGGTCATGATGTGTAAAACACTGGATCCTACATCCCCCATAATCCTACAGCCATGTCCTTTACACTCCACACCGCCACGTTTTTTTTTTTTTTTGATGTATGTTAACTGACCATCATGTGTGAAATTGGTGTGGTGCCTCTTTTAATGCGTGTGTCACCTTCTCATAGTAGATGACCTCATACTCCACTATCGCACCGTTGGGCCTCTCCGGCCCCTGCCAGGCCAAAGTCACGCTGTCCTTGCTCCGCCTCTCCTTCAGCACCACACTCACTGCGGAGAGACAAAGGACGGAGAGGTTAAAAAAACACGAGCAGCAGAGGAGGGAGCACAGTTCGACGAGACGCGAAAGGCAGCAGTGCCGTGAGGGGCGAGGCGAGAGATGGATATCTCCTGTGCTCTGATGAGATGAACGGCTCATATTTCAAATATGTAACCGTGCTAATGAGAGAGCTTACAAGGTGTTTTATACATGTGTGATTACGGCGTGCCGACATGTTCGCTTGACGTGTGTGTGGCGTGTGATCTTATTAACGTGCAAAGCCAAAGACGTGAGACTTCCTACCCCAGCCTTTCCACACTGGGGCACATGCTTGTGTGGGATGGAAGTGTTTGCATGTGCCGGAGTGCATATAAATATATGCATGTGTGTGTAGTGTGCCTTAGTCAAGAGTAGCACACTCGTGACATGTGGGGATCTTAATGAGATAACAACCCTCCCACACCCATTTCACCTTCCCTCTTCTTGATATCACACACACATGTGCACACACACACACATAGAGAGAGGCCTATTAGTTGTCACCACCCTCTCAGATACTCTTCTCTTGCACCAATTTCCCACAGTGCCACACTGTGAATGATGCACGTACGATTATATATGTGCAGCCGGAGGTGCA
This sequence comes from Microchirus variegatus, assembly GCF_963457635.1. Lineage (NCBI taxonomy): Eukaryota > Metazoa > Chordata > Actinopteri > Pleuronectiformes > Soleidae > Microchirus > Microchirus variegatus. The sequence goes on from NC_139806.1 coordinate 13,835,397, forward strand.
GAGGTGTCATTTTGTGGCATCAAAGTGATGCAGCAGAGCGGTAATTTTACAGTTCCCATGTACAGACCTGATGCAATCTGCGAGAACACTGCAATCAGACGCCAATTTTGAAAAATACCAGCTTCCCCATATGCTACAAAATCTTCAGTTCGGGCTGATGAGTACGTTCTCTCCTTCAGAGGATTTTCTTTTCTCATCAGCGTGATGTAACGCTATTTGCTCTTTCTTCTGAAAATGGACTTTGTGGAGCAGTGCGGTCAGACCTGACTGAGGGAGCGTTTCTGTGTATACAGCGACGGTGCAGTGCCGTCACACAGTGCTGATAATGTGTGACTTTTTTTTTTTTTTTCTTTAAAGAGAAACACTAATGAGTGTGTGTTCTCACCTGTTTGTGACGTGGTGACATTGATAACCACTGTTCCTCGAGGTGTAGGACTGAGGTCTGACACTCCATTCTGGCTCTCAATAGTGAAGCTGTAGTTGGAGTCCGGCTGCAGGTCAGTGACCAACACGGTGGTTGAGGAGAGACCAAACTGTCGCGGGACAAAATGGACACTGCTACCACACGGCGTGCACTTCTTGCCGTCGTCGGAACACTTCCTGCAGTGGAGACTGTAGGTGATGTCTCCTCGGCCTCCCGTCTCCCTGGGCGGGGACCACTCCAGGGTCACACAGGTCTCATTCGCTGTGGAGATGGGGTGTTCTGGTGCAGATGGGGGACCTGAAGAAAGAAACACAGTACATATTTATTTTTCTCTCCAATTTGAATTAACAAATTAAAATGAACAAATGTAAAAAACTGAAATGTTAGGCTACTCGCATATAACATGTCACAATATTGCTATATAAACGCCATGGATTTGTAAGTATTTCTTAAAATCTACATGTTTGACAATTTAACCCTTTAAAGCCCAAACCATTAAATAATTGACAGAAAATTCAAATTCTTTGAAACTGGAGCGTTTATTGGTCCTTCTGAACAAAAAAAAAATAAAAAAAAATTCAAATATCAATTTCCATATAGGAGTTTTAATTTGTATCATATTTGATACAGCGGGTCACAATGCTCAAAGATTCTTTTTTTTTTCCAGGCTGGAAGTCCCATAATTTTATACATCGGATTTGTCAAGGAAAACATTGTCACACTGCTCATGTGGGGGGCTCAAAAACGAATGTATCACATAATATGATACGTTTGGCGTAATAAGATTAAATCTTACTAACAAAACTGAAAATTAAAAACATGTATTTATGTATTTATTTATTTATATCTAAGGACCTTTCACGGTCCACCTGCAGAACCGTCACGGTCCAGTAGGGGACTGCGGCCCACACTTTGCGAATCACTGCATATACACGCCCACATCTGAAGAGATGCAATTGCACATTTGGCTTTATATCAATGGTATAAACTGTTGTTTCATCCTATACCACATTTGAAAAACATACTCCACAGCACTAAACTCTCCCATAATGTTGCCATACAGTCCAGAAACTATGATGTGCATTCTCTCAGCAAGTCTCCGTGTTCATCACCACATTATTTGCACTTTACATTAAAAAGAAGAATTTACTTTGATTAAATCAAAAATAAATTAACTGACTCCAGCCAGAGGGCGGAGACACTTAGCAGTGGATTAATGGAACAGACAGTGATTAGAGGAGCCGGGCCGACTGTAAATGAGACACAACGATGATGCATTTAAACTTCTTAAGTTTAACTTCATCCTTCAAGAGCGTTCGCGTGCTGTTAAACTGCAGACTCCAGGGCTGCAGGGAGGTTTTTCACCACGTGAAGGTAACTGATATGCAGTGGGGCTGCACTGCAGACAATAAATAGCCAGCGGACACTGATCTATGGAAAGTTTCCGGAGTAAATTTCTCATGAGTCAGGTACATTTAATGATTTAGAGCAGTTAATATTGCTCGGAACTTCAGCGGAAATGATTGGTGTAGCGCCGAGTCCAGAATGTGTGCAAGTAATCATTTTCTTTTAAGAAACCAAGAGTTAGACACGCAGAATCAAGCCCTGTTCTACTTTACACATACATCAAAATTAAGTTTGTTTATGTTCCTACGAAGATTTAAAAATTAATAAATAAAATTGTAGCAAGACTAAAGGAGGGTCTATCCATCTATCCTCTACCGCTTTATCCTCCACATGCCAATCTCAGCTGACATAGGGCGATACAGGCTGGTTCTAGAGCTGCAACTGCAAAGATTATGTTTGTAATCAATTAATCATTCGGTCCAGAAAATGTTAAACCAAAATGATTCAGTTTTTAATGATTTCTTTGTTATGTGGAGCAACGAAACGAAGAAAATATTAAAATTTAAGAAGCTAAAACAATCAGAATTTGTGTTTTAATAATTAAAAAAAGCATCAAACCGATTAATCGATTATCAAAATAGTTGATCTAGCTCTAGCTCTAGCTGGTACACCCTGGGCATGTAGCCAGTCCATCACTAAACAACCATTCAGATCACCTTTAAAATGAATGTATTCACCTGCACGTGTGTACACTCTGAATTGACTGTAGGTGTGAGTGTGAGAGTGGATGGTTGTTTGTCTCTGTGTGGCCCTGTGATGGACTGGCGATCTGTCCAGTGTGTACCCCGCCTATCGCCCTATGTCAGCTAAGATTGGCACAGCACCCTCCACGACCCTCATGTGGAGAATAAAGCATTAGAAGATGGATGGATGGACCAGAAACCTCCCACACCTCATCGATGCGAGGGTTAACGATGCCATTTCTTCCGTGTGTGGTAAGGTAACCACTGATTATGGTCACTCCCAGCGCAGTATGGTGCACACTTCACCTCAACCATATGGAAATTTTGGGCTGTGGTTTGGCCCGTTCAACCTCGAACGGCTCATCAGGCCCTGGCTAAAGCAAAACGTCCCCAGGGGGCCCCTGTCGTATAGAGCCTGAGACTTTCCTGATTAGCTTTCCCAGCGGCAAATGTCTCTGAAGTGCAAGAGTGATGGGGGACGGCTGAGCGTGGGCATCAGGGATCGAGGCCATGCTGGGGATAATTGAGGCTGTCGGTCATAAATCCGCTGAAAGGATGTGCTGACTGAGCCTGCTAATTCTGTCTTTTATTTTTCTCTAACCCCCCCCCCCCCCCCCCCCCTCCCGTTGCCCTCGGCCACACCTAACCGTCCATCATCATCATTTCTGCTGATCAGCCTTTTATAACATTTAAATTATATGTCTCTAATAGTCCACTATTTTCCCCCTCACTGTTCTATTATTCGCCTCGGTCTTAAGTGTCTGTCTCCATGTCTTCCATCTCTCTCATTTTCTCCCCTCAAATCCTGTTTAGTGCTCTTAACAAGCCAAAAGAGCATGCAGCGTGTGCACGTGTGCCCATACATATTTGAACAAAACCGTTTCTCATTTCCAGCTGATAAGACCTGTCACATCTCACCTGCTGCCCTGATTAATACGTGTAATCTACCATAACCGCATAACGGGTTAGCGTACACGCGTGTGAGCTCGCACAGGTTTTTCTCCTGCACTTCATCCGCGGTACAGAACTGAAACCGGAGCATCCCTGATCCAAGACATTGCCGTAACATGGAGGGGTGGGTGGGGTTTATGACTTTTACGCAGCCAGCCTCCAGGGGGCAATTGCTGAATAGATGTTTTGGCTTCCTGTTTTGGAAGCTGTCATGTTATTCATCTTTATGTACACTCAATGGTGTTGTGTGTGAGACGCAGATAAAGACCTAGAATCACCCGTATCAATGCGCTCATCTGACACATCTGTGGGCTGTCTCCCAGTGAATGAAAGACAGGGATTCGCGTGTCGACTAGTATGTACTGTGCGTATCTCTATTGTCTCGTAATTCAATAGCAGATGAAGAAGAGGATGGATGAGCCATAAAATAATACATGGAAAACATCCATCCATCCATGCAATGCACATTCCTACAGAAATTTGCAGTAGACCAGGGGTCGCCAACTTTTTTGAGACCGAGAGCTACCTGAAGGGTAAAGAATAATATGGAGGGCTACCACATAAACATTTTATGCACCATTTTTTTTTTTTTACCATTTAAATGATTAATATTATGCATCCAATTGCCTACACGTTAATTCCAGAGCTTACTCCTAACGATTATCAGTTTTTATAAAAGCGCGGGCACCATATTGGCTGCCTGCGGGCACCACGTCGGTGACCCCTGCTGTAGACCGATCAAATAAAAAGAAATGCAATTGTGGTAATTGTACACTGTTTTACATTATGAAGTGTAAACAGCCTAATCCCCAGTTTTTCATGTTTTTTTGTACTGTTTGGAGAAAGTATCCGGAGAGAACCCACGCACTAACGCAGAGATATGACTGTGAAGCTCGATTTGTCACTCACGTGTGCAGGCCATAGAGCGCGGGTCGGTCTCAGCGCGGTAGAAACTTTTGTCACAGACGCATTCGACCGCTTGTTCCTGCGGGGACGAGCTGTGAGGAGGACATTTGGTGCAGTAGGCGTCCGTGGCTGAAGCTTTGTAGGCGCCGGGTCTGCATGCTGAGTAAGGAGAAAAGACAACACAAACAAAAGGTTAGACAGTGTGATATACTGTAGCGGCCACACATTAATTCATAAACACAAGCAGAATGATTATATTCTGCTTGTATAACAATATAACAATAGAGTTTTTACCAGTTTTACAAGTATACACCTTGAAGGAAAGGTAATGAATTTGTGTCAGAAATCCCCAACGCTTATAGGAATAATTCCTGTTCATTTCAGGTCACTACTTCTACTTTCTGGCTGTAATTTATGTGGGTTACCATGACATTATACTCGCCAAAGCAAATGCTCAGTAACAGGAACATGGCAATGTTGCTATAAAATGAGTCAGGAGGAAATTCGATAATCAGGGAATTAAACAAAAAGCTCAGGGTTTTTCCAGACATCCTCAGGAAAAAAAAAAAAAAGAGAGAGAATGGTGAACCAATTACTCAAACTGACTGCCTTAAGCATTCATCACAGTTGACAAAGTTCCTTGTTTAACCTTTACTCAAGCTTAACCTCTGTTGTGCATGCACAATCTTTTTAAAAGGTCATTGGAGACATTTCAGGTCTGTTAACTATTTGTTACCCTTTCGATCATCTGACTAATGTGGGTTTTCCCACCAAATAACTGGCATCTTTCTGCTTCCATGTTACTGTAATAGATAGAAAGGTGTAGAAAAAAATAAAACAGACCAATGTTTCCGTGGTACGAAAGTCAACAAAGACTTGGAAAGGTACAAAAGTACGCAAGACGATGAGGAGTTGTCCTACAACCTCAAACACTGATAGGACATAATATGTGTCATGCAGCACCCATGGCGAAGAACGAGAAAACAAAGGCTGATTTAATATATTGTGACATCCTCTCACATCGGGCTGAAGGCCTGTGTAACCACAGGGTCTGTACAGTACAATGACAAAGTGCAACGACAGATCAACTGTCGCTTTTGTTATATAAGCATTAGATCTTCAGGGCAACCGGGGGACCAAAAATACACAATTGCTGTCACACCGATAGTCACAGTGGCATAATATGACTATTGCTGGGGCTGCTACAGTGGCTGTGTATTAGTCATTATGTGGAGTCATAAAACTGGCAAGGGGGGGGGGAAGCTGTGCTACTGCTCAAAAAAACAGCAGCATGCTGAAATCGAGTGGGGACTTGAATGATTTCCCTTTTGAATCCGAGGCAGTAAAATGGAATTCCTGACTTTCCCTTTGGTAATCTGAATATAGATTACCCATGTATTTATTTATACATGCATAGGCTGCCCTGGTATTCCCATCCTTGCTCGCCTTTGCTGCCACAGTGGTAAATAGTTTTGCAGTGAGCAGAACCCCATGCAAGGAAAATGTGTGTGTGTGTGTGTGTGTGTGTGTGTGTGTGTGTGTGTGTGTGTGTGTGTGTGTGTGTGTGTGTGTGTGTGTGTGTGTGTGTGTGTGTGTGTGTGTGTGTGTGTGTGTGTGTGTGAATCGATTGGATCAATTGATGTGATACAATCTGCCAGGTGATGATTGCGTGTTTGTATGCTGTGCGCTTGTGAGTGAGAAGGTGTTAAGTATGCGGCTAGCGTGTGCGTGCGTGTGTGTGTGTGTGTGTGCATGAACGTGGGTGTTCGCTTGCTGATTGCTTGTGCTGGTGGTGAAGGTCATGGATTTAATCAAGCGACATGTCACTCTTCCTAGAAAGGCTGTAAATTATCACACACACACACACACACACACACACTCATGTGTGTGTCGTGCTTAACGTGCGGATAGAGGAATGGAAAAGTGGACTAAAAGTTGTGTGATTTCTCACTCTGGAGGTAAGTTCTTCCACCTGCATGCTGTGCTCACCCAGTTGCATACAGACAGTATTTTTAGGCAAATCATTCATCATAAGGGAGCAAAGTCCACTAGCACAATCCCCAAAAGACCTGAGAGAACACTGGAATAGGGGAGGGAAGGAGGGGAGTAAGGAAAAGGAAGGAAAGAAAGAGAGAAAAGAGGTTCTGCTCTCTTTCCTCCTTGCTGTCAGCTACCAAGGTAATGGGTGCCTATGTGCTGTTCTTGTGTGTTTGTGTGCATTCATCTTGGCCGGCTTGTACGAGCAGGGTGGAAAAGCAACTTTTCTCCTGAGACGTTTCATCCGGAGAGTCCTGGCCCCCGGGTGCCCGGGGCCTGCCACAGCGGCACAAAGGACCCGGTGCAAAGAGGACAGGCAGGAGACCGCGTGCCAGGACCTGGCAACCCAACAACTGCCTGATCAAAACTGTGTGTGAGAATGGGGGCTCGGTTGCTTTGAGTGGAGCTTCCTTACTCTACTCTGCTTTTCCACCTTGTTCTCATTCGAGCCCTCCCCCCCTTTCCTTAAGCTACTCCCAGTGTCTGCCCCATGGGAAATGTGTTACTTGACTTGGTTCCCTTATGATTAATGATTTACCATATAGGTACAAAAAAAAGGCTGAGGAAGTAAGACAGTGCACACACATAAACATGGATTCACTCACACAGTAAACAAAAAAAGTAAGTAGAAGTTTAGTCACAAAAGGCTGCGGGGTGTTTGTGGATCTGTGAGCTAACTCCTCATTTGCATCATCTCCAAAGCACCCGGTTGACGGCGGTGTGTATTAGTTGTGTGAATGTGTGAATTTTGTGAACACTGTTTCTCCTAAAGACAAAGAGTGGCCCCAGATCCAGTGTCTAATTAAATATTTATCTGGTCACCAGAGAGACTCAGTGTATTTATGCCAATCGATAGCTCTTAGATATGATATAGTACTGCTACTCAAGACACACCCTAAGTCACCACGCACTGATTGAGAAGGGAACAACCCAACCGTCTCCTCTAGGGGGAGAAAACGCTGTGCTCTTGGAGATACAGCTGTTTCTGTTTATTTTATTATTATTATTCTACGTCAGACAGTAAACGAAGTAAGCCTATCATTATTTCCTAAATTACAAAGATGAGTGCTCTTTTTGATATGAACAAAATGACTAAGTATTGTGTAATTGGTCAATTACTGATGAATGCGAAGAGAATTCGCACCCAGCTTTTAGTCTCAGCTCTTCATAGCTTATTATTATATTTATTTTAATGTGACATTTATTTTCACATTTCACTTCTACTTTTACTCGTTTTATTTGACCAGCCATTTCGAAGCCCAGTCTTTCTGGCACGTCTCACTCTGGATGTTCACATTTGAGAAACTGAACCCAGCAAACGTTTCACACGGTTTAATAGATTAAGGCGATCAAAACTGAGATCTATCTTCTAATCGTCTAAGACTTTATGTCATGGACTGAGGGGTGGCACACTTCTTTCTCTCATTTCCCCGTGATCTAGTGTATTAGAGCAAAACCCTCCGCAGAGAAGTGGGCCAAAATTAACTACAATGGGAGAACGCCTCACACACACACAGTCACATATACGGTACTTACACATGCAACCTTTCCAGTTAATTTAAAGGTGCATTATGTAATAAATCTAAAGCAATTGGCCATAAAATCCTCCTAATATGTCACAGAGACTCAGGAATAATGTTCATATAACAAACTGAACTCACCAACAACAACAGTACAGACAAAATATTGGCATTAAAAAAAATATTTTGCAGACTGCAAATCATGTTTATGTTTTGAAATCATGTTTTGGCATGTCTACCATCTACCAATCATTGCAGTCAGTAGAGTCTCAGCTCCCGAGCAACCATGGGTTGCCAGTTATGTCAGAAAACGAAACCTAAAAGACCTCAGTATTTTGAATTTGAATGTAGTAACCGTTTTTGGCCACAATTTTTACATATACGATTGTGACGCACTGTGCGACCAATAAAGTTTTAAAATCACAATGCTGAACAAAAGTGTCTATCCTGCATATGCGTCAAATAACATATGGCAAATTGCTCGTGTGAATGTCAAACGCTGCTGACTCTGCGAGTTATGTTCAGGTCATTTATATTGGTCGTAATTAAACAACAACACACACCAAAAAAGTGATACCCACAGTTGTAGTCTTTACACTCCGAATGCGTTCTGCTTCTTTTCTGAAGTTGCCACATCCAGCTGTGAGCGTTCCCCTCCCATCACTTCTCCTCTCGCTGGTTCAACTATTAATTGCTTTCTTCTCTCACTTTCTGCCACGCTCAGTTCAAGTGGAACACTGGCACCCCACTGGCTTCACAACAAAGGGCAGAACCTTCTGTGTGTTTATGTATGTGGATGCATGGGGGGGGGTAATGCAGTGTATTACACACATATACATGTGTGTGTGTGTGTGTGTTTGGGTAAGCCTGGTGTGTTCTTATGACAGGGAAGTTGTGCAAAGCTTTCTGGCCCAGGGGAGATGAGCTCCATAATGGTCACCATGGCAACAGGCTTTCAAGATGGAACCCTTCTAGTACCCCTTGAGTGCCACAGCTCCAGGAGCAGAGAGCAGCGCGTGTGTGTGTGTGTGTGTGTGTGTGTGTGTGTACGTATGAGTGTGTTTTTGGCTACCCGAGCATTAGCTGAAGCCAGCTACTTAAAAATTGATACATCAAGCATCAGTGGAGAAACCCGGCTGAATTGATTGAATGTGACGTCCTTCATGGCCACCGGGGTCATATCTGTGTGTGTGTGTGTGTGTGTTTGTGTGTTTGTGTGTACAGGCTCGTGAAACATGCTTTGGGTTGAATAGCCGCGTTTTCAAGTTTAAACAAACTCAGAGGCCGAGTTAAAATGGAAAAACAAACAAAACATAATTGTATTTGGTGATTCACTGTATTACTTGTTGATTAAGCGGAGGAATGATGTGAAGCTGTCATCTGGCTCAATGAAATCCTTAACAAACCACAGATTTTTTTGGCGGGACCTAATAATAATAATAATTGACATAATTTGTCTTCTGCTTCATGCACAGACATGGAGCAATTTAAGTAGCACACTGTCATTATCTCAACAGATACGTAGTAAGTAATTAAAAATCACACCAAACCTAATTATTTTGGCATCACATATTTATATATATATGTGTATGTATATATATATATATATATATATATATATATATATATATATATATATATATATATATGCTGTAGATTTTTCAGTTAAAATCTTTCACTTCATGCATAAAAAAATGACTAACGGCGACTGCTGTTACTGTTGTCAAACTGTAACTACTGACATAATGAAGTCGCGACAAGTCTGTCAAATTCGGATGTCAAAATAAACGTGTAAAAGTCGGCAGACACCTTTATATTTCCCTGAGATTGCACTCGCTATATTGTGGGCTGTGTCCACGTCGTGTCATGTAATGTAATAGTCAGTTTGGGCTGTTGCTCCCTGTTCACCAGTGTACTTGTATTACAGTGGAACACGAACAAAACTGCGTCTACTTTGACATTATTATTCCATTATTTGTAAACTCAGAGGTTTTTCAGAGACTATTCCACTGGTTTCTGTTGGGAAAGTGCAGTAAAACGTTAAAAAGTTGCCATTGTGACGCTGAAACTATAGATTGAAATTGTCTGTATGATGTACAGTAGGTGTTGAAATACCCCGTCAGATTGATGATCAGCGCTTATTGTCAAATGTACGTTCACGTTACACGGTATATGTGGTCTTTTTAATAAGGTTAACTTTCATTTTGACCGTATCAAATGACCCAGTTCTTATTTTTCTACCACTGTTCACCACATGCGTGCATGCATAAAGAAAATATCAATACATTCTTTAAACGCTGTTCATCACCCGCAAGACCCTTTTGTTTAAGACGCAGAGACAGAGCAGGATCACACGTCGGATGTTGATAATAAAAGGTGTGTGTGTGTGTGTGTGTGCACATGGAAGACATAAACCTCCCTGATTGACACATCAGGACAGATCCTGACTGTGTTTATGGTATCGTATGACTCCTCTGACACACACACACACACACACACACAGCAAGAGCAGTTATAAAAATGGTCTGTGATGTGACGTCCAGTGTATGAAGCACATGAGTACTCTCAGACTACTTTCTGGTATACTCTCTGTTCTCTGGATACCAGCCAATTACTAGGCGCAGCCGAGGGGAACTTTGGGACGAAGCTCCCTCATTTTCTGCTTCTGTCCATATCTGTCTTTTCTGTTTTTCTCCCCCCTCGTGCTCGTCTAGTTCTATTTATTTGACTCTTACTGTCCTTCTTTATGTTTGTGTCTCTTGCTCTCCGTCTGACCATCCCTTCTATATTTGTGTGTCTGCGTGAATTTGTGTATAGATAGATAGAGTCTACCTTTGTGTGTGTGTGTGTCTTATTTCCCTGTGGGCTGTCTGTCATAAGTTGACCCTGACCTTATCCAGAGCCCCTGCACAAATATTTACTCTCTCGCTGACAGCCACACACACACACACACAGACAAAATCACAGGGTAGACTTCTCAATTTCAGTGCAATTATAGAAAACCACACATCCACACAGACACACACTTCTCTCGTGGTAATCCAAGCTGATGGGTCACTAATTTCGAGCCATTGAGTCGTTGCGCCGCGGTCTAAAAACAGATTAAATAGATACCAGGTGCATGTGTGTTCTGTGTGGACAGGGTCACGGGCGAGAGGCAGGAAGACAAAAAGCAAGGAATACTGAGCGCGAGGGAGAGACATGACAGGCCTATACAAGGAGTCTGTGGGGAGTCGGCGTCACCGACTGAATAAGTCTATTTTGTGATCAAGACAAAAGGCAAAAAGAAACACAAACTCCTTTTAAATATTGTCGGACAGACAAACGAACGCACATTTTGTGTCAAATGCCAGTAAACGTGCCCACATCGGCCGGGCCCCGTGACCGGCAGAGTGTGTGCTGCGCCTCTTTTCCTCACTCGCGTTATTTTCAGTTCATCACTTTCAATAATTCATTCTCTCCGACAGAGTTAGAAAGGAGAGCCCCGTGCCTTTTTTTCCTCTGTGTCACTCGCGCTCACACACATGCACGCTTGTTTGTCGAGTGAGAGGCCATATTCCTGTAATCTTTAATCTGTGGGTTAGACAGTGATCCTCTGCATCAGAAGAAAATCATGACAAATCGACGACGGCAGTGAAATCTGCGCACACAATGATGACTGGCATTTCGGCAGGAGAAGATCACAGAGGCGCCACAGTCAGTTTTTATGTTGGGCACTGACGTCACGGAGAAGCAAAGGAAATGTCAACGCTTGAGCTTGATGTCCAGCTCAGTCATGTAAAACAATATAAACCGTCCTCAAGTGCTATCTGCAGTGTCCATATAGGAAGTGAAGAGTTCCCTCCAGGGGGAAAATGCTTCTCTGTGTGTGTCTCTTTTGTGTTGAACATTATAAAGTCTGCATGGCTTTGGACCACGGGAGCTTTTCATCTGACAAATAAATATTGACAGAACAATTAGATGTATGGGCTGGTGTGTATATGAAGCAGCTCCCTCACAGTCCATCACGAGGATGATTATATTATGTTATCATCGACCTCATTTATTAATTATGCCTTTAAATTAGCCGTGTTGTGTATGGCTTGCACATAACCTGAGCATCTGTTGGATGCTACAAACACCAAAGTGCTGAAAAGCTGCAACTGCTCACCGTATTTACAAGTAAACAGGCCAAAACACGGTGACTTTACTGTTCATTTTAAAATAAAACTGTCAAGCAGAGCGTGACCGTTCTTTGTTATGGCCAACACTGGAGCGGAAAAAGACTATTTGGACTTTCTAAATGGCTGTAGAATAATTGTGCTGCGGAACAGCCCATGAAAATGGCACTTTGACCGTGGCCATATCTGAACAGCGTGTTTGGAGCTAAGCAATAATGCAATAAATGTGTAACACCAATCCAATCAGGCTGACAGAGCAATCAAACATCTGGAAGCCATCTATAAACTAGGGAAGGGGCGGGGCATGAGGGGGAAGGGGTCAATGGCTTCTTTCCTGTTCCTGTGCTTGCATCCCTCTGCTGCGTTTCCTTCTCCTCTCTTCGACTCTTAACATCATAAATGGAGCAGACTCGACGTGATTTTAACGCTAAATGTTAAAATGATGAACTTTCCCACGAGTGCGCACATGTTTATCACTAAATGGAACACAACTGCATATGAAACACAGCCAATTAATGACAACTGTACCCAAAGGAGACACACTCCGCCCTACACACCTCTCTCCCTGCCTCTGTCTGTGGGGAATAGTGCTATTTAAGGACGTGAGGAGCTGAAACATGCGTTAACAGTTTCTCAGTCCTTGGCCTGCTTTTCCTCTTTTTCTCTGCGGGTTTTGTTCACACAGCACAAGCCACTGCACCAGACTCCGCTGAGCTATATGAGGTCCCGGCTCCCAAAGCAATCTGAACGTCCATTGGTTTTTACAAGAGCTAACACCGCAGCCGTGCAAACTCCATCTTGGTGCTACGCTGGCGACTCGGTTATGTCTGGCCAGTGATCTGCCATGATGAGAGAGGAGCTATGCTGGGAGGCTCTGTGTGAAAAGACATTATCTGGGTCAGTGGTGTGTGGGTATGTAGATAGAGCCGGAGGTGTGCAGAGTGCCTAAGCTTTTGTGATTCTGTGTGTCATTTGTTCAAGCACAAAATAGAGGAGGTGATGAGAAGGAGGGAGAGGGGACAAGGGGATGGAGCTGAGGAGGGGCATGGGAGAGAGTAGAGATTAAAGGTAAATGAAGGCAGAGGTAGCTGTCATTATGAAAAGAAATGAAAAGTGAAGGAGAACACGTAGAAGGACTGATGAATGGTCTTTACTTGGCCCATATATCCATTTGTCCTTTAAGAACATCTGTCTAGTGATAACACCCTGCTTCCTAGCATTTTAACAGCTTAATGCCCTAATGCCTGCAGCATTGTGCACACACACACACACGCACACACGTACCTGTGCACATTGTGTGAACTGTACACACACAAAAATGTCTTTACTTGCTTTCTAAATCCTTCTGTTAGCCACCCACTCCTTTACTACCCACATCTTTGTGCTCCAAAGCTCCCCGAGCTGCCACCAAGAGGAGAGCAAAGAGATGTGAAGTGTGTGTGTGTGTGTGTGTGTGTGAGTGTGAGAGAGAGCAGAGTATAGGACAGAGTCTTTGACCTTCAGAAGTCTGTATGTGATCAACTTAAAAATGCTCACTTCACCTGCTCCCTTGACTGTCCACACACGCACGCACGCACGCACGCACGCACACACACACACACACACACACACACACACACACACACACACACACACACACACACACACACACACACACACACACACACACACACACACACACACACCTCTTTTGCCGGAATAGAGGCAGAGATCAAGCAGCCAGCTCTGTGTTGGCAATAAAAGCAGCTTCTTTACTAAGCGTCAGGTTTACACACACACACACGCACACAAACACTTAATGAGAAAATTAACTCGATATCAATATCTTTCTCCAGCTCAAGCCTTTCATAATGATCAGAGACGGCAGTCCTGTAAAAGTGCCTGGTGTTATTTCCTGCCTAAGTCTTTCATAATATGGCTGTATGTATCTCAAAGAGCCTTTTAACTGTATGTTTTCCACTTGTGCACTTGACTTTTACTGTAGTCAGAGCCCAATACAATGGCTGAATGGTAAGCGCAGGAGGCCTCTGATGACAAAAAGGTACTTTCCTTTCATCATAGGTGAAGCAATGTTTTCCAAAAAAAGATCAAACTTAGTTGTTTTTTTTCTGACGTTGTGCAAGTTTGAGTTATCCCTCATCCCGAAAGTTATGGTCTCATAGTCGTAGTCAAGCAGTGTCAAGCATGTAAGTGACTGTGAAGTGGTGTGGAGTGATGTTTGCCTGGCTTAAAGGTTATACGCCTGTGCCTTGGAGGAATACTTCAGCGTAAGAATTATTTTATGGCAGACAGCAGCTGTTCTTTTGCTCCATCTCTCGAGCAGTGTTTGGTTTCCTGGATCTGTGCGCAGGGACAGTGGTACCCAACCCAGAACACCTCAACATGACAAGAAAAATTACGGTGCCCACAGTCAAGACATAGTTTGGAACATAACCTTGCCCTAAAGAGCAACTTGTTGCTTTTACTTTCTTTTTCTGCACAGGTTACAGATGATACTTCAATGTCATAATATCATAAACAGGTGGATGTTGTTACCAATCAAGCTGTTTTCATCATATTTACTTTGAGATTTGATATGTGACATTTCTGCATTACTGTTATATATTCTGTTAAAGTGGACATATTATACCGTATTTCTCCAAGTTAAAGCGCTAACAGCAGTTAGAAAAGTGATCATTTGCAGGCTCTAGCAGGCACATTGCCGTCATATATAACATGTATCCACTGGACAGATAAATCCTATGAGGATGGAGGTTTGTGTAGGACTCTGTGCTGCACTGGGGAGCCAAGAATAGAACTTTTCGCGGACTTCTGGTTTTCGGATTACCATTGCCCTCGCCTGCACTCTCGCGTGTTTTACGGACAAAGCGGAGCTCCGCAAGACAACAATTCCAGGAATTTAGTGCATTGTGACGTCCCAGCGAGCACAGAAGTCAACATCGCGTGTTTTATCTCCTGTACTTAGAATGAGGAGGACCACAAAAACATGAGTGAGTCATCTTTTTTCCCACTTTGTCGAATGATAGGGCCTCCAGATTCCCAAATATAAGGATTTAAATGATTAGAAAGTTGATTTTGCATATTATGGAACATTTAAGGTTGTGTATTTAGTCAAAACCTTTCCAATACTTAAAATCCATACAGATCCTCATTTCTTCCAAACTTCCAAAGCAAACACCCTTGGGTTGATGGCTGATAGAATTCCCCTGATCCCACTGTGTTTCCAAATGTCCCCAAACTAGGTCTTTTGTTAATGCGTTGATTGAGAGTCAGTTATGGCATCTGAAAGCTGACTATTTTTCTTTAATGCGCAGACCTAAGTTTTATTTGACATTCTTATCTTACACTGAAGGAGAGCACATCAAAGTGGAATCAGTTGAAGGAGCGAGGTGCGACTTTGAAAAGTTCCCCTTGTAAAACAAGTTCTTTGCGTCACACTGGCACCATCAAACAGACAAACAAATGAGAAGAAAGGGGAAGGAGGAGACCATTAGACAGGTACAGCTGGCAGACAGACATGTCACGCTGACCTACATTACTTTTGCCCGCTGAGGAGGAGAGAGAGTGGAGAGCAAGAGAACCCATGTCGAGGTGACAGGTGTCCATCCTTCTCCACTCCGTCTCCTCCATCTCACAGGCATCAGAGGCGGTAATTGGTGCTGTCAGATACACAGAGAAGGATAGAACACACACACACACACACACAAATACATACTTAGTCACTGCCGTTTGCACGCACACACACACACGCACTCCTGCCCTTCAGCGTGTACCTCTAGGGTTTAAAGCAGGAGAGATTTGAGAGGGAGAATTCACTACATCCTCTAAACAGCTGTGAGACAGAGACAGCAGGAGCGGCCAAGGGAGTGTGGGGTGGAAACGGAGCGGGCAGAGGGAACAGTGGCAGACAGAAACACAGAGGGAGAACAGAGACTGAATGAACAAGAGACCGAGACACGTAGTGGAAAGAAAGCAAAGGAGCTTTTTCGTGGTGGGAGGCATTGGCTTGCACAAACAAAGACCTCCGCGTGGAGCCCAAAGAGATGGAGAGACGTCAAGAATGTGAATGTGTATTTGTCAGTGAGAGAGCGAGAGAGAGAGAGATTATGCAACTCCAGTGGTGACAGAGCAGATGAGAATGATTTCCCGTGTTTGAGCGGCAGAGCCGCAGCCAGCATCTGTCCATTTGGTACACGCCTCGATAAATATACATAAGACTGAATGAGTGAGAGTGAATTAAAGGTCCCATATTATATCCTATTTCTTCAAGTTAACCTAGTTCCCTGGTGTCCTAATGAACATGTCTGTGACATGCTTTGGTCAAAATACCATAAGGATGAAGAGCCACATCAGTTCAATCACCCTGCCAAAACAGCCCTGATCAGAACACTCTGTTTAGTAGTATCACTTTAGGTCCACTGGACAGATACTGTAAATCCTCTGAGGCTGGAAGTTTGTGTAGAACTCTAGAACTTCCAGTTTTCCAACTAAACATGACAAAACATAGTTTTACCGTGAGTGCGCGTTTAAAAATGCATGGATGTGGCCACAACGGACGCGGTTCTACAGGTCGCATATAGCCTACTGTTCTCTTCATATAGACCAGGGGTGTCAAACTCATTTTCACCGAGGGCCACATCAGCATAATGGTTACCCTCAAAGAGCCAGATGTAACTGTCATACAGAATAAATGTAACTAAATGTAAACAAATATCATGTAAAATAAAGGTAACTACTACGTAACATATTGCTAAGCAACTTTCTGTATTTTTTTACTTATTTAATTTCACTCGTACAATGATACACTCCGATCTAGTGGTGGTGCCGTCACTTTACGGGTAACGCATTCGCCATGCATTGTAGAAAATGTAGTTTATGGTCAACACACCATCAAATCAGCATAGACCTATGTTAAGATTTTTAAGACCAATTAATCACTCGTGGGCCACCAAAAATGATGTGGTGGGCCACATCTGGCAACCGGGCCTTGAGTTTGACACGTGATGTAGACCATAGCC
Source organism: Microchirus variegatus (assembly GCF_963457635.1). Classification (NCBI taxonomy): domain Eukaryota; kingdom Metazoa; phylum Chordata; class Actinopteri; order Pleuronectiformes; family Soleidae; genus Microchirus; species Microchirus variegatus. Next base: position 13,852,503 of record NC_139806.1, read on the forward strand.
TACTGGTAAAAAACGATGTTTGTTTGTTTGCCTAGCCTGACAGTTTTCATTAGCCCAAATAGCTCGACAGTTTGACAGTCAATTTTTGAATTCATCTCCGCTTAGCATGCTAAGACCACTACAACGTCTAAAGCAAAATCTCCGCTTAGCATGCCAACGTCTGCAACTCCGTAAAACCCATTCTTTTCATAAGGTACGCACACCATCCAGCACATACAGTATACTTTTGCTACGGGCACTGCACTAGTTTAGTTAAATTTCTGCAGTCAGATTTGATATAAATGTCAAACGTCAATATGACATCACAGGCAACTAAGAAAAGCATCATTCCACAAGAAAAAGTAGATAGTAATAGATCTGTTCTCTCTCTCTTTTCTCAGAAAAACACAGATCTATTGCAGTATATGACGTTGTCCATTTTCTCTGTGTAAACCATGTCCCATTGGCCATGAGAAAAATATAGTAGGAGACCAATATGGAAGGAGATTTGTCATTTTCCTGTCACTGTGACTGTGCAACCAGTTTTAACTTCATACAAAATAATCACAAGTCTAAGACAACAATGTTGTCTTTTTCAGCTTTAAGACCACATTTAATCCATTGCTGCTTTTTTTTTTTGCACTTCTTGTTTGGGGACATGGAGCAAGCATGGGTGGAACAGTAGAAAAGGAAAAAAAAGATGAACCCGTGATCTATAAATGTTTAAAGAGAGCAGACATAGGAGATGAGTGTTGCAAGGAGGAGGAGGGAGAGACAGTAAAAAGAATGGTGAGGTGGAAAAAAAGAAGACAATACTGGAAGATGGGTGAAGAGCAAAATGGGGGGGCGGGGGGTAGAGAGTGAACAGTCCCATTTTAGAAGCAGACACCAGAATAAGGTTAGAAAATAGCAGTGAGCAGAGGAGAGAGCCAGGGACGGCGAAAAGGGGGCTGTAAATTGGAGGTGTCTGGTGTTTGTCTAACACAGAGAAGCCAGTAATGATTCCATTAGCGCCTCACACCAAGAGACAGAGAGACAGGGACACACAGAGCGAGAGAGAGAGAGAGAGTCAGAGAGTGACACGGAGACAAAAAAAAGAGAAGGTGGCGAGGCCAAAACACTGACAAAGATTTACACAGAACATTAGACGTGGAATACAGTGAGCATCGGAGCAGCGTAATTGTGGAGAAGAAGAAAACAGGCAGGCACAAAAGGAACAAGGGTTAGAGAATTCACGGTGCCTATTGAAAGGCTTGTTCACCTGTGCCATGATAATAATTATGAATGCACCTACACAGTTCCCTCTCCCCCTCCCCCCGGCTCTCTCTCTCTCTCTCTCTCTCTCTCTCTCCCTCACCTCACCCCTTCATCTCTTTGTGTGACAGCAAACAAGAGACAGGGTGATTTAAATGCATTAGCAGAGCGTGTTTTCCTCATGGAAGTCCCTCAGACTGTGTCAGGGTAGGAACCTTTTGTTTGGTGCTGCGGCGGAGCGCTGAGAAAACTCTTTAAAAGCCCAGCCCCCGTTCTCTCTGGGACACATTAAAGAGCGATACACGGGGGTCGCTGTACGTCTTTGTCTCTGGCAGCAGGATGATTGCTGATGCAGTTGCATTAGTTGGTGAGTGACATTTTTTTTAAAAAAGGAATGAAGCAATATGAGAATCTGTGTGTGCGTGTGCAGGCAAAATACCGAAAGTAATTTTAATAAAAGAAAAGATTTCCTGCAGGGCGTTATTTCTAAAGAAAAACAAATATCAAATATGATTTCAGCTGACATACATGGGATAGATTCTCCCACTTACTGATATGCAAATCTCCCTCCCAGGATCCTGGAAAAAAATGTTTTTCCTAATATTGAGTAGGTGGCACAGACGGCCCTGAGGCAGATAAGCTTCAGCTCACCACAAAGGAATTGAAAAAGCTTTTTGATTGTTTCCAGAGTAATTGCCACACCAGAAAACCTGCCTTGAAATGGAGTTAAAACCCCAAACCCTCGCGTCTCTTACTGTGCTGAAAACACCCGACACATATCCAGAGCACATACACCGCGTCTGTAGTGACCATAACTTATACGACAAAGGACACATATATTTCCTGAACTCTGACCTCGGACTGTCAATAAGACTTAATCATTAGCTCTGCACACACGCACACACGCACACACACACACACACACACACACACACACACACAAGCATAGTGTAATTGAGTTAAAGCTCGCTCGTGAAACACGCTTACATTGCTGTTTTTATTCTCCGCGGGGTGATAAGACTCAGCGAGTAGACTGATGAGGTCATGGAGACCACTGGGGTCAGCCGCTTTGCTGCGTCAGACTCGAATAAAATTTTGAATATAGAAGCTTCGTCGAGCTACACGGTGTAGGCAGGGAAATCATTCGAGATCAAGTGCAAGAGCATGTCATCTCACAAGACAGACGCGCGTTTAGCGCAATAGTCATAGTGTTCGGTGATTGAGATGCAGCCAGAGTTCTGCCACAATCTGTGCACATTACCAGTCTGCAAACTGCAGAGTACAGCTTGTTCCTATTCACTTGTCTCTAAGGCCCAACTGCCAAGTTTTCGGGGTATCTTGGCTGCTGCTTCTCCCAAACAACTGAAATTGTATTATGTGCACCGAAGTTTGCTGTGATGAATATCTATGATTCCATTTTCTTTTAGGGGGAGGAAGTGAGCCCATAGAGGCAGGGGACGCCGCGAGTCTAATACAGGTAGCTCATTTTCAACAAATGCGCACACAGTATATACACACAGGCGCTGCACACACACACACACACACCATCTGCAGAGTTTTATGACTCAATAATCTGCATCCTAGGGCATACCTTTTCCTCATCTCTGCTACAACTCAAACTCACATCAATAAAGCGCTTTCTCGCACACTCTCTTACCTCTTTCCTCTTCTCAGCAGGGAAAATGAAATATTCAGGTCTGACGTGTGTGTACACACACACACACACACACACTTGAAAGACACAAGGCGATGCCTCAAACCAACTCCTATGCCCTTTTTTCTGTGAGAATAACACTACGGTGTGCGGAGCAAGATATAAGTCACTCGGCATTGTGGCCTTGTTTAGACTGCAGCCCGAATCGGATTTGTAAGCATATTTGATCAGAATCAGAACTGGACACATGTGCGCGTGTCCTCATAGTCTTGTCTTCCACATGGATTTCTATAGCTATGGGCCAAATACGATATGGTGTCAACACGGGGGCTTTTATTCTGAAAAAAAAAAAAAAGTGTTTGTGCTGAATTCTTCTGAATCGAAGGGTTGTTTTCCGTCATACGGCAAAAACAGAACTCTCACATATTTTCTGTGGAGATCAACGGGCTGACGGAACAACGGCAGAGCCGGTACGCGACAAAAACGGTGACAAAAGTGGTCACTTCTAAGCCTGAAGTCCATGCGATGGATATGCATTCAGTGGAATCCCGGGGCAAGACATTTTGAAATCTTATCTGATGGACTGAGGCGTTCAAAATGAAATTGATCTGTAAAAAAGACCTGAATCAGGTTGGAATCAGCTTTGGAAAAATCAGGTCTCATGTGTGTGTTTTTTTAGTCCACACTGCCAAAAAATCAAGCTAAATACAATCTGGATATGCTTAAAAATACAATTTGAGCTACAGTCTTAACATGGACTAAGACACCCATGGTAACACACAGACACACATACCTGCACAACATCAGTGTGTCATTGCATCAAAAATCTTACAAGGATGAAAAGTTGAGTGCAGGACAGATGTTAAATGTTAAAACTGTAGTGCGTAACCTTTTAATGTAAACAAATGTCAATCACATTCAAACGCATTCTCAAATGAATGTACACAACGCTGATTAAGCCTGTCTGCTCCACACAACTCTCTCGAGGCAGAATAATAATGTCATCAACAACAAAAAAAAACAAAAAAAGTTACAGACTGCCGCTTTAAAAACTGGAGTTTACTTACTTGTTTAACTTTGTAAGCTTTCACTGATTCTCATATATTTTTTGACACATACTTTCTATAATAAACTTCATCAGACCTGTGCATGTACTGACGCCTCGCTCTCTCTCTCAAATACATCCCACACACGTCCCCCGGGACCCCCGCCCCACTCACGCTGGCAGACGTCCTTGTTCTCCTCGAAGCCTGGTTTGCACACACATCTCCCGATGGGAACGAGCCAGCCTCCGTCTGCGCTGCAGTACATCTTGGGAGCCTCAAACTCCTCGGAGGCATTCACACACACGCCGTGGACCTCCACCAGCGCAGTGTCGCCACCCGTTATTGTGTCAGGAAACTGGGCCAGGTTGAGCACAGTGAGGGCGCACTTCTTGTAGAAAACTCTGACAGAGACCAGGGCGATGCAAGCGCCCAAGTCCTGGAAGGCCAGGTAAAAGCCTTTTTTACTCAGGTTGCTGATGTCGCGCACCTCCGTATTTAGCTTCATGACTCGATCGCCAACGTCCACCTGTGAACAAAAGGAGGATTTGCATATCTTAATTATTTAAATATTCAACATGAGCATGTTTTTTCTCATTCTTGTTTTTGGAAAATGTTCCCCTAAACTCAGCATCTGCAATTCCAAGTCTGAAATAATAGGGAATACTAATGAAGTATAGTTCCCTGGTGTCCTAATGAACATCTCTCACATGCTTTGTTTGAAACGAAACTTAACGGACAGGAAATGACATCAGCCACAGAGGCTACTGGGAGCTAACAGCAGTTAGCATTTGGAAAAGTGATCATTTGCAGGCTCTAGCAGGCACATTGCCATCATATATAACATGTATCCACTGGACAGATAAATACTCTGAGGCTGGAAGTTTGTGTAGAACTCTGTGCTGCACTGTGGAGCCAAGAATAGAACTTTTCACTGACTTCGTGGACTTCTGGTTTTTGGATACCGTTGCCCTCGCCAGCACTCATGCATGTTTAACGTACAATGCGGAGCTCCGCGAGACAACAATTCCCGGGATTTAGCGCATTGTGACGTCCCAATGAGCGCAGAAGTCAACATAGCATGTTTTCCTGTATTTAGACTGAGGAGGACCACAAAAACATGACTGAGTCATCTTTTTGCAGACTCTGTGAGGACCTCCAGAGTCCCAAATATAAGGATTTAAAGGATTTAAATAAAAAAAAAAAGTTGACTTTGCATAAAAGTTCACAATTTTGCTTATTCTTTTACAACCCACATTGAAACACTGATTAATTTTCCAAGGATATATCATTTTGAAATACAGGATCATACGACCACATACAGGAACTGGTTCCATTATTCTCATAATAGTTAGAAGGTAACTGGAAACCTCTGTTTATAGGTTGTTTTGTGATATTCTGTAAAGGCTCTTGTCCAGTGCACATGTAGCAATGTACACGTGCAGTAAGTCCTTGTCTGTGCTTATGCATGCTGTGTGAATGTGTGTGTGTCGGCCCATACCTGCGTAAAGCTCTCATCTGCAGCAATCGTATCGATCTTGAGGTACTGGCTCTCCTTAATGAACCACAGGTTAGGATTGTTGGACTCGTAGTAGTACATGTTGAATGTCTGCAGAACAAATACAGCACTCCGTCACCTTTCACTCTCTTCTTACAGATAAAGTATATGATAAATTGGCACAGATAAAAGTGAGAACATTTCAACAGGACTCCTATAGATCTCCCGCCTCTCCCGCTGCTTCTTGTCAGTCTCTTTGTCTCGGTGGCCGGTCAGCGACGCTCTATTCCGTGTCATATAATCTCCACTACTCATTGTGGAGATGTAATGAGAGTGAAACTCGTGGAGGGAGAAATGAATACAGAGAAGTGGTGGTATCAGGAGACAATGGGCGGGGAACAGTAAAGATATATATCCTGAGTTATAATGTACAAGGAGAACAGAAAATAGGCCTCGAGAGCATCCTTTGTTTCATTCCGCAGCTCTTCTCTCATGTTAATCCTTTCCCGCCCACCATCTATTTATCTATTCAGCCACCAGTGTTTAATGTTTAGTTAATACTGTATAAGACAAATAACATATATTAAAATGCTCTTTTTCTTCTCTGCAGTGTAATGTAGTGTAACATTTGCAAAAAAGGCAGTTATTCCATATAACCCAAATGATAGAAATTGAAATAAAACGACCACCTATTGTCAAACCTTCTATTAGTGTGCTATCATAAAATTAAATGATCAATTTTCTGGGACAAACAAACCCTTCATTATCACCAGTTGTATTTTATTTCGTAGTTGCTTGGTCCCTAACACCACTTTGTGTTTGTCTCTTCTCCCCTGCTTTCTTATGTTCCGTGTGTCTACGTTTCCAGCTGCAGCAAAGGCAAACGGATTTGTCATTAGCATTCATTTAATTTGATTTAAGTTGATTAGTTAAGCACCAGGAGAAAATGATGGCGTTCTGTTCCATGTGCTGAAGGTGTTTGCTCTATTTGTGATCCAATTATTGGACATTTTCATGACACACTGCACGTGTCTCGTACATTTACATAATTCAGAAGTTGTAAGAAGTTGTGTGTGTGATGATAGTGATGCACACCTCCTTGCAAGTACCAGGGACCCCCGGCAGGCTATTGCAGTCCCTCAGGGTGAACTTGATCTCAATGTAGACTCGCTGCGCTCCTTCCCGACTGATGTGACGCGTCCTCAGCCAGTTGTTCTGGTTGGCCTCCATGACGTTACACACCTGGTAGGTTCTCATTGCCGTGTTCCTCTCGTCCATCACACTGATCTCCTCCCACTGAGAATGACAAGTGAGAGAGAAAAGGAGATGAGAAAGATAAATTATGTTTTAAGTATAATTGTATTATATTGGAATATCTAGTATGCAAGAATTAGTCACATCTAACTCTCAGACTGTAGATTGGTACAAAGGGAAGACTCAAGGACAATTATGTTGGCCTTTGCATACCAGAAAGGATCTTTGTGTGGTAAGCTTCAATGTCTGATGTACATATAAAGCTGCATTCTAAAGGAAATAAAGTCAAATAAAGGGGTCTATTTAAAGGGATCACACACTTATATAAATATGCATGGGCAATATATTTGTTTTCTTCCAATACCCATCTTCTTCCGTTGTAAACAGATGCCACTTTTTGGTGCAAGAGAAGCAAAGGGGATCGAGAAAAGGCAGGAGGTAGAAAGCAAAGGGAAAGATGGAGCAGATGAGTGGAGGATACAGACAGAAAGTAAAGTAAAGCGAAGGAGAATACGACTTTGAAATCACAGTCCAGGTGATCATGTAACTGCCACCGAGTGACATTCACCCTGACAACAGCACCACTCAGCTGCAAGATCATCCCATTTCCCTAATAGTCACGAGTCAAAGGACATTACAGTCCAAGCATTGCTCATGGGAAACTGGGCCCAAGTTCAATGAACAGTGGTGCATAGTGCAAACCATCGCTATAAGGCTACGTGTGCTCTGTTCATGTCTGGGTCAATATAAGTGATGATCTGTGTCCACATGACTGAAGGACTGTCTTTGTGTGCATAGAGAGAGAGCATGTTTCCTTTAAGTGACTGGGTGATTTAGTGCTTAAACGTTAGCATTTGTGTGTGTGTGTTAGAGAGAGAGAGGGAAACTTGGAGAGAAAGAGGGGAGTATAGGCAGGACAGAGCTACTTTGTCTCCCGTCATCTGCCACCATCTGTTTCCACTTCTAAGGCAGTAATTGAGAACACTTCTCGCATGAGCTGGAAAACATTTCGATCTACATAGACACACGTATATGAAGGGACACACACATCTATTTAAACACAAACAAGTGGAGAAATGTCTGTTCCTTAAAGAAACGGAAAATAAACCAATGTGGTGTCAATGTTTCGAGATATTTGATCTATTCAGGGGGAAGCCAACTTGATTTTCTGAACACACACACACACACACACACACACACACACACACACACACTGTGGACCACCGTCTTTGCTCCAGCCGTCATCTTAATACATAATACTGAAGCTCTGAGCTCCTGATTGATGAGCGCTTTATTGACCTTTATACCAGTTCAACCATGTAAACACATTATTCACAGTACTGTATCACACACTGGAGCGTACACATACAAACTAAGACCCACCTGTCATCCCCACTGTGTCCTAAAATTCAAATGAAAGCAGAATTGTAGATGAAAGGGGAAGCAAAGAGAAAGAAAGATGAAGGGGGAAAAAAAAGGGAGAAAACGGGCCACTGAAATGCAAAGAAAGCAGCAAAAAGGGCAAAGAAAAACGTTCAAACAAGTGTAAAGCTAAGGTTGGATTCTTGACATTAATCTGATGTGACGGCCCAACAACCCAGCGAAAGCTTGACGCATTTCTCTCGCGGAATCCTGAGCACTAAAACAGATCCACATGAAAAAGAAAGAAAAACACACACACACACACACTCAGACTCAGACTCTTTTAAACTCTAGAAGCCTCGACTGAAATGTCTATTCTGTGGAGCAAAAACAAAACCACCGCTCTCTTAATTTTGAAACACGAGTTTGAGGAAAACAAACAGACAACAGCGTAACCTTCAGCAATCAACTGCCCCTGGCAGGGAGTTCATAGTTTGAAATTAACATATAAGTGGTGTGTCACTGAAGTCTTGCTTAACGTTGTACAAACACACACACACACACACAAGGACTGTGAGTCATTTTGATCAACCACACTCGATTCAATTAAAGGAACAAAACACCAGACGGAGGGAGAAAGAGCACGCGAGAGAGAGAGTGAGAGAGAGGAGGAGAGAGATAAATGAATGTCCGTGAATTACAGGCGCGCCTGGCAGCTAAATAGACCCATCTGTGTGGAGCTGGGACCAGTCGGACATCACAGGACGGTTGCACACACCCCAAAACACACACACACACACTCACAAAAAAACACACATACAAGCACATGCACATAGCTGAATCTCCAGGGAGCAGTGATTAAAGCATTTATGGGAAAAGTCATTGAGGGATAAAAGAGGGCTTTATGATGTCTTTGTTTATTTCTTTGTAGACAGAGTTTGGAGTGGCTGGATTTCTGCCACTTCCTCATGAGTGACTTATTTCCCCTGTTGGCGAGTCTGGTCATTGTCACTCCTGCCTGGTATAAAAGCATGCAGGTGTGTTCATGATCAGGAAAACAACCTGCTTAACTCCTGTTGTGGAAAATCTCTGCTGCTGGTGAAGAATGAAATAGAGACTTCTGCCGGCCGACAAGGTTTTATTTTCTTTGCAAAGAAAAGGTCAATCTACACACGAGTGGTCGTAGCTGGATAAAGACCCAGAGCATAGTGAGCCCTCAACATTTATACCTGGGAAACATCCCTTTCAGATCGCTTTGTCTGGGAAGGGGTCTGCCTCTCCAGGTCGTGCTTTCACACCTCTTTGTCTACTGCAGGTATCGGAGTCGACTTGAGTCTAGACATCCTTATTTGAATACACAAAAGGACCTGGTATCTTGTGTTAGGAAAGGGGTGTTAGGCAGCTGTAGCTCTGAGACAAAGAAATTGAATTTACCATTACACTCCCTATCTGTAAAAGATACAGCGCAGCCGCTTGAGAGCAAATCTACCAAAAATGCAACTGGGACAATGTTTGTATCGGCTGAAGAGTTGAAGCGCTCTCTTTGCCTGTGTTGATTCAGACTGAATGTTGATTAACATTCAGAATGAAACTCTCCTCCCTGAACCCTCAATCACCTCGGCCAATCAGCACGGAGCCTCCCTTGATTTCTTTGAAGTGAAGCACAGACGTCAGATTGGGGTTTAAAGTTCAACCATTCACCGGCTTAACATAATATCCCTCCTCCTGCAATCATCTGATGGGTACACCTTGGACATAATTGGCCTCCAAGCTCTGGAACAAGTTGTGGCTCGGCGAGGGGGTGGTGAAGATGATGAGAGGGGAGGACTGGAACAGAGATGGAAAATGAAGAGAAAGTATGAAGAGGGAGGCTGCCACTGGAGCAGTGGAGATGTGGTGGGGGCCTCCCATTTTCAAAAACATCATTAAGACGTTCTGTTTTGTGTCCTTCATGAGGAGCACCCCCCCTGCCTGGTGACAGAAGTGGGTCTCTCCGCTCAGTCTTGGGAACATCCGACCCTGCACTGTTTGGATTAAGCTTGACCTTTGAGGGTCAAGTGTGGTTTTAGACTAATTCGCATAGACGTTGGTCTCAGATTGGTGGGAATTGCCTCTCACTGAGTCCAATTCGCAGGTTTAAGGTTCAAAGGACAACTAGATAATCCCTTTGATATAAAACATAAGACATTCAGCCTTTGGCACCCCCCCCCCCCTTTCACTTCTTCATCTCTTTCACACTATATATAATACATTTTCAATTAATGAATTAATGCAATTGACAACGGCTGCATATTAATTGATATATATTCAATTGTTTTATGTAAATCAAATAGTGGGGAGATCTATCAACAGTATTTATATACAATATCAAAATTATTTTCATTCATTCATGATCACATGGAAATTATGAGCCGTTTCATTACCTTGTAATGAGCTTTATAGATCTCTTTATAGTAACTTTATAGCACACGGTGGGTCTTCTACAGATTTGGTAGTAACATCCGTCCTCAGTGATCCAATAATCTTGATCCAATCATCAGATCTTCCATAAGTACGACTGTTCACACCTGGTGTTAAAATGGCTCCTGTGACCACGTGTGATCAGATATGGCATTTTCCTTTTTCACGAGTCTGATGGTACAGTTGTGTCTGTGTGTGTGTGTGTGTGTGCTAGAAAATCTAAGAAACTGTTTTAACCTTTACAAGAAAGACATTGCATGGCAATCGCTGTTAATACTGTGGCTGCAAGAAAATGAACGTATGTGTGCTGATGAGTGTAATAATGCTGTGAGACGACTGTTGGTCAGACATCATCAGCTGAGGAGGCAGTCTCTAATACGTCCTAAAAACAGGGATGTGTGTTTTTGCAGGGATGTGGACATAATCCAAGGATGCATTCAGGATGTACTGGTACTGATCAGCTGTCATCTGATAATGCACTATCATATCTGGGAATTCATTGCAGACATGATGAATATTGAACCAAAGTATGTTTAGAATTCTAATAAACAAACAGGACAAAAGCAGACACATTTACAGCGGATGTAATTTACGAGCTGTCATTTTAAGTCGCACAAACACTCGCGACGACGTCTTGTTACGCTGATTCCCTTCTACTTAAATACAGGGTATAAGCAGCAAGATCTTGTCATCCTCAGCCCACCTGATTAAACACTCGCTGCCGTTTCCCACTGCAGTATTTAAAACTGAACTGCTGAGCAAATAGGATCTCGTTGCTTAGACCATGTTTAATGAAGAAAAACAACTCAAGTGCAGTCACTTTCGTGACAAATAACCCACATTAGAATTCCTATAAGTCTTCTCCACACAAAAGAACACACACAGGGAGTGTTTGCGGCTTGGTGCGGACTTGATGTGCCTGTATATGCACAATAAGAATGTTAAGCACAGCAGATGTGTCAGCAGGCATATGTGCAGAGGATGACGCACCTTAGCTTAAAAATATAAGGGCTATAGGAACATGAATGAAGCATTATTCCAAAAGAACAAGGCCTGTTTTCCCTCCTCTGTAGCCCTACTTTTGCTCCGAGCCCCTGTGGTGTTGAGAGACATTGATGTGAGGCAGATGCTTCAAACAATATTAGAAATTAGAGTTCAGCTTTACTTTGTGTTGTGTTATACCTGTTTGCCTCCGAGCTGTTTTATTATAAACAGAACTTCAATTTCACGGCATCACTGACGGAAGAGGCGGAAGCAGCTGGCTGATTTATGCAAGTTACCCTTTTCACAGTTGTCTCTTTTAACTGACAGTGAAAAGACACAAAAACAAACAAACATTAATTTTTTTTTTTTTTTTACAGCAGGAAGATAACATCAACTTCACGTATACCACGATGCATGTATCCGTCCATTATCGACATTGCTTATCCTTTGAGAGTATGCACAATGTCGACACAGACTGAGAACAACCATGAAAGCAACAACTTGACCAGATTAAACCAATTTATTAACCTCCTTTCTCAGAGTAAATAGCTTAATAAGGCTGTGCCACAGTCAGAAAATGAAAGGCACTAAAACAAAACACTTTTTTTTTTACATCTCTGATGCTTATTTTTTCAGTCCCCTATCAGTCTCTGTACACAACCGGGGAGGAGATGCCAGATGCTGACAGTTCATGAATGAAGACATGCAGGATGAGGTTGATTATATACCCTGTATATGTTTTGATTTTTTTTTCAAGCTACAACATTTCTTTGAGGGTAAACTAACAACACATGTGCTTTTTCTGAGCCATGGTTAAGCCACTCCAAACTAAGCCATATTTTCAATAAGACTTACTTGAGTGATCTGCTTTTAAAAAATGAGACTAAAGCTTTTGGCTTAGCTGCAGATGGAACACATTCTGCTCATCTGTAACGACCCCAGAGAGGAGAACAGCATGCACAAACATCCACAATATGGCTTTACAATCATTGCATTTCAATTAAGTGAACTTGATACCCTTGATTGCTTGAGAAACAACCTTGCTTAGCTTCGGCTGCCTCTTCTCTGCAGCACACAACCATGAAACCGTGTGTGGCATCCTGCAATTTAACACACCGATGCTGAATGGGGGAGAGGAAGTGTGACTCAAGGGGAAATATAATTCATTCAGTGCCATTCAACAGCTCTGGTGCAAGAGTGACACACAGAACCTGCTCTTGGTTCTTTATTGAATACACTTTGTTGCGCTTTCTCTCAATGCTCTCACACTCTTCCTCTCCCCTGCACGCATGCAAAACGCCGACAAACATGTCCACATCTTGTCCTCCTGCGCCGTCACTTTACTCCATCCCAAAAATCACAACGCGTAATGAATGAAGGCTTCAGAGCTGCACCGTTTTCAGAGCAGCAGAAATAATTTGAAAATTCCCTCTGCAGATTCCCAATTTAGCAAGGAGCTGCTCAGTGCTCTCTAAAACACACTCGAGTGCTGCTGCAAGCTCTGACTTTGTGCCTTTTTCCCTGAAAATGCAACAAGTCAACACAATCTGCCACTGGAGATCAGATTTGTGCTTTTGGTGCCAGCTCCAAAATGAAGAGAGAATGATATCTTGTTGTTTGTGTGTGTGTTTGTGTTGTGTTGTGCAACATATACAGTACTCACCCCCTCATTAGGATAAGCCTCCCAGCCCAGGTCAGCCAGAGCTGACAGGGAGTCGAGCAACGTAACTGCAAGAAACACAGAGAAGAAAACACATGTTAACATACTGAAACAACTGTCAGCGGTTGTGTTTCATTTAGTCCCCGTTTCCTCAGAGCCGCCGTAACTGCTACGCTCTCGAATGCGTCGTATAACATCATATTATAAATCTCCCCCGTATTAAACTCTTGAGACCTTTTCATGATTTATACATGAGCGTGTTCTGTTGTGTGTTGTGAGTACAACAGCAGGGGAATCGCAAACAGTGTTGGTGAACCGATCATTTACGCTTTAAGATTTCTGTGGTGCACTTGTTGTGGTCCAGTGAAATGACATCAAGATGTCATCGAGATGTCCAATCACCCCAAAACCTCTCACTGACTTTCGACCTTTCACTATCTACATGCCTGAAAAAGGTTTGTTTAATGTTTGTGTTCTTGGAGGAGAAAGTTGTGGCTAAGATGTGTGGTGTAATATAACATTTCCTGAATATGAAAAAATACACTTCAGATAACTTCGATAGAACTAAATTCATCCCCAAAATGGTGCTTTGAACCAAAATCGTGTGGCTGAAATAGCCACAGCTACGTCATGTCACTCCAGAAGTGAGAGCGGGTTGTTGTGCTTCTGCTGGCCGAGGTTTTATTTTCATTGCAAGGAAAAGGTAAATCTTCCCAGGAGTGATCCTTGCTGGAGAAAGACCCCGACCAAAGTGTGCACTCCACATTTATACCTGAGCAACTCCCCTTTCGCATTCCTCCAATAGACAAAAACTCTACCTACAGACGGTGCTTTCACACCTCTTTGTCTACTGTAGGTATCTGGGAGCTGGCTCCTTGCTGGTGCTGCAGGAAGGTGCAGGCTAGACACAATATACAATAAACTATACACAAAGGACCTGGAATTCTGTGTTCGGCGGGTATGGGTGATGGGCAAATGTAGCTCTGAGACAGAGAAATCGAATTTTACCATTACAGAGTCAAAGGAGAAAATGACGACATAAAAACCGAACGAACCCTCGAGTGGCAGCGCTACCAAAGAAGACCGAAAAGCTGTTTGATTTGAACCATTTTATCAAATTTAGCTGCAACTTCCAGATGATCTTGTTCCAGGTCACTCGAGAACTGACAAAATATTTTAGGTTTTTGCCACTTTCCTCAAGTAAGCTACACACATTTATTTGGAATAGGAACAAATACACAGGGAAATGGCATAAAGTACAGGTGTAGAATGAATGTACACAGTATGATTGAAATTCCGGAGTGACAGGAGTAAGTGGAAAGTGGGAGGAAGCAGGAAGGTGATAAGAGGGGGCATGATGGACACCTGCTTACAGTATGTTGTGTCCACATGTGTGTATTACTCACATTATTGAGACTAAAATCTGTGTGTAAAGTCTAATTATGGAGACTTGACGGAAACCAAGTGTGTGTCACTTGTTAGGTGCGGTGTGTGTGTGTGTGTGCTTGTTGAGGCTTGGCTCAGTCAGGTCCTAATCAAGCCTTCAACACCGCTGACCATCAATATTTAATCAGTATCCCTCTGCAGAGACTGCTGCTTAGCTCTTTATTCTCTCTCTCTCTCGCTCTCTCTCTCTCTCACACACACACACACACACACACACACACACACACACACACACACACACACACACACACACACACACACACACACACACACACACACACACACACACACACACGCACACGCACTGCAGCTCTCCTATATTTGTCCCCCTCTTTTTTTTGAAATCTTTGAACCTCCTCTTTCGATCCACAGATCACAGATCAGACATCACAGTTACCGACCTGACACGATGTAAACTGAGTGCACTCACTTTGAAGTGAGACACTTGCGTGCTCCCTCTCAATTTCATAAGGTGCCAGCAGTGACCTGGAAAAAAACCCCCTCCATTCTAAACTTAAGAAAACACAATTTGGCCTCCTGAATGCAAATGAGACAAATCACTCAATTGAGAGAGTGAAGAAAGCCCCTCTGTGTTTCCACACTGCCTGTAAGTTATAGTAAAGGAACTGTAAAATTGGTCCAACCTCCTCTTTTTGTATCTTTCCTTTTTTTCCCCTTCTTTCTTTCTCTTTCTCCCTCACACTTACGCAGTTCATCAGCCCTAACTGAAACCCAGGCATTCTCCTCAGCTCAGCGCACCATGACAGCGGGGAGGCATGTCATTAGTGTACATTTGTGTGTGCGCGTGTGTGTGCGTAATGGCACATACATCTGCAGTGTCTGTGCGAGGAGGAAAACAGACAGAAAATAGTGCACTATAGTGGTGTAATGAAGCAGAGAAGAGGAGGTTTGCGTCGCAGGGCTGAGGTGAGAGAGCGATAGATTAAATGAGGGGGGATGAGAGAGAAACAGTGGAGGAGAGACACTGAGCAGCTAAAGGTCAGAGGCAGCCTCCAGCCTATGTGTGTGTACTCAGAGAAGCTAAAGACAATTTAGACCACTTTCCTCCGGTCATGTGCATTTGAATGGCATACAGAAATGGGGCATAATAGTATAATAATATGTCATTTAAGGACCTGAAAGACACACATGCACCCACGGACACGGCTATTCTTCTGAGGAGATTGCAATGACTTTCATTCATTTGGATCCTAATATCCCAAACCTTCACTTTAACCTGTTAATGCTTCAAATCATAAAATCACATATTCCTTAAAGCATTGGCAGAACGAAGGTCGTAAAACCAAAGCTATGTGCATTCTGGACAACTTCAGTGCAAGGAATAATACACATAAATAATACAAAGTATGTTTTGTTTTGGTTCGTAATTAAATTCTTATCTTCATGGTATTTGTTTGTTTGTGCATGACGTCTCTGGTTGTGTAGATGTGTACTTTACAGGACTATGTGTAAGTGTAACTGAGGCCAAAACATCCATTTTGCATCCCGGTGGGAAAACACACATAAACCTACACACTGACACTTTTTGTCTTCCTCTCACACATCTTGTCAATAACACTTATCACTTGTAATCAATGACTGGACTCGTCAATTATGTATTGGGTATCGCTTCCTGTCTGCTGACATGGCAAGAATGTATGTAAATGTGTGTGTGCATGTGTGTGCTTGTATGTCACATACAAAGCTTTTTTTGCAGGGGTTTTTTCTATTTTGAAAAACCACAGAAAACACCAGTTTGTGTTATTTGTGTGCAGTTTATTTTTTGCCACGTCTGGGAGAAAAAGGCAGCTAGCCTAAGCTTTTATTTATTATTATTTATTTATTTAAGTTTTTATTTGTTTTGAATGAATAAAATGTTAACTTTTGTTTTAAGTTTGCCTTTGTGTGATCATTGGAATCACTTCATTTAAAAATCACATTATCTTATACGAATTGTATTTTTTTGATGCCATAATTTGCCTTAACACACTATGCATTGTATCAATTTTTGAATCGAGGATCGTATGAATCAACAATCGAGAATAGATTTTGAATCAAATCCTGACCCCAAGAATCGGAATAGAATCGAATCGTGAGACACCCAAAGATTCACATCCCTAACTTTTTGACTCAAGTAGAGGTGAATCTCACTCTTCCTTATTTTTAACACGATACCTCAATCTTTGTCCATCCATCTCTAAATGCTTTTACCTTCTGGGGAAATTACTATAATCTGAGTGTTTGTTCTTGTATTTGTGGCTTTGTGAGGACCAAAAATCATATAAACCATACCATGTGTGTGGACAAACCAAACAACATAGTGTGGACATTTTGGCTGGTCCCCACGTCTTTTTGGGGGGTTAAGACCTGGTTTTAGGGTTAGGGTTAGAATTGTGTAAAGGTTAGGGCACTTAGTTCTGATTGTTAAGGGAAGGCATTATGTCTATGAGGGTCCTCACCACACTGTCTTTGTGTGTGTTTGATCTAAAGCCCAATTTATACTCTTTTTATACTTTATACTGCGTAAAGTGCTCTACATAGGTCATGCAGAGCCCTCTGCGCCGATGGAGAGCCTGTCGGAGAGCTTCTGCCTCTCCGACAGGCGGAGATACGCTGCTCTGTGCCGGTCACAGTGCGCATCAAGCGTCCACAGAGGCGGAGCTGATCACCGCCGACAACGTCGCTGCCAAAATATATACGTCATATCTTAATACACACAGTTTAGACTCTAAATGGCCAATTTCTCACCTCAAATTATCTAAAAATTGCGTTCCGTGGCACAGAAAAGTGAGAAACGGCTACTGTTTCGACAACAACAGTCTTTCTCTCTCGGACGCCATTGCTCACTGTAGCCAAAAGCACAACAACCTTGTGTAGCGACCCCTACTGATCGGGGGGGGGGGGATGCAGTGCGTATCCGTCACCACGACGGAGAAGTATGAAGGCTTGAGGGGTCTCCGTGGTTACGCAGTCGGATAAGGCATTACGCATATGCATTACAAAGTATAATGTGGCCTTAAGCCTGGACCAGGCCTGCCGTGGCTCCAAACAAAAAACAAGCTCCTCATTCCGTCATGTCATTCAGTCCAAGCTCATGTTCATTCTAATGGACCCCGAGCAGCTAAACCTGATATCTCATAATCACAACAGAGCACGTTCCAAATAATACGAGCACTGAGCGGACAACAATGGACATAAATCTACACGGCTTTCCGTTGCTTCTCTATCTAAAAATACCGCTTTGACACAAACCAATCCACACATGGACACGCACACGGATTCCAATAATTCCTATATATGCTTTCATTATGGGGATCTGATCCATACTTGGGCACACGAGTCCTCCCGATGACTGTGAGAGTTGTCTGGTTACAGAGACATGCCGTCTTATTGATTCTCGGCAGAAAACTGTGAGGTTTACGTTATGAGTCGGAAAGCTAAGGAGGAAAAGGAAAAGGGGGCGGCGGCTGCGAATTAGTGAACGTTTCTGAGCGGCGAATGCACGCGAAAGAACTTCCACACCTCGAGTCATGCGAAGAAAACATTTTTGCACTTTGTCTCCCCCCCCCCCCGTCTCCTTCTGTGTCTGTGTCGGTTTTTCTGCTCACTCCTGTTTCCTCCCTCTGGGTTGTCTGTCTCTACATGTCTCCACCGCTCCTTTTTTCCCTCTCTCTCCTTCTCACTCTGTTTATGTCTCTCTGCCACACAAACTCCCTCTCCCTCTCTCTCTCTCCTTCTCTCACTGCTTCAGCTGGGCTGCAAGAAGCTGTGATCCACCTGCCAAGAATCAAACAACACTGCCAACAGCCAAACTGGCACACAAAGAGATTGGGATGCTTACACACACATACACACATACACACACACACTGACTGCCAGTGCCACAAAAAGGAAAAGATGTCTGCACAATAGGACTACATATGTGACTACATAATGAGATCATCAGATCTCATTTAAATCAATAGATTTGTTTTTCGTGCTCCATTCGGCATTTTCCCCAAAAGCCTTGTCGCTTTTGTTTCATTAGCCGCAGATTTTTCTTGAAAAGTCCAGATTAGATTATATCATTTTTTTTTCTCCCACCACATTTGTTGTGTGAAAAAAGCGCTGACATCTACACTTTCCAAATCGTCTCGCAACAGAGAATCGTCCAGTAATAGAAAAAGGAGTAAAAAATGGTTAAATGCAAATGAGGTGCTGATTAGTCTTTTTCTTCTTCTTCTTCTTGCAGATGTCATTTTGGAAATAATGGTTTGCAGGATTTTTTTTTTTTGGATTCATTAGTTTTTACTCGGGGGTGGGGGGGTGTTTCACACCACTGAATCAATTAAACCTCAGTGAGACAAAAGAGTTTAAAAAACACTGATTCAAAATGGTTTAAAAAAAATAAAAATTCCAAAACCTTAAAATGACGACAACCTCCTAAATATCATATGTATAATATTAACATTTAAGAAGACGAAATCAGAGAATGTGTTAAAAAAAATAACACTCAAGTCTTTATCAAAACAAATGGCAAATACTATTAATGGGGTCATATTCATTCAACTATATCCATAAAGCAATACTATCTATTAGGGGTGGGGGAAACAAATTGAGAATCGCTATTCTAATCATCCACAATTCTGAATCGATTCATAAACTTCAAAAATCAATTTATTTATTTTTTAAGTTTCTATTTTGAAAAATCACACAAAACACCAGTTTGTGTTTATTTTTTGTAACTTCTGGGAAAGAAAGGCAGCTAGCCTAAGCTTTTTTCAATAAATATTAACTTTTATCTTAAGTTTGCATTTGTGTGATTACATCATTGGAATCGGTTTATTTAAAGGTGCATTATGTAATAAATCTAAAGCAACTGGCCATAAAATCCTCCTAATATGTCACAGAGACTCAGGAATAATGTTGATATAACAAACTGAACTCATCAACAACAACAGTACAGCCAAAATATTTGCATTAAAACATTTTTTTGCAGACTGCAAATCATGTTTAAATTTTGAAATCATGTTTTGGCATGTGGCGCCACCTACCGCCGTTTACCAATCATTGCAGTCAGTAGAGTCTCAGCTGCCGAGCAACCACGGGTTGCCACTTACGTCAGAAAACGAAACCTAAAAGACCTCGCTATTTTGAATTTGAATGTAGTAACCGTTTTGGCCACATTCTTACATATGGCACTTTTAAAAATCACATTATCTTATACAAGCTGTATTGTTTTGATGCCATAATTTGCCTTAACACACTATGCATTGTATCAATTTTTGAATCGAGAATGGACTTTGAATCCAATAGTGAGACACCCAAAGATTCACATCCCTACTACACACAGTATATGCACGACATGTATTTTATACAAAGACACCACTGATAAATAAGTAAAATCTAAAAGTTCATCATTGGGAGGAGCCATTCTGGCTCATCTAAAGTTAAGTCCACAGACGTGAGAGTGGTATTGATCTTCTCATTTAATTTGTTAAAAATAATCAGACATTAATGAGACGAAGAAATCCTTTTTTTGGCGACATCGGAAAAAAGGCTGAACAGCTAGCCTAAGGAAAGCTTAAGACAACTTACTCTGCGACACGCACACGCACACACACACACACACACACACAGCGTTTACTGCTCCCTCTCCACTAAGATTGCAGTTCGACGAATGAGTGAAAATTGTGTTGTCAGGGCAACAAACGGCCCGATGGAGAGCAGGATGAAGGAGTGGGAAGAGTTGCGCTCTGAACTTTTGGGAACAAACTGATGTCGTGCAAAGACTGCTTCACTTTCTCTGTCTTGCTGTCTTTCCATCAGTCCTCTCTCCACTCATCCACAAACCACCAGAGGCCGTCGGTTCATCCTTGTTTCTCGAGTTTTCTCCCTCCATCTGTGCTCCCGTCCTCTGTTGATTTTGCCAAAGTTCAGTGTTGCTGTGCATCTTATCAGCGTGAAATAGAGTTCAATACAGTATATGTACACGTGCAACATATTCTTATTAGTATTTTTCTTCTTCTGAATAATTTTAAGGTTGCGATGAGTTGGAATGTAGCACAATTTCAGATGTTGTTGGTTGAGCCTGATCGATGTTTTGAATAATTTAATAGATATGACTTTAATTCAATACTAAATTTTGCATTGATTCAGTTACACGGCGTGCACTTTCTTACCTCCCATTTCCCCCCAAAAGCTTCTTCTGATGTTTATATGCATTTATCGATCCTAAAAAAACCCTCGCAAAAACACAAAATTGAATTCCAGTCTGGGAAGGCCAAAGAGCAAAAAATTATGATTCAAATCAAAACCCGACAACTATCGGCACACCACCGACGATCAAACATGGATATGGAAGGTGTGAATTTTCATGAACAGTACTTAATACAACATAACAGCCGACAGCTGAACGTCCTCAACGCTGCAGCCAAAATCTGCTTTAGTGGAGTGATTCTTTTTTTCTTAGTCTTAGTTTAAACTTAGTCTCTACAGCCTTAAGGGGAAAGAAAAGTTCTGGCTACCCAAATGGCAGATGGTGTGCAAATAAAAAAAAAGAAAGAAGAAGAGACGTTGATGAAAATGTTCATTTATGTGATGAACTTCCCCGTTCCACTGTGGCAGAAGGCACAAACCTACGATGCTGTTTCATAAACAGTGATGCTGACGCTTTTCTCTGTGTGTGTGCATGAGTTTGTGCACGGTTGTTGAACATGAACAATGTTGAACTGTGACACCCGGCCCGATCCAGATATTCACTTTTTTAATAAGCTTCTTTCACTAATTTGCCAACGACTCAACAAGGTCAAAGAGCAACACAAGCACAGAGAGTGCAGCTCAAACCACATGCTCTCTTTTACATATACGCTCAAACAGCGTTAATTAAAACAAACAGAGCGACTGAGCAATGGCAGATACTTTTTAATAAGTAAGAAGACACAGGACCAGTGTTCTAGCTCTAAATTCTACCCCCTTTTGTAGCTTTCCTCCACTTGTCTGTGCTCAAAAAATCCTTCTGATGGGACAAGAGCAACCACATATATAATGTAGACAGTATAGAGTATATACACACACACACACACACACATGCATAAATGTGCGCACACGGCTGTCACACAGTGGTTGGTCACAGGAGGGTAAATTGGCCTCCCTGGAATCTCTGGAGTGTTAGCCGTGCGTGGTAGTGGAGACGGAGGAGAAATCACATGTCAGATAAAAGTGTGCGAGTTGCTGCTTTAAACACACACAATCACACACACACACAGATACAGACACACACTTCGGTGCCTGTCGATATCATACACATTTAATAATTGTCGGACAACTTGTACGTCTGCTCTGCTGCCTCATATCAAACTTAAACCAATTTGCACCAAAGAGGACGCCTTCATGTTGCACACACACACACACGCACACACACACATACACACACACACACACACACACACACACACACACACACACACACACACACACACACACACACACACACACACACACACACACACAAACACACACACACACAGAGAGAGAGAGAGAGAGAGAGAGAGAGATCAGGTTTAACCAGCAACACACTGACGCTCAAAAGCATTAAGGTTTGAGGAAATGTCTTCTTTCAAAACACAACTTTTGTAAGAAGAGTTGAATACAACCGGTCATATTTTTTTTGCCGCAGTGTCAAAGTGAAAAGATTCCTGTTGTCAGGACAACTTATGAATCTTTTATGAAAGGTAAAATCAATGTTTATGAATATTGTAGTTTTATACAAAAAAAACTTTTCAGGTGTTTTTTTTTTTTTGGTCTGTTCTGATCAGTAAACATAAAGCTGCCTCGTGCAGCCCAGCCTTTCATGATCAGTCAACACTGCATGAGAGAGAGAGAGATTCAATTAAATCAAACCAAATTACAGGTCAGGAGACCAGGAGGTGCAGCTGTGGGTGGTAAATGTGGGTTTAGAAGGGGCAGTGAGTGGAAACAAGGAATAGAGTGTATTCGTGTGTTGTGGACGTGTGTGTGTGTGTGTGTGTGTGTGTGTGTGTGAGACGTGGTTAGGGGCACAGCAATCAGTTAAAGGCTTGTTCGGAGGAACGGGAAGAGGTCGAGCAGATATTGTAGTAGAGGCAGGGAAACCCACCCACATCCAAACTTCACCTCAGAGGTCACACTCACTGAGGGAAGACTTCCCCCTGACATTAATGAGCGCTGCGTCTGACAGGAGTTTGATATCGGTCCTGTATCTGTTTGAGACGCAGTCATCACTGGAAGCAACAGAGAAAAAAAATCTGTTGTTTTCTTGCCTGTCTTCTTATTGGAAGAAGTACGCAGGTATTAAATTAGTAAGAATGTGGCCTGTGGTTCCATTTTTATGGTAAATTTTGGTTTTCTCTATATAAAAAAAAAAAAAGTATACTTATACATGTATGCATGAATATATTTCATATTCTTAAAGGAACATTTCAACTAGTGCTGGGTGCGTTATAGCAAGGTGCGTTTCCATGACGACTGACCGGAAAAAGACGCGCACGACGTCATGTTTACGTGACTCCGGCTTGTTAAAATGAGTCTCTAAAGTAACGGTAAACTTTAAAAAAAGAGGCAACCATACGCAGTACACAGGTGAAGCAACAGCAACAACGCTATTGACTTATAGGCGTCATATGAAAGAATGTGGCCAAAAACGGTTACTACAATTCAAAATACCAAGGTCTTTTAGGTTTCGTTTTCTCCACCATTTTAGCTCAGACGTAACTGGAAACCCGCAGTTGCTCAGCAGCTGAGACTCTACTGCCTGCAATGATTGGTAGACGGCGGTAGGTGGCGCCACATGCCAAAACATGATTTGGAAACATAAACATGATTTGCAGTCCGCAAAAAAATGTTTTATAATGCAAATATTTTGGCTGTACTGTTGTTGTTGGCGAGCTCAGTTTGTTATATGAACATTATTCCTGAGTCTCTGTGACATATTAGGAGGATTTTATGGCCAGTTATTTTAGATTTATTACATAATGCACCTTTAACTTGGCATAAAGACTGGTCTGGAACATGTAAGACTAATTTACACATTAGATATTGTTCCTTTCGCCTGTATAAATCACATTATAAAAACAACAGTTAGTGGTTATATGTTACGTTATTTGCTTGACTACTACTTGGCCGTGTGCACTCACTTTCCTCCTAACCTCAAAATGGTAACAAGGCCAGCAATTCACCACCAGCGACTGCATATAAAACAAAACAAGTAGATGGTTGTTCCGACTTTTGCTTTGACAGCTGTGACATTAACATGTTTATATTGTAACTTTAAAGTCGCTGGTAAGTGTTTTTTGTTTACATCTTCAGACAAAAGTCGGGAGTTATTGCCCGTTTCCGTGATTTATATCTGCAGGGGCTCCCGGCTGCATTAGATTTTCATCTCACTCTTGGCAAGCGGCAAACAAAGGCAAATGCATATTGAAAAGGAAAAGTAACTGCATTTGTGCAGAGTTAGGCTGCGTACAAAACCATATTTAGGACCTGCCGTGGAGAACAACACTGACTTCTCTGTGTGTGTGTGTGTGTGTGCGCGTCATTATGGATGCTCTGCTCAACAGAGCACAGAGAAGTCGTTGGGTTGTTCAGATCGACTTGATAACTGCGTCTCTTTCTTGTTTTTATGTTACCGTGGTTTTATGTTTCATTTCACAGTTTTCTCTCTTACGAGTATCTGTCTTTTTTGTATAATCTAAGTCTACCATCACGCACACGGAGTGAATCTACGAGGTGAAGCCCTCACACAGCAGAATCAGTCTCTGTCACTGAGCTGTATTTATAACCCCATCTATCAGCCTGCCTCTGGAATATGTGACATCCAGATGAAGACCACCTAACTGCCCTCCAGCCATACATTAGGGTTATGTGTGTGTGTGTGTGTGTGTGTAGATGTGGATATGCACATGTATATGCGCCCACTTGTGCCTGTGTTAAGCAAACGTATAAGGAGCTCAAAGTTAACACACACACACACAAAAAATACAGTGGCTCACAGCTCCTGTCCAATCTGTTGACAATCAGTAGAAGAGCCAGCGAGAGAGAGAAAAGAATAAGACAAAGGTGAAAACAAGCACGGAGAGTGTGTGGAGGCAAGGAGGGAGGCCGACGTGAAAAGAATGGGGCTTGGAGATGTAGGGTAGAGGAAGTAGAAAAGAAAAACAGTATGGGTGCTTGTGCCTGCTGTCTCCCCGCTGCTCTCTGATGAGAGTGGTGATCTATATCCTCATCTGTCCAAGGTCACGGTTGTTACATGGGAGCAAAGCAATATCTTCGAGTCACACACACACACACACACATACTTTGTGAGATATGGCTCTGCCGATAACTACAAGCAACCATTATAGATTAAAGCAATTAAACCGGAGGCGACCTTTAACCGAACATTATGCCGCAGTCAGGGTCTCGTGTGAATCATAAGATGTGGGTATGAGTGTACAATGAGTAAAGGGCATGCTTTACATATGCTTGGCTCGCTGCTCACCATTTTGTTAACCTCACGAAGCAATAAGGTGTTTTCCCCACCCGGAAACCCAGAAAACGATCGATACCGATGTTCCATGATATCGATATCACGTCCTTGAATCTCGATACAGACAGTGTTAACACAAAATACAGTACACTCTTAGAATGAATCCAAAAGGGTCCTTCTACAAGGGCGGAGGTTCGACCTGGAACCATTTGCTTCAGAAATTTGCTTTCAAGGGTTCTTGGTAACACTAATGGTTCCAGTAAGAACCATTTTGATCCAGAGAACCCTTTAAAACCCCTTTCCTGAATAAAGGATTTAAAAAGGGTTCTACCTTGAGTCCAAAAAGGTTCTCCTATGAGGACAAGCCGAAGAACCTTATATGGTTCTAATGAGCACTTTTATTTCTAAGAGTGTAGTCAGTTTTGCTATAGTTCTTATTTTATCTTAAAATAAGCTGTGAAAATGTATGCAATATTTATTCTTTTACCGGTATCGATCCAAAGATTTTGACCAGTATATCCGACAGATACTGATATTGTATTAGCTTATATTTTATTACTGTGATCTTCAAATGACCAATCATATTCATATAATTGTACGTTACTTGCCTCCGTCGGTACATTCTAGCAGCATCCAGTTGCAGGCGGAAGAAAGACTAAAGCTCCAGTCGTGCTGTGTGTTTTTCTAGGCTTGTTGAGGTATATTTAGAAACAGAAAAATAGAAAGGGGTGATAACTCCCCAGCATGATTCTGCACTGGAGGGGAGCAGAAAAAGTACAGAGTGTGGCATGTGCAAAGGCACACACACACACACACACACACACACACACACACACACACACACACACACACACACACACACACACACACACACACACACACACACACACACACACACACACACAGACAGACAGGCCGAAAGAAGAGAGGACAATTATTGTTCCACTGGGATGGAGAGGATCCAGACAGAGAGGGAAAGAAATGGTGAGGACAGCAGGACAAAAAGGAACCAAGCAGAGACCTGAGAGCATCCACCCAGCTGTTACATCAGTATGCCCTCGGGGTTCAGACACACTGTGCGTCTGGCTCCCTCTACTGGCTCTCAAAAACACATGCACTCATTTGTCTCCCATTGACTTTGGACAGGACACTTCCTCATCTCAACAACTTCTCAAAGAGCCCATTTCCACCTCAGATCATTTTCCCCGAGTCCACAGTGAGCCGCAATTTCAAGCAATTTCTATTAGCGCCGCGACGTCCAACATCATAACTGCATTTCTTGTAAATGCCAACAATTTTGGAGCAGATCAATAGCTCCAGTAGTAAACTAAGCTTGTTGACAACTTAACACCATTTTCCCCCCGCGAACACTATCAAAGCTCTATCGAAGGGGACCGTGTCCTTAATTGAGCCTTGAGAGCTGTATACAGTGCATCTCCTTTTTATGACAGCCTCGCTCCTACTAGACAGACTCAGAGGGAGGATTTCCTGGAATAACATGACTGCCGAGATGCGTGGGTGGAGAATATGCACACTCACAGACACACACACACACACATGAAAACACACACACCAACTGGCACAAAGGAAAGCAGTCCCTCAGCAGGGCACGCAGTCACAACTATAACAAACTGACAGGCTGAAAGGTAAAAAAAAAAAAAATGGCTTCATTGGATCACTGTCCTTTTCGTTGTCCTCCACTACACACACACACACACATGTACACACACCAGGCAGTGACCTGAAAGGTTTCCAATTAGACCCAATAGTCCAAAACATCAGGACAGCGAGAAAGTGTCTCAGCGTGAATTCGCTCATACTGCCAGCACGGCACCTGGCAAATAATTCTAAACGTACATATGAAAGCTTGTTTTTGATTGATCAACTCTCACGTTGAACATGAGCCACATTCACCAGGAGTTTCCTTTGGCTTCCGGTTTGGTTACATCATTCATTTTAAATGAATATTTCAGCAGTGTCTCCCTCTCACGGCACTGTCGACTGCTGTTAGTAAACTCCTCTGCCTTCTCCGCTTCCAATGCCTGTTTCTAACCTCCAGAGCTTTTTTTGCTCTGCATAAACTCCTCAGGGCTGTGACATACATTCAGCTTTATATAGTGTTGAGTCAGCCAGATACAGGAGGTCCCACCAAACGTCAGTGCGTGCAGTGTGTGTATTATTCTGTGTGAGTGTGTGTCCATGTTGACGTTATGAGGACATTTAAGCAACTCAAAGGTTGTTTTATTTAGGGTTAAGGCATTGTTTGGGGGTTAGGTAAAGGCCTAGGGAGTGTGTTATGTTCTCACAACTATACAGAGACACAGTGTGTGTGTTTGATATGGATTAAGAGACGGTTTAATATGCTGTGTGAGTGAGAGAAAAATGGAAAAATCATCAGTGAAAGACAAATCATGCGGCACATAACAGGGATTTGAGTGGAAGCTCTCGACTATGCTGAATGAAACCATTCACAGGATGTCAATCGAGGCACACGGCTGCATCATCTTCAGACAACAACAACAACAACAACGCCTCAGACTCAAACATGCTTCACAAACCAGTTTATTAAGTTCATGTCCAAGCCACTGCTCCCATGTTTCATCCCACCGAGCAGTCAGGAGTAGTTAGTAAGTGAATGTATTGGCTAATTTCAGGGCCCGAGCGTCAATGTTAATACAATAACCAAAGAGAAGCTCAGCAGCAGTGTGTGACAAATTTAATGTAATTGCTGCTCCTTGTTTTGTTGCAGGAGGCTCCAGTCCTCTGCAGTCAATGTCTGTGTTATAATGAAGATTTCTATAACATAGAGGAATTTGACAAGAAAAATCAATGTTATAGCTTAATTATAATAAGTTATTGAATGCATTGAAAAAAAAAAGAATAGTGACAGATAAATAGAATGTGAAGAAAGAAGCCTTCCTCCCCCCCAGTGTCAGAAAGTTACATGTCTACATCAGAGCCTCTCTTTATCTTCACCATGTCAGGGCTGCGTTGTCATACAAAATTAATTATCTGGAAAGAAAAAGAAAAAAAAAAGCGTGACTAACAGTTCTGCCTCTTTATCTCCGCGTTCCTTTATACATCATTCATAACCGAGGCGAGCACTTCAGTCTCCGCCGCCGCTCCGCTCTCCGCGCGGCCAGTGGAGCCGCGGGACAGCGGCTCCTGCGCCGCCAACGCACCCAGCAGCGCACAGCCAACCAATAATCATCCATTAACTTCATACTCCTCCACTGAGGTTCACATCGACCCGCCTACACGAGGACACCCACCTTCATTCTCCGGGTAATTCCGTAAGGCTCGCACCGGCGACAGCGCGTGAAAAAGGAGCAGGGAGCACAGGAGGGAAAGGGATGGATAGATCCACAGGACGCGTGGTGGTGGTGCCATTTTTCAGGCTGCGCTGCGCCCTCGCTGCATCCCTGTCGGTGGTGTCGAGTCGTTGAGCGCAGCCCTGCGATTGAGGGGAGAGAGGAGAGAGGAAAGTGAGGAGAGGGAGTGAGAGAGAGGTGGGGAGAGAGAGAGAGACGTGGGAAGGAGGGTCCACAGTCAGCCAAATCCTGTCAATCTGCTCTCAGGGGCTGGAGACTCCTTGCTCTATAGTTTCAGTGCAAAAAAAAAAGAAAATGCACTTGAGCCATGAACAGGTCATTTAACCTGATACCTGAGTCTTTATGTTGGCATTTCTGGTGCAATATTATGATTACAAATTCTATGATCTTTGGCGGTGAATGGAATGGTTTGAGTTAGCGTTTTAAGTAAAAGAAATCTGTGTTCACATAAGATATGCATGAGAGAGAGTATGAAAATTGAGGCCACCATGAGATGTGTTGTTTTAGCAATGCTTTAATGACCATACACAGTATAATTATTTCCCAATCATTTTATGGAACACATCCAGAAAACTGTGCAGTTTTAAAAAAATTTTTTTTTTTTACTACAGGTTAAAATGTCAAGTAATTACACTTGAACCATAGCACTATCTTGGTTGAGTTAGTCTTACTATTGCACGTCTAAAAGGATCTGCTGTCAAATGCACGTTATGTGAGTCAAACTCAGTGACATGTTGCTGATATACAAGAAGAATGTTCAGTCACATACTATATCTTGAATAAACCGGGTTTAAAAATACATTATAGAAGAAGCAACACTTCTATAAGCACTTCCGATATATCAGCATATCTGCAATAAGTCCAATATTGTGCCTCCCTGCTGCATGGTCATGATAGCTTTGCTAAAACAACAAATCCAATGCTGGCTGAACACAACACAATTGTCAATGACAGGAAGAAACCATGTCTTTCCATGCCATCTTAAAATGAAAGCACAACAGAGCTTCACATGAAATGGTAGGTTTTAAAGGGCCAGTGTGTAAGAATGATTGACATCTAACGGTGAGACTGCAGATTGTAAGAAACACAGGACTCCTCCACTCACTGCTCCACAAACATTTCAGGGAACTATGGTGGCTCTCACATACTAGAATGTTGTTCTTTGCATATTTACTTTCCACTTTGGCGGCTCTGTCCATTCATATGGAGGCAAGACGGGAGGCAGCCTCCATAAAGCATAGCGTATAAAAGGCTTGTTTTTAAGGATACAAAAACCAATTGATTTTTATTTTAAAGCTATCTATATAGACACACTTATGGGTAGTGTACTCGATTCCTGCCTATAAACTAAGCTGAATGTGAGCAATAGAAATGAAACATCTTGAGGGATGAGATGATTCTAATTCTGCGAGACATACAAATCATTTAATTTGCTTAATTAACTTTGTTAATGTATAACAATGACTTTGAATTGTTATGTAGGCCTTAACTGTCCGCCTCCCAGAAGAGTGCCACTTTTAGAGATGAGTGCAATTAATGAATATTTAAGTATTTATTATGTTGAGAACAAATTCTACAGGATGTTAAATGGTGTTACCATATCCAGGTCCTTCCACAAGTTTTGCAAATCTACATTCTATGAGCAGCCATCTTGTTACCCGTGACCCACAGCTGTGTGCATCCACAGTCTGCAGTTGATAGCACCAGGATAAACACTTCCATCTTACTGTAGAAGATACTGTCAATTATTTTGATAAGCGACATGGGCACAAGGCAATTACTGGATTAGTGTCAGCTCCAGCTCGCCTTTGTCTGTCTTTGCCCAGTTGTTGACATGGTTCCTGCAGATGCTACCAGCAGTAGGCAACCACTGACATGCACAACAGATTCCGATCGCAAACACTTTATGGAGATTTATTCAGCCTATATTACACGTATTTGACTGCAGTTCGGAGCGTCGGGGATGTGAACGTGGCTGTTGGTATGTGTCTCCAGCAGACGTCTTTAAACATGAATAAATAATGTGCGCAGCCTGTCATAGGAAATGTGTGAGGAAAAGCTGAGAGTGTGCAAGGTCAACCTTTCAATCTTTCCCTTCTTTTTACACAGCCCACTGACAGCGCTCCTGCAGCGAAAACCCCTGCGGTACAGACATGTAGTCATTCTCCTCATTTAACTTTATACCCATTCAAGAAATGTAATTTGAATTGGGTATAGCCCCCACATTGTCGAACTATTTGTCAAACTTTATATGCACAAGTGTACATTTTTCTGGTCAGTTTTTGTCAGCACACCTGATACGATGGGATACAGAGATCCCATAGGTCACCTGATGCGCGAGGATCCTCTTTCCCTCCTGCAGCCAGCAGGCAAATGTGATGCATCCACGCCGTGATTTATGGAAAGATCGTGACCACAATTATATTTACCAAGGATAACGTTCTTCTATCACGCTTTTGTCCCAAATGAAGCTCCTGAAAGAGCCATAAAACTGTCACACATACACTGATTTATGCCGAAATTCTGCTTTACGCCCTCCCGGCCATGTGTGCTGCCACAGAAGAGTGTGTGTGTACAATGCTTTAGTGGTTTTGTGTGTGCGTGCGTGAAGAAGCCACCTCCACAAATTTGTTAAGGGTCCAATTATGGTGATGATTTGTTCCCTGCAATGGCTTTACTTGCATGACCTAATTTCCTCATTCAGTGTGTGTGTGTGTGTGTGTGTGTGTGTGTGTGTGTGTGTGTGTGTGTGTGTGTGTGTGTGTGTGTGTGTGTGTGTGTGTGTGTGTGTGTGTGTGTGTGTGTGTGTGTGTGTGTGTGTGTGTGTGTGTGTGTGTGTATGGGGGGGATACTCATCTTTTTTCTCATCCTTTCCTCTCCGTCTTCTGCTGCCATGACGCTGCATTCATCCGTAAGGCGACAAACCATCGCTGTCATGCATTCCAGCAGTGACAGCATCACACAGCCCCCTAAGCCTTGTCACTCCCTCTGCCACACACACACACACACGCACACATCCACCCAAACACACTTCCTGCATGCCTCACGGAAGAGTGATCTCGTCAGTGTAAAACACTGCCTTTGCTGAAAGACATTTCAAGGTTCCACTAACACACAAACAATGTGCAGTGACAACACACACACACACACACACATACTTACACTAAGCTACGTTACAGTAGCCAACACAAAGTGTGTGAAATGTGATGTTTGTGTAACTGTGCCACTGTGTTTTTACATTTTCCCTCTTGGAATTTGTGATCCTTTCATTCCCTCGACTGACTTTTTTCCCCCTCTTCAGTTTCCCTCCTTTTTTTTTTTTGACCTCCACATTCTCACCTCTCACCTTGCTCCGCCTAGCTGGGTCAGCTATCCGCTCGATTCTGCGTCGCTCTGCTAATCGGCCGCACTACTTCTCTGTCTGGTTCTCCTACGGAGCGCGCACGCTGAGATCTCCTTCTCGTAAGAAAAATTGAATGGCGGCAAACTTGGATAAGTGCAACAGGCAAGCGCTGCAGGAGTGTGTGCGTGCGGGTGTTATGTGATGCACACAAGTGCCACTGGCTTGTTTGACAAGGGGCAGAGGTGATGACAGGGTCGTCTGCCTTGCCAGGAACAACCCCCAAAAGCCACACTCTATATACACACACACCCCATGCTCTATTCAAAGCCACTCACTCATGTGGTAATGTCTCTATTGTGACAGGCTGAATGCTTTATGGGCAACAGCTTGGTGCTGGCATTTGGGCAGAGGCATTAGTGTGTATAAGAGCATGTGTGTCTGTGAGTGAGTTAGTGCGTATGCCAGGGTCTGGCTCATCCGCTGCAGAATCTGCCCCTTTTTTTTTTTTTTTTTGCTCGAAGCGTCAAAACCTCAATTCCTCTGAGCTAGGCTGGTGACAGAAGAGCAGGGAATTGCAGGACAGATGATGGGAGGCTGAGCCATGTTCAGGCGCACACACACACACACACACACACACACACACACACACACACACACACACACACACACACACACACACACACACACACACACACATCATTCCACTCTGCTCTTGCTTTCCTAATCTACAATTGTCTCAGCTAAAGCAGGCAGAGCGATTCGTCATGTCAGAGAGTCCCGGTGCTGCCATACAACAAAAGGTGAAAGGGAGTGTGGGAAAGGGCTGGTGCACAAAGCCCTCCCTGCCCCCGTCTGTCTCCCTGTCTTGGTTGCATACGCGATCTCCCCCCCCCCCCCCTCCAATCATGAAGTCTCTGAGACCACCATCTGCAAAAATACAACCAATCTGCCGAAACCTAAAGATATATACTTTCATACTTTTTACGAAGTTAGGATTATTACCACAGTCACGAAAAAGTAGGAGTTCACAGAGAGTGTTTACTGCATCTCAACATCAGGTCTCTGGAGTTTCACTCCCTTTTGGCTCAACTCAGACAGCTCTTCAGCTGATGAGATAGAGGGAGGAACTGAGGGATGGAGCGAGTCGTAAAGACTACTGTTGACAGAGGGAACGTTCCAAGTTCTACCCAGAAAAACAGAGCACACAAATAAAGTTGATTCTTCTCGAGGCGGCTGCCGTCCATACACACAGAGGAGCAAACAAACAAACAAACAAACAAACAAAAAGACAGACAGAAAGAAAAGAAAGGAGGATATTTACACTGCTGTCTTGTCGCCGTTTTTTCTGGCCCAAATATTTAGATCAACACACACACACATATACACATATTGCTGACTCAAAGGCAAAGAGAGTGTTGTCTGGCATATGCGTCCAGAGGAAATACATTTACTGTAACTGTGCTGGAGAAGAGCAGTCAGCGTCTGACCATCTCAGTCGTGTCCTTCTGAAACGCAGGAATGATTTAACAATCAATGAAAACGGACCTTGCCTTCCTGTATCACATTCCTTCGTGCTGGAGTTGACCTATTGGCCAATTATAAGAGAGCATGCAGATTCACCAGAGGAGAGGTGAAAATCTCTCTTTTAAAAAATAAATAAATAAATAAAAAGAAACTCACAACATCTCTTTATTTTACCTTGAGACAAATGGAAGCAAGCGGGAGCATTTTTGTTGTGCCATTCAGCAGATGTCACATTATATCAAATGTGTCTTTAAAAAAGCAAGGGATGGACGGATGGATGAAAGGAAGAATGGAGTCATCATGACTAATTGGCGTTTGCCCAAACAGTGACAGTCTGTTGGCAGAGCGAAGAGGGACAGATGCCCAACTCAAAGCTCAGTCATTTCCTGGTATTTTAGTGCCTCATTCTGGTGAGATCAAGGGTAATATGTAATATATGGGATTTTGGCTTAAATGTCATACATATGGATCATACAGGAATCCTGTCGTCATGGTTTTCTTTCAAGCTCCCATAGACCGGAAGTTCTAATTAATGCTGTTTTTTTGGTGTGTATCTGCACCATTACCTCGTTTATGAAGCCCTAAAGTTTTGATAACAAACAGTTCAGCCTCTGCTGAGAACGCTGGGTTTTATTGTGCTCTCGGGCTCTGCAAGCGGTCAGAAAAAGCATGGAATCGTGACGTAAGGATCCCTGTTTCCTGAACAGCAGATCCTCCTGCTTTGGGCACTAGTCCGGGCACATCCAGTTGCGTACATTGAACCGCAAAAGAAGAAGAACGTCCGTTCTGGAGGTGTTTCACTTGCGTCAGTGTCTTCTGACTCCGGGTCAAAGTCGTAAAAGGGACTGCGACGGGGAGTCATGACGAAGCCCTTTTTAAACATGGTTAAAACAGTGTGTTGATAATGAGTAGCAGTAGCAGCCTTTCCAGAGGGGGGAGCTGCGCTTCTGAGCGCTGACGTGCTAATTACGCCACTTCCAGGTATACCTGGCCAATCACAAGACAGTTGAGAAAGCTCTCGTTTGCTGGTCAATCACAACACAGTTCTGTTTTTCGGCGGGTGAGATTTCAGTCTTAAACAGCGCGGCTGATAAGAGCTTCAGTGAGGAGAGATTTTGAGGGGGTTTTTGGCCATAAAAACAAGTTAATTTGTGTAAGTAGACCTCCATAACTCACATAGGCGAGTGGTCCTGTCAAGACCACTCTATGGGAACTTTAAAAAAAACACCTCTCTAAGTAAACAAAGGGATTTGCAGATGTAAAATTGCACAGAAACAAATAATAACTTCATAAAACACAACATCAGAGCAAGAATAACTAAACTAAAATGTGGAAAAAAATGAGGGGAAAGGAGCATTACATGTGCTTCTTTGTGCTTCTACTTACAGTGAGCACCAAAAGTGGCGGGCTAAACAAATTGATTGCATTTACAGGTAGCAGAGCAGCAGCTGAACTTCCTGCTGCTGTCTTAATTCAATAGAGGAAAGTGCTGCTGTGGACAAAGTCTGCCTTTTGGCAAATGTCTGTATAACACCAGACAGGCTTCAACATTGCATCCAAAGTGCCTGAAAGCTGCAAAAAATCCCTTTTCTTTACATAACATTTGATTGATAGTTAAAATAATAATGAAAAAAAAAAACAAACCCTGTCAATAAAAGCTTTCTGAAGGAAGTGTGGATCCTTCTATCACCGTTCCTTCACACACACACACACACACACATTATGCACACAGAGTAGATACACATGTTGGTGTGATTTGTCACCATCCCTCTTGGCATAGACAGGCCTGCGCTAATGGACGGACACTCTCTGTGTGCTAAACAAATTAGCTCCATTACTAAGAGACAGACAACAGTGTGAGAGAAACAGACAGAGAGAGAGAGAGCACCACTGGTTTGAAAAAGGTGATGGAAGAGTAAACTGAACTGTGGTGGAAACCAAACATATAAAGGACTAGGAGCGGGGCTGAGATGTATGCAGATGTATACAATGAATAAGAAAAGTGCTGTTTTGAGCGAGTGTATGTGTCAGTGTGTAGCCTGAGAGCCAGGCCAGACATCTAAGCACTTTCAACCCCTGTGAGAGAGAGTAAATGTGCATTATCGTTCATCCATCACTCACTCATTACTCAATCACTTACTTACTTTCAGACACACACACACACCCACACACACAACCGTGCACGCACGCACACACGTGCACCACATACATGAATGCTGATAGGCCCTAATACATGCACTTAACACCAGACTGGATGCGAGTGAGACACATTTATCTCCATGAAACTGCAAAACGATGCTGAGTGCATCTGTGAACGTGTGTATGTGTGTCGGCGCGAACGTGATCCACCAAGTTTTAGGTCAAAGCAATTCTGTGTCAAATGATTGGTTCATAATCTGATTGACAGGCAGGCTCCCTCCTCTTCTCCGTCTTCTCCGCTCGCTCCCGTCGTTTGTCATCTTTCTCAGTGCCTCCGCTCTTGTTGTATACATTTCTCTGATCCTTTTATAGCCTCTTACCTTGTCTCGTCTGCTACTCATCTCGGGGCTTCCGCCCCTTTCCAACGTCACGTTCGTCCTCGCCTCTCCCTCTCATGACTTTCCATTCTCCCTCCCATCCTTTCTCACTCCCCGATGATATAAACACATCATTCTGTCTGCGCTGTAATTGCATTATCTGCGGTAACACCGCTCATAACCGCACACCTCCGCCTTCTGGAGGGTAAGCGTCTGTGTGTGTATGTGTGCACAAGCTCCTTTTAAAAGAAAACAGCAGCAGACTGGTGGTATTGTAGTGGCCTTGAATGTTTTCTTTCCTTAATCACTACTTTCACGTTCAGTTCAGAGTTGTATGAATCATTTGCGGCTCTGGCTTTTCAAATGGGATTTTGAATTGGAATTTGTTGTGATACTTCCTCCCCTTCTTACTTCTTGCAAGGTCACTCACAACTGTTGTCGCAGTGGGCAGGGAACCATAAGTGCCTTTAGGTCGTGTTTCCATCAGTGTACAGTTTGGTTTGGTGCCGTACAGTACGGTTTGGAATGGTACAGCCCTCGGTCTGTTCAGCACCTTTAAGCCGTGTTTCCATCATGTTACAGTACAGTTTGATATAGTACAGTATTTTGGAATGGTACAGCCCTCGGTCAGGCTCATGCTTCAACTGAGAACAGTACCTTTACTTGGTAGGGGGTAGGAGATAGGGTAGCGTGGCGTTGTACCGGTGCACCGACAACGAACAAAGACATCCAACGCAACACGTGATGGACAACGATGGAGCAGCACGGTTTGTAGCTGTTTCAACAAAACATGACGCTTTGTATGAGAATGGACTGCCGTCGGGAGCGGCGCTTTTCTGTCGCGCAATCACCCGACTGTCGTGGGTCTAGCTCCACCCCTACTGTACCCTACCATTACTCTGGTACCCAAATGGACGGGTATAGAAAAATGGAACGGTTGAATACAGGTTATTTTGGTACGATTCCTAATGGAAACGCAAAAAATACATATCGTACTGAACCGTTTAAGCTAAAAAGTTTAGCTTGAGCATAGTGAACAAATTAATCTTGCTTAGCATGTTTATTTCATGTCATTTGTGAACATATAACATAGCATATAAAATTGTAGATACAAAATAATACTGAAAAATAAACTAAATGTCTGATATATTCAGACATGTGAATTCACTCTATGCTGATTATGCCTATCGACTCACTTCTCTGTATTTCTCAGTCTGGCGATTTTTGATCTTGTTTCGATGGAGGCAACAGTAACATTGCACTAGTAAAGTGAGAACAGCTGCAGACAGGTTGGAATATAACTGAAAACAGAAAGAAATGTCCCCAAACAAAATTCCACACTGCTCGAGAAAAATAACCCCAACATTGTTCAGGAGCTTTGCTTGGCAGAACCCAATTTCAGATGAAGGCCACAGCATACAAATACATCCATTCTCCCCATGAAGACCAAACAGAGGCAGAATAATAACATCAACAACAAAAATCACCAAAAGTAACACACTGCAGCTTTAACTTAATTCAACTCCATTACCTAGATATTGAAGGGCAAGTTTAGCAGCGATGATAGAAGTGACTGTGTATACAGTTGTGATAAAGATGGCAATAATGGTATTCAATGGTTTTTGTTTTCTAATACAAAGCTTCTTCCTGCTTTCCTGCAACCAGATGAAGGTCAGACCCACGGCTACAAGTCCACATATTTACTCAGACTTGGCAAAGCTCCTCCAGGTATAGAATACACACTCAACAATGTTATTAATTTGCAACATTGGTTTGCTGTCTCACAGGAAAAGATGAGAGAAAAACACCGGAAGAAGATATTGATTGTGTTTGAGTTAAGGTCTTCCTCATTATTACTCTTTGGCTAAATGTAGGTGCAAATCTGATGTGGAGTTCAAAGAGAGCTGGGCCTTTGCACCTATAAGTTTGAAGTCACTGTACCCTAATCAGACGGAGGGCGATCGATCTCGTCGTCCTCAATTAGTTCAATGTTTCCTTACCTCTGGCTTATTGACCTCTAACTTCACATGGATGTATTTATAGTGAGAGAACAAGCAGCCAGGAGAGAACGCAACCACCACTTTAGATGTAAAAAAAAAAACTCATCTCCTTACCAAAGTCTTTGACTCTCCATCACAAGCTTTAATGATATGCTGTGGGCCTCATTTAAACTCTTAGCAGCTGTCTGGGATCTATAGTGCCATGTCACTCAAGAATCAATATCTTTTACACACACGTACACACAGCCTGGGAGGAATCTCTCTTATCAGGAAACATCAGATCAAGCAGATACACTTGAATGTCTATTGGGGCCAGATTGACTCACAGGGAGGGGAGTCAGAATCAATGTTTTTACGTGCAAGCAAAACTCATTCTGCGCTTGTCTCCCCGAACTAGCGATCTGCTTATTCACAGCATGATAATATTAAGATGGTGGCAGCGGCAAAGATCAGAGGATGGACGTGCAAAGCCCAGAGCAGGCTGTGTGCATTCATGGACTCATCTGACACGAGAGGCCCCCTCGTCAAGCTCCCCCGCTGGGCTCGAGAGACAAAGACAAGTGCCTGTGTTTCCAAACATGGGCCCCTTTCACCACCCAGAGGTTAGGGACCTAAAATAATCGAGCTCAACCAGGAGGGACCAAGCTTCTTCCTTGTACACACACACAGAAAGAGAGAAACACGTATTTAGGGATTAAGGCTTTGATTTGACCCTGCTTAACCCAGCGGAGAATCAAATAGCGGGGTGTCGCGAGGGGGAAGAGATGGCTGTAGGAAGTTTCAAAGGTTGAGGGCTCTACCTTGGCGTAATGACAAAAAAGTGGCGGCGTCGGCAGGGATGATAAGTGCAATCACGGGACGCGTCTTTGACCGACAAGAAAGTGCACATCCATATAAACAAGAAGCAACGGGGTGAGATATGGACTGAATGGACTGTATGATCAAAGCAGACAAATTAAAAGGGCCAGATGAAGAGCGAGGGAGACCTTGCTCCAGTCGGTTTAAAAGGGACACATGCTCTTTGATCCTGTTCCTGGAAATGTTTTTCAAGCACATCTTCATGTGAAATGACACCACCAATCTAACAGAAATGACCAGACACAATAATCCATCAGTGGATTCAACACCCACCAAAGGACAAACCCGTTTTCCTTTTTTTTCTTGTCCCTTAACAAGAGCAGGCCATGTTAAAACAATGCCGAGTCCAGAATGGGAATTCTACATTGTTCAAGGACAGCTGACATTTTGTGTCTTTAGCCTCACAACTTACTGTATTGCCATGAAGAGCAGAATAATGTCAGCTGTAGCCTAGGGGATGCAATAGTTGTATTTCTGCCTCTCTAGTCCACTGGGCTAAATTTAGATGACTCTCTCAGAACCTGTCAAATGCAGGCTTCCCCGTGCCCTCACCAGATGGCGGAAGTGCGCCATCTAGTGCCTAGGAAATGTGAGGCATCAGAAAACAAGAAGAAAATACTGTTGAAGAAAAAGGGCAGATCAGTGTGTGTGCAAAACACACTCAGTGGAAACAGCCGACCATTGACTCAAACACATGTGGATCCGCTCATTTCCAGGAGAGAAGTTCTACAAAGTGGCTGTTGATTCAGAATTCTGGTAAAAAAAAAATTAAAAAGTCTTGTAACTTCTACTGTTGTAGCTTTTTATCAGAATAGTTTCTGTACTTAAAGGCAGGTATAAGACAAGTTCAGAAGACATAAAGAGGTTAATCATGTTTAAGTTTTCAGGGTATATCACTGTGTATAAATCTCAATCAATATAATCAAGCATCACGTAATAACCAAAATAGCACAACACAGATTTATGGAAGCACCCACAAAATCATCTTCACCATTTTTGTAATAGGCAGATGCACACAATTCAATTGAATTCAATTAAATTGTACTTGTGTCGCCGATTCATAACGTACATTATCTCAAGGCACTTCACATGGTATAAGGTCAAGACCTTCCAATTATTACAGAGAAACCCGACAGGAGCACAAGAAGAAATCTCTGACAGAACCAGACTCAGAGTCTATGGTCATGTGCCTCGATCAGTTGGGGTAGGAGAGAGGAGACAAGGGGGTTAGTGAAGGAGAGCAGTGTGAAGAGAAGAATGGAAAGGAGCATTCCAAGAAACAATAATGATTATCATCATCACAGGGAGTGACATGCGTTAGCAGTAATGAGTAGCTATATAATATATAGTTATAGTAATTGAGCTGTGGTGTTGAAGCTCTGGAATCAGCGATAACAAGGTGATCATTAGATTTTGTCCTCTGTCTGTCACTTAACTCCTTTAAATAGACTATAAGCCTAAATTTATTTCTCAAGCACTCTCTACTTTTTAGCTAAATATGTGGCGTTTGCTTCCCAACTAATCGGCCCATTTTTTTTTTTTTTTTTTAATCAAATCTAAAGAGAGGGGCGGACAATTTGCTGTCTATAATCGCATTGGACAAAGGAGACAGGTTACTGAGGCAGGTGAAACCGACTCCATCTGAAATGATCACGCTGGATCAGCTGTGGCATTGCGCTTCTCCCAACCGTGAAGAACCGCAGGCGGAGAGCCGCTATAATTAAAGCACGTATTGATTGGACTTTAAGCGCTTCTGCGGCCTTTGGACTATGAGCCAGAGGCGTGGGGCAGGTCACTCACTCTCACAGACATTCAAATCACCTCAGAGCCACGAGAGCAATGTCTATGCTAATGTCTATGGTAATATGGGACCCGGTTTTGGGTCGATTATTGACGCTTTCCCCTAAATGGATGGTTAGTCCACAATTGAAGCTTTGTGTGGAGGGGTCAATAGCAATGAGATTGATACCAGGGCAGGAGGTCAGTTTCATTTCAACTCGGCTGGTTTCAGGAAATGAATTGGAGATGACATAGTTAATTGGAGTATTAATTGGGAAGCAAATGACATTTCTCAACTCCAAGTGGGATGTCTATTTTTCTGGCTTTGAAAAGAAATATGCAGGATCTATGTTAAGAGGCTCGGGGGAACAGGTCACAGCTTCTTCCTTTATTGAGGATCAAACTGTCACTGGTTTCATTTAGGCACAGAGAGACTGTTTTACGTATGTTAAGACAAGCAGAGGCGCAGTTTGTGAACAGGCAGGGCAGGCAACTGCTTGGGGCCCCCGAGCTGATAGGGGGGCCCCCGACACTCGGAGCCTGAGGTCTGTTTTTACTGAAATGTGCAGTGACCAGTTGCATCCCTGTCCCCCTTAAAAAACAATGGGCGATTTGCAATGACATCTCAGTAGGAAACCTCCCTAAAGGGGCCCCACCTCACATTAACCTGTGTGAAGTTATCGTTCTGCAAGTTGGAAAATGAAGAGGATTATTATTTTTTTCAGTTATTTACAGTATTTTATTGTTCTATATATTTATATTGTTTTATAATGTGGGTTCTTTACAGTGTCATGTATTTTATTTTATTTTTGCGAAGTTTATATAGTTTTTTAAAAGCTATTTACAGTATTTTATTGTTCTTTACATTTATAAAAATAGCTTTTTTAAAAGCTATTTACAGTATTTTATTGTTCTTTACATTTATAGTTTCACAAACTTTTTAATCACAAGGTTTTTCCATGTTATCTCATTCATTTCGAAAAAAAAACAAAAACATTTTGAACTCATACATTTTTAGTTGGTATCAGATTATTTATAACATCATAGTGATGAACACTGATTGGAAGGAAAGGCCCCCTGGGAATTTTTGCTTAGGGCCCCTACAGATTCTATAATCGACTCTGAAGACAACACACAGAGAGATATAAAAGCATAACACAATGACAGAGAGCTGACTGCACGCTATGGCTTCAGTGCCGCGTTCGTGGTTGATGGATCTCTGGTGGATGCTGGTGCGGGGAGCAAGGCAGACCATCATGCAATCATTTTGCAAAAGGTTGGCGTATCGATAGCGTAGTATATGGCTCCGGTGTTACATATCAAAAACATCTCTGCCCCTCCCAACACTTCTGCACCTTTAAAGAGCATTGACCTGTAGTGCAGTGCTCTTCATAGAGAAGTCCATCCCCCAGACAGCTGTGGGGCCTGTCACACCCAGGCACCAGCGTCTGTCTGAGCAGCACCTCTGGTCTTTAGAGAGGTTTTCTGGCTCTTTTTCTTCTTTCCCCTACAATGAACTTATCGGGGGGAATGTGCACCGAGAGAAAGAAGAGAGTTAACGAGTGACTGTCTGATCGCTATAATTCCACAGAAGAGTCAGCAGAGTCTTTTATCCTTTTTTTTTTTTTCGAAAATGAATCAATGAAATTCTTCAGTGTTGGATAAAGGATAAAATCAAAGCTTGATCTGTCTGGATCTGATTCTTTATTAAACAGAGACGGCAGACGCAGCCAAATAACCATCTGATGAGACATTCTTTTAATTACTGTTCTCATTTTAGGCATGCCAATCACACGGTGCCTTTGTGTGTGTGTGTGTGTGTGTGTGTGTGTGTGTGTGTGTGTGTGTGTGTGTGTGTGTGTGTGTGTGTGTGTGTGTGTGTGTGTGTGTGTGTGTGTGTGTGTGTGGGAGAGCGAGTGCTTTGAGCAACCATCAATGTGTTTCACCTCAGGAATGTAGTTTCATTTCCGTCTCTCCACTTTTCAGTATTTTCAGTATGATAAGGCACACAGAGGACACAAGTGCGACGTATGACTTGTGACTCACAAACAAGTGGGTGTGCACATGTGTGGTCAGAAAAGTTGTGGTATGAGGCAAAGGAGTTTGGATTTCCCTCTTTGCTTTCTTACCTATTCCACCCCCCCCCTCCTCCTGTGCGTATTGACTACGTGAGGTTCTGTGCTCTCTGAAGACTATGGGTGAATTCCAATTCTTTGCTTAACCCTCAATCTTAACCCTCAATCTCAAAAATGTGCGCTCCCGCTAGTGCAAGTGCTGTCACGATTCTCAGAAAAATTAAGTTGAGGGGCAAGTTTACCAAGGGCTACCCAGAATGTTTGCTATGGTTTACTTTTCAATAAGCCGTGGTGTGTGGTAACTTTCAGCTGAATATGTCCGTTGTTGTGGTATTTGTATGAGTATCATCTTATAACTGACAACCTAATAACTTGACTGACAAACGGATCGTAATAAATAATCGTGACGTAAATGTGTTCTTCTTCTTCTTTTTTGGAGTTGACAGACTGGACACAGATTTCGCGTTATTCTGCCCCCTACAGTCTGAAGACGTGTCTGCATTTAAGGGGTGTCCCATTTCTAAGTGACAAAATAACCCTCAACCCTTGGTTTTGAGGGCCAGTTAAGATTAAGGGTTGAGCTTAAGGGTTAAGATAGGAATTGGAATTGGCCCTATATTTTCTTATGCATGGCCTTAAAAGTCCATATATACGGGGCTCAACAATGTGTTTCTCGTTCGCATTTGCAGTCGGATGAGGATATGAGAGTCAGTATTGATTGTAATTTCCTGCGATGCCTCGTTCCACTCTCTTGCTTTATCAGGAGACTAATTCCAATCAGCCACGCTGTCAGAGAACCAACAGTCTTGGCTGCTGCCCAAGACAACAACTAATGAATAAGAGAGGAATGAATAATCCAGTGAGGTATTTCTCCTTTGACAAGCCACGGGGATGATAATGATGAGACTGGGATGCTGGGTGTGGAGAAGTGTATGTGCCTTTGTGAATGAGTGTGGAGTACATTAGTGCAGGCAGGTCATTATGGGTGTGTGTTTGCTTTCAAGGCGTCCAGTTTGTGTGTGTTTCTATTCATATGTGTCTGTACACCAGACATGGTTAAACTGAAATGAATGGCTGGACACTTGGGATGTTTGGTATTTGCTGTTGTTGACTGAAGAAGTCAAGGTCATGAAAAGAACATTTCCCTATATCATCCTGGCAGCAGGGGGAGAGCCACTGTCGCTGTAAAGCTGGTGTTATTACGTGTAATCCTCCCCTGACTCTCTGTGATTGACACCTGTCATGCCTCTGTTTTTATTAAACACTCTCTTTACTTGATTTTAATTGATTCTCTTTGTTTTTCTCTCTCTGAAGGTGTGCACATGCCGTGCCGTTTATATAATCTTCTTCAGTCTCTCCCGGTTTGGTTTCTCACTTATTCCCTCCTTCTGAATACATTATGTGTGACTCGTCTTTCCTCAATATATGCCCTCCAGCTACAGTATTTTCTTTCTAATATAGTCTGCGTAATGATTTATGTTCTTTCTTTTGCGGAAATCCGAGTGTGTGCTTTCACTTTCACTCGTTCTGGCTCATGAGACCTCTGATAATGACCACACAGTGGCAGGAAAAACACACACATGTGCGTGTCCAGATTGTGCCATGATGGTTTGCATTGTTAACACAGAGGATATTTTACCTAAATGACACTCTTTTGTTGTGCTTTGTATGGACTATGTTACCAAGTGAAAAAAAAAATTGGATGAATGAAATTGCTGATCTCACTATCAGCAGAGGTGAATTCCCAGCTATACTGGCAAATATTTGTTTATTTCTTTTCATAGAGTGATATCTGAAATTCACACTCTGATGAAGTTTTCTTTTCAGGTTGTCTGAGGGCTGAGAGATGAAATAATTTAATTTAGAATAACAGGCAGCCACAGTTACCCAGAAGTTTGGACTGAAAAGATAAAAAATGCTATAATATATCGTGAGGTAGAATCATACCTACTGTCACAGTGACCTAAATTGCCTTGAAAACCAGTTTTCCATGTATTTTCTGCTTTCTTAGTTGACTTAATTTAACTTAATTAAACATTAAATATTAAACCCTGGTTCTGATAAGGCAGAACCATGTTTCTCAGGTGCTGGTTAGATTCCCCTAGATCTGCTGGCAAACCAGGTGTTGGTTTGCGAATGGTGGCGTAACAGACCAAAACACCAAACCAACACATTAACAGAGTTTGCGACCCACAAATTGTGAATGTTTTCCTTCCTGGCTTAAAGGTCCC
Organism: Microchirus variegatus; assembly: GCF_963457635.1. Lineage (NCBI taxonomy): Eukaryota > Metazoa > Chordata > Actinopteri > Pleuronectiformes > Soleidae > Microchirus > Microchirus variegatus. Next base: position 13,897,238 of record NC_139806.1, read on the forward strand.
ATATTATGCTAAATCAACTTTTGAATCATCTAAATCCTTATATTTGGGACTCTGCAGGTCCTCAGTCGACAAAGTGTGAAAAAAGATGACTCACTCATGTGTTTGTGGTCCTCCTCAGTCTATGTACAGGAGATAAAACACGCGATGTTGAGTTCCGTGCTCCTTGGAACGTCACAAGACGCTACATTCCTGGAATTGTTGTCTCGCGGAGCTCCGCTTTGTCCGTAAAACACGCGAGAGTGCTGGCGAGGGCAACGATATCTGAAAACAGGAAGTCCGTGAAAAGTTCTATTCTTGGCTCCACAGTGCAGCACAGAGTTCTACACAAACTTCCAGCCTCAGAGGATTTATTTGTCCAGTGGATACATGTTATATATGACAGCAATGTGCCTGCTAGAGCCTGCAAATGATCACCTTTCCAAATGCTGACTGCTGTTAGCTCCCAGTAGCCTCTGTGGCTGATGTCATTTCCTGTCCCTTAAGTTTCGCTTTACTCTTTTTGACGGTGGACCTAAAGAGATACTACTAAACTGAGCGTTCTGAACAGGGCTGTTTTGGCAGGGTGATTGAACTGCTGTGGTGCTTCATCCTTATGGTATTTTGACCAAAGCATGTCACAGACATGTTCACTAGGACACCAGGGAACTAGGTTAACTTGGAGAAATAGGGTATAATATGAGACTTTTAAGTATTCTTTTATAAGAATGCATCATCTTCCTTCTCAACAAATGAACCACAAGACATTTACCCCCAGAGCAGAGAAAGTTTTTTTTTTAATAAAATGCACCTCTCCTCTCAGCCAAACGTTGCATCGCATCAGTGAAGTAGAGGCAGCTTGTGGCTTTTAGAGTGAGTGTAGTGGAAACTGACAGGTTTCTATATTTGTGTACATGTATGTGTGAGGTTTGAGTGATGCTACAGGGGTTTGTGTTGAACTGTGGGTAGAGCTGTGGTTAAATAATATGTTTCTCATCGTTGGCTGCTAAACGTTCAGCTCATTGTTTCCTTTCACTCCACGGTGTGGCCGAAGTGTCAATCCTCAATGGTGACGGTTTAGCAGTGAGGTGGGCGACCAGCGTAACGACTGGTGTTATAAAGGCAGGGTTCGAAACTCGTGTGATTAAAAGGACGGAAGACTTCGCTGAATTGAAGACCCCCGCTTACACATAAAGCGTGCTGTGTGAGGCCGATTCTGACAACTACTCCACCAATTATTTTCTGTGAGCGATTCGAGACATTTGTGCCGAGAGACACTTCAATCAGCCGCTGAAGGTCAAAGCCGCAGTGTAATTTTGAAGATGAGATTCGGTTCATTATTAGCAACTCTCTGCATCATCACTTGGATGAGCTCGGTTCATGCGAGTGAGTATTTGTTATGTGAGTGTATAGTTGGAATGTTTGTCAAAGTAAAAAAAACAACAAGGTGTTTAATTTCCTTCCTTCTCAATGTGTCTTCTTTAGCCCAGGGACCCGTGTCAAGCTGCTGTCCTGGGTGGTCCAACACCAGAACCCAGGTTAAAAACGTTGTGAATTACACCATTCAGTCAGAAGGCGCCTGTACCGTCACAGCAGTTGTGTAAGTGGGCCGGTATTTTCACATTGTGTAGAATTAAATGAATAGATGTCCACATGTACTCTCAAATACACACATGTAGGCACACATGCACATTTATATTATAGTATCTAGTCAGATATAGTACATTATATTTAAAGAAATTACATAAATCCCAGTATTTTCTTGAAACATAGACTGTGTCTGATGTTTACTTCCCTGTTTAAGTACTAACATGGCAGATTACCATTACAGATAAGTGAGGCTACACAAGAATGTTTAAGAATGTTGGTACTTGGATGAAAACTGAACAAAAATACACTATGATGCCATTAATGATGACGTAATCCATTGCAGGTTTCTGACGAAATATGGAAGGAGGATCTGCTCCAACCCTAACAGTGAGTGGGCAAAAAAAGCCATGCTGAAGGTGGACGAGGAGGCAAAGAGATTGCAAGGGATGGGAGTCACCGAGCAGGCGTCGGCGACGAGTGGCATCACACCAGCAGCAATGACGATGTCAAAAAACGTACAACGCAAGAAAGGCAAGAGAGGAAGAAGAGGACGGAAGAACAATTCCAAGAGAGGGAGGAAGGCGTGGAGGCAGAGGAAATATACCTGAGGAATCATAAGTCCTGTTTTCACTGTCAGCACACATGTTTGTTTTATACTGGACTTGTCTTACTATATCATATTAACAGCAAATAAACTGAAACAAAGAAAGACTTTTATTTTTTTACTATGCCAATCAACGCTACAGACTACCACATACTGTATGTTAATATGCTATGTTGACCATTGTATATGTAAATATTCTGATTTATTCAATGTATATTCTTTCCCTGTCAGATTATAATAAAGCCTCTCTGATCAAGTGATGTGTTGTGTGTCTGACGTACTGGAATATAATATGACCCAGAATCAGTCAATGTGCAACAGATTTTAATTATATAACTATAGGAAGTAAATTTAAAGTCATGGAGCTAAACTTATTTTAAATACAATGTTTTTAACCCTTCAAGGTACTACTCAACCATTTGGTCGACCACACTTTAAATCATCTAATCGAAAAATGCATGAAGCTAAACTCACTAACACTAAATTAATGTGACTTGTTCTTAATGCTGTACTTTATGAATTATGCAAACCAGGTTTATTATGAACAGACATCTCAACCGTTTGGTAGAGGCCTATATCTGAAATACTGTAGGGTCTAATTAAAAATCTCTATATCTATATATTGACTGTCATTTTTGGTATCATAAGTAAATAAAATCAAATAATAAAAAAATTCAAAGAAATAATTTTTCCTTTGCTTTTTTCTTGGTGTGTACCTTAAAGTGTTAAAATGCAGTGAAGGAGCAAAGTCTGTATTTCTGGTTCTGGTTTTTTTAAAAACTAGATAAAAAAGTACATTTTATATATGAGGTGTTTCATGTCACATAGTGAATGATTCATGTGTGTCATACGTCATATTACCTCAATGTTTCGTGTGTTTCACTTGAAAAAAAGACCAAACCACTGCACATCCTGAGGGCTAGGTTGTGTGTCTCTGTGTGTGTTTGTACTTGTATGTATACCTTTGTGAGGTCCAAAAAACAACAACCTAAAAACCTATCTTTGTGGGGACACCACAACGATGAGGTGCTTTTTCAGGGTTAAGATCTGGTTTTAGGGTTAGGGTTAGAGTAAGGGTAAGAGTTGAGGTTAGGCACTTAGTTGTGATGATTAAGTTTATGGTAAGGGGCTACGTAATGCATTGTGTCAATGATGTGTCCTCACTAAGATATAAAAGCAAGTTTGTGTGAGAGTGTGTGTGCAGATGCAGCTGCCTAATTCGGAAGAAGAGTATTCGTAGAACTGTGTCCTCTATTCTAAGAAACCTAAACTCGACATGACGGTCTTTTAGCAGTTGTGATGTATGTTACAGGACTGTCAGATGCATGTACAATAAACTATATCCACCAGCATTTTCATAATATCAAGAACTATGAGGACAAAAACATGTGATTTGAACATCTCTTTTAACATTCCGCTGTGGTCTGCACAGATACTGTGTGGACGAATGTGAGCACTTACTGGGCATGTTCTCTGTAGCACTGTAACACTCTCCAATCCAGTTGGCAGTGTGCTCTTTTTTTGGACACGAGACAACGAAGAAGACGGTGATCATTGAAGAAGGTCCACCTGTACCCACACACGTATGAGACAGTGGTCAAACAATTCAAGGAAGTACATGTCACATGGTAGACTGATGCAGACCCTTGTTGAAGTATGAACAGAATCACAGGCACGTACGCTCAAAATGTGGAAATGTGAATCGACTTTGTGCATAATGTATGACCCGGGCCTTTAAAATTGCATTTTGGTTCCTTTCATCTTGTTGTTTCAGGAGCACTGAGCTTTAATGGCTCACCCTCAATGATCCAACCAATCCTGTCTCCATCTGCATCAGGAAAGCTGGTTATTTTTTCTGCCAAGGAGTTTGTGTTTTCATCGGCATGAGTTTGTCTGTAAGTTTGTCTTTCTGTAAGCAACTTCCTATCCTGTTTTTGATGGATCAATTACATTTTTTGTGATAGGTAGGTGATCACCAAATATTTAACTGTGGAATATCGGGGAAATTCATCTGCTACATTCATACGACTTGACTTGTAAGTTGCTTGATTTTAAGCAGGGACTCGACTTGCTTGATTCTTGCAAGAAGGACTCCGGACTTGTTTGAGACTTGAAGGTCTCAAACAAGTGTGACTTACTCCCATCCCCGGTTTATGCCGCCCGTCATGCGGCTGTGGCGCCTTTCTACAGAAAAAACACAGCAACCACAGACCACCATGTTTGAACTAATTTGTATCACATGTTCAACAAGTACGAAACACACAGAACCACAGCATGATCCATCTCACCGTTCGCTGTTTGTTTTTCTGTGACATAAAGGTCAACAGGATACTGATTCAATAATGCTCAAGCCTATAGCCTTTTTTCACATTTTGGCGACTGATAGGGCCTCCAGAGTCCCAAATATCAGGATTAAAATGATTAAAACATAGTTTTACTCAGTAAAGGATGCGATTTAAAGTAAAATTACAAATGACTTTGACAAGTACAAGTATAAAACTTACTCAGTCACACTAACGAGAGTAAATGTAGTTCTTTACTTTCCACTTCTTTTGTCAGACTAACACAGCCAACAAATAGATTTTCTCCTCTACACGTTTTCTCGTACCCGGCAAGTTGACTGTGGCCTTAGTCTGACTATGCCAGCTTTTATTACACTGAGGCTGTAAATGATCACTGGTTTAGGATCATTTGTAAAAATGAATGGAGACGATTCAGAAATTGCCACTTTTAAATGAGCAAATAATTCCTGCATCTTAATGTCATCTGATAAAGAAATTCAAAAGACCAGGGGAAAACTGACAGTAAAAGAGAGATGGTGCATGCAGCATTTTAGTTAATTATAGAAGTCAATATGACATAATGAGAATATCTCAAGGAAAAAAAAAAAGTTCAGAGATAGAAAGTGCGATATATGTAGATGGGTGGGTGTGTAGTTAAAAAAATGCAAATGTATGCTGTGCATTTTACAATTGTGAGTAAGTTTGAGTCCACATGTACGTGTGTAGGAGATGCTTCGTGGTTAACTGGTTAAATCTCACACATTCACACGACTGCATGGAGCATTTGCCTGAACCTAATTCAGTGAGCCATGACAACATACCCACACACACTATATTTACACTAATATTTTCTGCAACTCACATTTGCATTCACATCACATTAATCATCTTTTTTTTACGAATGCATGACAGTCAAACAAGTAGCAATGGTTTTCCGCTAAGAAAGGGGTGGGGGAAACCCATGAGCCTGTGGTTCGAGCAAACGTTGCACCGACCTCAAACTCTCGCTCCCGCTCTAAGCCCCCCACACCTCCCCCAGTGGTAGCACTCTGAGCCTGAGCTGTACTTTCTCTCTCAACCCACACAGCAGTGAACAACTGCTCAACGGCTTTTTTTTTTTTTTAGTAACAGTAAACAATGATAACGTGTGCCATGATTCCCCCCTCTGAACCTTCCACCTGGTCAGCCGGAAGTCATCCATCTTACGTCAGATCGTCAGAGCAGGGTTGTTATTACATCAGCTTTCTCCGTCTCTCCTCCAAAGAAGACCCGAAGACCTGGACATGGTCAGTGTTGTAATGGAACACTGTACTTCAGTAGCAAATTCACGTCTTGACTTTATTATTTATATTTATAGCGACTTTTACTCCACTACATTTCCTAAATAAAATCAGAAGAAGAAGAAGAATAGTTGGTAATGGTCTATATTTATATAGAGCTTAACACTTTCACTTCTAAAACCTAAGTACATTTTATATCAGAAAATTACTTTTAATACTTAAGTACAGTAAATGTCATATACTTTAAGACTTTTACTTCAGTAATATTATATATATATAAAAAAAGTAACTTCAACTTCTACCAAAGTCATTTTCTGGTAAGATACTTGACTGGACAGTGTGTATCCTGCCTCTCCTCCATTTCCCTAGCATTTTAAAGGATTTGATAATAGATGGATGACATTTTTATTTATTTTCAACATTTGAAGTTGTACATCACCTCTATATTTATGTAGGACAAGAATCATGTTTATACATTGTGATCCGATCCCATAAAAACCCCTGAACATGTTTCCCAAAGTAACCTATAATATACTTTAAAATTACCACCTTCTTAGATAAGACATGCAACCATCAGAGAATGGTGCAACTCTCTCCATGAGTCAAGCTATATGTTTGTTGAATCACATTAAGTAACATTTTAAGTTTGACAATTCCAATTAGCTAAAGCATCTTCACTTCCTCCTCTGCTACCACTGAAATGTCTCCAGTGTTCCAGTATGTACGAATCGAATTTCAACAATTTCTAATGCTGTTAAGTAGACACAGATCCATGGCTCAATAATCATGATCAATCTATTCTGCAAATAATAATCACCAAAACACAGCCATTATAAATATATATTTTTTAATCTCGCTCAGTATCATTGTACAAGGAACAGTGAAACCAGATTTACATATTTACATTCATACAAAACAACAGATCCGATTAAAATGAGACAAATACAGCAGATTTAATGTAATTTACATTTTGCAAAAACATCTGTGGATCTCAGATGGGAGAGGAAGAACTGTTTCACTTTATGGCTCACTCATTCACTCATTCATTCAGCCACTTGTGACACCTCCACACGAGGGTAACAAGGTGTTTGGGGGCTGGAGCCAATCCTCGCTGACATAGGGCTGAAGGTGGATTAAATACTGGACCGGTCGCCAGGCCATCGCAGGGCCAACACACAGAGACAAACAACCATTCATAAGGTCAATTTAGAGCGTCTAAATAACATCTGTTTTTGGACTGTGAGGAAACCAAAGTACCCGAAGAAAACTCATGCACACATGGGCAGAACATGCAAAGTCCATCCGGAAAGATCCAAACCGATGACCTTTGTGCTGTGAGGCAACAGTCACTAAGTGGCCACGTGGCTCTTTAATAGAGATCTTTATGCTTCTGGTGCAAGGTTTGTTGGAGGTGCGAATTCTTTCCATCTAGGAAGGCCATCATCTTGTCTGTCCACAAAGTGCCGGGTTCAGAGCAGATCCTCATGCCTCCATGAGTGATGAATCTGTTGAAAGTCACATCACAGAAAACACACAGTCGGTCACACGTTGCAACATTTGATGTCTTTTAAATCTTAAGACCTAAAAGAAAAGCAATCGTGAGTCATATTGTCGTCTTGTTTACTTACACCACTGCTTTCACAGGACAGGGCGGCCGTTGTTGAATGTAGTAAGCCTGCAGAAAGTCTCGATGGACTTTAATGCCTGACGTTTTGCGACAACAACTTGCTATTCCACCTTTGAATAAACACACACAACACAGAAATCCGACTCACCGCCACAATCTGCCATTAAATAAAACATTACACTGTACCTCAAACATTATAAAGAAAATGTTCTTCTTGCCCTTACCTTGGGCTGAGACTGTGGACACCATGGTAGTTACAAGTAAAAGAGCGACAAAGTTGATGTATGTCATTGTGTGCGTGTGTGGCTAAGACAGAAATGGTTTGTAGTTTGAACTGCAAACCCTTTTAAACCCACAGACACAGTCCACATTTTAATTTATGTCACTTGCAGCTTGAGGGTTGCTGCGCCCACAGAAATGCACATGGCTGGAAAGAAGAGAACACGTTTCCTCCCCCAGCAGCCCATGAGTGTTGCCCCTAGCCTCATTTCTGGTGGTCGGAGGGTGTCAAACATTTTCCACTGTTGTAGGACGTGGTCTGTGCATTATACTTTTACTTCATATGATTATGTGGAAAATACCACTGACACAATGTGCTGGTGGTATTCAGTGTTCTGTCCATTCATCTTGTAGGAAACATGTCATACAAAGATGGTTAAGATGATTTCCTACACGCACACACACACGCAAGCACGCACGCACGCACGCACACACACACACACACACACACACGTTAAACCTAAACCTAAAGTACTTCCTCAGAAAGCGAGCTTTGGCCTCATTTGGACCAGGTTTTGGTCTCCATGTAATGAGGACCACTGGTCCTGAAAAGTTTTGTGAACTTTAGATAAATAAGTAAAAAAAGATTTAGATTAGATATAGATTACTTCACAGTAAAAGAACTCCATAAAACTGAAATCATAAACTACTTATAAAAAAGTATGTATTTTATCATAATACAACAGAGGAATAATCAAGTATAATTAAAACTTTTTTCAACAAAATTTGGACGACATAGTATAGTATGACTTTTTCGTCAAATTTTGGACAACATAGTATAGTATGACTTTTTGCTCAAATTTTGGAACGAATTTTGGAACTTTTTTTAAAAAAAGTGTAAAAACATTTTGGACGTCATAGTATGGTAAGACATTTTTGACATTTTTGGACCAAAATTCTTTTTTTTTTTAAATTGTCAAATTTTGGACGACATACTATACAATGACTTTTTGGTCAGGTTTTGGACGACATGGTATAGGATGACGTTTTTGTCAAATTTTGGAAGACATAGTATAGTATGTCGTTTTGTCTAATTTTGGACCAACTTTTTTTTTTTCAAAAAATGGTCACATTTTGGACGACATAGTGTAGTATGTCGTTTTTGTCAGATATTTTACTCAATAAATCTTACTAAAAAAACAGTTCTGTTCAGCATTGTCTTTGGCTCAGATGGGAGAGCACTCAACCTGACCCATGTGTTGAAGCTTTTGTCCCCTCTGCAGGTGGCCCTAGTTCGAATCCCGCGTCGAGTGGCCAATCCGGTATGTCATCCTCCCCCTCTCTGCCTCCCATTAATGCAGATGTAGAAATTGAGACATAGTATAGTATGACGTTTTTGTCTCATTTGGACCAAAAAAAGGTTTTTCAAAAAAAGATTTCAGATTTTGGACGACATAGTATAGTATGTCGTTTTTGTCTAATTTTGGACCAATTTTTTTTTTTCAAAAAATTGTCACATTTTGGACGACAAAGTGTAGTATGACGTACTACATAGTATAGTATGACGTTTTTGTCAAGTTTTGGACCAAACAAATTGTTTTTCAAAAAAATGGTCAGATTTTGGACGACATAGTATAGTATGTCGTTTTTGTCAAATTTTGGACAAAATGTTTTTTTCAAAAAATGGTCACATTTTGGACGACATAGTGTAGTATGACGTTTTTGTCAAGTTTTGGACCTAAAAAATGTTTTTCAAAAAAATGGTCAGATTTTGGACGACATAGTATAGTATGTCGTTTTTGTCAAATTTTGGACCAATTCTTTTTTTTCAAAAAATTGTCACATTTTGGACGACATAGTGTAGTATGACGTAATACATAGTATAGTATGATGTTTTTGTCAAGTTTTGGACCTAAAAAATGTTTTTCAAAAAAATTCTCAGATTATGGACGACATAGTGTAGTATGTCGTTTTTGTCAGATATTTCACTCAATAAATCTTACTAAAAAAACAGTTCTATTCAACTTTGTCTTTGGCTCAGATGGTAGAGCACCCGACTTGCCCCATGTGTTGAAGCTTTTGTCCCCTCTGCAGGTGGCCCTGGTTCGAATCCCGCGTTGAGTGGCCAATCCGGTATGTCATCCTCCCCCTCTCTGCCTCCCATTAATGCAGATGTAGAAATTGAGACATAGTATAGTATGACGTTTTTTGTCTCATTTGGACCAAAAAAAGGGTTTTCAAAAAAATTGTCAGATTTTGGACGACATAGTATAGTATGTCGTTTTTGTCTAATTTTGGACCAATTTTTTTTTTTAAAAAATGGTCACATTTTGGACGACATAGTGTAGTATGACATACTACATAGTATAGTATGACGTTTTTGTCAAGTTTCGGACCAAACAAATTGTTTTTCAAAAAAATGGTCAGATTTTGGACGACATAGTATAGTATATCGTTTTTGTCAAGTTTTGGACCAATTTTTTTTGCCCAAAAAATGGTCACATTGTGGACGACATAGTGTAGAATGACATACTACATAGTATAGTATGACGTTTTTGTTAAGTTTTGGACCTAAAAAATGTTTTTCAAAAAAATTGTCAGATTTTGGACGACATAGTCGTTTTTGTCAAATTTTGACCCAATTTTTTATCCCAAAAAATTGTCACATTTTGGACGACATATTATAGTATGTCGTTTTTGTCAAATTTTGGACCAAATTTTTTTTTCAAAAAATGGTCACATTGTGGACGACATATTATAGTATGTCGTTTTTGTCAAATTTTGGACCAAATTTTTTTTTCAAAAAATGGTCACATTGTGGACAACATAGTGTAGTATGACGTACTACATAGTATAGTATGACGTTTTTGTCAAGTTTTGGACCAAACAAATTGTTTTTCAAAAAAATGGTCAGATTTTGGACGACATAGTATAGTATGACGTTTTTGTCAAGTTTTGGACCAAACAAATTTTTTTTCAAAAAATGGTCACATTTTGGACGACATATTATAGTATGTCGTTTTTGTCAAATTTTGGACCAAATTTTTTTTTCAAAAAATGGTCACATTGTGGACAACATAGTGTAGTATGACGTACTACATAGTATAGTATGACGTTTTTGTCAAGTTTTGGACCAAACAAATTGTTTTTCAAAAAAATGGTCAGATTTTGGACGACATAGTATAGTATGACGTTTTTGTCAAGTTTTGGACCAAACAAATTTTTTTTCAAAAAATGGTCACATTTTGGATGTCATAGTGTAGTATGACGTACTACATAGGATAGTATGTCGTTTTTGTCAAGTTTCGGACCTAAAAAATGTTTTTCAAAAAAATGGTCAGATTTTGGACGACATATGTAGTATGACGTACTACATAGTATAGTATGACGTTTTTGTCAAGTTTTGGACCAAACAAATTGTTTTTCAAAAAAATGGTCAGATTTTGGACGACATAGTATAGTATGACGTTTTTGTCAAGTTTCGGACCTAAAAAATGTTTTTCAAAAAAATGGTCAGATTTTGGACGACATATGTAGTATGACGTACTACATAGTATAGTATGACGTTTTTGTCAAGTTTTGGACCAAACAAATTGTTTTTCAAAAAAATGGTCAGATTTTGGACGACATAGTATAGTATGACGTTTTTGTCAAGTTTTGGACCAAACAAATTTTTTTTCAAAAAATGGTCACATTTTGGATGTCATAGTGTAGTATGACGTACTACATAGGATAGTATGTCGTTTTTGTCAAGTTTCGGACCTAAAAAATGTTTTTCAAAAAAATGGTCAGATTTTGGACGACATATGTAGTATGACGTACTGCATAGTATAGTATGTCGTTTTTGTCAAATTTTGGACCAATTTTTTTTTTCAAAAAATTGTCACATTGTGGACGACATAGTGAAGTATGACGTACTACATAGTATAGTATGAGGTTTTTGTCAAGTTTTGGACCTAAAAAATGTTTTTCAAAAAAATTGTCAGATTTTGGACGACATATGTAGTATGACGTACTGCATAGTATAGTATGTCGTTTTTGTCAAATTTTGGACCAATTTTTTTTTTCAAAAAATGGTCACATTTTGGATGACATAGTGTAGTATGACGTACTACATAGTATAGTATGTCGTTTTTGTCAAATTTTGGACCAATTTTATTTCCAAAAAAATGGTCACATTGTGGACGAAATAGTGTAGTATGACGTACTACATAGTATAGTATGACGTTTTTGTCAAGTTTTGGACCTAAAAAATGTTTTTAAAAAAAATTCTCAGATTTTGGATGACATAGTATAGTATGTCGTTTTTGTCAGATATTGCACTCAATAAATCTTACTAAAAAAACTGGCAGGTGTGGCTGGAATTTTTACAGACTGAGATCAGATTGTATTCTTTGATGGTGTCAGGGAGGCATTGGCAAGCCTTTGTTATTGAAAAGTCTTTGAAAATTTCATAGATAGACTGCCAATTTAGTATTTTAATTTCATTTGGATGATGTTTTTCCTTTGATTAGTGAAAAAGATAAAAATGTGACTGTTTATTACTGTGTTGGTTTCGCTTTGTATCATTCTTATCAAACCTCTGTTGAGATTTTTCACTAGTTTTGCAAGAAACGAGACAAAGTTATTTCACTCAACATTACATCATAAGGTAGATTATTTATCTGCTTGTTAAAAAAATTGGGTTGTGCTAATACAAATGTGAAATTTTATAGGTAGCACAGTTGTGAGTTATACAGTAAGTAGTAATGACTTATTATAACGGCCATGACACAGTGCAGAAATCGACCTCCATTCATTAGAATCCCCATAAAAACTTGTCAATGAGGCAAAATGGTCTTTGAAGTACAGTTTTGCAACATTACCTTAACTATCGTCAAGACTCTAGTGAAGCTGATCATACTTCCTTCCTCATTTACGGGTAGCCAGTTCTGCTTTCCAGTGACGGGGAATGTCACTGTTTCATTCAGAGAAATCCTTATCCAGTAAAGCTATGTCAGCATATTTCAAGGTCAGCTGACAGTGGCTGGTGGCTTCACTGTCTCCTCTACAAGACTGCTTTCATTGGGATACATTATACATTATTTCACACCTAATATTGGTTTAGCTTGAAGGAGTTAAAAGAGAGTCTTGTGGAAATTATAATGCTGATAATGTATACATGTGAGAAGCATGCTTGGTTTTTTGAGAGGTTGAGGTTTTGGGCATCACAACTGATGTGACGACAAGTCAAACTACCTGTTTTTGAATAATTAGTAAAGGACTCAGAAACACTATCCCCAGGTGCTTGGCTATTTGTTTTAGGTATTATTGGGATTTAAATTACTGTTGGAACTTGCAGGGCTCTGTGATGGTGACCTGTCCAGGGTGTTCCCTGCTTTTCAGCCTGTGTCAGCAGGGATTGGCACGTGCGACCTTCATCTGGAGGATAAAGTGGTAGGAGGATGGATGGATAGAACTGGCAGTTGTCTAACAAGCGTGGACAGAAGACGAGAACCATCACTAAAATGTTTATATCTAATGTAACCGAATGTACCTTTTTTCAAACAGGCCTATAGCCTCATGTCTGGTGTAAGAGGTTGCAAACCAATGCACCTCTGCAATGAACCTAATTATCTTCTTGTTTAAAATAAATTATATAATTTCAAGCAAGACCCAGTTGAACAAGTCGGGGCTTGTAACTGCAATGTGTCAGAGCTTTCACCCACACATGACCAAATTTGGGTGGAGGATGCGCGGAAATCTGTGGTTTGTGGTGAAAAGGTCTTGGGATCTCCATCCTTCCTCTTTTCTCGCCCGTGCACTGATCATGACGGTCAACACCACAGATGAACGAGGGATGAGAAAAGAGAGTGATGACATGTTGGTCCGAGTGATGAGGACGGTATTGCTGAAATCAGCAGGAGCGATACCCCCCCCCCCAAAAAATGCAACCACTGAACACAGCCTGATGGAGAACATAACATTTAATACAGCTTGTTATTACAAAACCTTCAATCATGTAGTGTATCTATCTTTTTTGGATGATATAGGATATATTCTATCCTTTTTAGGGTCATGATAGACTGTATTTGATGGTTTTTACACTCAAAAAAAAATCCCAAAGCTACCTTTCAGAGAAAACGCCCACAGTGTACGGACTCATTTTCAATCATGTCATGTATACTGAGATGCCTCAATCATCTGCAGACGACACATTTGCACGTTAACGTAATTACGAGACGGTTTGTTTCAACGGTTTCTGAAAAACTGAGGAATTGCAAGTCAAAGCCAGCATGTGGTTATTACGGTAATTTCACTCTCACTGTTGCAGGAAGCCGGCCAATCAGTGTCTTTGTCACCAGAGAGGAGAGAGTTGGAAAAACAACAAACTGTACATCATTTCCATTTTTGGGCCTGTTTTTGGACATTGAGACAAAAAACTACAACAATTGTTAATTTAAATATGTTTTATACTGTTCACATTTAAAATTAAAATTGTTAACTATTTTAACATGGCAGTAAATTGTAAATAACTGCCAGATATTGAAAGTTATTCAGGAAAAAAAAGGATAATTTTATGGTGTAACTTCTATGGTTATATGGACATTTTGAGGCTTAGGTCTGACGTAACTTTTATTCTAAATAATCCCGAAAGTAAAACAAATCACTTCTGTGTACTTTCACCGGTCAGCTCTTTAAAACGGAAATGATGAGTGACAGTTTCCATCATCTTAATCCCACCCTGACACAGAACACTTGCAGAGACATCCTGTTGTCTTGGTCTTTGGTTCCTCTTTTTACGGTATAAAACATGGAGGTCTAGTGAGAGGAGATCATTCGTCTCCTTCTGCCTCTTCTGTATCAAACCTCTGGATCCTCTCACAAACTGACCATGCAGCTGTGCAGCAGAACACTCACATGCCTGGTCATCCTTATTGGGATTCTGGCACTACAAACAACATTATCAAGTAAGTTGACTCAGTAAAAGGAACATTGTCATTGTGTTTAAGAACCTGTACTTTGAAATGCAGTCTCATAACAGCATGCTCTTTTTTTTGTTTCCTTAAAAAAGTTCCAGTGAAGAGAACCAAGTGCTGCACTAAGGTCTCTACTATGAACGTCACCGCTCCGATCATCGGCTACAAGATCCAGAAGAAGAATCTGCCCTGTGTCCAAGCAGTCATGTAAGAACCACCTCTGCTGTTCTGACTTGTGATCACCAAATTCTTCATGAATGCAATGTGATTTTGTAAAAGCTAGACTGGAGATTGTGACTAAACCTTTCTTTTTATTCATCTCGCAGATTTGAGACGACAGAAGGAGAAGTCTGCAGCCACTGGAGAGAGAAGTGGGTTTTTGAGAGGATCAGGGAGCTAGAGTGAGTAAATCATCTCTGCAGTATTAACTATTAATTCCAGTTGTCGTGTTAACATGTTAATGACTTGCTTGTGAACATCCCAGACTGTTTTTTTAACTGTTATCTGTTGTTGTTGTTGTGTGTTTTACAGGCAGGCCCGCAAAGCAAACAAGACTGCTCCTGCCACTACAACCCCCAGCTCCTAGGAAGGACTTCATAAATGCCTATATTGAATTAATTTATCACATCTAAATCTAAATGCCCCTCCCCCAATGTTATTTCATTATATTTAATATTTATTATTATGAGCACTATTTATTTGTTATGCCATCTCCTTTATAATCTATTATCTGTAACCAGTTGTTGAGTTAACATGAGACAAGATCACAGATGCAAAAACATGTCCATAATGTGCACTTCACAGAAATACAACGGAGAGTTTTATTTGCTCTTTAAACGAAAATAAAATGTCATTTTCATCAACCATCCCTGTTGTTTATCGATTGTTTATAAAGATCATATGACCATAAAAAAATCTCTTTATGCAGAAAACAGAAGCACAGGTCAACTCTGCCATCTGGTGGAGACTTGAAGTCACTGCAGAGGAGCTTTTCATCAGAATTCTGTCTCCATGCAGGGTAGCAGTTAGACTGAGTCATGTGTCTACTGTCATCGAAACCCTGGTGTGGAAGGGTTTTCCCCCTTCTGAAGTGAATTGTTAAATACATGACACAATTTCAGTGTCACAGTGTTGTAGTTTTAAAGAAATCAGAAACAGAGACGCAGTTCCATGAAGTATATTTATTTGCATATGGGAATTCTTGTATACTGTATTCTGCAGACAGTGAGGCAAGTGAAAGTCATTAGCTTTATTTTTATTTTTTTAAACGTTTTTCAGAGATATCGCCAAAAGTTCAGTTCCAAGCAGTGGTACGGGCACTTTTAGCATTTCAGTGCTACAGGTTTCTTTTCCCCTAATACTGACTCTCTGTGAAAGAGCCACTTCCGATCGGAGTTTCACCTGGAGCTGAGTCGGCATTGGACATCTTCTTCAGTTTGGAGCTGTATAATAAATATATAAATACATATACAATCATCTTCACGCACAGTGATTTAAAAAGCTGATGTGTGAACTTACAGTAGTAGATACTTGAAAGTGGAAAGGCAGCTCTTACCTGAGTAATTCCAGAGTTTTTCTCACCCACTCGTCCCTCTGAGTCACACATATCTCATTGTTCTTCACTGTGTAGAAACTACGACAAAGACAGTCAAAGGTTTATTTCATTCTCCACTGATGTGCTTTATGCTCTCATTTCAACACAGACACTAGTTTTGTTCACATATAGTGAAGGATTTAAATGAAAGGTTTAAATGTGATGATACTTGGCAATAATACAGACATCGCTTCGTTTCTTAAAGGCTCTGAGAGCTTCCGCTTAAATATTTCATTAGACGAGATTTCGTTATTGAGTTATGTGGAGACAAAACCGCTTCCAGTTTAGAATTATATGAAACTCGGAGATCTTGACAGAATGCCACATTATGTCACATTATGCAAACCCAACATTGGTACAACTTCCCACAAGCCTTTTAACATTTGTTTTAATTAAATAATAATGAAATGAAATGTCAAGTAAATACAGTTTGGAATAAATGCAGACAGCGCAGTGTTTGCAGAGCAGTTATTAAGTCTTACATGATCGCCTCCATGCGACAGTTTTCCTTCATGGTTTGTTCTCTGAAGCCCTTGATGCGCTGGAAAGGCACCGGCTTTCTGTTGTATCTCGTACAACATGCTCGGCCCATTTGGGAACCTGCGGCACACAAACACGCACACACACACACAACACAGTGTTATTGATCAGTTCGACTCATTACAGCGTGAACTGAGAGCGGGTTACGTGTCAGGAAATGAACTTACAAGTAGCCGGAGCTGGACTGAGTGGGCCCAGTATGAAGAAGAGGACAAAGGTCATCACGGCGATCATGCCTCCTGGAGCCATGTTGACAGGGTGGAACACAGAAAACTTTGATTGAACACATAACGACTTGTACAGTATATATATACACTATCCCGTGCACGTTTTTTAAAACCTGTGGCTTCTAAATTGAGGACAGGAAACCCACTATGACATCAAAGTTGCAGACTGTGCACTTTGATTACAAATTAGGGATTCGACTTTCCGCCGTGCAACGTTCACAACTGTTTCTGGGAAAGCAAAAGTGTTTCTGTGGAACTGTTGCACTGTTGACGGAGAAAGCATCTATATTTATGCTTTTCAGGTTAATAAGCGCACAGTGATGTTCTCCACATACAGCAGATTCTAATTGTGACGCCATCTTAATTTAGATTCCTCCGCAGCTGCTATATACAGTATATCGCCAAGGATTTAGCACTCCATATATTCCAGCATAACTGGCTTAGGTGAAATTTGTCTTGTGTGGGGTGTTGAAAATCCAATGTGATGTCCACTGCCGTGATTTGAAATGGTTGCTTGAAGCTGTATTGAGGGGTGTTTTACATAATCAGCAGTCTTGAGATTGTTTTGTGGTGAGGACTGATGGAGTATGGTATGAGAGGCTTGTCAAAAAAAAACCAAAAAAAAAACCCTCGCTTGTTAGCATGACCTACTTAAGCTGCAGAAAGCTGACAACTCCAAATGTTACACAGCTGACCTAGAAAGGTAGAACATCTTAAGTAGTAAACGCTCCGTAAGGCAACGTGTGTCTTAAAACAGCACGGTGAAAGTGAATGGTTCGTTTATTAAAAGACTAAATGGTGCGAAAGCTTCCGACACATTCATGAATGAATTCATGACGTACAGTAATTACTCTGGTTCCTCACCTACACGATGTACACGACTTAACTGCGATTTCTATTTTGCACTCAGTGTGGAGTGACAAGGACACATATGATTTTTTACTTCCCGGGGAAACTGGTCAGCTCATACAGATTCAGCGTCTTGCTCAAGGACATTCTGAAATACAAATGCTTGTCATTGCATGGTGTGGACTCAGCTGGGGTCAGGCCCCAAAGAGTAATTATAGTTTATTCAGTACACCACGGTGCTTCCATTCATTGAATCACGCCAGAAAACACGGACGTGCACACCTCGGGTGACGCTCAAGTGCATGCTAGCGTGGCCCCAGTGCAAGTGAAAGTGCTTTCATCACGTACATGTCGCTTGAAATGTCACCTGAACACGCACGTGCATCCTCATAATATTAAAAGAGCCATTATTTGCAAAAGTGACCAGGGTAAAGATACAGAAATATTATGATAACAGCTGTATAAGATAATCAGCTAAGTTTGTTAAATTGAGTTAAGACATAAGTTTTATTTAGGGAACCAAGTCAGAAAAGTGGGGTATTGGTTCAGCCGGTAAGTTAGACGGAATTGTATCTGGTTGTTGGATTACATGTAACGGTTATGTATTATTAGGATATTGGGTTGCTGTTGAGAAATGGTGTCCACTTATATAATTTTTTTAATGCTACTGCATTCAAATTGTACCGTGGAGATGTTACCAGGTTTTATATATATATACATATAACCTGGTACATGTTTTTTTTTTATTATTATTATTCATTTTTTAGAGTGACTAGAACTGCTTGGTGGTGTTTCCGTGGCAGTTCAACTGATGAAAGGTTTCCGAGCACACACACACACACACACACACACACACACACACACACACACACACACACACACACACACACACACACACACACACACACACACACACACACACACACACACACACAGGAGGTGGGAATGTTGTGGTCTATGATTGATGATAAGACACTTGTGGTGGCTTTGGACCGGGGAGGGAAAGACCCAAGTGGCATGAAAGTGACTGTCTGTGTTTGATGTGCAGTGTGTACACATGTCATGATCTGAGAGTTCCATTCTATAAAGGTTGTGCTGTTGTGCTCTATGAATGAATTTGCACTGAATAAGTGACATTGTAAATGTGTGTTATCACAGATACTTGTACAGGATGCAGAGTCTAAGGTAATTGATTGATTAATCGATTTTAAAGACTGGATTTTGGTGGAGAGTGCAGTTTGGGTGAGTTTGTAAAGGGTTATAATACAAACGTTTTCCTTAAAACAATGTTTTAGTTGCGAGTATTGTAGGACATTGCTGTTACTGTATGGATATTATATTTCTGTTTGACTATTTATATCATTTCTATCGTTTATTTGGAAGGGACAGTGTATGTTAATGGCCATGTCAAGATGTCATTTATGTAAACACACCAGATTATAGCCAATGGCTAGTTTTCATCTGTAATCCCAAAAATGTTTAACAGAGGCAGAGATTTAAAAAACAAATACAATAAAAATACACCCATACAGTACATCCATGTACACATCCATGCACATATTATGGTCAGAATGAGTAATGATCAAATAAATGTCCTATGTGTGATTTTTCTATGAGTTGAATGATAAAGGTTTATTTTTAATGTGAAAGTCAGGGTTGTTTTGACTAGATTTCCACCAAACTGTCAGAGTCATTGCTATGAATGGATGTTTAAAGCAATTCTAATGGACACAGTGAGAAACAAGAGGTCAGATATAAAGAGTTCTTGGCAGTCGTGCTTTACTGTGTCCAACATATGGTTTCTTTAGGTTTAATAAACAAAAAAAAAAGTATCTATGTATATATTAAGTTACATGTCAAACAGTAATGGTTTTTGGTCTGTTGAAAACTCTTAGACTCTTGTGAGTTCTGACATCCCGTGAGAGTTTGAGATCCTCACTCGTTATGTTCTTGGTATGACTCAGCCGACTTATGCCGTCCTTGAGAAATCCTGTCCTCCCACATTTCAGTCAGGCCCACACACCTCAGTTCAACACATCACACGAAACTCATGCAACATTTTCATGATGTCGATACTGCCCCCCCCCGAACCCCCCATGGATGCAGAGCAAGACGAACAGATGTCAGCAATGTGGCTGTTTATCAAACGTGGATTGCGATCCATATTTAAACTGCAAATCAGATTGTTCTTTTATTGAACACATTTTTATAATAAGCGCATGTATTTAAACATGTTCACACAATATTGTTGAGGATATACAGTAGGGACGTGAGGCACATGAGGACGTGAAGAATGTTTTCACAAGATAAGAGGCAAGTATTCTGTACAGTCTTACTTTAAACTTTCAAACTACTTAATTAATCTGATATTACATTATTTTGAGAATCCATTTATTGTTCAAATTAAACAATGCCAACAATTCTGTATCAGTATCTCAAAGTTTGTTTTGTTTTTTCCCTCTATTAAATCAAATGGATTCATTCAGAAAATAAATAGCACATTAATCATTCTACAAATCTACAAATATGTGAAGTATACGGAACAACATATAGAGTCTATCAACTTGCCTGGCTGATGTATTCCCAGTCACTTGTCCATTACACTTCCAGCTGAGCTCGATTCGTATTAAAGCGTTCACATCCATTTTAACCGCTATATGGTCATCTATGCTGCAACTGGGCTCTAAGTGTGTGCGTATTTTTGTTTTATTATTGATATTATAAGAGATGTTGTAAAATCACAACAATGAGCTTAAAGATTGTGGCCCCCAGATCAGAGGTAGTTTGTCACGACCAGTATATGAACTATTGTATTGTTAAAAGTACCATTATTGTAAGTAAATGCCTTATTCGAATAATGAAATGCTTCCTGTATATTTCTAAGTGATTAATTCAAGTAATACGATGAGCACTACGACAACAAAAGATCTTGATCAGAAGACAAACGCGTATTCAGACAACATTTTAGTGTTTAGCTGCTATACTGGCAGCTGCAACATTTCGGTCAGTGTGTTTGAGTGGGTGTTTTTTTCTTCCTGCACCCCCCAACCCCCCCAAACCCCCCCTCTTTAAGGCCTCAAACTGGTGGAGAGAGAGAGGGCAAGAAAAGAGGAAAGAGAAGGGGAGATGCGGGAGGGTGAGGGTAAAGCGAGAGGGTCGCCATTGAGTTGTCCACCCACACAAGGCCCCCTCTGGTCACCTGCGTGGGTTTGGTCAGAAAAGAAAGGCAAGCATGCATGAACACACACACACACATTTAAGAAAACGAAAACACGACAGCCTTCTAACCCCGTATGTCAAATGTGGCAAAGGAGCTTGGAATAAAAGTTTTTTTTAATTAAATTACCATGAAACTTCCTCAAACTACAAAAAAGGGTATTGTCAGTCCGTTAAAAGTACTTCACAGCCGTCAGTGAAGAGGCTCGGCAGCGAGGGAGTCAGCACCGAGATGAGAAAGCTCTTTGAGCATTTGGCTGTAGCATGATCTTTGGAATAAAGCGTAGTTTGTCATAATTAGCATTATTCCAGACTGTCAGACCCGTGAGGCGCAGAAAACAATGCACTCTTCAATGTTTTATTAAGGAGCCATGGTAAATTACTTGATGTGCAATTATGTGAGGCTGGCAGATTCTGTCTTCACCATCTCCTCCTACATCCCATCTGCCCCATGTGTCCTGAGTGTGGGTGACTGAAGCTGCAGGGGGGGGATGAGGAATTTATTGTGGAGAAAAAAAATTATAAGAAAACTTGTGATGTAACAGTCCAAGTTGCACTTGTGCTGTAACACCCGTGTCTGCCAAGAGACCAAATAGCAAAAGATAAAAGAGGGGAAAGTATAGAAGGAAGAAAAAAAAAAAGCCCCGTGACACAGGGAAGAGCCCAGAGGCATTTTTATTCTAGCAGAGCCGGTCGACCTCCTGGTCGAGAAGACCCTGGAGGATACAGTGAGGAGGTGAGGAGAACAGGGGGGGGTCGTCTCGAAAGAGTATTTTTAGGGTGGTCTGTTATCTGCGGAGATGGGGCTTGTGGTATCACAGCCAGGTCACATCGCTGAGAGGGAAACAGTCTGGGCTGTCTGCCGCGATGGAAGATAAGGAGGAACAGAACAATGAGTTCTCCCTGTCTCCGTCTTTGTCTCTCTCTCTCTCTCTCTCTCTCTCCTCGCCTCTCTGGAACACACACCAACTCAGAAACTTTGTAACCACATCCACAGGAAGACGCACAGCAACTTCACACTCACACATCCTCCCACAGACACTCTGACATGTTAAAGGTACATTATGCAAGAAATGCATCGAACGAAGCTGAAAGTACTAGCTTCGCTAACAATGGAGCAGGCAGGTATATTCGCAATTTAAATGTTCAATTTACAGCCCACAAAAATCTGTTTATGTTGTGGTCGGTTGCGTCACCCACCCAGTAACGCACCTCGTAGCACTTCACGTTGCCAGCAGAATTACTCAAAACACGGCGAGCTGCAGCTATGAGTCGGAAATGCCTCATGTTATCGACCCTAAAAGGGTTCACTACCCCTTTAAAAACAAAAAAACCCTCCAGACTAGAGATGAAGAACAAGGGTTGGCATTGGAAGAAAATGCAAGCAACTGAGCTTAAGCCAACGTTAACTAACCCCCACTTTTTCCTTCGTCTCTCCCTCTTTTACAATATTGTTGCTTCATCACGTTTTAATCCTTCACTGCTGTGACTCTGCTGCAGCAGAAACACGTTCTCCTTCTGTCTCTTGTCTGTTACTGACGTGTGAAAATGATCCAAACGGATGATGGTATTGTTGCGTATATGGGAATGTGTCTTTCAGAAAATGACCTGGCAATTCTGGGGAGGAAGGGGCAACGCTGTCAAATATCCTGAATTAACTTTTCAAAAAAATAAGAAAAACAAATAGAGGAATGGAATCACAGAGCTCCATTGGTGACCTGAGAGAGTTTAATGGCTCCGGTGACGAACAGACACAACCAACAATATCATAAAATCTACACTCAGCTGTTTTTCTCTCTCTCTCTCTCTCTCTCTCTCTCTCTCTACATCCCTCTCTCTATTGTAGCTCTCTGGAGGTGTAAATGCCAGCAGAACAGATGGATGGAGAGAACATCTCATCACTGCAACACAATGTTTATGCAGTTACCCGCCGCACAAACACACACACACACACACACACACACACACTAGACTAAGACGTTGATGGAAATCTCTTCAGTCATCAAAGTGACATGAATGGTACACACACACACACACACACACACACACACACACACTCTTTGGGAGTTTTTGATGAAACCCTCTGTTCGCTTCTTCCTTTGTTTACACCGAGCACATGCAATGCGTAAAAAAATACGGACTCACATCCGCACGCGTACACGCACACACAACGAACCGAGTCATTTGCCAGACGAGCAGCTGTTACGGAGAGAACTGGGCCCAAACGAGAACGCTTCTGACATGCTAATGACGCTTTGTCGACCCGAGGAGTTCAGCCGCACACGCACACACACTCACACTGTGCACATTTCACAAAAAAAAAAAAAAACATGGCTGTTATCTGTCACACAACCTGGAGAATATCAGTCAAGTTGTATGAATATTAAGTGGTCTGAGCGCTCGGCGTGTTGTAAGCACTTCATGCGGGACTGCAAGCCAAATGAAACCCTAACTCTCTCCAGGAATATTTTAGCAAGGCTTTGAGGGAAGATCCTTTTTCAACACCCAACACCCCACTCCACACACTCGCACAACCATCACCCACACAATCAAATCCTCACTGGCAATGTGCTGCTCCTCATCTCTCTTCTCTGCTTCTTTTGTTCCTCTCTCTCAGCCACCCACACACCTACCGTCCCTCGGGCTTTTCTCTTTACACTCTCGCACACATGCACACATTTGCATTTGGCTACTTTGTATTTACTTTGCTTTATTTCTTCCCGTGCTTCCCGTGCTTGCTCCTTAGAACGTTAGATCCAGAGAGAATGCAAGTAACGCAAATTTGAACAGAAAATAGACGCAGGGCCTATATTTAGTCCTCTACAACAAAGATGTGTGGGAAGTAGCCACCTGGTACCCAAACATTATAAAAAAAAAACCTAAGTGTGTGTGTCTGTGTGTGTGTAGGTGTGTGTTTGTGCAGCGTAGGGCTGAGGGCCAAACTTAAAGCTGGGGGCCCGTTGTGGAAACCTCCTCCAGAGAGCTGGGAATCCCAGGGGAGAGTGGGAAAAACATCCCGAAGATCATCAATCAAAACTTCTCTGACACAAATGACCAGAAACAACGGACCGCTCTCTATCCATGTCACTCTGTAACCTCTTCCCCACAGCCATGTCCCACCCACCTGTGCCACTGCCTCATAGGCCCTCGCTGTACGAAGCAGGACGCGATTGGTCGGTCGGTCCCCGGGCGAAATCGTGATCCCCTCTTGGCTAATTAGATCTTTGTGATTGCGCAGTCTGTCGTGGCGCCTTGGGAGAATGAAATGTGAAAACCGTATTATGGTGGATGGGGGGGAAGAGTGGCAGGTCGATGCAGGGAGATCGCTTTTTTGGCGTTTCAAAGCGCCAGATGCTCTTCCTGGGTCCATTATGATGCCTTACAGGGGATCGAGATGGTTTCGGCATAGCAACTGTGAAGACACAAAGCGAGATGGAGACGGGCCCGAGACGGAGAATCACACAAACGTGCAAACACAGGCGCACACATACACACACACATACACACACACATGCTTACCCATTCAGGCCCCTGCTTCAAACAGTCAACTTGCAATGTGGTGATCTTTGTTGGCCTCTTTCAACAAAGGTCATCAGAAGCTAAACATAAACCAAAGAGAGTGGAGCACGACTCTGTTTCCGCTTGTGTGGTTAAAATGTACATGAGATAGGTAGAACGCCACTGGATCAGTGGAAATGAAAGTGTTCTTCAAGCTGCGCCTCCATCGAGAGCGATTGTTCAACTGCGTCTTTGAGAGACGGAGCGTGTAGGAGGACGGGTCATGAGCCTGCTCTTTGTTCCCTCCAACACACTTCTGCACAGTCCTGCACCTTCTCATGCCTTTACACGCCTTGTAGGAGAAAAAAAAACTAATATTGAAAACTGTAGGTTTCTTGACAGATGGTAGGGGGGGGGGATATTGAATCTTCTTATCCCCATGCTTAAGACATACAGCAGACTGTAATGAAAATATCACTGAGTTTCTCCCTGCCTCCTTCAACAAGCACCAACAGATGGCGCTGTAGTCACGCGCCTCAGTGTAGATGCGCCCCTGGATAAAGAGCACCCAAAACAACCAGCTCAGGTGCTGTGAAGAGCAGTGCGGCCTGTTAGGAGGCAAATATGACACGTGCAGGTTTTGACATACATTCATGTAATAGTTACTGTGATGATGTTTATGACTCCATGTCTGCTGTTGTCCTTATGGCCATCATATGTCATGTTTTAGTCGCGTAGTATTGGTTTTAAATATGAGTCCTGTGTGGATTTGTTGAGATAATGGAGTGAAATCAAGGGGAAATCACATTATTTTATCAACTTAAACTTACTACAATCGACCATTTCTCAGTGGTTTTGATACAAACAGCTTACAAAAGGTCAAAGGTCACCAAATTACCCGTATAAAAACATAGCATTTTTGTGATGATATTATTCTGGAGATGACACTCTGATGCAGACATGGATCACATCACTGTGTGTGTGTGTGTGTCACTTGACTCACGCCATTTGAATTACCATTAGGGGGGAAGCATCTGAGTGGAAGAGACCGCCCCGCGATCCGCTGCTGCATCCAAACACGCGCACTCTCTCTCACACTTTACTTTCATTCACGCACACTTTTCCCACCGGGATGGAGCCACTTCATCCGCCGCGCAGAGCCAAAGCGGTGCACACGCGTTTCCACGGCGCTACACACATGGCTGCAAATGCATGGCGATTATTTTACATCACATTCGCCTGGATGGTAACACTCGGCTCGAGCTCGAGGACGAGGATTTATCCAACAAATGAAGGTGGGTGAGGGCGAATCGGGGCTTGTGAGCGGAGCGAGGCGCTCGGAGCTTTCCACCCGTGGATGCAGGGGGAGACGCGGCGGCGTGCGCTCCGTGCGCGTCCTGGGATAAGAGAGAGAGGGACAGAAAGAGAGGAGGGATACAATTCATGAACTAAATGTCAAAAAAGTTGTATTTTTTAAATCTTATTTGGGGAGTTGGTGAAATCAGAGTAGTTATTTCTCTGTGATTCCTTTTGATAATGGAATGATGTAGAGTGGCCAATTCTGTTTGATGTATATATCATGACACATGACAACAGTCAACATTATACATCACTTTAGACAAACCTGATACTTGAATCTGTGCCAGGGTCATTCTTCTATTGGTAGACAACGGCGTGGTTAAAGCCTGCAGGTGGAAAACAAACAAACAAACATCACTGTTAAACATTTTTGTTGGAACACTTTATGCTTTTTTCCCCCCTGAAACTAAATCTATATGTGTGTGGATGCGTTTTAGTGACCCTGTTGGATACCAGGACAGCACCAGGAGAGCTGAAATGGGCAGCCAGTCCTTCAGAGGGAGGGGTGAGTGATATATATATATTTCTTTATAGATAAGCTATTTACAGCCTGTTTTCTCTTTGGAAAACTCTCTCTCTCTCTCTCTCTCTCTCTCTCTCTCTCTCTCTCTCTCTCTCTCTCTCTCTCTATCTCTATCTCTCTCTCACACACACATTCAAACTGTAAATAATCTTCCCACAGATTTTGAAAATGTGCTGTTGTTCACCAAGCCTAAGTGCTAATATGAAAGTGCTGGCGTTTGTGTTTGGCACATGAAAAGGCAGAAACCAGCTTGGTGGTGGGTGTCCGTTTTAAGGGATATTTACTACTATACCTTTGCCAGAATGAATCCTGGGAAATATCCATTTAATGTAATCTCCTCTCATCTTCTTCTGCGTGATTATCCATAAGTCCTCTCACCATCATCATCCTTCTTTCTTTCTTTCTCTTCCCATTTTGCTTAGTGTCTCTCGCACCTCTTTGTTGGTTTAAGAGTTATTGGTGAACTTGACTTGTGTTTCTTCCCTCACCATGGTCTCATTCTCTCACAAGCTGCTTGATTGACAGGGTCCTGGTCTGCACGCACTGAGCTTTTGATTACACCCCTCCTCCCTCCCTCCACATCCTTTAGCGACAAACATACACACAAAACACAATTTCTCTGTGGTTGGGGGGCAAGTGCAAAGCATTTTTCCCCCTCTGACAGCTGGGATTTCTGTCAACTGACACAACACTCGATAGGACAAGACAAGGAGACATCGTACCACATGAAAGTGCTCATACAGCTCTCTTTTCTAATACACACAGAGACACACATAAAAAACGCCCACTACGTATAAGAAAAACAGTATTTTCTCACGTGTGAGTTCATAATTCTGAACGTAAACAACACAGATGCAGCGACGATACTGGAATTTTGTTTTGGCTTATACTCACTTTGATCTCAGCCAAAAGTGTTACATATATTAAACATACAGCAGTACTCGCAGTAGTAGTACTTAAATAAAATGAAATTCACATATATCCAGTACTGTGCAAAAGTCTCAGGCCCAAACTAGCTTTGTTTGGCCTCGTTGATGCAAAAATATGATTTAAATTCTGCAATTTTAACTTGTGTGACGTGAATGAAATGCTCAAAGAAGGCCTGGCATAATAGTCCCCTTTTTTTTTTTTTTTTACAGCAGCCATTTTAGGAAATCGTAAGACAAACACAGGTGTTACCAATTAAATGAACGAGGGTTCCACTCGAGGTTTTAGAGGTCCTACGATTGGTCCTGCTGCACCCGACACTTGAGCCTGTAGAAGCAGTTTCTTTTTCCAAAAGTCTTTCTATTACACTTTAATAGCGCACACATAGTTCTTGTATTTTTCTGCTCGCATTCTAGTAAAGAGTCATCATAGCGTCGCTAAAAAAACAAAGATAATGGGTTTTTGCACAAATTCGTCTGCTATGGTATTTAGAGGGCACACTTTACTGCACTTTCAACAATAAACTTCACTGTAGATGCATCATTATAAAAAATAAGGCTGACTTTAAAAAAATATGGATGAAGTAATTAAATTAATTGGCAAATTTGCATGAAAAAGTCCATAAAAAGATGTAGCGCCAGCATACACATCAATATCATTATATCAATACATCTGTGATTGAAAAACTCCAGCCAGTGAGATTGTGACGTATTGACAGGGCCCCATTGGACACGCACACACCCTTCTCTTTCTCTGTCTTTCGACATGGTGCATTTTGGATGTATAAGGCTCACACTTGGTGGTGAAAAGAGAACGTTATTATTCAGTGGCAATAAAAAAAAAAAAAAAAAGAAGCTTGTTTGCAGTCGGGCGGATCAGCGGTCATTTGAAGGGTCGCAGTACAAGGCAAACAGTTGACTCTGTGGAGATTGATGGTTCTGCGAAGGTCGAGACTGTTTCACTTTTATGAAAACGTGGTCTGTCAAACCTTGGGAGTTGCAACAAATCTGAACCGCTGTTTATGGCCGAGTATCGGTGCAGATATGGATGTTAGCCTGAGCTTTGAAATGAAGGGAAATTAAATTTACATCAGCTTGTTTTACTGTATCTATGATATCAAACATTGAATTCGAACACTGAATGAATCTCCCATTTCATTTATGCTTCAGACAACCAGGCTGATCATTTGCATTTCAATGGTGATGATTAGGTTGGGTCAACCTTAGGTCACTAATTTCATTTTGTGACTTTAACCTTATTATAATCATCACTATTGACTTATGCTCCAGGTAGATTTAGTTCAAGTGACGTCTCTGCTGGTGCATTCAGAAAACTCTACGATCTGAACGTGTCAGCAGACGCTTCCATCCTTTCACAATATTTGTGTGCGGTTTCACTGTCGTTGCTACTTGGCAGCTGATTTACAAGGTGAAGTTTTGACGCAGCAACTGTTTCAGTGATGTTTTCCGACTATTAATATGCACTAAAACCAGTGGATTCCAGGAACATGACTGAGTTAAATAATGAGTGAAGTGCGATGTAGTCATTGCATGCCCTCACAACTGTAGGTATACTCAACAAAAAATAAAAACGCACAAACTTGAAATGGTGAACAAAAATTAGAATGTCATGACATTTGCTCAGATTCTCGATGCATTTGTTTATGGAATGTTTTGTTTTGCTCAAACCCAGTAGTCCAGTGTCACTTGACCACTCCTACATTGTCTACAATCTCAGATTGAGTATTTCAACTCACGAGAGTCATGTAGCATGGCAGAGTGGTGGTCAATATGCGTGACCAGTACACAGACACTCCTTATGGTCTGGTCAATAAAAGGGCACACCAAAATGTGGACTTTTATCACTTGTCAATATGCCACAGATGTCACAAAT
Organism: Microchirus variegatus; assembly: GCF_963457635.1. Lineage (NCBI taxonomy): Eukaryota > Metazoa > Chordata > Actinopteri > Pleuronectiformes > Soleidae > Microchirus > Microchirus variegatus. The sequence continues at coordinate 13,926,401 of NC_139806.1, forward strand.
CATGTGGGAGCGTGCCTTTGGCATGCTGAGTGCTGGGTTGAGCGTTACTGCTGTGGCAACACAACTGAATGACGCCGTATTCACCAGACATGTCACCTATCGAACACCTTTGGGATGTTCTGAATAGGCGTGTCCGGCAGCGGGTTCCAGTTCCAGTTCCCCAGAACGACAACCTGGTGATGTGCATGCGTCACCGGTGTACAGCTCTGCATGAGGCTAATGGTGGACACACACGTTATTGAAGTTTGTGAACTTGGATCATGTTCTTCCTGCCACTTTATTGATAAAGTTGTACTGTTATTTTTGGACAGTTACTCTGTTTTGTCACATAATAATAACTACAAGTTTTCCTTCCTGTGTTTATATTTTTGTTGAGTGTATTAATAGAATTGTGTGTGTGTGTGTGTGTTCATTCTCAGTGGGAAGAAGTGAGCATTATGGATGAGAAGAACATCCCCATCAGAACATACCAGGTGTGTAACGTCCTGGAACCCAATCAAAACAACTGGCTCAGGACAGACTGGATCCCTCGGTCTGGTGCACAGCGGGTTTACGTGGAAGTCAAGTTCACGCTCAGAGACTGTAACAGCCTCCCCGGTGTCACCGGCACGTGCAAGGTACAGGAAAAGATGCTTAAAACGTGTTCTAACAGAGACTAATAAGAAGAGTATGAAGCAGTAGAGACAATAACAAGGATTCATTTTTAAAGACTTGACTCGTCATCATGGTCAGAGAGGAGATGAGCACCGATGATGATTAATGTACTGACACTTAAGTCTTTGTTTTTTTTGTCCCTCTATCTCTTCTGTCTCGTAGGAGACGTTCAATCTGTACTACCACGAGTCAAACGAAGACAGGGACAGCTACATCAAAGAGAGCAGCTTCATTAAGGTGGACACTGTGGCAGCAGATGAGAGCTTCACCCAGGTAACGCTAATCAACCCAGTCAGGTAGTAAGTTATTTATCCTCTCGTCTCCGCTCACTTTAATTTGCCCTTATCTTGAAAATAAAAATGCGTGGCACTAAGGTATATTTTCTTAATTTTTTTGTTGTAAGCATTTTTTATCTCGCACATCAATTTTGCCTTCTCAGGAATTTTGGCAGGGAACTTTTGTCCTTATTATATTTACTTCTGATTTAAGCATCACTGGGGCATTCAACCTTTTCCCACCTTTGCAATCGATAGAAGTTAATCTGGCTGAGGACCAAATGCTGAAAAAGTGAAGATCGGCTGTGGGTCAGCGGCAACTGCCATTCTGGGTTAAATGTGCTCCATTGATGTAATAGGAGCTGACACAGTTTATTGCACATTTCATTAATCTCACCCCCTCCTCTCCCCTTTATTTTTCAGGTGGACGTCGGAGACCGCATCATGAAACTGAACACAGAGGTGCGAGATGTAAAGGTCATGACTCGGAAGGGCTTCTACTTGGCCTTTCAGGACGTCGGTGCCTGCATCGCTTTAGTTTCTGTGAGGGTTTTCTACAAAACTTGCCCGCTCACCGTCCGTAACCTGGCAACCTTTCCCGACACTGTTACCGGGGCGGATACATCCTCTTTAGTGGAAGTCAGAGGGTCTTGTGTCAACCAGTCAGAAGAAAGAGAGGAGCCTAAGATGTACTGCGGCGCTGATGGAGAGTGGTTAGTTCCTATCGGCGGATGTCTCTGCAACCCGGGATATGAAGAGAAGGGGGGCGCGTGCAAAGGTAAGTAATGCCACGGAATTAGTTCGCCATGACTTCTTCCCGTGATTTGTTGTTTGTTTTTGTGATGCCGCAAATTGGATTCCTCTGTTCAGCTCCCTGCTACCCTGTGTCGCCACTCATTAGTGCCACGTCTTGATAAGAAACAGCCATTAGTGCTTGTCCAAACAAAGTCTTTGCTAATGATGGAAAACAGACATTTGGTTTGTATACTAATGAACACCTGCCTGGTTATTCAATTCAACAAGTTGTTTTCTGTGAGGAAATTATGTCTTTATTAAGTTATGTTGGTATTGGAAAATTTTAAAATTGTATCCGGATTTTGTCGAATGCATGTCCATTTCTTGGTAACACAAGACTTCATTGCCAATATAATCCATTTTAGTTCTCTCAAGGGAATTGGAATTCTGATTTTTGACAGTTGTGCAAAGTCAGACATCATAGAGGCATAGTTAGTCGGAATGTTCTTATTCACTTACTTGCCAAGCGATAGTTTAATATGACTTTGTAGCCAGGATTTTCTTACCGCAGCATAGCTTAGCTGAGAGGAAAGACTGAAAACAGAAGGGATCGCTCTCTCCAAATCATATCAGCACATTAAAAGCCACCAGTTAACTCATCGTATCTTATAAACGCACCACTTGTTGCTTTCCACAACACAACATAAAATTTTTATATGCACTGATAGGATTTAGTCATCGCCAGACAAATCCTATCACTGCCTTCCTATTCGTGTGCTAGGCAAAACTAGGGCTGTGCAGTGGCAAGAATTTGGCAGGACAATACACGATAGTCTGTTTTAAGACAGAAAAATGGTGTTGTAAAAATAACAGTGTTAGTTTCCTAAATGATATTCAGTTTTCTTTGTCGAGTGAGATCAGCGGAAGGAGGGGTAGAGAATTAAATGGACAAAAGCCTGCTGTGATAGTGATCAGAGGTGCAAATACAGAAAACTGTCAAGAATATTTCTGTATTGATACAGTGCTTTTACAAAAACAATCAGTACAGTCTTATTATTGTGATATTTTACACCCGCAGCTATACAGTCTTTTCACGAGAGCCTCATTATGAGGGAAATTTGTGAGGATGACATGGGTGATTTCTTCAGCTAATTCTTGCAGAAACCAAAGCAACATATTTCCAAAAGCTATTACTTTGAATTATTCATTCATCACTGGTTGTAGCAGTAGCCCTAACGACTGTGAAGTTTGTTGTAAAATAAGTAGAAGACAACGTCTCTTGACTGTAATGTCTCTTTATAGATATCGTAATATAATCCAGTAGCCATATCTACTGTATTATATGTCCAATGCCCTTCATTTGTAACATATAATCTTCTAGTTCGAAGTCCTGCACTAACAGTCTTGTGGTAGAAACTCTCCAGTCTCAGTGTGAGGTGTTCTGACATGACAGCAGCCATCTGGACACCACAACTCTCTTTCTGTAAACGTACAAATGTGGCCTTAGCTTTACAGTAACAAACGTACAATCTGTTCACACCCTTTCACCAACATACATGTGGTGTGGTGAGGATGACGTGTAATTTTGTTTGGAAGTGACTGTGTTGTGACAGAGTGGTGTCTGCGTGAGAGAAGTGGGCCGAACGGTGGACAACAGACTTGGTGGAGACACTTTTACAACTTTCGCTCCCCCTGTTCAGTCACACACACACACACACATAGAAAACATGTTCACTCACACAGACACATACGCAGATGGACAGAGACCAACAGAGAGAAGGGGGAGAGCGACTTGCTGATCTGCACCCTCAGTTTTATTTATGAGGCCTATCCCAGAGGGCTAATTGTATAACAAACAGACCCATAACTCAAGGGGAGAAGAAGAGGAATGGAGATTAAAAGAGAGCGATGCAGTTGTTGCCAGTTGGCGATAATGGGAGAAAATAATAAAGTTTTCTCTGTACAACAGAAAAAAAAGCAGCCGCCAAAATTCTAGACGTGACAAATGTTCTCTAAAACCTCCACCCTGCTCGCCCCGTTTGCTCCGACTGAAAAGGGGAGGAGGTTCGCGGGGAGGTCTGAAAGATGTTCCTCTTCAACTAGATTTAGGAGAGACCCTTGACTCTGTTGAACCTCCAGCAGCTGTGAAGTGCCATCTATCTATATGCTGCTCTCTTCTTCGTCTCCCCACTCTCACTGGCTGTCAGGTTGTTGGCCGGGCTCAGCTGTCTCAGTGGAAATCCATCAAAGTCTAGATGAATACTGAATGCTGCTCAGCGAAAACTCTGACCCTGCAGTATCGGTGGGCGCCGTAATGCTTCTGCCACTTAAAGTGGTGCTGAAATTCGGGCAAGGGAACGCGAGAGAGAGTGGAAAGTCTAAGCAGGAGCGGAGGGAAGAAAGCAGGTAGATTTGTGAGGGGGTTTAGATGTTCTGTCTGTGCTCTCGTCGCTGAGGTCAAAGGGTCCCATGCAGCCTCGGGACTAGTGTCTGCACTAAAACAGACTCACGAGAGACAGACAGACGCAGCTTAGACAGATACACCTGTTATTGCCAGCTGTGCTGATTCTGAACAATGAATGTTGACAACAAAAAAAAAGCATCACGCACTTTCACTTTGTGGACACAATTGCTTAAAGGAGTAGTGCAGCATTCTAGGGAAATCTCTGTGTTGTTAACAATGTGTTGTTTAGTGTCGGGAAGTGACTTCTCGCTGCCAAGAAGAAATAACTTCAATTGTAACACCACAGCGGTGTAGTTGTACATACCCTTGATTGTTTGTGGCCCGGGGGGCCAGATGTGGCCCGCCACGTCATTTTATGTGGCCCGCGAGTAATTAATTGGTCTTAAAAATCTGTGTTAAAATAGGTTTATGCTGCTTTAAGGCATGCATTGAACATAAACTACATTTCCCACAATGCATGGCGATTGTGTTACCCGCAAAGTGACAGCACCTCCACTAGATCATGTAACATTGTATATGCATCATGCGACGAGTGAAATTGAATTTTCAATTGTTCGACACCCCTGTTTTAAATGGAGCCAGCCTTGGTGTCTGCCCAAATAAGTTTACCATGTCCTGGTTCTACCTTAATATTTAAGTGATCTAACTAATGAAGGAATGGAGTGCACACATTTCTGAGTGATTTTTTTTTTGTTCAATTCTTTCAGTGGCTGTATCTGTAGGAGGCATACAGAGACTTTCATACAAGCAAACATGTAGAAGTGGTTCATTCCTCGTTGTGTGTTGCATAACACTTTTCCATTTTTTAAAACTCAGGTACAACAACCACAAACTTTTGCATTATTACTTTGTTAAAAAAAAAAAAAGTACTGCTGCATCGAATTGCTAAAGCAGGGGAAATGTGAAAAGTTCATTTTCAGTGTTGACGGAGTATACTGCGGATGGAGAGGAAGAGGGGAGAACCTTTAGAGAGGAAGAAGGGATTAGCCGCTGAATGGGGCGAGAGGGGTATTGAAAGAAAGCCGCTGACAGCAGAAGGCATCAATGCAGAGCCGCCCCTCCCCTGCAAGGGGTCCGTCATCGGGTGCAAAGGAGACGAGCAGGGGAACACAAGAGACAGGGAACTCCCCCTCTTTTTCAACCCGTCGGTTAAGACCGAGGTCATGGCTGACCCTGATGAAGACGTCAAAAACGCTGACTGACAGCCGCGCGCACGTATAGAGTGTGAGTTTTGGTGCAAAGTACAGGGTCATGACCGAGATAGATGAAGATGTCAAACGTTTGACAGCTGCGATCCGTCTGGGAGGATCGGAAACGAGGGTGGAGGGACGAGAGGCGCGTGAAGAAAGAACAGAGAGCATTTGAAATGTGGACGGCTGGAGAGATATGGCAGAGGAGCCGCCTACTTTTTGTTTAACGGTCTCACCACGGCCCTGTTTTCTTTCCCTCGCTCTCTCTCCTCTGTGTTCATGGCCCAGAAGGGTTGGAATGTGTCTATGGACGACATATCTCCATCCACAGAGATTTCATGGTCTTCTTTCCAACGCACCTGCAGAGTCTCCTCAGCAACATAGAGCGTTTGAACTGAAGGAATGAAAAGAGAGAGAGAGAGAGAGAGAGAGAGAGGATGGAGGCAGAAGGAAGAGGGGAGCCACAGTGAAAGAGAGATGAGAGAAAGAGTCCGTAATCGCTCTATTCAGTCCCTCTAATTATTGCATCGCATTTCTGGACTCTGCACATGTTGGATTGCAAATTCATTGTGTGCGTGTGTGTGTGCGCGCGCATGTGTGTGCACTGTATCTCCAGTTTTATGCCGAACAAAGCCTTCCCACCCATATACTCACAGTTTGGAGGATTGCCTGGGAATGCCTAGAGAGTGGTGGGGCAAACAGAGACTCCGTGTGTGTGTGTGTGTGTGTGTGTGTGTGTGTGTGTGTGTGTGTGTGTGTGTGTGTGTGTGTGTATGTGTATGTGTGTGTGTGTATGTGTGGCAGGTTATAACACAGGCAAAGATAGTGGAATGGCACAAGTGATTGTTTGGTGCAAGCCAAACCCAGGTGGTGGGAAATGGTTTGCATTCCTCCATGACAATCAGAGCGTCAGAATGAGTGTGTGTGTGTGTGTGTGTGTGTGTGTGTGTGTGTGTGTGTGTGTGTGTGTGTGTGTGTGTGTGTGTGTGTGTGTGTGTGTGTGTGTGTGTGCCATTGTCTTTCAGTCTCAGGTTGTTCTTAACACAGAGGAGTTTTGCCAGCTCTGCCAGGCCCCGTCTGTAGCTCCCTGGCATGAACACAAGCTCTGCTTTCTCTCAGTCACCGTCTCTCTGTCTTGCTCTCATTATCCCTCCCTTTCTCTTCTCCAACTCTTCCCCCTGATCCCTGGTCAGAGGTGGGGGGTGCTGCTGCTGGTGGCGGGGGTGATCTGAGTGTGATAGGGAGGGGGGGTTATTGTTGTAGAGCCCCTTTCACATGCTAATGATTGGACTGTTGGCTTTGGGCAGGAGTACAGGCACCCACCCACACACCCACACACACACACACACACACACACACACACACACACACACACACACACACACACACACACACACACACACACACACACACACACACACACACACTTACACAAACCACCAGTTTATGTGAGTATTTAAATTTAGAGAACCTTCGAGCTGGGGCTTCCATTGAGCACATTCCACGGGTTTGAAATCAAAAGAACAGGATAGAAGATCTGAGATGAATGTGGCACCAAGCTAATCAGGAGCGCGATTTTGATTTTGCCTCGGAGGCGAGGATTTCTGTCAATGAAGGCATACAGTCGAAAAAAAGAAGATAAGAATCGCGCCTTCCCTCCAGCGATTCTTAGGGTTTTAATTAACAGGGCCTGACCCCTGTGATTAATAGTGCCCCGCCTCCTCGTGTGGCACTCTATCAAGCCATCCATCCATCCGTCAATCTGTCCCTCCCTCCATCCATCACAGAGACAGGTGTCAGGCTGCAACGGTCAGGGGTACTTCCTTCCGTCTACACCCCCTCTGCTGAGAAGGAACAAGGGATGATGACAGATAACACGGGGTCAAGGAGAATACACACTCACAAGCGTGCACATGTACATACAGTGTGTCAGGCCACGCTCTGCGAGGTGGATTTACTACGAGCTGCATTAGCGTTATAGGTAGTGGAAGAATGCATAACATGCAAATGAAGACAACGCTGATATTAATCAAAGGGCACATTTCTGTCTCTCTGCCTCGTCTCCTCTGTCTTTCTCTGTTCTCCTCTTTATCTCACTCCCCTTGTCAGTCTTTTACCCACTGCCTGTCAACCTTTCCTATCTTTTACACTTTCTCTGTTTAGTCACAGCTGCTTACATCTATCTATCTATCTATCTATCTATCTATCTATCTATCTATCTATCTATCTATCTATCTATCTATCTATCTATCTATCTATCTATCTATCTATCTATCTATCTATCTATCTATCTATCTATCTATCACACTGAGATTTTTCTGGTTTACCCATCCCGATCGTTGTCTTTCTACCACCCTTTAACTTCCAAATATTCCATCCTTAAAGGCGAGGTAGCATAAACTCCAGAAATGCACCGTCTTTGTCTTCTGTGCAGCAGCTTCTTCTATTTTTCTGGGTTTAAGCTCATGGCGGGAACTGGACCAGTCTGGGCTGGTCCAGACTGACCAGATAAATGCAGCTGACCAGATAAATGCAGTAGTGATTCGACTCTCAACTGGATTATCTGGGTGTGTTAGTCGTGTGGAATGTGATTTAGTACGATATCAGTCCAGTTTTAGACTGGACCGTCACAATAATTTTATTTTTTCTTCTCTCAGAATGTAAATGTACTAAGTATGTGTGTATGTTTGTGTCCATATCACTCCTGGTTTACTGGTTCCAGCTCATGCTCTTCCATGGCCTTCTGTAGCGTAGGGTTAATGTTGGGTTAATGACACCCTTATGAGCTCTTATTCCAGGTCAGCAGCACTGCACTACCCCCCCCCCCCCCTCTCTCTCTCGCTCAAAACCAGTGCTAAAAGAGGCACAAAAGGCTCTGAGAACAGAGACATGAGAGGGCAATGAAGGAAGTTTATGGCTTAAAATACTTGCTCCTTTCTTTCCTCCATTCCTGCATCAATTTGTTCCCCCCTGTTAAAGACAAGGATAGAGAATTGAGTGAGACAGAGACAAAAGCAGTGTGCTACCCCCAGGCAGAGTCTTGTTGAACCCTGTAATCAACTTTCAAATCCTCAGCAGGTCAAAGACTTTCCTCTGTGTCTTTAATTCCCCCTCTTTCTCGTCCATGGCTGACCAAACTACTCACGATTAAAAGCAAAAGGCATGTGCAAAACAACCTGACAATGCTAATATTGTGCTTTATCTGGCATCAGGCGTTATCAGCGGTGAGGATGAGATGAAAGCCGCTCTTATCAACTGTAAAAGTATTTATGGATTTACAGGTTTCAGGTTCACGTTTCAGCGGTGTGGTCTCATTTGTATTGGTGTCAGTATTGAGCTGCAAACACTGTGAGTCAGCGCCACAGCTTTGTCAGTGCTTCAACACTGGGAGGGATATATGGGGATGCACAAAGAGTGAGCAGAGACACGGAGTCATATAAGTGGAGATGGAGAAGGAGGAAGCGCACATGAGGAGCGAATGAGGGATGTTGCGAAAAATGTGAAAGGGAGGGCAAGTGACTGTGTGAAAGAGCACGTCTATGGAAGGCAGGATGGTCGGTGAGAGTCGATTACAGAGGAGACTTCCTCTCTCATCCTGCTGATGAGAGTGTCATAAAGCATACTGACACACTTGAACACACACACACATCATTCCCACATTCCTATCCACTCCCACTGGGATGTCTTTATCTCCCATGGAAATGTGAACGGGGTGAAAAAAAAAAAAAGAAGAAGTGGAGAACGCCAGGAAAGATGGCGGGATTGAGAAAGGAGAATGAATAGGTCGTGATGATGAAAAAGGTGTTGAAAAGACTGATTGCCGTCGAAACAAATGAAGGATTTCCTTCAGAAATTAAAGAGAGGGGAACTGGCACTAAACGGGCACACTCTGCCATCTCCTTTGCTTCACCAGGGGATGTCAAGCGGTATAATTATGCACTCATTTATTGTATTGTTGCTCTGTCAGCGCGTGAACTCCTTGGTATATAGAGAGACGATTTCTCCCCCTCCTCCTCCTCTCCCTCGTCTCTCCTTCTCTGTTTCTCACCATTTGTGTATTTAAATGTCAATTATATTTGTGTGGGCTGCTGGCTCTGTGGAGTTTTGATGTGTTCACATCTAGTGTTTCTGGGGAGTGGGAGCTGATCATTAAGCCTTCTTTTATGTGTGTTTATTTTTCGCTCCTGCAAAATAATACAAAGATAAAAGAAGCAAAAAAAAAAAACTGCTTCTGACGCTCGTGCTCCATCTATTTCTTTTTTTTTTTTTTTCAAGATTGATCTTTGTACATTTTTGTCTGAGGATACAGTTTCCCTTCAAAGAAAAAAAGAAATGTGTTGATTAACTTTTTGGCCTTTCTAAGCAATCAATGTGAAAGTCACCAAAGGCTAAATCAAGAGGTCAGGGGTCAGTTGAGTGGAGAATGCACTTCTCGTGACCTGCATCTCTCATTAAACTGCACTTTTAATTGCCGTAAACTTACTGATAGTTGGGACCATGTTAAGTATTTCCCGGAAATAACAAATATAATGAATTATTTTCCCTTCCCGTGATATATTCATTCAGAAATCTTCATACTATGTCACCACACATGCTCCTCGTTATTTTGATTGCATGTTTACTCTGGCCAGTCACTTAGTGAAGTGGTGCAGTTTTATCTTTATAAACCGCAGCAGGCAGATTTTCAGACATGTGTGCCCAGTAAATGACTTCAACTATCAAAAATGTTGTTGAACAATCAATCAATCAATCTGTCAATGGAATAATCGACCGTTTAACCGATGCTTTCAGTTGGAGTAAACCCACCATCAATGCATTTCTTCACATACTTTAACGTCCATCATTCTTTAGTGTATTTCATAAAGTTATAGCCGTTGCCGTCATAACTCTTGTCCATATCAGTATTTTAGTATTCAGGGTTTCTTTTAATTATTGTTATTGCTTGTTACCAATGTATAGTGTTAACCCCAAAGTATTCTCAGACAAACCACATTTACATTTAGTGATTCAGTAAGTTTAGTACCCACCACCCACTGCCACGGAGTTTCAGACAGTCAGCTTTGAACGTTATTGATTTTTATTTGTGGTGTACAGGGGGGATAAAATGTGTCTCCCTGTGTGTCCTTGTCTCTCTGCAGCGTGCTCAGCTGGCTTCTACAAGGCCAAACCGTCAGACCCGGGATGCTTTAAGTGTCCTCCACACAGCCACTCGCTCAGAGACGGGGCAACTGTCTGCGACTGCCACTCTGGATTTTACCGTTCTGACAGCGACCTTCCCTCCATGGCCTGCACCCGTAAGGACACGCACACACACACAATATTTGCACGCTATTAAGACGAGGCAGAAGCGACTACAGACATTATGTGTGTGCATTGCTTGCAAATTGTGCTTTATTGTTTCTCAACCTCTCAATCCAGAGCAAACAAAGGGAGACACAAACTTGTCTGAATGCCAGCCCTGTTTCATGATCCCATTACTTATGACTAAGCCACCATCTCCATCCTGTCTGGGAGTGATAACTAAAGAAACTCCCTCTCTCTCTCTCTCTCTCTCTCTCTCTCTTAGAGACCTCGGTCTGTGTGTCATAAACTTAATTATGCCTATATACAGCACATGGTTTCCCTTCGCCTGGGAAAAATGAAAAGGCACACACACACATGCACACGTGCACGCTCGCACACACAGAAACGCCACAGTGGAAACCATCCCAGCCATCAAATACTCTGAACAGTATGGTTTTTGAGTCTAATGCCAGATGTCTACATTTCAACCCCTGCCAGCATCTATCACAACCCCCCCCCCCCACACACACACACACACACCCAACCTCGACATTAGCTTCTTCTTCCCTTATGTGTAGTGCAGAATGTGCAGTAAACACACGCATGTGGTTGGAACTGTTCACACTGAGGTTTATCCCCCTGTCTCCTCCTCAGAGCCGCCCTCAGCCCCACAGCAGCTCATCTCAGTTGTGAATGAAACCTCGGTGGTCTTGGAGTGGGCCCCCCCTCGGCGGCTTGGAGGACGTAGTGACACCAGCTACAGCCTGGAGTGTCTCATCTGTCAAACGGGGAGCCACAGTCAGACGGCTGGTAAAGCTCCCCCCAGGAACCGCAGCAGCGCTCAGCCCGAAGTGCAGCACAATGCCTTGGGGATGCAGTCGGACCAAGGGATCGTAGGAGCGGAACTTCAGCCAGGGAGAGGAGTCTTCCAGAGCAGGCCAGTGCCTGCAGATTACCCGAGACCCAGCTCTCAGCTCTGCCTGCCCTGTGGCTCTGACGTGCTCTTCTCTCCCGGCCAGACCGGCCTGAAGAACACCAGGGTGGTGGTGAGCGAGCTGAGGGCCCACACGCACTACACCTTCATCGTCCATGCGCGCAACGGGGTCTCCCAAGCCAGCGGTGCAGGGGCAGCGCAAAGTGTGTCTGTCACTGTAACCACCAACCAAGCGGGTGAGAAAGAGCACTGTGTGTGTGTGATAAATGTGTTTGCCAGACTGGTGACCGTTGCACTAACACAAAATGTGCTTATACACAGTATGTTGTCTGTAAATGGGTCAGCACAATACAATCTGCTGTTCAGTGCTTTCAGGTCCACAGGGGAACAAGGCCCCCAGGAGTAATATTCAAACCTGAGGAAGCACGCCATACAGTACAAACTCTATACTGTATGCAGTTTAAATATAAAGTGCATGAGAAAGGAAGTGTCCCCTCAAAAATATAGTCCAAATGGTTTGTAAAACCTTTCAAATATATGTGGTGTTGAAAGGTGAGATGAATTAGCTCTTTTGATACAAATGTAATTATACTTTTCTCAAAAATGCAGGGCCACACGGTCGGTGCAGTGGTTAGCACTCTTGCCGGGTTCGACCCTGTCGGAACAAGGGTCTTTCTGCATTGAGTTTGCATATTCTCCCCGTGTGTGTGTGGGGGTTTTCTCCGGGTTCTCCGGTTTCCTCCCACAGTCCAAAAACATGCAGATTTGGGGGATGAGTTAAATTGAACACTCTAAATTGAGCATGCATGCACAGAGGCGTTTATGCTAAAGGTGTTGTTCTTTGCCGTATTCGCCTCAACGGCAGGGGGCGTAGAACCAAATTATACAGTCAATAAGCAGGAAGTCTGCCGGAATAAACGTTATGCTGCCTAGCAACAGTAGTAAACAACAACTTTCTGCCATTGAATTTTCGGATATCGCTTACATTGGTCTTAAATTTACTGTCCGTCTCTCTGTGTTTCACGTATTGGTACAGCCATCCCAGCTCCATCAGAATCACCATAGGCTCGTGGAAAGAGTGTTTTTCCTCACGTTTTTTCACGTCCTACTGCAAAAACCATTGTCCTTTTGTAACGTGGTAGCAATCTCCTTCCAGGAATTTATTAAAGCCATTTGACTGCTTCGGTGCTCTCGGACAGAAGGGTCATACAAATTCTTGTACAAGCGGACCTGCTTGGCCAGTCTTCCATTGAAAATGAAGAGTTGGCGCGCGCCACAGCTGACGAAGTTACAAAAATTCAGAGGTGCACGCCCTAGCGCTGCGACACCTTTTGGAGCTTAGGCGCCCGATCCGACACAGGATATGATCTAATTTGTGTTGCGGGCCCGGGAACACTACAGCGACCATAAACCTAGCTTGAGAGTGAATGGTTGTTAGTCTCTATGTGGCCCTGCGGTAGAACCTCATGTGGAGGATAAAGCGGTAGAAGATGGATGGATTCTCAAACATGCTTCACAGTTACAATCACACAATATAGAAGATTAACTTTTGCTTAAAACGTTCATTGATCAAATCATACGTCACCATATCGTAGTGGACGAGGACGCCGTGTTGAACAAACAAGGACACATCCATCCACAGAACAGGCAGAGACACCAGCGCCTCCATTAACAAGACAAGAGCACGTAATGCGGCTATAAGACACTTTTCTTGCTCTCTCAACTAGAAAAGTGTGCTCTTACTATCACTGTCACAGTTGCCATAGTTATTACTCTGTCCTCCTACACCTAACAACTGCACAATTAATTGTAGGGATGTTCTCAAGAGGATGTCAGACGGCACTCTTGGAAATGTAAATCACTGACTTAAATACAAATAGAGCTTGTTGAGGGGAAAGTGGATGCAATGAAAAAGTCGCTTACGACGCTACGCAGCAAAAATGGTTGACACATAACAGCCCCGGTCTATCTGAGTGTGTTGACCGGGGGAAACGTTCAGGAAAAAAAAAATCACTCAGGTTTTATGGCGTGTTTCATTTTAGCTGTGAAAGTGTCAGCTGGTGTGAGGCGTTTCATCACACATGCTATCCATTATTTTCCAGAGTGTGCGTTTCCCTTTTGCACGCTCCTACATCTCAACTGTCACCGGTGCAAGACTTTCTTTTTTACTGTGGCGTTTTAGAAACGAGCACACCTGCTTAGTGCCAGGTTTCCCCCGGGAAATAACTTAGCTGTGTGTGCACAGCGTGAGAGCATGTCAGGGACGTGTCACGTCCAACCTGTGCCACCATATGGCCCGGTATCATATGAACAGCCACAAGGGGGGACACACACTATAAAGGAATGAACAAAGGAGGCAGGTAAGCGGAGAGAAAGTGGAGAATAGGCCTTGTCACTGTGGAATACACAAAAAAAAGAGATTTAGGTCAGTTCTCAGGTGCAGGGTCAATGGGCTTGTTGAAAAACAGGCAGCATACATTCCTTTGGAAGTGACGGCAGTTCCTGAAACCATTATTGACATCATAAGCAGCATCACAGAGCCGAAAAAGTTACGCCGTTGTGTCTGAATTCTCTTTCTATCCCTCGCAGCTCCCTCTCCAGTGTCATCCATCCAAGCCACTGATGTCACCAGGCACAGTTTGTCGTTGTCGTGGCAACAGCCAAATCAACCCAATGGGGTCATCCTGGAATACGAGGTCAAGTTCTATGAGAAGGTGAGCGGCCCGCAGGTAATGCAGCGCAGGCACCAATCTGGAATGTCAATATGCGGGCACCGCTGTTTGTACATCGCCGATGGTGGCGATAGATTTGCAGTCAGGGACTGGAAAGAGACCCCATCTTTTTTTTCTTCCCCCCCTCCCGTCTAATCAGGATCAGAGGGAGAGGTCGTACCGCATAATGAGGACCTTCTCTCGCAAAGTCGATGTCACGGGTCTCAACCCCCTCACTGTGTACGTGTTTCACGTGCGTGCTCGCACAGCTGCCGGATATGGAGAGTTCAGTGCCCCGTTTGAATTCTCCACCAATTCAGGTATTCTGCCAATAACGTTCAGTGGGGGGGTTTTTTTACGTTGTGCATTGATGTTAACGTGATGCAGTAATAACACTCGAGTTTTTGTGTGTGTGTCCTCCCCATTTAGATCCATTCCCTCTGATTGGAGAAGGCATTAACTCTGCCTTCCTGCTGCTGTCTGTCAGTGGGGTTGGAGTTTTGCTGCTGATATCTGCAGCTGTCTTCATCATTAGCCGCAGGTATTTTCACACACACACACACACACACACACACACACACACACACACACACACACACACACACACACACACACACACACACACACTTACAGAAACATATACAGTATGCATAAGTCTCCATACAGGCATGTGTGCTCCCTTATGAGTTCAAACATTCCCATCAGTGCATCACTAACACTAACCTGTCTGCCGGCTCCTCCTTAACCACTGCTTTTGAGCCAAGCTGCCACAAACAATGCACTCACTTCTCCAGTTCTGTGTGGCTAAAGTTCTGTGTGTGCGTGTGCGTTACCTGGAGCTTTTAACAGGGATTATAGTGGAGACAGTGATAATCCCTTTGTCCCTGACTTGTCATTACCGTCTCTTCGCCAGCACAGCTTGTGTGTCAGCAGCTTCCCCCCGATGTGCGCGCACACACACACACACGCGCGCGCACACACAGACTAGCGTTCGCTACTGCTCACATGTTTCTGACAGTTTCTTTGTTTAATGGAAAACACCTTTTATCTCGCACTACCTGAGGCGTCGCCCCTCCTCCCGCTCTCCCTTAAACGCTTTCATCTGCTCGCGCTGTCGCTCTCCTGCAGCCTCGTTGCTCCCCGCGTCTCATTCCTTTTTTTTTTTTGCTTTCACTGAGGTAAATCCTGAAAAGCCCAATCAATGCGGGAGTGGGAGCTATAGTGTGTGTTCGCTTAAAGCTGCAGCGCATAACTTTTTGTGGGTTCTTTTTTTTAAGGGTTATTATTCCGCCTCTGTTGGGTTGAGTGGAAAGGGAGCTTGGTTTGAATCCTGATATGTATACCAAATTCACTTGTAATTTAACGTCATGTCATTTCTTGTGTTTTATAAGGAGAAGCAAATACAGTAAAACAAAGCACGACTCTGAGGAGGAGAAACATCTTAACCCAGGTAGGTTGCACATACACATATTTACCCGCAGTATATATACCGTCAAAAAAACACTATGCTTTTTCCTCTCCTTCTCTCAAATCCACCTGAACGTTTTTCTATTTGCATAACACATGCAGCAGTTATACAACTCACGTGTCACCCTCCTCCACATAACTCCTTCTTCTTGACAGGGGTCAAAATCTACGTGGATCCGTTCACCTACGAAGATCCTGATCAGGCGATCCACGAGTTTGCCAAGGAAATTGATGTGAGCAGTATTCACATTGAGAGAGTTATTGGCATGGGTAAGTCTGGCGGTATTGATTGATCACACACACACACACACACACACACACACACACACACACACACACACACACACACACACACACACACACACACACACTCACACACACAAACCCACACACATGCTTACTTGGCACTGACTCTGCTGTTTGTGTGTAGGAGAGTTCGGCGAAGTGTGCAGCGGACGGCTGCGCGCGCAGGGGAAGAGGGAGGTCTACGTGGCCATCAAGAGTCTGAAGACGGGATACTCCGACAAACAGAGGAGGGAGTTCCTGTCTGAGGCCTCCATCATGGGTCAGTTTGACCATCCCAACATCATCAGGCTGGAGGGAGTCGTCACGAGATGTGAGTGGTAGCAGTATTATTTGGATGTTGTCCAAATGTGCAGGTGGTTACTCAGCCTGTAATATTTCCGTCTCTTTATCTGTTTAGGCAAACCACTGATGATTATCACAGAATACATGGAAAATGGATCATTGGATGCTTTTCTTCGCGTATGTACATATTTCTTTTGGGTTTTTTCCCCACCATTCTGAAAACGTTCGCAAATCACAGATAGAGCATTGCTTCGTACGGTGCTCATCTGTCCGTAAACGTTTCAGAAACACGACGGCCAGTTCACGGTGATCCAGCTGGTCGGCATGCTGCGTGGCATCGCCTCCGGCATGAAGTACCTGTCAGACATGAGCTACGTTCACAGAGACCTGGCAGCTCGGAACATTCTGGTCAACAGCAACCTGGTGTGTAAGGTGTCGGACTTTGGCCTGAGTCGGGTTCTGGAGGACGACCCAGAGGCTGCGTACACGACGAGGGTAAGAAACGACCAGAATGAATATGGAAGCGAAAGCTTGATTCGTGCATATGCTGTTCAGGTGCTTTCATGTTCTTTAGTTCACACATTATTCACTGGCCCAATGTAGGAGGGCACGGGCACTTACCTTTCCCCTGGAGGGAAGATCCCCATCAGGTGGACGGCCCCTGAGGCTATAGCCTACAGGAAGTTCACCACGGCCAGTGATGTGTGGAGTTACGGCATCGTCATGTGGGAGGTTGTTTCCTATGGAGAGAGACCCTACTGGGACATGAACAACCAGGATGTGAGTTGTTTTTTAATTGTTTCATTGATTTATTTTGTGTGTATGTGAAGGTTTAAATGCAGATATTACATATTATATCTTTAAATTGTAATGCAGTTAGTAATTTAGTTCAAATAAAGTAAGATACTATAAGATCTAAAAGGGAAGATGGTTCAAAACAAAAATATTTTAAAGATTTTGTGTCTAAATGACAATTATCAGCATACGTAAAAGTAAAAGCAGTTTTTTCTGCAGTCCCAGTTTTTGCGTGTGACTTTTTGACTCTGTACAGTCCTCGCATTGGACTTAAATAAACCAATTTAATAGATAAATAAGGATGAATAATTGAAAATGGGCAGCTCATCTTTAGGCTATTTAAAGAGAGGAGAAAATAACCTGCCCTCCATATTGCAGTCGAACCCAGTGTCTTTGACCCCTGCTCCAATTCATAAATTATACATTTGCCTTAAATCATGACGGCCAGAAATTCAGGGCTTTTTTTTTTTTCTGACCAGTCGCAGGACATTTTACTGAAGATTAATTATTGTATGTCGCTAAAAGAAAACATTGAATTTCTGTTGAGTGTTATCCTAGCGTTTCTGCGATCTGAGACAAGCAAAATCCCTTTGTTATCAAAGCTCATTATGTTTAAGAAGGACAAAAAGACAGTATGGTACGTGGACATTTGCAAACATAATTGAATTAATTTTCCAAACTTCTTGATGAGATGTTTTTTAGACATTTTATCCATTGTATTTTCACAAATTAGTACAGCGTTCGCCTCTCTCTCTGTCTTAATCTTGTTTGATTTAGTGAAACTCTGCAGTGTCGACTTACTCACAACTAAAGCATCATTAATTCTCATCTTAACACATAACTCCACTTTCAAGGCAGCAGATATTTGAGTTTAATTATTTTTATTTAATTTAGTTTTCTTGTTTTAAGTGGTGGCTTGATTGTTGTTGGCAGATTATTTTCATTATTTTGATGACTTTTACAAAACCACATTGTGGTTTTAATTTCTTCTTCTTCAAATCTGGTTGTGTTCACACATGGACTCACGCAAAGCAGCTTCAGTCTTCTGTCTGGTTTCGTAATACTTGTTTAAAACTGACACAAAACCTCCTCTTCTGTTGCGTTCTGAAGGTGATTAAAGCGATAGAGGAGGGCTACCGCCTGCCTGCTCCCATGGACTGTCCTGTGGTGTTGCACCAGCTCATGTTGGATTGTTGGGAGCGAGAGCGAGCAGAAAGACCCACCTTCAGCCAGATACTCAACATGCTGGATAAGCTCATCCGTAACCCTGGGACCCTGCGTCGGACAGGAGGAGACAGGTCAGTACACCAGGCACAAGACACACGAGTATTCACATTTATACTTTAAACTATCGTAACAGATATAGTTACATCAAAGGGATACTTGAGTAAAAGTACAAGTATCTTACCAGAAAATGACTTTGGTAGAAGTTGAAGTCACTTTTTATAATATGACTTTTAATTAAAAGTCTTAATTAATTAATTAATACTTAAAGGTCCCATATTATGCAAAATCAACTTTTTTAATCATTTAAATCCTTAAATTTGGGACTCTGGAGGTCCTATCAGTCGACAAAGTGTGAAAGGGGACAATGTGGACTTCCACGCTCATTGGGACGTCACAAGATGCTAAATTCCTGGAATTGTTGTCTCGCCGAGCTTCGCTTTATCCGTAAAACACACGAGATTGTTGCCGAGGGCAATGGCATCCGAAAACCGGAAGTCCTCGAAAAGTTCTATTCTTGGCTCCACAGTGCAGCACAGAGTTCTACACAAACTTCCAGCCTCGGAGGATTTATCTGTCCAGTGGATACATGTTATATATGACGGCAATGTGCCTGCTAGAGCCTGTAAATGATCACTTTTCCAAATGCTAACTGCTGTTAGCTCCCAATAGCCTCTGTGGTTGATGTAATTTCCTGTCGCTTAAGTTTCGTTTTTCCTTGAGCAAGTTACTTAAAGGTGCATTATGTAATAAATCTAAAGCAACGGGCCATAAAATCCTCCTAATATGTCAGAGAGACTCAGTAATAATATTCCTATAACATACTGAACTCACCAACAACAACAGTACAGCCAAAATATTTTCATAAAAAAAATATATTTTGCAGACTGCAAATCATGTTTATTTTTTGAAATCATGTTTTGGCATGTGGCGCCACCTACCGCTGCCTACCAATCATTGCAGTCAGTAGAGTCTCAGCTGCCGATGGCAATGGCAGAGAAAACGAAACCTCAAAGAGCTCGGTATTTTGAATTTGAGTGTAGTAACCGTTTTTGGCCACATTCTTACATATGGCGCCTTTAATCCCATGTTGAAGCGTGTGAATGGGTGAAATCTATAATGTAAAGCAGCTCTTCAAGACTAGATCTATATATAAAGATCTATATAAATACAGACCATTACCAACTCTTCTTCTGATTTTATCTGGTAGTATGGATATGTAATGGAGTAAAAGTAAACGTTATAAAATTAACTATAAATGATATATAT
The DNA here is from genome assembly GCF_963457635.1 of Microchirus variegatus. Classification (NCBI taxonomy): domain Eukaryota; kingdom Metazoa; phylum Chordata; class Actinopteri; order Pleuronectiformes; family Soleidae; genus Microchirus; species Microchirus variegatus. The sequence goes on from NC_139806.1 coordinate 13,945,990, forward strand.
ATATAAATATAAAGAAATATAAATAACAAAGTTAAGTACAGCTACGTGAATTTTAACAAAGTATTTGTACTTTGTTCCATTACAACACTGCATATGCATCTCTTCCAGTTGTGCTTTTCGCATATCCATTTCCAAACCTCTGTATTTTCAGACCTACACCCACAATACTGGAGCCAGGGCTGGGTTCAGAGGTGTGCGTGTCAGTCGTACCAGAGGTGTGTGTGCCGGAGTGGTCGGTGTGCGAGTGGCTGCAGTCCATCGGTTTGGAGAAGTACACAGACACGCTGGCAGCGGCAGGATATACCGGCCTCGACAGCCTTCTGACTCTAACACACCAGTAAGTGTAACCACGTGAAAATGGATTGAAGTGAGAGTCACTTTGGCGTACTTGCTCATCGCAATTTCTCACTGCAAAAACCAGCAGCAGCGGTATAAAAAAAAATCCATCACAACCCTGAACACTCTCAAAACTGGCAACTGAAACTATCGCCATGACAACGCCGGATGAAACGGATGAAATGTAAATATGTTTCCCTAATAGGTGGCGTTGAACTGATCATGAGCTGTTAATGAATTAACGTGTAAGACATGTGCTCACGTTAATGTGCTCACAGTGGACAGATTTGTATTTTAGAAGTGTCACCTAAAGGCAAAAGAGTGCTTGTTCTGAATGGGAACACACAAAATACTTGACTCTGATGTCACAGAGTGGGCTGAAATGCAGGAAATGGCCCAAAATGGCAACAGAATTGTGGATAATTCTCGACAAACTCACCTTGAAGGGAAGTGCAGTGCGTTGCACTCGGTGGTAAACACAAAGAGTGAGGACTGGAAAAAAGTCAGCTGGACGGCAGCTGATGAGTTTGATGGATTATCAGCTCCTGTGAAAAAACAAAATTGAACAGGAAGGTGTGGGAAACGAGATGACACATCTCAACGGGTTTATTCTGGTAAAGGAAACTTACAACAGCGGCTGTGTGACGATCCAGCAAAGCACACAGATCCCTCTTCAGTTCGTCCGTTACATCACATGCATTCAGTACAGTCGCAGCATTCGTTATTTAGTCAAAGGCATTTAAAGAATTACTGGTTATTGTTAACCCTTAGTGCTCACATGGCACAGACCTGTGCTGCTGGTGCATTCATGGTAATTTGCCCTGGGAATAATACACAACTCCTTATATGGACATCCTGTGGGTGTGTGTTTATAGGTCACAGTCAGGCTTTCAAAAATGTGTGTTTTTTCATCTTCTTTTGTGTTGTTGAGTCAAAGTTATGATTCATTTTATATCACATTATTTCACACATTATATAGAGCATTTTTAGAGACACATTTTTGAACTGTGACCTATTTCCAAATGTCACAAATTCAATCCAATTTAAAACATTTTGAGCACTTTTTGCTCAGGTGTGTTTATATTGTTGGTGAAATGAAATATATATTCCACCTGATTGCATAGGTTGTGCAATCAGGATATGTGAAAAAAAGAATATAAGACACTGTGTTGCACATTCTTATAGCCTCTGTATATACTGTATGTTTTAACATAGTAATGGAAAAAAGCAGCCAACATGCTCTGTGTTCTCAGGGTGAAATCCTTTTATTCTAATCAACAAACAGTACATTTAGTGCAGAGAGAAAACTGTGCCTTTACATGGATAACATATTGCTCTAATGCAAAGACCTGAAAGTCTGATGCGAAAGCATTTTCATATGACATACAGTACATAAGGATGTGGTTTCTTGTCAATATTGAATCCCTTTGTGATTCAACTCTTTTATGCGCGTTATAAACACTCTGTAAGACAACAGCGGTCAGTCTACAACACAAAGGCATAAACTATATCAGGCTGTGGCCACAGAGGCAACTTGATATTATGGTTGTAACTTAATTGGTAGACAGGGTTGTCTATTGATAGAGAGGTTTGTGGGTAAACATGGGTGCAGACGAGTCGCTGAGATTGTTTAAGTTACTTTGGAGGACAGAATATTGAGTGTTGGTTATTGTTTTACGAGAATTTGATCAGGCAATCAGTGCGCTGCGACAATTTCCTATTGTTCCAAAGCCATGGTGTTTGGGATAAGGTCGGTTAGTGCCATAAAGGTGTTTCTGCGGTGACCTTTGTCCTTTATCAAAAGCCATCACATTGGACGAAATATCAAATCGCGCGAAATGCTGCAATAATGAGCACATCCACTCCCGTGAAATCACATTCCTAAGGTTAAAAACGGGTTAGATGAAGTCACAGTGAGCATGTTTTGTTGTTTTTTTACCTCCGCCAAGGAGTTTATGTTTTCGCCGGAGTTTGTTTGTCTGTCAGTTAGCAACATAACTCGAGAAGTCACGGACGCTGTCTGACCCAGGCGTGCTGGCAGGGTGTATTTTGTAGGCACTGTTTCTACAACTTTTCCACAGCATTTTCCCCGTGAATGATTAGGCTAAAATATTCAAAATAAAGATTGTAGTTAGTTTTTCAAAGTCCAAAATGGGGGGGGGGGGCTTTGTTGCCTTGGTGGAGGTCTGCTCTCTCCTAGTGCTTTTCTAGTTTTTAATTAAAATCTTTTTTTGTGCATAAACAAAACATTACGAAGGAGTCTCCTCGTCGGTGTTGTTCCCTCCCTAGAGAGCGCGTTCATGAGAATTATGACAGCCAGCCAAACATGAAACACTACGCCTCCAGCTGTCGCCATCACACTTTGCTTTGTCCTTTAGATCGGTGTTTCTCAAAGCCACTTTTTTTAAATCTACCCCAACTCATTTCACAAAATAAACTGTGACAAGAGCAAATGTATTCATAATGTAACATTTTTAACTGTCATTTCTGTAACACCTATGCTGTATTTACACAGGGAACTACTGCTAAATCACAGTGACACATGTACAGCATGTTTGCTGTGAAGTTACAGTCATTTAGGATTAAATAAATACAGTAACTTGCTGTGGAATGACAGTATCCGGGATACAGTGATTGGATGGAAACGGACTCACTCATTTTGCTGCAACTAGTAGCCAGTAATTAACCTTTTCTATGAACATATCTAGAGATCTGGTTGACAAATTATTATATATATATATATATTATTATATATAAGGTACAACCTGTCACAGTAATACATAGCATACTGGCTGATAAGTTGCAATAAACAGTGTTAATAACTTATCTAGACACAGATTTTTGCTATTCATTTACATTTTAAACAGACAAACCAGCCATTTTCAGCCAAGATATCTGTTTAACAAAAGAAATACACGTGAAAAATATTTGAATCTGCACATGTCTCTTTGGATAATGCATGCTGTAGCTGTCTGTGTTTGAACATAATATATCTTTTGTCTCTGCACCCACAGGGAGATGGACAGACTGGGAATAATCACACCGTCACACCAGGACATACTAATTGCTAGTGTGCAACAAGAAATGCTGTCTCAAATCCAGCACATGCAACACACAATGGTTCCGGTCTGAACTGCAGAGCGGCTACAAACCTGCTCGGAGAAGAATTTAATTTACCTCATTCATGCACTTTAGAGGGACTTTTTTTTTTTTCATCAGAGGAAACACGAGAGGAGAGGATTCATGTAAAAAAAGAAAAAAGAAAAAAAAGAAGTACAGACGACCGAGAGAGAGGAAAAAAGAGGAAAAAAGCAGCACTTTCATGAACTTCCGTCCTGTGGAGTTTTCTTAAAAGATATAAATAATAATAAAAACACGATCTGGACGTGGCCACGGAGAGTATTGAGCTACTGAGAGCTTAGACTGAAGCCTCCTCTTCTTATCCAACTCTGTTTTTCATTCTTTTATCATCTGTTTTGTGAAGGCAGATTTGTGACGGTGTGCAAAAGCAGAATGGCTTCTTTTTGATTTTGCTGCTTTGGGCTTGACTTGAATAAAATATGTTTCATGTTTGCTTGTATGTCTGCGTGTGTGCGTGTGTGTGCGTGTGTGTGTGTTCTGTGATCTCACACAACATGGACTCTCCCTTGTCAAGGTGCCAGCTGTCTTTAAATATTCCGAATATGCAAAGTTCACACAGAGAGTGGGAGGAGCCAGATAGAATGTACCATTACAAGCTGTTTATAGTTTTGTACTGGAAGATCATACTAACACACTATGAGATTTGCCTGTTTGTTTGTTTTTTTATCCAGTCTTTATTTTTTTCTTTTCTTGTACAAATGATCGTTTCTGTTGAAATAGACATGTAGATTAGTATGTTGTCCATCCGTGTCTACGTTAATGTCCCATGTCCGATGCTAAGAATTAGCTACATAAAGCATTTCGTTGTTTATTTATTGTATGTTTTTGTTTTTTTAAATCTAGTTTGTAAATTGTAAAATAGAAACACTGAGACAATATTGTAATGATTGCCATATTGCATTCCAATAAATGCCAAAACCCATATTATGTCTATGTCGGGTTTAATCTTCCTTTTTTTTTTTTTTTTTTTTTTCAATGAAGCATTGGCATTGTATTAAATGGACATTAAACTGAATATTGTACAGAGATAGAAAAATCAAGTGGAGCCTTGAGCTCTTTTTATTTATCATTTATGTCTTTGGCAGAAGAAAATGTTCTCTGTGAACGCAGAGAGTTAGTCAGAGGTTCCTGCAACAAGGAGAACAACTCCAGAAGAACACCCCGTCGAAATGCTGCTTGTGTAATCATCTCATGGTGTTTTGGCTGGTGTGTGTGTGTGAGAGAGAGAGAGAGAGAGAGAGAGAAAGAAATAGAAAGAAGACTGACACACACACACACAGAGAGAAGAAAGAATATGACAGAATGACAGAAAAACTGAGGGGGAGAAAGAGAGCTCAAATTAAAAGGAGAGAATATTAAGAGTGGGCTGTCACTGTGACCGTCTGTATGGAAACATGTTTCTTGTTGGCCAAATTGGGCTGAGTTTGCAGTGCAAAACTTGTCAAATCAGCAAACATCTGTCCCCCCCCCCCCCCCCACACACACACACACACACTGTGATATACACCCTTCCACACAAACACCAGGGAGTTGATTGGTGGAAGCCTTTGATATATAAAGGAAGAGAAAATACGATCTGTATTCTGGCGGAAAAAAAAAAAAGAAGAAAACTGTCAATGTTTTTCCAGACTAATGAGAGCTGCCTGTACACACACACACACACACACACACATGCACACACACACCACCCCCTTCCTCACTTGCAGTGCGTCCAAATCACACAGAGCAAACAAAATGCTGATGGTGTTTAATGAGGCAGATTCCTCCGAGAAAGAGACAGAAAGCAGACAAGAGAGAGAGAGAGAGAGAGAGAGAGAGGGAAGAGCGTGGTTGACTGGGGGGCAATGAAACAGGCAGGTTCCATCAAATAATGAGACACTGACAACACATTTAGCAGGAAGCCTCTTGTGTCGATGCATGGCGCACTGATGTCATCCTGAAAAGTGAAAGAAAGATAGATAGATATGTCTTCTTGGCAGAAAACAGCAAGCTGTGGATAAAGTCAGTATTGACTTCGTCAGACGAGGTGGTTTTTAGCCCAGCTAGAGGCAAAGTGCCGTGGGCGACAGTGTCAGTCCACTGCTGTGAAACATCTCAATAGCTATTTGATGACCTGACACTAGTCACCAGGAGAGGAGTCTGTTGAAGTAATCCCTCAGCAAACAAAGATACAAATATTCTCTCTGCAGGGGATTTTTTTTCTCCAAAGCTTTGCCGTGCCAAGCTTTAAAGGTCCAACGTCTGACAATTTTAGATGAGTTTACTGACCAAAATTGAACGTACTGTGTGCAGAGGTCCAACGGGGTCCATGTGACGTAAATTTAGGTCGAAAGACACAAAGAAGAAGATGGTAACTATGGAAACTTGCTTGAGGTTATGAGTCCGCTGGTACCCAAACATGAAGAAAATGAAGAGAATACAAAGAGGGCAAACTTCTGGTGAGAAACTGACGCTAATAAAGTGGAAGGTGAGATTGAGTACACATGCAGGGAGCACAAAAGACTGACGCAGAGCCTTATTAAGTGTAGAAAGAACTAAAACATGAACGCACACACAGGGAAAATGCAAAGTTAAAGCAGACCTAGACCGAAAGCTGGAATTAACGCTGTTTTTTAGTGCGTATCTGCGTCATTACCTCGTTTTACGAAGCCCTGAAGTTTAGAAACAAACAGTTCAGCCACTGCTGAGAACACTGTGTTTTATTGTAATCTCAGGCTCAGCGAGATCTCCCTTCCGGTTACGTAAAGAGCGGTTCTCCTGAACAGCAGATCCTCCTGCTCCGGGCACTAGTCCGGGTACATCCGGTTCCGTACATTGAATTGCAGAAGAGGAACAACGTCTGTTGTGGAGGTGTTTCACAAGCGACAGATTTCAGTCTGAAACACCGCGGCTGAGGACAGCGTCAGAAAGGAGAGATTTCTATCGGCTCGTTTACAGCAACTAGGAGGTTTTTGACCATAAAAACAAGTTAATGTATGTAAGTAGACCTCCATAACTAACATATATGTGCAACAGGACCACTCTTTGTGAGCTTTAAAGGACGCGGAAACCACCATTTATCTACAGCAACCTTAAAGATATACAGCTTATTATGCAAAACAAACGTGAAAAAGGTCCTTTCAGGTATAGGTGAAGGCCACCATACTACCTGACACATCCTCCGTGTGTTATAATCTGCAGTTGTCACTACCAAACCTGTCATAAATGCTTAATCCTACGAGGAGCTCCTCCCTCAGCGGACAACAGCACATTTCTGCATTCATAGACCATCGATTGAGTCGAAAAACGCCTCCATTTATATTCACTTCCACAGAGCGAGGTCTGTAAGTGCTCCAGATTGTGACAAAAGGGGATCGATCATTGGGTTAAAAAGGACACAGTTTGAGGCTGAATCCACACTGCCTGATGGTAGACTGAGCAGTACTAATTTACTCCTAAAAGACACTCTTGTTATATTGAGGAGGGCAGATCAAATCAAATCTTTCTGTCTCTGCATCTCAGCGGGAGGCGATTGTGGGTTTTTGTCCCCGGATAAGGGCGGGTATAGAGCTGGCTAATCCTGCCTGCTCTTCCATGTGGGAGTGGCAGTGGGGTGTCTTTGCTGCACAGCCAGCCGTAATCTAATGGGTATGAGATTGAGCTTTGTACACAGGCAGGCTCGCTCACACACCGGCACACACACAAAGTCTAGATTTGTTCCAGGATTAAATACATCACCTCAGTGACTGACACAATGCCACAGGCATTCCCACAGTCTCCCTGATGAGCTCGTCTGCATGTGCGCGCTTGTGTGTCAATGAGGCCGTTGGGTGTGAAAGTGCTACCTGATGCTTCTTGATGAGAAATACATAGAAACAAACAGAAGCAAATTAGGGGAGAGAATTCTACACACACAGCTCTATCCCAGCGGAGAAGCAGCTGCCCAAGTTGGCAGGCCATGTCCCTCTCATTATGCTGGTTGCTCACTCGTGTCCTGGCTCTCTCTTCCCTGCTGCTGCTGCTGCTGGACAGGTAACATCTGACACACATTAGCCTGCTATTAATGACTTCTGCTGCAGCATTATCGCACATTTAGGGAGGAAACTTCCCCTGGGTACCAATTCTGCAGTGGCATCATTATATGTTCAAACAAAATATCTGATTTTCTCGAAGTTCTGCAAGCAAAGCATTGATTTGTTTTGTTTTGTTTTATGGGGGAAAAGGACTTCATTGAATGCTCTATCTGGATTTAGTGAATCTCCTCACGGTGAAGGAATGTCAGTGGGTGTGGCCCGTGGACCTCCCACATCCAAATTGATTGTTTACCCATGATCCCAGAGGCAATACAACTATGATTAACATTAATCCTACAAGTCTGTGCGCAAACAACAGAAATACCATCTCAAGATCTCCTACATAAACAGCAGGTGTTTAAAAAAAAGCCTCATGTGCTCCTCACGGTTTATTTCAGTTTTGACGCGTTTGTCCACATTAAGGCACGAGTAGAATCACATCTTATCATCTCACTTAGTCTTCATTAGATAAAAAAACGTGTAAATGACTTGTAAGTAAATATAACAGGAGGATTTCAATAGAAACCAACCCTTTACATTCAGTAAAACATCTAAAAGACTTGGACTTTGTTCCAGAAAGCATCCTTCATCAAAGACTCGGACTCCCACACTGCTGAATAAATTAAATAATGTGGCATTTTCAAAGATTATGTCCAGTTTAGTTTAGCCATACATTTCTTATAAGCTACAAACTAGAGGCTGTTGAGACGCAGTTACAATCTGATATGATTTATATGATATGATCTGTATGATTTACTTCGAGCCATATCCATTGATTTTCATCCTACACAAGGCAGCGAACTGTGAAGTTCTTATAACCAACATGTTTGCTCATAGTCGTCTATTTAGAGTGCCGTTAAGTTGTGCTTCAGCACGCGCACACACACACACATGCGCACACACACACACAAGCGCACACACACACACACACACACACACACACACACACACACACACACACACACACACACACACACACACACACACACACACACACACACACACACACACACACACACACACACAAAGCTGTAAACAGTGAGCTTAAGAATGCCACAGCTCTTCTCGAGCTGAGGGCAACTGCAGAGCTGAGGAGTAAATCTCTGTGGGCTTTGTCACCACAACGGGCTCCAGGTGGTATTTCCCTCCTTTCTCAGTAGAAAAAAATAAACTGTGACAGTGCAGCTTTAAAAACAGATGAATCCTACTTTTGTGTTTCTGCAATATCTGCATTTACACACAAAGTGTACCATTTTTTCCCTGTTTACTTCCAACATATTTCACACTCTAAGATAATTTGGGAAATGACTCTGTCACGACTGTTTATACTGATGATTCAACCTCTGCTGAGTCTCTGGTGAATGAAGACATACGAGATAAAGACAAGACAAACCACAGACATTTAGCATCTGTTAATTCTGTAAAAAACATCCATCTACTCGAAAGAAGCAGTTAGTCCACTACAGTGGTCACAAAAACAATGATTTGAATAGAAATCTATGGGATTCAATATATCAATAATATAAATTTATGTTCGCACTTAGATGTAAAAAGACAACTGGACACTACTGTGACTGACAGCTACAGTCATTGGGTAAGTCGCAAATCTCAGGGTTTTAACACAGATCTATTTTTGTTAGGGATTGGACGATACCACTTCTTTTTGGGTCCGATACCGATACCACAAACTCGAGTATCTACCGATACCATTAAGAGTCCGATAAAGATTCATCTATTGTGCCATTAGATGGTCGTGACATGAGGTTTGCCTTGTTGTTGAGAGCGGCGTGAGAGCTGTATCTCAGCACATCATCACATCATCATCAGTTGTGTACCTTTGAATCAGGGAGTGTGTCGGCCTTTCAACACTAGACTGAACTGTTGAAGCCTGAGCTTGTGTCCCATGCCCAATCATGAGTATTGCCTGGTTATTTAAATGGTGCAGCCCATGCGACTATGCAAGGCAGGGGTGTCCTCTACCCTGAGGTAGGCCTAAAACTGACCGCATACCTTTTTTCCTCACCTGTAGGGATCTGACTTGGGTGTTCAAGGATCCTTCCACTTGACCCATATCCACTGAGTGCTTCAGAGACTGATCTACTTGTCTGTCGCAGAGCCTGTCCATGGATACTGATGTCTTTTAGCAGTCTGATGGTGGAAGACGCCACAAAACCTAGACTCAACTGGATAGACTCAAAGACAGACATTTTAGAACATTTATGAATGTATGAAGCTGTTAACACATTTTTGCTGAGTCATCTCAAAGACATAATTCTCCAACTGTGTAGCAAATATTGTTCTCACCAAAAAAATAAAAACTGTGCGTGGGAGGTGCAGGTTATCTACGACAGATCAGAGACGCGGACTGCTGATTCACACCGAGTCACCGTTTCAAGGCTGTTTGACAATAGCTGGAGACGACTGATTAAGTGGCTGTATTGGAACAGGCTCGCTGCAGGATTGGCGGGATGCATCCAATCAAGAAGAAATAAACAGCCAAAACATGACTCATCTGCATTGTTACAGTCTGTGCATAGTGAAGCATGCGATATATAGGATTTTTGGATTGCATCGGATTTTAAATGTCTGATATCTGATCCAGTGATTTTGACCGATATCGATTCTGGGGATGTGAATCTTGTGTCTCACGATTCGATTTGATTCTTGATTCTTAGGGTCATAACTCGATTCAAAATCGATTCTCGATTGATACAATGCAATCCAAAAAATGTATACAATGCATAGTGTGTTAAGGCAAATTATGGCATCAAAACAATACAGTTTGTATAAGATAATGTGATTTTTAAATAAACTGATTCCAATGATGTAATCACACAAAGGCAAACTCAAAAACAAATTCAAAACAAATAAAAACTTGCATAAATAAAAGCTTAGACTAGCTGCCTTTTTCTCCCCAGAAGTTACAAAACTATACACAAATATCACAAACTGATGATTTGTGTGGTTTTTGAAAACAGAAAAAAAAATATATATATATATATATATTTTTTTTTTTAAATCGATTTTTGAAGTTTATGAATCGATTCTGAATCGTGAATGATTCAAATCGCGATTCTTATGTGAATCGTTTTTTCCCCACCCCTAATCGATTCCCATCACTAACTTTTATGTACAGTCCATGTTTACACCACTTACCCTGTGAGGCTTACTGCAAACATACGTGTACACGATTGACAAAAATTTATAATATTGACAATAATAAACGAGTAAAATACAGACCTAAATATCCTGAATCAGACAGAGAAACAGACCTGGTGACTCACAAACGTACGAAAGTGCCATCGAGAGGAAAACATCGTCTCCTGCACAGTTTCATTAACATCTGTTTTAAGATCAAGGGTATGAGGGAATGACTGCGTATAAGCAGAGCAGGGAGGGAAAAAAGGGGCCATTACCAGGGAACATCGTCAACTCCCAGACACGGTACCACACAGAGAAAAAAAATACCATTACTGATGTTTGGGAGTCAAACTCGATATGCTCTCAGTGTGTATGCGACGGGAGTGCTTCTGTGTGTTTAGTGCATTCATCCTTGTCATTCAATTTCAATATGTAGCTGAACCTCCTCTGCTCTGCTCTGCCAGCCTGCAGGTTTGATGAACTTCTGCGAAAAAGCACCTAGGCCGCGTTTATGTTCCTTTCCACCAGAACGACAAATGAGTGGAAGCCCCACGAGAGACAGAGAGAGAGAGAGAGAGAGATGGACTGGAATGAGAGACGGGTGAGGAGGCAAAGGTGGAAATGTTGTCCTTCATCAGCCCTCCATTCCTCTATCCCTCCATTTCATTAAGGATGGATCGATGATCAATAGGAGAGAAGCGGGAGAAGGGGATTAGGATTAGAAATCAATGGCTTTGTTTTCTTCAGCCTTCCCAAAGATAAACACCGCCTTAAGACACTGACAACGCAGCGCATAGACTTTCGCAGCTTTTCATCCGTGCGAGAGGGCACGACATTCCCTGTGTGCGGACAGACAGACATCTGTTTGGAGCTCCTCATGCTGAGTTAAAAAGAGACACTTCAATCCCTCCATGACAACAGGAGAATGGGAGGTTGGCTTTGATCCAACCCAGAGGACGTCTTACAGTGAGATGCACCCTTTTTTGGCAGAATGTCTGCTTAGCACACTTTAAGTGCACATGTTGAACTGTGCGTGGGAGGTGCAGGTTATCTACGACAGATCAGAGACGGACTGCTGGTTCACACCGAGTCACCGTTTCAAGGCTGTCTGACAATAGCTGGAGACGACTGATTTAAGTGGCTGTATTGGAACAGGCTTCACTGCGTGATTGGCAGGATGCTCCTAAAAGCTCGTAGTGGGGCTGTGAGGAGTGAGGCAAGGCATTCTGGGTAGGTGAGGTTTTCACCTCCCACACAGAGTTTCAAAAACATGGCCCCTGCTTTGATCTTTCGCTCTGCTCTTTACACACACACACGCAGCATGCACGCACACACACACACACATGCACACACACTTGTTTTTCTATCTTAATGAGGACATCTCATAGACATAATGCTTTCCCTAACCCCAACCCTAACACTAACCCTAAACCAGGTCTTAACCCGTTGCTGTTATTTTTTGTTAGTATTATTTTGTTGTTGTACGGCGACCTTGAGAGTCTTAATAATATGCATTGTAATAATGCATTATTATTATTATTATTATCATCATTATTATTATTATTATTATTATTATTATTATCAATAATAATAAACCCTAACCAGTTAATGCCTAACGCTAACCATTTAGCCCTTTAAACCAGTTCCTGAATTTAGGTTCTGCCTATTTGGGACCAGGTTCTGGACCCACGAGGACCACTGGTCCTGACAAGGTCAGCGTTCGTGACGGACTGCCGCTCACTCGCACATGGGCACCTTGTTTGTTTGTGGCTTTCGCCCTCTTTCCTCACTCCTTTGACAGAACAAAGGCATTTGTTTATGTTTCCAGCAGATGAAAGCAAAGCTTTGTGATGGACCGTTTCACCTCAGGTGCAGCAGCCTTAGAATAATTTCACTTAAAATTCATCAAATTCTCTTTTTTTTTTTTTACAATATAAACTCTACGACTGTGTTCTGGTGGTGATCAATTATTTCATTATATATTTAATTATGATAATGTTCCTATTCAAAGTCACCAGTGTTTGATGATGACCCCCTCAACCTGCACTTGGCAGACAGCTGGGGGACCAGCAGACACAGACAAACAAAGACTTTTATATCAATCCATCTGATCTGCACGAGTTTGGACTGTGGATGACGACCAAAGTAGCATCAAGTGGACACTAACAGCAAAATACTAAAAGCAGATGCTGCCGTGATTTCTTCTACTCCTTTCTGTTTCCCATAAAATGGCTGAACCATCTTAATGAACTGCTGGACATTGTGATATTTATAAACATCATCCTCACGGATAGCAGTGCATATCTGCGGATGTGGTGAGGCAGCTGATTTGTGCACGGGATCGGTTCCAAGCGAAGTAGCCGGTGTAATGGTGGGACTAATTAATATGTTCTGGATAAAAATGGAAGGCTGCAGCATCAAACCTCTTTCATTATTCTTCACCTTAGTCAATCAGGTGCACCACTGGGCGGTTTAAAAAAAAAAGGTGCAACTCATGGAGAAGGAACCAAAGAGGTTTTCTATCCGTCTGTTTCTGTGGGGACATTAAGGTAAGGGTTAGGGTTAGATAAGGATTTCATCCAGAATGTACAAATGAATGAAAGTCAATGAAGTGCCCTCACGAGACTAGCTGTTCCGATCTGTGTGTGCATGTGTGTGTGTGTGTGTGTGTGCTGGAGACCCACTACAAGGACCAAGGGAAAAGGGGGAAAAAACAAAGAGAGTGACGACAAATTCAGAACAATTGTGCAGGTGGCCACTGATCCATCCCAGCTTCATCCTGGCGCATGCACACACACACGCACACACACACACACACAGACATCTGTGCTTCATTCAGAGTGAGGACCCTCATAGACATAATGCATTCCCTAGCCCCTTACCCTAACCCTAACCTACAACTAATACTAACCCTAACCCTAAATCCAGGTCTTAAGCCCAAAAAGGTCTTTAAAGAATCAGACAAAATGTCCTCACTTTGCCAAGATCTATTTCATGGTCTCTACAAAGCCACAAATACAAGAACACAAACACACACTGACTTATTTATATTAATTTCTTGGAGACTTACTCTAACCAGATCTACTACTGACCTAACCTTGACCCTAATCTTAACCTAATTTGAAGGTGAAGACCCTAAGTGTTCACCTTTAAATGTAATCATTTCCATTACTGGGAGTTGTTGTCCCCATAAGGAAGATAACTCCCCACAATGTGACTGTGTCAACAGGTCCGCTTTAGTTGAAGCCATATTGATCGCTTTTTTAAAATTCAATTTATTTTTAGCTGCAAAGCCTCTGCAGATAAAAGAAAAATGAGGGGGAAAAAAGCAGCAGCAGCCCTGCTGAGGCAATCACGATTTCATCTCATTATGTGTGTGTTAAAATGTCAGTGGGATGTGGAGGGGTTGGACACGAGGCTTCAAGTACGAGACTCTCTTTTTATGATCCATCAAGACCAACATAAAAAGCTCATATGCTGTCATACGTCTCTGTGCTGTTCGGTTTTACAGTGCAACTATGAGTTTTCCAGTGTTCATGTCAGTCCAAAATAGTCAATTAGATCCCAGTCGAGATGAGGCAGCACGGAGAGCTATGACATCTGAGATACTGTGGTGCCACCTGGTGGCCTGATTTTACATTTACAATTACAACTGCTTTGTTGCTAGGAAAGTAAACCAGTAACAGTTCTTTTTTTTTTAATACACAATATAATTTTTAATTCCACAGTGATCATCATCAAATACTGTAGCCTGCAAACTGAAATGATACAATAATAATAATAATAAGTTACAGCAGTGCTTAGCGATTTAGTTTTGGTAAAATTAGGATAAATTCAGCGACATTGTTTGATGTTTGTTCCACAGCCAACATGCTTCTAGCTGCTTCAGACATGGTGGAAGTTTGACAAAGACACAAAAGTCTTACTTTAACTTGCACTCTGGTTGTTTGCATGCACACACATGCACACGGAGACATACGGGCACAGACAAGACTTGCATGCATGTGCTTGAACACACACAGTTCTACACATTTTCTTTACAAAAAAATAAATAAATAATAATTTCATATATTTTTCCATCATTTGCCCTCTTTTGATGTCTTTGTTCAAAACCTGAAAAGGTGTAAATGCATGTTGTATTTAATTTGGTATTTATGCACAATATAATTATCTATATATAATTCTCTGTATTTATATCTTAAGTTTTTTTGTTTGTTTTTCTTTCCCGGGTGACTGAAATATATATATGTAAAAAAAAGTGTTTGTCAATAAGGCATTTTGAACACAAGCATTCACAGTCAGGTCAAAGTATTTTGAGTGGATCACCAAACACCACTGGAACAACACAGCAACATTAACTCTTTCTAAGTGTTTTTTTCTGCACACATGACTGATGACAAAAATAAAACGCATACGATTTTCAACAAAGACTTCAGCCACATATAGAGATTGGTAAAGTGCTAAAAAATATAATTATATACAGCCTTGACATTTCCTTAATGAAAATAGGTGCCTGCGTTCATCTGGAAGAGGAGGAATTCATATCACGTACCATATGTCTCGATGTATGTTTGTATTGCATAGCCAGAGCTGGCACCGTGTGCACAATGACTCATGGACAGTAAAAACCTCCAGGCTGCAGAGCTGCATCTCTCACAGTTTATGCCTCCACTCGATAAGGAGTCAGATTGTCCATGAAATTCACGGTTTGTGATTTTACAATTTGTTTGCATAATGACTCTGGTGATTGTTTCTCATTACACAGTAGGTTTTTTTTTTGCGTTCATGTACACGTTCCTGAATTTGTCTATCACAGTCTTCAAGGTGAGCTTCCGCACGTCGCTTGAGCAGAAAAAAAAAGCATTGGTGGGATTTATTATTAAAACTTCACAGCTTGTGTTTGTGGAGACAACTTCTGGCGTCCTTCCATCACTGCCGCCTCCACTGTGAGTTACTGAGGGACAATTAAAGACACAGAAGGTTACCACGAGGGAGAGCACATACATCTACGCCCTCTCTGTTCTCTGCATTCACTGTAAATCCAAGATTTCTTACTGTCTCACTCTCCCCATCTGAGGCCCTTCTGGACTCGGAGCTGTAGTGCAGAGGAGAGAACACCCAGCTCCTGTCCTCCTGAGTCTTCCATGGTCACATTCGTCCAGCAGAGGGCAGCAACAATAGGGAGAAAGGGGAGAGAGGGGAGGTGATTTTTTTTTGGGGGGGGGGGATTTCATTATGAAGACACCAAGTTCATATATACGGTATGTATACGGTATAAAGTATACGAACTGAAAGAGGAATGATGACGTTGAGGTCGTCTCAGTATCATTTAAGAAACGCAGTCCTGATCAGTTTTTGACAATAAAAAAAGGGAGAAATATTTAAAGGTGCCATATGTAAGAATGTTGCCAAAAACGGTTACTACATTCAAATTCAAAATACAGAGGTCTTTTAGGTTTCGTTTTCTGACTAACTAACTGGCAACCCGTGGTTGCTCGGCAGCTGAGACTCTACTGACTGCAATGACTGGTAGACGGCAGTAGGTGGCGCCACATGCCAAAACATGATTTCAAAACATAAACATGATTTGCAGTCTGCAAAATATATTTTTTAATGCAAATGTTTTGTCTGTACTGTTGTTGTTGGTGAGTTCAGTTTGTTATATGAACATTATTCCTGAGTCTCTGTGACATATTAGGAGGATTTTATGGCCAGTTGCTTTAGATTTATTACATTATGCACCTATAACTTTTTACAACCAGCTTTACAGATGCTTTAAATCAGTGCCAAGTGCAGCTTTAAAAAAAAACGATGATTTTTATCTTGCACAGAGGGTTTCATTCATTAATCAGCTGCTCAACTGATGCTACCCGGCTGCTAGTGAACACACGGAGAGCGACTATAAGGCATGACAGGTAACTGTTTTACAGATGCATGCTTCCTTTAAATGCACACAGCTCCTTACAGAATACTCTCAGAAGACTGAAATGATTAGTCAAATGCAAAGTGGCTTTATTTTGAAGCACTTTTGAAGATCCTGAAGGAGTTGTTCTGGTAAGAGTGGAACAGTTACCCAAAATGCCACTGAATAAGAGAACATGGCGGTATCTACTCTGCTGGTGACTTACATTGTAACTGGAGCTAGAGTTTAGCTTACGGCGACCAAGAACTGGAGAGTACACCCAATATCTTCCATCTGCATACTGATGGATGGACACACACACATACATACATACAAACATACAGGAAGAGAGAGAGAGATGTACAGAATGTGTTGACAGGAAAATAAAGGAATGTGAGATACAACAAAGGAGACATTTACAGAATGGTGGGAAGCAGTAATTACAGTCGCTGGAGTGAGAAGAAAATGGAATATGAATGTGATAATGTAGATCCATAAGCCTGAAGTCACACACAAGACAAAGAGGCTGTGCGTGACAGGGACGGGCACATGAAAGCAGACCGACAGATATACTGTAATAAATACACCATGCTGCGAAGGAACGGCAACCTCAGTGTTTCGCTGGTGCATGAACTATGAATGTGGGGGTGGGCGGGGGCAGCCAGGTGCTGGAGATAAAAAGCATTATTGACAGCAAGAGTAACCCCATAGTACGTGCACACCTCAAAACACAGCCTGTAACGCCCTCACCATCATAACTCTACCACGCTGTCCTGACTGGCCCACTGTAAGAAACCCAGTAGATCGAAGAAAAACACAGGAAGAAAATCTTTACTTTTCTGGTATGATATTTTTAAAAAATGCAGTGATTTTTTGTTGTTGTTGTTGTTGTTGTTTATGTTAGAATTTCGCCCGTTTGGTCTTGGTGAACAGAAGCAGTGTATTAAGCTCTATAAGTTTTAAGCTCTATAAGCATAATACACTACCGTTCAAAAGTTTGGGGTCACCTATACACTTTTTTTGTTTTCCATTAAAAGTCACACTTTTAATCATCAAAAGAGTTGCAGAATGAATAGAAAATAAAATCAAGACATTGACAAGGTTAGAAATTTATAGATTTTTATCCAAAATAATTATTTTGCCCTTTTGTCAAAGAACCAGCAAAACTGTTAGCCAATGGCCTTCTAACGCGATTAGCAAACACAATGTACCATTGGAACACTGGAAATGGGCCTCTATACACCTATGTACATATCCCATTAAAAACCAGATGTTTGCAGCTAGAATAGTCGTTTACAACGTTAACAATGTAGTGTGTTTCTGATTCATTTAATGTTATATTCATTGAATAAAAGTGCTTTTCCTTCAAAAATAAGGACATTTCCAAGTGACCCCAAACTTTTGAACAGTAGTGTACGTCTGCTTATGTTGGCTGAAACACAGCTTGTCAATCTGAACAACCGTTTTGAAGATCTGTGATTTAACTGGTGCCATGTTGAGGATTTGCAACCAGAAATCCACATATATTATGTCACCTGAAACCAGGCTCAGACTCGCATGTGCCGTTTTTTTATTGTCTATTTTCCTCTAAATGAGAACAGAACTTTGTATATTTAGTTGAAAAAGAGCTGAAGAGGCTAACTTCCATTTGAAACTTTCTTTCATTATGTAAAAAGCAAACAAAAACAAAACAATTACTCACAAAGTAGATGTCAGACACTTGCACCTCTCCTTCCAACGAGTTGTGGCTGCTGGACAAAGACAGCTGATTGCACGACGTACGCGGGGCCTGCTGAGGAGCCTGGGAGCTCGGAGAAACAGAGGAGGGAGGTGTGAACGGGATGTGGGAGGAGGCATGAGGAGAGTCAGGCCAGATGGGAGTAAACGCCGAGGCAGGAGGGAGCGTGGACGCGTTATTAGCCGAGGTGGGAAGTGTGATTTCTGCAGTTTGAGCCGGAGACTGCGCAGAAGACCGAGCAGTTGTGGGAGAGGTGAGCGGTTTGGTGGACGGACAGATGGATGAGGAAAGTGTGGATAATGACTCCGCGGCTGATTGAGCAGCGGAGGAGGAAGAAACAAAGGAAGCGGGGAGGGTGGAGGAGGAATAGGCCGAGGACGGACTAACAGGAGGAGGTGTGGGCGGAGCAGAGACGAGGGGCTGGCGATCGGGAGAGGTCATCTCTGTTATCTGTGTGAGCTCCGTGCTTTTGGGGATTTTGCTGCGTGAGACAGGACAAACAATCAAACACCAAACCAGTATTAAAATACTGTTACATACTGTTACATAGGCAGCTGGGAACATTTTAACTTTGCACGTGTGCACCTTAGTTCCACCTCCACTGTTATGGTGTCCTGCTTTTCCTCATGTACCTCGACGATCTCTTTCTGTGACCTACACGAGAAAACACAGGGTGTTAATGTGAATGCGAAGACGTGAATCAGACGTAGTACTCATTAGGGAAAAGGCGCTGTATAATATATTCATAAACTTGTTCCCACCTGACCACATTTGGGGAATTCATTTGTCTCCTGAAGCGTGGGTGCTCTGGTGTGTCGAAGGGGGTGGTGGGCAACGAGTTGTTTGAAGAGAGCGTGGTGGCAATAGACGCCGTGGTGGCATCTTCGAATGAAGGAGGAGTGCAGGGTGGTTCTCTCCCTGAGTGGTGTAATCGAGTTAGAAAGCATGAGTCACAAAGCAGGACTCGTACATAGAAAAAGATAAATAATAAAACCTGACAGAGAAAGAAGCACAAGAGAATCTCAAATATTAATGCAAGCCATATTGTTTTTAACGCTATACCTCAGTTACTGCAGATAGCAGGTAGCAGAATACACATTGTATATCTTAATTTAAGTAAGCTATACACTATTTAAATTACCCTATCTCAGACAGGCTTCTATTTGAATTAACACTGTTCAAATGTCTTACTTAAATAAATGTAAATATTTCATATTAACTTTTTGCACACACTGCATATTAGGGCTGAACAATTTTGAATACATATCTAATCGCAATTATTTTGACCGGAAATGCGATGGCGATATGATTCAAGATATTAATTAAAAGGATTAATGTGTGATATTTGTGCAGCTCTGGGAGAAACAAAGATGTTCTCTTCACTCCGTAGAATAAGATGTGGAATAATAATTCATCTATAATGATATTTCGACAGAGATGTATTGCGATTTCCATTGAATTTCGATTAATTGCTCAGCCCTACTGCATACGTATGTCTCCATCTAGTCCCAATTTGTTTAAAATGTAAGATGCTTAAAATTCCTGGATATTTCCTCACTAATATACAAGAGTTAGAACCACAGAGTTCAAATAATAAGGTGTTAAAGCATCGCACTGGCACTTGAAATGACTCGCCTGTTAAAAGATTCAAAGAAGAAGAAGAAGTCCTACCATTTTCCTCCAGCATGGAGAAGCTGCGAGCTCCTCGTAGGTTCTCCAAGTTCTCCTGCATCTCATCACTCACCGAGGGTCGTTGCCCAGCTGAACTGGTTCCAGCACTGGACTTGGACATGGACAGAGGCCCTCTGCCCCTCTTAGAGGGAGAGGATCGCAATGCTGTGAAAGCAGCGGACACAAAGTCAGAATAAGTGAATTGTCGCCTTATTGTCACTGATGTCATTTATTTGATTAGGACAATGCACATTGATCAACATATCAGCAAAAGCATCAACGTAAATATGCCGGAGTTAGCATGTATCATAAGGAATATATACATATACAGACAATACACCATGATAACTCGACAAAACATGTAGAAATTCCACACAAATCAATCCAGATTCACACAAAGGTCAAAAGCCCATACACAAGACAGAGGAGTATATTATGTTTAATGCACGCTTGTACACTCACAGCTGCTCTTCTTGAACACATTGGCGCTACAGAATTGGTAGAACCTCTCAGCGTAGAAACCAGGCCTGTGAACTGACACCGTGTCCTGAGAGCGCGGAGAGCACGGCAGCAGCAGCGATCATCAAAAAGACACAGAGTCAAAGCAGTTTTACTTGACGGTGCACTTCCTATACCAACAGTTGAAATCAAGGTAACTATGACATAAAAGGTATAGTGACAAGAAAATGGTGCAACAAAAACATTAAATCTAATGACGGTTTACTGAGATTTGTTTTTGCAGATTATTGCACAACGATAGCGTGAGAGCAACTCACCCCATCATGGATAAGAGATTTCCAAGAGTGCTCCAGTTTCTTACTCAGTCTGTCAAGACAAGACAATTCAATTATTTAGTTGATTCACAGGCTTAATGTGGTGACCTGGTAACAGCAGGCTGGATCAGAGGACTATAGTCTCCACTTGCTTGTTTATACACTTTAAGATCTGTTTTAAATCACATCATTTAATCATATGAGGCCCCTCACACCTCTATACAGTGGTCTCCTACATTTGTACAGACAGTATATTCTCAAAAAGGACAAAGTTGCTATTTGTATCCACTATTTTCTTTTTTTTCTTACCTGTAGGACTGCAGAATATCAATAATCCCGATGAACAGCAGGAGGCGCTCTCCCTTGCTGCTCACAGCTGGAATACCACCCATGCTGCAGGATGGAAAAGAAAATTGTTTGAACAATTTAAAACGTCAATTGTGTAACATTTAAAGTGGTTTTTTTTGGCAGTAATTGCATATACTACCCATAAGTATGCTTTGATATGTGTATATTTGCTTAAATAGCCTTTTAAATGTACTTTAGTGAAGGGCCTTGTTTTAGAGGTAGTAGAAGTGTCATTTTTGCATAAAAAGCGGGAAGCGGGAGCTTACAACACAAATAAAGAAGAATGGCAGTATTTCTGGCATGTAAAGGCCACCGTAGTTCCCTGGCGCACTTGGTAAAGGCAAGAAACTGTGACTCACGAGTCATCGTGGTCGAGTGTGTCTCTGCAGGTGGAGCTTCCCTGTATAGACTCCATAGCTGTGGAATACAAAGCTCTCTGGGCTGCAGGCCTCTTTTCATCCCCGCCCCCTGCAGGTGAACCCTCTGACTGATACTCTCTCTCTGCTTGGGTTTTGTTGTGGACCCCAAGCAGCAAACTGTAGTCCATGATTTTAAAACTCTCCAGAACCTGAAATTACATTCACAGAAATTGAGAACTGAATTTGGAGGCGAAATATATTTTTTTTAACTTATTGGCTGCCAGTGACGTCTATAGAAGTCTATTGAAATACAACAGATCACTGCCAATGTCGTCTGATGTAAGAAGAGAGTCTGCTCTGTCTTTTGGTAGTTTCGGTGTTTACATAGTCATAGAACACACCGTTTAATTTAGTCAAAACGTGCTGTAAATGGCTGGCAGCCAATGAGTTAAAGTGAGTCGGAAGTGACCATCTGTTCAGCGCCCACAGATTTTAATGCCGAAAAGCAGACACACATACTCGACTACTAAAAATAATTCAAATGTAAAAATGAAAACAAAAATAGACTAAAAATCATTTCTTCTCCCTCACCAAACAGTCTCTTTGCAGCGTTTTGACCAGAGCACTGTACGTGTCTTGGTCCATAATGAGGCCTTCAGGAACGTCGCTCATGAAGTCCAAGTCCTTAAACGTGGGTTTGGACTTCTCTCTTTCCTTCTTGGACGCTCGCCTCTTGTACGTAGAGCCTTTCAGGTCAAACTTGAGGTGCATGCGCACGGAACGCGGCAAGATGTTGTTCATCACCACCACCCTGATGTTCTTTCCTCCACTCTGGACGCAGTAGAGGCCAAAGAATTTTGGCAGCAAAGTGCGGGGGTTCTGGTTCAAGTTCTGGAGAAGGATTGAGACAGGGAAATTGAGATGATGTATTTATGTTGTGATTTGGTGCTACACAAATAAAATTGAATAGTTTTGGCCCAGTGTTGTGCACCTGCCTGACAGCGTGACCCCACCCACAGTGGCTGCAGTGTGCATGCTTAACCCATTATAGAGAACTTAGCCCCTGTCTTTATCAGGTGCAACCTCTCGGCTCTTATGTATGTAGGTGGCCTGTTGTTGGCGTCATTGCTGAGTGGAGCCAAACGCCAAGAAGTAGGATAAAGAGGATCAAGACAAGTTCAAGTTTCAGCTGCTGCGCTGCTCTTAAGAATACGTGCTCATGTTCTCAAACATGCCACTACACACTCAAGCTGCAAAAAAAAACACAAGAGCGTGTGGAAAATGTTTGAATTTCCCTCATTCCTCCAAGTGCATATTGATATTTTAGTAGACATACGCGGCGCAGTCGGCGGTAATCACACATTTCCAACAGGCAGACAAAGGATAACATTTTTAAAACACACTACAAATGGATAAAAAAAAAACTGAGAATAATAATCTTACACCCAATTTGTGAAAGATGAAAGTTGCTCTCTTACCATATAGTATCCAGGGAGTAATTTCTGCAGAAACTCAGCTTCCTTGTGCTGCACAGTTTTGATGATGAACTCGTCGTCGCGGGTAACGTAGAATATGGAGCCGCTCGCTCCGGGATTTGTCAACTCGATAAGAGCCTCGTTACACAGGGAATACTAGACGGAGCAGGAACACAGAGAAACCAACGCAGATTGAAATTTAACTCACTCGAACAAGTCAGATCTTTGCTGAGCCTGAATATAAAAGCTTCTACACAAGGACATTAAAGCTCAACTTGCTTCGAAGAAATGCTCTGTTTGTATAATGAGGATTTCATAGCACTTCAAACATGCAATGCTCCTATTCGATACAGCAGAACCTTCAAATATCCAACAAAATTGTGATATATGTCTTCACGTGGTATTGCTCATCAGTGGTAACCAGAGCCACCGGTAGAAGTGACTCTGTGAGTTCTCCTTTAGACAGACATTGTGTCCTCAAAATGTCCTCTCATTCAAAAGGTTGTGCTTTTTGGGCCAGTGTCCATTTAAAAAACAGCTGAAACTATAACGTGATCATCTATAAATGTGTGAGTTTGCAGTGCAATATTTGGAGTTTGAACTTTATATACTGTCTTAAACATTAGCATTTCACTACCATCCAATGTCACAGGCACATTATTGACAGCTGTTTTTGCATGCATGTACTGTGCATGTATAAGAGTATGTATGTGTGTGCGTATGTACAGTATGTATATGCATGTTCTCATGTATGTTTTTCTTTCCCTGAATGACTGCAGGTCGAAATTAGCCTCAGGCTATGACCTGGCATATTTGCACTACCGTTCAAAAATATGTGGGGTCACTTATAAATGTCCTTATTTTTGAAGGAAAAACTTTTTTTTCAGAAATCAGAAATACACTCTATACATTGTTAATGTGGTAAACGACTATTCTAGCTGCAAACGTCTGGTTTTTAATGGAATATGTACATAGGTGTATAGAGGCCCATTTCCAGCAACCATCTCTCCAGTGTTCTAATGGTACATTGTGTTTGCTAATCACATTAGAAGGCTATTGGATGATTAGAAAACCCTTGTGCAACCATTGCTTGGTTTACAAGCACAAGTACATACTAAAGGTGGTAATGCTGATTCCACTCATTCTTTCTGGTGCCAGAGGCAGCACAGACTTAGATAGGATTTATAGCATATGTTTAACTAAAGTGAACAACAGAGCAGCCCAACAGTCCAACATCACTGGTGTTTCTAGAATTACACTGGACATCTAAGGGATTTGTCAAGTCCCAGGATGAAAAGTGAATGTGACCACCTGTCTTCCGTTCATTTGTCTAATCAAGTCAAATCAATTTCTTTTAATTGTTTAGTTGAGGCAATGACAAACGCATACAGATACACAAACTACTTCCTGTCTAATGTACTACAGTACAAGGAGTTTAAAAAAGACAGCTTTAGTCTGCTAATCTTCTTCTGGCATAGGTACCGAGTGAGCTTAAACGTGCAGCTGAGTGTGTGCAATGTCTGTCACTACATGCGAGGTGATATATTCAAATTTGTTTTTATGCATATGGGAGCATCATACTGTGTGAGAGATTAATCTCTCCTGCGTTTTCTTCTGTAATGTGTTTCTAAATTATTTAATAAATGGAACCAGAGAAACGGAGCACAAATTCTACCGATCTCTGACAAATTAAGGGAATTATAAAGAAAAGTAATGTGATTTTACCAAAAATAATATGCAGCACATCACAGGAAACATTCCACTTGCACAGCACAGACATTCAGAGACTCATCAGAAAAAAACAAAAAAAATCCCACCAGGTAGTCGTCAGGTCGAATTCCAAACAGCTCCCTGAAGTAGCGGAAGGCCACAGGAGCGTAGGTTTTAAACCTGAAGTCTGGGAAGTGGTGGGCCGGTGTGAGGTTGCTGCCTTCACTGTGTGGAGAGCATCAAAAAAAAAATGGAGTTATTGTATAAGATACTTCCCACACGCATGTGTTCATGATTAGAAAATACACTCATACAAACGCACTTGGGGAAGAAGATGCTTTCGACCACATAGAAGTCTTGCATCAGCACATCTCTCTCGGGCTTGGAGCTGAGGTTGCCAACCGTGTAGCCAATACCCAGCTGGATGGCTCCTTTCAAGGCAGAGGAGGTTGTCTGGAGGAGGAGAACAGAGAACAACAGAGGTGTGGGAGGAAGGAAGGTACGCGAAGAAATCGTGACACCAAGTAAAGTGGGAAAGAAAAAAAAAAAAAAAAGCTTTGCCTTCTTGTATGTCGTCTCTCCGGAGGCATCGATCCTCCTGTGGCCGATCTTTTTCTCATGAGCAGGGCCCAGTCCAAATGGGGACGGCATCTGTCACAGGGAAAGAAATGAGACGCGCAATGTGATTGGAGGTCATATTCAGTCAACAAAGACAAAAAAAACTGACAAAAGAGAGGAAAATAAGACAAACAAGTGCGACAGGTGCACGGCTGCTGTAAAGCCTCCTCTCACCTCTGATGTCTGAGACTTCTTGGTTGAATCTGTGGACAGAAACAAAGAGAGAAGACACAAAAAGAGAAAATCGATTTAGCAAAAATGATTATCGCATGATTCAGCACAATTAATGACGACCTTGTTTTTGTGGTTCCTCAAAGTCACCAATATCTAGACAAACGTAAAGCTTGTGCAATCATTTAATAAAAATATCCAAACATCCCAAATGTCAATATATACAATACAATATCATTCAATGTCAAATGGAAAAAAAACATCTGCAAGACTATGGGATGTAAATAAATATATATATATATATTTGTATTTATGTATTTATTTTATTTTATGTATATTTAAAGCTTTATTTAACCCAGACAAGACAGATTAAGGAAAAGTCTGGCAAAAGGCAGGACCTTTCCAGGTAGAGGGAATAGAGGCTATAAAACAAGACAAAATTAGATTTAAAACAAACGCTAGACTAGGTAAACACGCTTTTTTCTATTACACCAGACATTTTACCGGTTTGCTAATCCAAAAAAGGAAAACCAAATCCCGACTATGACAAAATCTGACATTCCATTTTCAGACCACAGAAGAGTACAATTTTCCGGTACCAGTCAGATTTGCACTGAGAGGTTAAAAACACTATTGGATTTGACTTCCTCCATAATCTGATTGTTGTCATTGGCTGACGTTTCCAGATCGAATGCCTGACCAATCGGACGCAAGGATTAGGAAGAATCCTTCCGTCTGACATGAAGGACACAACTAGACTGTGCGTGTCTGTGTGCGTGCACTGAAGAGGACGAGTGTGACAGAATAGAGGAAGTGAACTGGAGATGAAACACAAACTACACATGTACTAAAAACTTGGTTTTGCATCATGATGCTGAATTTCAGGTCATGTGAGGTGAAGATTAAGGGTTAAGTGCTGCTGGCCGAGCAGGGATAATGAAGCTTTAAGCCATGTTAAAGCGCACAACACACACACAATGAAGCATATGGTGCCGTCACAGAGACATGACAAAATATAACAGGACTTTGAAAAGATTTAAAGATGCCATTTCACGTTTGGGAAACACTAATATTGTCTGTACTTTTATGGACCAGATAGTTCAAGAAAATGATCAATATATTATGAAATGGGCTGAAGGGAATGTCATTAGTTTTGCAGCTATTGGGTTATGAACCAAATTACTGTAAAGAAACAGCATCACCAATCAATCCAGTAGCGGTTGACATAATGTAAGTGGATCAGTGTTCATCCAGCTGATCGATACATGAGCGGCTAAAATATAAAATACAGAAAATGTTGAAGAACCTTTTAGGTGCATGACATAATCTTGGGAACGTGTGCCAAAAAACTAAAATCAAGTAAAGTCCAAGTATTTTTTTTTTGTCTGTGCCGTTGCATAATTGCCTACTTTGTACCCCACACGTCTACGCACACCTGTTACCTGATTAATGCTGCATTAAAGTCTGCACGACCGAACAATGAGAAGGAGTATCCTGAGCCCACACACACACGCACGCACGCGCACACACACACACACGCACACAGTCTTTGTGGGATTAGGGTCACGTCAGTATAAAGTGCCACTGGTGCTGCAGGCAATCAACAGGACAAACTTACTGTAGCATTTTTGTTTTGATCAATAATATAATGTATGTGGGACAAACACGATATACCGATAATTAAATAATATGTGAGTTCATTAAGTCCATCAGCTCCACGCGACTCTCTCCGTGTCTCTCAGTATGGCAGTGTTCAGATCTCTGTGTCTCATTCCTGAACTGCACAAACATCACCAAAAGCTTTAATATTGACAGATATTTTTTTCCCTTAAGGCCTGTGTGTACAAGGATTAGATATCTCGTTCTCTCTCTCCTGTGCACTGAGAAAAACGTTTTGTAACGTAACAATAAATGCAGGTGTGCTGTATGTTTCCATGCCCTGAGGTGGATTAAATAAATCTGTATACACACAGCCAGTGTTACTGGGATGCGTGTGTGAACAAGCACACGGAAAGATGACTTGTTGAATCTGCTGAACTGATGAGGGCAAAAACTGCAAAAGCGTCTCTCTCTACACGGGGATTCTCTCTACAGAGGGTCAAGTGCCGGCCCGTACAAATGGCGGCCCGTGGGCCACATGCGGCCCAAAAGTATCCTTCTATTGGTCCAGCCAGTGGTCCCACCAGAAATAATGATAAATGAACTAGACAAACATTTTTCACTCTCCCTCAAAGATTCCTACATAAGTTCCTACAGCAGTACTGACCATGAATGCAACACTCAGAGGTTTGACATGTGCATGGATCATATTGTATGTGACCAACAGAGCTAGAGCCTTTCCCTAACACAGAATACCAGGTCCTTTTGTGTATTGTGTATTGTATATTGTGTAATTAGGATGTCTAGACTGAACTTGCACCTTCCTACAGCATCCACAGGGAGTCGGCTCCCTGATACCTACAGTAGACAAGATGTGTGAAAACATGGCCTGGAAAGGCAGACTCCTTTGTCTATTGGAGCGATGCGAAAGGGGAGTTTCTCAGGTATAAATGTGGAGGGCTGCTCTGGATCTTTGTCCAGCTACAAAAACTTGTGTGAAAACTGACCTTTTTCTTTGCAAAGCAAATAAAACCTTGTTGGCCGGCAGAAGTCTCTATTTCATTTTCATTCATATTTCAAAGTGAAACAAACGCTGTTGCTAATTAACAAATTTTTAATTTAAAAGAGAAACTAGTGTGACAGCTAATACTGTGCACTTTTGAGGACTTTGAGGACAGACTGACCAAAGTGAAAAACATTATTGCTAGTGCCCATATTCTGTTCAGGTATAGTACTTTTATTTACTTATATGGATTTTTTAACGTGCCTTGAATGCATTTGTCATCCGAAAATGTGGCCCGACGAGTTTGTAATCGACTAGCCCTGCTTTAGTGTTTTTCTCGAAACAGTATATTTTTCAATTATGTTTCACTGACTTCTTGCCACATTTGTGTTCTGGAGGACAGAATATGTGTTTTGAGTTTAACTCAATGCTGGAAATATTTAGGTTAATCTAAATACACAAGTTGTTGTGAACACCACTAACATCTTCTGGATAAGAGGAGAACTGACACTTGTTTTTTTTCACACACTGTCTCTGCACATTATATCATAAACCTCACATGCACATGGTGCAGTATTTACAGCCATGGCATAAACATCCATGCTCGAAATTGATTTACGTGAGGGGATTAGAGTGTGCGGTTTATGCTATAATTCCACATCAGATTATGTAAGGCACTCTCCAGATTTAGCTAGGACGAGGAAGAGTGAGAGATGAAAGAAGAATTATGGACACAAAAGCAGAAGAACAAAAATGTTGTCTTCGCGACACTGCATGCAAACAGCTCAGTCAGGTCAAATGCATTCATCAGTTAAGTGTGTGGACATTTTTTTGGCACAACCTGCATCTGTGCCAGCCTGCAGCAAACCACTGACACCATTACAGCAGCAAGCAGTGACTTCAGTCTTGACACCGTTATCTAACCTTGCAATTGATTATTCATTTCCACAGCTTAGGTTCCTGTTACTGAGAGACATGGTGTAGTTATTCTCTGTGTGCAGGGCCAGATTATCATATGCTGCATGCTAGAGTGCCGCCTGTTCAAGTCCAAAATCTGGTGGGGCTACAGTTACTGTTTGTGTATGATTAATATGCAGCATATTTTCTCGATTAAACGATTGTTTGGTCAGTGAAATGCCACCCAAAAAAGAGTAAATGAAATAATAATCCTACTAGTTTCATTTTTCAGCTCCTTAAATGTGACATTTTCCTGTTCTTATTATTTTTTTCCTCCTTAATACCAAAGAAACCAGGAAATATTATAAATGGGTTGCCATTTAGGGACGAGTCCTTCTATCACCGTAACGACATACTCACCAGTATCCCCCATGTCGAGCTGGATGGTGAGGCCGGCAGCCAGAGCCTCGCTCGCTGTCCCCTCATCCCCGGTTTCCGCAGTCCTCTCCTCCATCTCCCGGACGCTGTTTCCTTCGCGACGACGCGCGGGCACCGCGGTCTTTCCTTCAAAGAGAAGCAGATGCGGCGGCGCGCGCTTCCACAGTGTGCGACATAAATCCTGCCTTTTCAAAATTTAGTGCACTAATCGATGACTACATGCTGCACGACGCTGCGTGGTTGTTTGTTTCCGCTCGGTGAGACGCAGCCGCCGGCGCTGATGATCGTCTCTGCCGCTGCTGTGCGTCACCTGTGATGCGCGTGCCGCTCCACTCCAGCATCTTCCTGTGACGTGTCAGCGCTTATTGTAGAGAAGGCCTTTTCCAAATTAAATTTCCTAATTAAAAATAATGGTAAGTACATTTTGACAGATATCTAAATAACTCAAATTCGACTAAACCTCTACAATCAGAAGAGCCTTTTTTTGACCCATAAAAAGATTTTATGAAATGTATATGTAAACTACACATACTTATAGTTTGCTGCATTTGAGAGTTAAGAACTATTAAGAAAGAAAACTGCTGTTTTTACCCAATAACAAACAAAAACAAACAAAAAAAACCTTGAAATAAACCACAGAACTTTCTAGATCCATTTTCGTACATTTCCACTATACAGTTCCAGCACGGCTCGCCTCTGCAAGGTTTTGTATGGTTTTCCACTACGATAGTACCTCTTCAATGTGGGTGGAGTCATCGTAGCACAGCTGCATGAAACTGCAGTACTTTGTTTTATATGCTACACGTTTCGGTGAAGTGCATCGTTAGAATCGGTTAATTAAAAACATTTGTTGACAGAATCGTTCAGTACTTTGTGCATGACCGGAGCACAGACTCCGTCTGTCAGTCACTGAACTGAAATACAGCTGAATTTGGGGGGGGGGGGGGGGGGGGGGGGAGTTTTGTTCGCGATCGCCCACTTTCAGCAGTGCTGTCGCTAAATACACCAGACTAAATACAACTGATCTACAGTTCGAGATTGTTCGCTTTGATTGTTGTGTTGGACATCGCGCTCATGACTCTACTAAAAAAAGGACCAGGTACTATTGCTAATGGAAATGCAGTTAAAAAGCACCATTTGAGTCCTTCCATTAGAGCAAGAGGCCTCTAGACTGGGCAGAATTAAAGTAAAAGATATGTTCAACTTTAGAAATCTCTTAAGAAGACTCTAGTTAGAGACGGATAGCAGATAATTTTGAATGGTCAAAATGTCGTTTCAAGATTTCTATGAAGGTAATTTTGACTTGTTAAAACAATAGCATTTGGCATTTAAACATAAACAAACGTTATATTCAACCCATTGTCAAGCGAGTTCACACAGCACTGAACTGATTAAGCCCAAGCATGCGTTTAGCTCTCATGTAAAGTAAGACAGTCACAAACAGGTTGGACGGCTCCAAACACATAGAAGTCATTCATCAGTTTGATGGGATAAACAGCCAGTTTGACAGAGCACACTTGTTTCATTGAACATATGACAATAAACCTCTTGAATCTTGAATCTTGAACTTTCAGATAATGAATAGTTACTTCACAAAAAAATGTTAAGTGGGATAACTAAAATATTAAAACATATACCACATAGTTAAAGGTGCATTATGCAATAAATCTAAAGCAACTGGCCATAAAATCCTCCTAATATGTCACAGAGACTCAGGAATAATGTTCATATAACAAACTGAACTCACCAACAACAACAGTACAGCCAAAATATTTGCATTAAAAAAAATATTTTGCAGACTGCAAATCATGTTTATGTTTTGAAATCATGTTTTGCATGTGGCGCCACCTACCGCCATCTACCAATCATTGCAGTCAGTAGAGTCTCAGCTGCTGAGCAACCACGGGTTGCCAGTTACGTCAGAAAACGAAAAACCTAAAAGACCTCAGTATTTTGAATTTGAATGTAGTAACCGTTTTTGGCCACATTCTTACATATGGCACCTTCAAACCCAAAGCATTACATACCTAAATGAGATGTAGTTCAAACTGCAACATAAAACCTAAAAGTATCATTTATAAACACATCCATTACATAACATGTATATTCAAAAAAACAAGTAACAAGCAATCCGTTAAAGAGCATTTATTTTTTGATAAATAACGCATGTTACACCCTTTCATATGTGCAAACAAGATTAATCAGCAGCATTTCAGAAATGTGTGAAATGAATGGCAGTCTAAATGTGCTTTACACCGACACATGCATGAACTTAAAAAGACCAATCACTTACAGAAAGGACAAGATAGTATTTGTATAACAAGCAGGAATGGTTGGTTTTAGGCTAAAGTCAAATTTGAAGCACCTCTACTCTGAATAAGTGGTGAAATGTCCTCGTCTATGGACTTGTAGGATTTGGTGTGGGTGGGGCTCTGGGGGTTTAGTTGCACACAGGAAATCATCAGGCCTGCCCCGCCCAGAGGTGGGTTTACAGACAGGCCGTCACTAGTCCAGAGACTCACACACACCAGCACCCTGACGTCCATAGAAGAGGTCAGGAGACCAAAAAGAACATGGCTGTGTCACATATACGTGGGCAGGTCCTTTTCCACCACCTGCAAAGACAAACAAATAGAGAAGACGCATAATGAAGTGGAGGTGGCATGTCTCCACTTGTAACGATATTTCTTGCAGTGTCAGCGTAACAAGCAAAACAACTAATTCAGCAAAGAGCAGTGCGTACTACTTACAGAAGGATCATCTGTTGGACCGTATCGCTTCACCACTAGGCCTTCTTTATTTATAAGAAACTATCGAGAAAAAGAGACATCCCAATATGAGCACAAATATTTATTTTCATCAAATTATACTGAGAAATTGAAAGAAAAAACAACTTTGTGGTAATTTACCTTTGTGAAGTTCCATTTGATGCCACTGTGATGAGGAAGAGGGGAAGGAAATAAAGGCTTGAAAAACCAACTGTTACACAAACTATAACTGCTATATCCTGCTACATTTTTATTTAAACTGTTAGAGAAGTGAGTTCAAATGTTGGATTCCAAGAACAAAGGCATATAATCAGATTAATACTGCAAAGCCACAACATTCTGAAGAGTGGAATGGAAGGAATTCAGTCAATACTTTCTAACAACGATGGGGTGAGAGGAAAAATCAATGTGATATTATGTCACTTTTGAGACACCAGCTACTGATTTGTAAGCATTTTTTTCCGATGTTACAAATAAACATCAACTTTTTTGTGGACTAACATTAAAATAATTAATTGACATTTCAGTCCACTAGATGCCAGTGTGCTCACTCTAGCTCGAGCTGTTGTGATTGGATGTACACGATGATATTGCATCATGGTGTCTCTGGTGATTCCCACCCCCACCCAACTAACACAGGCATATGGACCAGCCATACACATAAAATAATATACAAATCACACCATTTAGTCACACAAGTTTTCCTCACCATCAAATCAAATATGCCTAATGAAATGAGTTGTGACTGTGCTTATAGATGCAGAATTTCTGGGTATGTTGCAATCTATTTTGCAGTACCCAAGCTAGAGCTGAAACTATTAATCGAATAGTAAATTAATTGTCAACTATTTTGATAATCGATTAATCGGTTTGAAGCTTTTTTCATTATTAAAACAAGATTTCTGATTGTTTTAGCTTCTTACATGTGACTATGTGTTCCATAAATTTGCTCCACATAACAAAGAAATCATTCAAACTGAATCATTTTGGGTTTTTTTTACATTTTAAATAACAACGATCAATCGAGAAAATCTGAGACAGATTAATCGATTACAAAAATAATCGTTAGTTGCCGCTCTAACCCAAACTAGTTTCTCAGGTCGGACTAGCTCAGACATGATTTTGCTGACCCCCGACATGAGATTGAAGTTTGAAGATTGAAAAACTGATAATAAATACATAGTACAAAATGTCGTACATAGTACAATAGGACAATAACTCACTTTCCAAGGAGCCCCTTGCCTTTCGGCTGTGCTTTCATCCATTTCCACAGAGGGTGAGCGTTGTCTCCATTTACATCAATCTTACTGAAGAGATCAAACTCAGCATCGTAGCCTTTAGCAAACTCTTTGATCTCTGCATCAGTACCAGGCTCCTGCAAGACAACAACACACAGAAAAAATTTACTCAAGTTAGACAAATGATTTAGATTGTATGAACACAACCTTCTAGAGAAGAACTCAATGATGTTAAGAAGAATCATTGATAAATGTCATCTATCGTTCCATCATAGCATTTACCTGTCCTCCAAACTGGTTGCATGGGAAGCCCAGGATACGTAAACCACTTTCAGCATAGGAGGCGTGCATTCTCGCTAGCTGAGTGTAGTTCACTCTGGTCTTTCCTCATTTAGAGGCTACATTTACAATGATGCATACATGTCCTCTGACAGGGAAAAATAAACAAACAAACAGGTTAGACAGGAAACACCTGGGCATATGACTAGATCAGAAACACCTGGGCATATGACTAGATCTGAAAAAATTAACCCTTTAAGCACACCTAGACACCTTTTTGTGTTTTTGACTTTTTCTTTTTAGCATATCTTTTTAATTTTTTCATGCATATTGTTCAAAATGTATTGCAAAAATACAGATGTATACTATTTTTATAGCTGTGTACTTCATGAGCACCATTTGGTGTGCTAGGTGTGTTAACGTGAGTGTTTTAGGCCATCTGACATTACAAAAAAAATAATAATGCAAAAAAAAAAATGTTTCTGCTAATCTTTCACATATACCAGGCTGCAATAATCCAAACAAAAAAATTTCAGTTTCCATTAAGTATATTGAAAATAATTAATTTTTTGTGTTTTTTAGATCATAAAATCAAGGTGCATCATGAATAAACCTGGAAATTTAAGGGTTAAAAATAAAAAATATATATTAATATTTGATATTAATGGAAAGAGGAGATGTTGGTCTAAAACCTAAAAAAAAAAAAAAGGCAAAAATACAGATGTATACTATTTTTATAGCTGTGTACTTTCATGCGCACCATTTGGTGCTCTGGGTGTGTTAACGTGATTTTTTTAAAGGCGCGTTTAAGGGTTAATCGATGAATCAATTGATCAACAACAATTTTGAAAATGGATGAATCAGTTTGAAGTTTCTTTCATTATAAAAACAAGATTTTTTTTCTGGTTTCTTTGCTCCACATAACAAAGAAATCATTAAAAATGTAATCATTTGGTTTGTGGACAAAACAAGACATTCGAGAACATGATCATTTCGATAATGAAAATAATCGTTAGTTGCAGCTCTAATGACGACTGTGTGTTTAACAAATGTAAAACAAATATTCAGCCCAACACAAGATATTAAATCACTGCATCCTTAGAGTTTGTGAAATAATTAGAGTAATTGAGGTTGTGTTTTAAACACACAGACACATATTACCTGTATTTCTCAAGGGACACTTCATTTCCATCAATATCTTTGGCAGAGAACTCATAGATGGACTTGGCACTCTGCCAGTCTGTCGCCTGGGCACACTGCATAAAAATGAACATTGTATAAAAGGTGAGTGTGTGATTGAGTAAGACCATTGGCGATAAAGGGAATTGTTGAGGTTAAAGTACAAAAAAACAAACCAAAGGTTAAACCTTAGCTCAATCTTAAGAACTGGTAGCTGCTTGTGTCTCCTGCACAAGCAACTACCAGTTCTTAAGTTTATCTACAGGAGTTACTTTTGAGTTTCAATATTAATTTTTATACACTCACTCACAAAACATTCAACTGTGTTTAAATGCAAATATCTGATCAGACAAGCACATGGCAGCAACTTAATGCATTTAGGCAAT
This sequence comes from Microchirus variegatus, assembly GCF_963457635.1. Taxonomy (NCBI): domain Eukaryota; kingdom Metazoa; phylum Chordata; class Actinopteri; order Pleuronectiformes; family Soleidae; genus Microchirus; species Microchirus variegatus. The sequence continues at coordinate 13,981,212 of NC_139806.1, forward strand.
GAGTATTTTAGAAACTGATGATCTACGGGCAATTTCACACTCAAACATACGATATGATACACATTTATTGTCCTACAATGGGGAAATTCCCAGTAATACAGCAGGAAAGAAATAGTCACACAGTAAAAGAAAGTCACACAAATTATATATATTACGTTTGCACAGAAACAAGGAACAGCAACATCAGGTGCACGGTGGAATATAGAATTGTGACAGTGGATGAACGAATTGAATATTATAGTGATCACAGGTATCTCTAGGGTTTACAGGTAACGGTCTAAAAAGGAGAAAACATGATGAAAATACGACGTTCGTGTCAGAGGAGAAAGACCATTCAGACGAACCATGACCTAAATAATTACTTGTTAGAACCAGTGTGTGCAGAAAATCACCTTGACACAACAGTAAACCATCAGCTACTTGATCAGGTATTATGTGTACCTAAAGAAGTGGCTGGTGAGTATATATTTAACGTTCTTTGCGGCTATGACTACATTTAAATTGGACAGTGCAAAATCAGGGCATAAGGACTCAAACTCCATTTGTGATTAATTCAAAGTTAACAAATGGGGGGGAAAGTGAAGGAAGTGAAACTCTTCCACTTTGGCCCATTTCAGTCGTCGTTCTTAAAAAAAGATTCAAAGAAAGATTTATTTAATTTGGCTTGTACGTGTCCATACACAAGCTAGACTTAACAACACACTTAAATCCAATGCCTCAACAGCAAGGGATTAACATGAGTATGTTAAGTATTTACGCCATAATTAGTGGGCCCTCCCCGCTAAGACTAACATTCGGTTACACAAGTTTTACTTCTTCATATCTGCAGTTCATCAGATATCAGAGGCGTTACCCTGATAGCAAAGTTAGCTTACAACAAGTCAACAACAACACCAGTCAAGCTACTGAAAAACAGGAAAATGCGACATGAGTTTAGTTAGTGAGCATCGACATTTGTCTAGCGAGAGGAGTGAACCGTTAATTAAACCCAGTCATTGTTGACATTACACATTCGTTTTTTTTTATCCTACTAAATAGCTGTACTACCGTCGGACACATTTAGCCGCTGCACCGAATTTATAAATAAACATCTTAAACAGAGCCCGAATTTCCGCCTTGTGACAGCATGTAGACAGCAGGACATACAATTACATTAAGGCCACAGAAATGTTACCGTGTAAGACGTATATTTTTATAGCACACGTACTCACCATGGTTCTCAATATTCCTCTACTCCCCACGACTCCTAATAACGCTGTTCGAGCTATCAACAGCCGCATGGTGGCCACAGACGATGACGCCGGCTGTCACGTGACCTACATGAAGTTAGGTCTCGGTTGGACTACTGGAGTTGCTTTTCACTTGAAACAGGGGCGAATTGTTTACATAAAATCTGAAAAACCCCGTTAGCTTTAATTTGAAGCCAGTGGGTGACGTGAAAGAGAAGCTATTATAAGCAATGTTGTTTTCTCGTGTTTTTAACTGGAGTTTATTGATGGTCCCTATAAGATCCCAATATACCAACCAAAAACTAACTTCACCACTGTAGGCGCCGCCCACTGAAGGACATCACAGCTTCACTGACCTTCATTTTCAGTTTTTTCATAAATATGTGATATCCTTATGTTTTTCAAAAAACACGTTTTTTATGTTTAGTAAAACAAAAAAAAACAAGGAATGTATTTCAATTGTGTAATCTCCTTTCAAGTTAATAAAACAGCATTTTAACCAAACAGTTAATTGGCCTTTTCTCATTATTTTTAATCTGGCTGTAGCAACAACTTTCAAAACTTACTAAAACTCTGATTTAAACTATTAAAGAGGAGAAGAAGTGCTCAAAAAGAGATCACTACACTTCACACAGACACTTCTTTCATTGTGCTCCTCACAATCATGTGGTTTAACGAGTTAAACATGTTACTATACTCAATCCAAACACACTAGCACACTTGAATGTAATGTTTGTTTATGTATATGCAATTTTCACATAAAATCACACTTCTCATTGCAGGGAAATGGAAGTAGGTAAATTGTTCTTGTTTATTTATTTGTACGAGTGTGTATTTTCATGTCTCTCTTGTTGAACTTGAAAACAAAACAGCAAGAAACGATAAGTGTAATCCTTTATTTGTCCAAATTAATTAATGACTTCTAAACAGAGCAACACAACATGGGACTTGTGGGGTGCATAGAAAAAAATAGGGTGTCAAGTCACCAACATAGAAAAAGAGTTGGGAAAAATTCTGTCTTATATTGTTCATGAACAAATTTTATTTCTTATTTTGTGGAAATCAAAAGCCTGGACCCCTGAATATTCACTGGCCATGCACAATAGTGAAATTAAAATAGGCTAAAACTGAACCCAAGCTGTAGTTTTGCCATTTTTCCAGCAGTGGGCGCTCTCTATTTATAAGAAAGATTTGTGCAGAGTCCAAGTACAATTCATTATATCTTAGGATAAAGCATGAAAGTTATGTAGAGAAAGAAACTGGAACAGAAAGATGAAATCAGTTTCACTGTTGGATAGTCAGTTTTCTGAACAAATTGTAATAAGTAATGATTTAATTGTGTAAATGGAACGAGAAATGAACTGATCCTTAACATCTAGCATGGCTCATATTTGCTTGTTCCCATTTTGTGTTTGAGTCTCTGTAAAGAGCTGAATTTTGGACCTGCTGATTAAATGACACGGCACATGTTTCTGTTGACTGCACTGAAACGGAGTGAGGAAATTATCAATTTTCACGCCTCGGTTCTGTGAAATTGTTCTGAAAAAGAATCACTTCATCGAGCGATTTCACCCGAGACCTATTAAATATGTACTCTAGTCTAGTTAACACTGTGGGTTTGGACTTAAATCAATGTTGAACAATCTGCATCACAAGGGGTTCAAGAGGTTCTTCTCTGAATGTCAGCTGTCTGATGGCTGTGTGGTTACAACTGAACGTTTCCACACGCTGTTCCTCAGGGATTGTGACGATATCCTCGACTCTGGATGTGACAATTCACGTTAGTTTGTTCTCTACCATGAGACTCTGTCAGCGCCGGCTCATGAGAGTTGCACAAAGAGCAATTTGACCAAACTGACACGCCGCATTAGAGTTCACCGCCTGGATCACGGGCACCAACAACTGCCAGGGATAATTAAAGGGATGCTGCATGCTAACTCGCTGTTAGTGGTGGCAGCAGGTTGTCTGCCCTCTAACACACACACATACACACATGGATGCTGACATGCACAGTATGTGTATCTGGGTAATGTGGAGGTCATGTCTTCAGAGGAAGAGGTTTTTTAATTAGGGATGTGGCAAAACACAGAATCCGCCACAGGTTTCCAGCCGAAACGACCTGTATAAAGCGTCTAATTAAACACCTCACATGTACAGTAGCCAATTAAAAGCTGAATCAAAGACATGAGGAAGAGTAGGAGGTAGACGCTGTCATTAGTTGCTCCTCTGCCTGTACTGGCAGGGCGTGTGCGAATGGAAATAAGACAGAAGATTTGCTGCGCATGTGCTTTTTTGTTGTTGCACAAAAATGAATTCCGAAGCATCTCCCTCCCTCACATGCACGGAAAGCAACTCCTCACTTTGTGTGATTGACAACTTATGTGCAACGCAAGTGAAGGGGGACAAAATGTCCAAACATATCTGCACGCGCGAACACACACGAAGGACAAATCATTCAGACTAACCAACGCAACTTTAATTAGAACGACGAGGATAATAAGGTCACGAGATGACATTTGAAATCACAGCGTGACACACATATGTCCTCCTAACGGCACATGTGATATTGCTTTTAAGATTACTGGAAAGAAAATTCTCATTTATTTATCTTGTTTATTTAATTTACCATGAGCAGCCTGGTGTGTGAATTGTGTGGCACACCATCAGCTCTTACACAGTAGGTCAAAGGTTGATATCACTCCATCCTCATGCAAGCTGCAGGATGTAAATGGAAAAAGAAGAATTTGAGTCAACACCACAGAAAGGGAACAGCAGTGTAAACGTTTTCAGGATGACCGTGTGCATATTTTAATTTCACCAATGTCTGCACGAGGCATGGCTGCATCTGATCTATATTACTGACAAACAGCGGCAAATGCTCCATGCTCTAATGAATGTTTTAGGTCATTTGGGGGGAGAAAAAAAAAAAAGCACCAAGCTTTATTGATGTATTTTTGTTTTTCATCGCAGAGTTATGCTGGGTCGTACGTCTGAGAGCCGGGTAACTCTGCCTAACTGATGTCACATTTGCGGAAAAAGCGGAGCATAATGAATAAGAAGAGACAATAAACACAGGAAAAACAAACAAGTTTCATATTAAACAGGAGAAGAAAAAAAAACAACAGTTGCCTAGGAACAACCTCTTCTAAACCTGACTCTCCGAACCACCACCCCCCACAATGCTCACACATGCACACACACACACACACACGCACGCACGCACGCACGCACGCACGCACGCACGCACGCACGCACACACACAGCTTTGCACACCATAGGAGATTAGATCAGATGCTACAAGAAAAAGTTAGGGTTATTTCTCACTGTTCCTAAGCAACAAGTTTGCTATTTTTTCCCCTTGGTCATATCTGTGTCAGCTCCACTGGAAATTAACAGTCAGAAACAGAAATTAAGTTGACCACAGAACTTTAGTTTTTAAAAGTTCCCTCTGTATGGATACGTAAAATTGACATCAGAGCTGCACGGATGGGAATTAACAACAAAATAATGGGTTTATTTATTTTAAATATGTCCAGATATATATTACACTCACTGAAAACTCATTTTTAACAACTTCAAAACATTTCACCTTTTGCCAGCACACATTTTGAATGTTATTTTGCTCAGTCAGGAGCCTTCACATGTTTACTATGATTATGTTCGTTAAGAAGCATAAGGATGCGCTCATAATTTCTTCACGTATGCATGTTGCACTCACATCGGAAATCAAATTAGGATTATGTTGAGAAGGAAGACTGAACACACACACACCTACAGGATGGCTCACCTGTGCATATTTTAAAATATGTAACAAGAGGAGTGTAATGAAAACAGATGGCAGCCTATATTTGCATTGGCAGAGAATCTTTTACATTTAACCCTCACACTCTGAGGGGCTTGGTTGGCAAGGCAACAGATTCTGCAGTCTGTTTCCCATGACTGCATCTCAATAGTCCAGATCAACCTCCTTATCACCCCCCCCCCCCCCCCTTCTTCCTTGGGAGAACACAAGTGAGACCAGGCAGGCAAAGCACGTGTTGAAACCTATTGTGTGATAGTCACAGGCAAATGGCAGCTTCCTGACAACAATCTCCACCCATAAATCCATTCCCAACATCGGGCTATTGCATGTGTTTAAACAGATCAGAACATTTGGTTTGAAAGAAGTGAGAAACATCAGCCTTTACCTTTAAAGTGTTCTTAAACTGGATGGAATAACCATGTTCTGGAAAATACATATGCATGCAAAATAAATGTTTAATTGGGAAAGTATAATACTATGTTTCATTACATTACAGTAAATAGTACTATAGATTAATCAAATGTTGGACTATTTAATGTACCATACTGTCCAACATTGTGTTGTGGAAACAAAATCCTCCAAACACTGATGGTGACACTATGCATCTCACAATGTTAATGTTCTAGAAATTTGAATTTGTATGAGATTGTCACTATACCTTACCCACTCTGCACTTTCGTTTGAAGTCCCAAACAGGTCAGAAAAGTCAGACTCACTTATTTTGTGTGTGAAAGTTCAAAAGTTGGCACAGAACTCTGTAAAGTTCGCCGAGTGGAAATAATGAAAGACACTCACCACTGCCTGAGGTTGCCACAAAAACAGAGAGAGAGAAAAAAAAAAGAATCTTAAGTGTCAGAAGAAAGATTTTGTGGTCTGATGAAACAAGACCTGAACTCTCAGCTGTAATTGAAAGTGCTGTGGCTGGAAGAAAAGCAAGCACAGCTCATTAACCATTTTACATGATCCCCCGCTGTGAAGCAATGAGGTGGCGACACATCGTGCTGGGAAGGAGCTGGTGTTGAGCAGCACTCCAGACTGGGACACTCCAATGAGACAAAAACAAATGGGAATTTAAAAATATCTTCCATAGAATGAGATTTAGAGGACATAAAAAATGACTGGGTTTGGCATTTTGTTATCTGACAGAACCGCGAAGAGCAAACGGCGTTTCACGGTTCTGCTGTTAGAACATTTTTGTAAATGCTACATCACAGGCATAACCGTTAAAAGATTTAACTCATAATCATTTTTATTTCCTTAAATATGGATGCACAGCAGGATAATTCAAATATTCCTTCTTTAAAGCAGTTTAGAATTAATTATTTTTGCACAGACACCAATTAGTGACAGTGAGTTTGACCTCTACATTTATCCTGACCTTTTTACACACAAGCCGGGCTGTTTGCAAAAACACATGCCCTCATTTGTTTATCATTAGCTCACTTCCACATAATTTGAAATGCTTTTTTTTTCATCAAGTGGTTTACTGTGTGTGAAGATGACAAGAATTTTGATTCTTTTTAATGTCAGACATCAAATAACACAGTGATAAAGAAGACACTATTTCGAGGAGCAACAGTGGAAAAGACGATGTCCGTATGCCACTATAATGTTTCTTCACCAACATGAAAAGTTTGTTCTCACCAAAGACATCGTACTGAGACACGACAACCGAACTAAGGGGTTTTAGAGGCACAACTACATCTCTGTGATTGATGTAGACATATGCATGCACGTTTCAAAATGATTGCATGCGACACAACTTATTTTTAAAACTGTGTCTCTAAGTCTGTGTCACAAAATCAGACAGAGTCACATTAAATGTGGAACAAGGAGCCACAATACAATCGGGAAAAATGCATACTCTGACTGAGATTGTACCATTTTGTACCAAGACATTGTCGTATGTTCATGCTCTTCACACAGTTTTGCAGATTACAATGATGAGATTACAATTTGCTTTGTCTCAAACAGTACATAAAAGTAAGCAAAACGTGTGTGAATTATAGAATAATATTACATTATGGCACCATAATTATGGTAAATGGTCTATATTCATATGTTTACATGCTAGGATAGGATTGGATGTGTTTATACGTACTAGTGCAGTGCCCGTAGGAAGTATGTATTCCTATAGTGGGAGTTGAAGAAGATTTTTCAGTTATGGTAATGCATGATAAGGAACATAAAGGCTAACACTGGCTTGGCTGACAGTCACAACATCTAGCTACGCTAATGCTAATCGAAAATGAAAACATTTGCTTTGCGCCTAATGAGGTTGCACAGTGTTTGTATTATGTTATCCCTATGCCAATGCTAATTGTAGCCTCGCTAGCTTACCTTTGGAAACAGGTTCACCAAGTTAGCCGCAAAGTAGTAGCATGCTAATGCTAAATAAATATGTGCTTGAGTATTGGTGAATGGACACTGACTTCGTCGTTTCAGTATAACACCATGTTCTGTGGTGAACTGTGTGAAAATGTCTCACCCACCGTGAGGACATCCTCTTCACTCCCACTTCACTGCTCCAGACAGCGCAGCTGCTGCTGATGAGCCACTGCCTGCCTGGTGTAGCGTGATAAATCAGCGAAAATTAAAATTCCTCCTTGAAAATCAAGGATGCACACCATCGGGCCATGCTCAACCCATATCCAAAGTCTTAGGGCGATCTGACAAACGGTCAGCAAGATATGCCTGGCACAGACAGACAGACACACAGACGCAACTTGCGTTATCGATAGATACCCGCTAGTATGTGCTAACCGAATTCCGTCATACTCACATACAAAGAAATCTGACATCTGACATAGCACCTTACTGACCACTTATTCACACCCATTCACTCACATATCACATCCACATTCACCAGTGTTTTCTTCACATAATCATACCCATTCACATGCTGCCAGCACATGTAGACTATAGAGCAGGAAACCAAACCTCCACCATTTCCGATTGGAAGATGAACCACTCTATCACTGATCCACAGCTGCCCAGATACAGTTTCTGCTGTTGTTTAAATGATCCTATACATTTGTGAACATCAAAGACGTCAATGTTGCTCAAGCCTTTTCCAGTGGAAAAGGTTTTGTACATCATGCTAATTCCATCCTCGGAAAAAAAAATCCCTTTATTGTCATTTAGTTTTGTTACGCTGTGTTCTGCTGTTGTTTGAGGTTTTGTGTGTTGTGCAATCAGAGATGATCATCTTCACTGGCTGGAACAAGTGGTTATTTGAGTGATTTATCAGTCTGGTCATTCTCCATGTGATCTCAGAGAATCACTGTCCTCACCCTCACTGAATATTTACTTATTCTAAACACAAGAGATGATTGTCCATGAAAACCCCGGGTTCTGAAATACTCAAATAACCACGACCATGTTCAAGGTCACTTACTGTAAATGACTCCTCAATTCTGATGCGCGGCTTGAACTTCAGCAGGTCACATGATTGGCTGATCCAATATTTGTGTTAACAAGTAGTTGAACAGGTGAACCTGTAGGTGAATATTGCAGTCAGATAATTAATACTCACCTCACCTCAGCCTTTGTAAACATCCTCTGAACCAAGTTTTTAAAAATCATTTTTGCTCAATAAAGCATGTTTTTTTCCTTGTTTCTTTAAAAAAAAGAAATAATTTAATATTTATTGTAAACGACTTTCACATTTCACATTTCACATTTACAAAATGACACTGACGAGCTGCAGCAGAACAAAAACAACCCAGCTCTGCCACAGCTTGTTATTGAAAATTGACCTGAAGGAACATCTATTTCCTAAAAGTCAATGAATAGATAAATACGACTATTCACCCAAGAGACTCAAGAACATATGAGTCAGGTCAGATAAACAATACAAAAGTGCCTCAGCTGGAAATGTACTTGTTGGGATTCGTGTTATTTGGAACTATTAAGACACAGCGCCACATCTCTGCTCGACACGTGCACTCGAAATAAGGTACGAGTGTGTCAGCAATAACAGGAAGACGAGAGCAATAGACTTGTGTTCACCTGCTGCCTCACGGCAAGACTGACCTCTAGATAGAAAGATGAAATATGTTGTTGATTATTATTGGTGTTTATGTCCTAATAATGTGCTTGGTATTATGAAACAGTCATATGCAAATTACACGCAAATTGCCTCTATTTATCAAGTCCTTTTCTAGTCGTGATGACCACTCAAAGCTGCTTCACACTCATTCACGCACACGTTCATTCATTCAGTGACCACACAGCCGTCATACACATTCACACGCTGCCGTCACAGCTGTCAGGAGCAACATAAGGGATAAGTGTCCGTCAGTGTTGTAATGTAAGTACAATGTGAGTACAAATACTTTGTTACTGTACTTAACAGGCTGTTTCAGCCCATTTTTTCCACTTAAGTGAGGAATAAACTTAGGATCCTTTTGACGCTGCTGTGTTCGTTTATTTCACATTCTCTTACAGCGCTGGAATATTATTTAGGTGAGTAAAAGTACACTCGCCTAAATAATAGGCGAGTGTTGTTTAAATTAGAACAATTGTTCTAATTTAAAGAAACTCAGTGAAGAGCAGTGTAGGGCGTTTATTTTCTTTGAAGGAAGTGACTTTGACGTCGACTCACTCCCAACTTCCTCTGTTGTTTTCACTACATTTCCTAAATAAATTGTGTACTTTTACTCGCCTACATTTCCTCTAACTATCTCTGTTACTTGTTACTACCAAACACAATCAGAAGAAGAAGAGTTGGTAAGGGCCTGTATTTATATAGAGCATTGGTTTTCAAAGTGCGGCCCGCGGGCCAATGGCAATGACTTCATGAATTACAGTTGATAGTTTTAATCCAGGAGGTACTAAGCTTGTTATGCAATGTTTATTGGAAATTACTGGATACAGACAAATAAGTGTAAACAAAAATTCTGGGTATTTACCTGGTTTCTATATGGTGAATTTTAGTGTATTATTGGGTAATAAGCAGGTAGCTACAGCCCTCCATTAATAGCTATTCACCCAGTAAATATATGATAACAGAAATGTGTTACTTGGTATTAACCTGTAATTAGAAGGTAAGAACAATGGCCAAAATACTGGGTAATTACCCATTCAATTATCAAGCGTTATTATATTAACGCTTAAATTACATTATATTAACGCTTATTTTACTTAACACTAAACTGTAGAACTGCAATCTGGTCATTAAAATTAGTACAAATGGGATTTCTTTCTGTTTTTTTTGTTGGTTTTTTTCCCTTTGGCGGCCCTCAGTCCAATGTTGTGTTCCTAAATTGGCCCTCAGGTATCACAACTTTGAGAACCCCTGATATAGAGCTTTTTGAAAGACAGCTCTCTCTACCACTGAGCTACCATGCGTCACCTTTTTAATACTTTCACTTCTAAAAAGTGAAGTCCATTTTATATCAGAGAATTACATTTGATACTTAAGTAAAAGAATCACATACTTTGACCTTTACTGTAGACAAGGCGGGAATCACATCCACACAAAGTACATGTTCACAATACGTCAGCCAACCCTGTAGCTTTTGCTTCTATTTTGTGTTAAGAGCTGCTTGAGCAAATCTGGACTTAAGCAGGCAAGAACAATTGTCAGAACTGTCTGTTCTGTTTAATGTGATTATTTCATCATAAACATGTTTTTTTATTCCTCATTTTATCAATTTTTTAAATACACCGACCGTGATGAAATTATTGTAAATTATTTACTGTCAATAAAATAGCGGGGACGACGATCGTGGGTCTTGCACCAAGGGTAGGTACGCACTTGTAAATTTAAAAAACTCCAATCAAGAGCTCCAATCAACCTGTGTACTGTATGTGTAGATGAATAAATGAGAACATTATTGTAACAGTTATTCATTTGGTTTTCTTCTTATTGCACCACAGGTAACTGTGGTCAAGTCAAATGTAAATGTTGCTATTGTATCTTTGTTGGTGTAGAATTGTTGCCACGAGAGAGAGAGAGAAAAAACGCAATTAAACTCCATCGTTCAAAATCAATTCCAGTGATCACAGCGTGACGTCTCCACATATCAAATAAAACATGTTTCTTGGGCTAATTAATAGCTCGGGTTAGACTGAAAATTGCAGTGCAGTAGAAGCTGTTAGCTGTACACAATCATGAGAAAGCTAACAATCATTTTGATTTAAGGCATAATTGTTTGGCTCAGAGTGAAGGAACAGAAACACCAAAACCTGTCCACAGTGAACATTTCATAAAGGACTTGTGTTTGCAGATAGTTGTTTGTTGACAGATGGAAAACAGTAGCCATGGATGAGGGAAATATGAGCACAGTGATGAGCTGTATACAGGCATGGCATTCTGTTGCTGCTCTAGCAACAGAGGAAGAACTGTACTCCCACCTTCTTTTCTCTGGGTTGCCTTTCTTATCCATATATTCAACTTTTGGTTTACACACTATGTACACGGAGGCGTACGGAAAAACAGCTCGTACTATGTATGCTATATTCACTGTATACCAAATAGAGCATATACTCCATTTCCTGACTTCATCCCAATCTCGTAGAAAACGTGCACATGAAAAAAAAGTTCTTGGGCACAAGCACTTTAGCAACACTTTCGCTTGTCACCAGTCAGGGAGTGCATGAAGCAATCACAATTATACAGGTGTGAACACAGCAGCATGCGTGCGAAGACATTCAGGATGTATTTCCAAAAACTCATGTATTGATCTATTTTTATGGCAACAGCACCACATGTTCATTTTGGTGACAGCTCACATTAAACATGGAGGCACACTAGCGTGGTTCAAATGATCTCTATGACACCTTTGAAAATCAAAGGTTTTATGATACGGTAATTGGGCAGATGTGACAAAGGAGTATGAAGAAACCCACAGAGTGTTTGTTTATGTCAATGATTTTTGGCTGAGAATTACTAACTAAAAAAAAATAACGATAATCACAACAATGGCTTTGTAGTCACATACAACTTTGCTGGCACCTGATAACTGGAGGCTGATTAGTCTCCAACTGTAGTTTGTGGGAGTGTTAACAATATAAATAAACGCCGGCTCTGTCGTGCAACGTGTTGTTGTCTCACCACCTCAGGTCCTCCCCCATTTCAAACACACTCCGCACCAGAGTGCCGCTGTGAGCGACTCCGGGTGGGCCAAAAAATCTAATTTGCAAAGACAAACGCTGAACTTTCATGCGGAATACACTTAACGGGTTAATAGAAGCCACGCTCGTCATATTACCCGAGTGTGGAGGCTTGTTATTTGCCTCGAAATACCCGTCGTTCTGCAGTGGGGATTCATGCACAACTGAGGACAAACGTAACGCGAATGAGTCAGTGCGTTAAACAAAGAGCCAAGAAGACAATCCAACAATCAGAGATAAAGAGGAGGTTAAGATGTGTCTTCTATACTTCATGTATACAATATAAGAAATGGACAATAGCCTATGTTGAAAAGTGACACTAAGGAAGTTTGGGGGCAACTCTACTGGTTGGATTAATCGGTAGTTACTGTGTAAGGGAAACTTTATTTAGAACATCAGTAAACATTTTCCAGAGAAGGTAATGGTCCGCTCTCAATCGTTTCAGCTCTTCTTCAATAGAACATGATGTCAGTTTTGTAAATGAGGTTCCCAATTTGAACAACACAGATGATAAAACGTGGTACATATATGAGTGGACACCAGTGTGATTAATAGTTGGTCAAATCACAAATCTTCACCACGGGGGGTTTCTTTTGCAACCAGATAGAGAACCATGGTCCACTTTTTATATATAGTATGTGGTTTTTCAACCCGAGGCGCTATGGAATCCAACCACTCACCTCTGTATACAGTGAAATCACATAAATTAGTTTTGTCCTTGTTTTTTACTTAAATATATGCATATGTCATGTACTGATATAGGGGAGCTATTCGCTTTTTTGTATTTTGGTTTGTGATTTTTGTATTTTGTTTGGGAATAGCCTCCTCCTCCTTTAGTTTATGGTGTTTGATTTGTGTTTAAATTTACCCTAGCTTATTAATAAAACTTTAATTTTGCTAAACCGAAAACAACTGGTTATTTTATGTTATTTCCCCTTCCCCAACAAGCTGGGGTCGTAACAGTTTTACACACATTTGACAGCTACAGTGTATGAAATTCTCTGAAACATGCTGTTCCCTTCATCATCTCTGTGTACGTTTGGGCATGATGAACATTTTCCACTCATTATTTATTTTTTTTGCTATTCATGTGGTTTTAGGCACATAAATTTCCATGTTGATCTCCTTATAAGCTCTCATTACATTTGGGATGTTTTCTGCCCCCTGCTCTGGCACAGCGATGATGTTGCTATGAAACCCGTCTGCTCTTGTTTTACAACATTAATCAGTGAATGTAAGTCCTCGCATTCAGGAAGGTTAGGGGAGCAAACTCCTGGACAACAGCAGCAGCCACAGCAGCAGAGGTCACATGCCTCCGTCGGGAAATAAACGTAATGAAGAAAAACTATAGACAAATTCTGTTTTTAAGTTGCGGTGACAGGGATTGTAATGTTGTCGTTCTACAAGACAAATCCACGCTGTCTCTCACCATAAACTAATGTGTAGTGCAGCATTTTCTCCAGCCTACATGAGAACACATGGACACGGAGACGTGCGCTCGGCCTCAAAAGTAATTAACTCACTTCTGGTGTTGAACTTTACCAAAAGTGAATCCTGCACTGAGCTGAAAGGTTGCTTTAAAATTGAAGAGGACCTCTCTTCATGGAGAGGACTCAGCATCACCAGGACAACAACATCTTACTTTTAACAACAGGATCTACTCGGAGACGACATCACAGGCCTTCACCGGTTGTACAAAAAAGAAACACTCCTTATTAAACGGGTACTTTTCGATTTTTAATTGTTCTTTGCTGAAAACTGCCTTTATGGAAATTAACCCATGTTTTCAGGTTGGATAAAGATCCCATATTATACCCTATTTCGCCAAGTTAAGCTTGTTCCCTGGTGTAAAACGAAACTTAAGCGACAGGAAATGACATCAGCCACAGAGGCTACTGGGAGCTAACAACAGTTAGCATTTGGAAAAGTGATCATTTGCAGGCTCTAGCAGGCACATTGCTGTCATATATAACATGTATCCACTGGACAGATAAATCCTCTGAGGCTGGAAGTTTGTGTAGAACTCTGTGCTGCACTGTGGAGCCAAGAATAGAACTTTTCATGGACTTCGCAGACTTCCGGTTTCCGGATACCGTTGCCCTCGCCAGCACTCTCAGCTGGAGCTCCACGAGACAATTCCAGGAATTTAGCGCATTGTGACGTCCAAAAGAGCGCGGAAGTCAACATCGCGTGTTTTATCTCCTGTACTTAGACGACGGAGGACCACAAAAACATGAGTGAGTCATCTTTTTTAACACTTTGTGAAAAAGAGTCACAAATATAAGGATATAAATGATTAAAACGTTGATTTTGCATAATATGGGAGCTTTAACCCACATGTTCAGGATGGTTCAGTGGTTTTAACTGATCTACAGTTCGGCATTGTTAGGTTTCATTCGTGTGTCGGCAGTCTGACGACATCACACATAGTATCGGCTCAGCTTGCTTGGAACCTCGCCAGAGAAGGTACGATAAAAAGTACCATGTAGCAGGCACTGTCGCTAATGGAAAAGCAAAATAACCGTGCTGAAGCGAGACGAGTCGAGTAGCGCAAGTGGAAAAGGGGCTAATGAAAACTGTCATAAAATATGGACTGTTGAATTGATATTTCATTATTAAAAGTGTGCTACAACGTGATCGAGTCCCAGTGGAAGCTCAGCTCCAATTGAGACAGCACAGAATAGCATAATTTTCTTTTTACTGCCCTGAGCTCGACGGTGACTGACTGGATAAATGTGGCAAAACGGTCTCTTCCGCGGCAGCTCAGCGTCTCTGGGATCTGCGGACGTATAAATAAGTGGGCCTGAAATGAGCTTCCCCTTCCCCTCACTGGACCCTTAATAAGGCTGCTGGAGAGCTAATTGTGATGTGTTTTTACAGTTAACACTTGATTAATGATGCATTCATAAGCAGACGAAGACTGCAGCTGATGTTGAAGCAGAAAAACACACTCACACAGATGGAAAATACATTTTGTATAATTTTGCATAAAAACAATGGGTATGCTGGCGCTATGGTTGCTAAGCTGCATATACTGTAACCACTGATCAGGAAAATGGGTTAGATGAATGTTTGACTGAATAAATTTAACAAATATGACATTCTTTAATTTAGCCAATATTTTTTTTCTTTCTGTTAATTATCATCGAATGAGATATCATGGATCATATTGTGTAAGACCTGGGTTCTCGACCCGGTCAGAACAAGAGCCTTTCTGCATGGAGTTTGCAAGTTCTCCCCGGGTGTGTGTGAGTTTTCTCTGGGTTCTCCGGTTTCCAAAACATGCACATTTGAGAATTAGGTAAATTGGACACTGACTGCCAGTGTGAGTGTAGGAGTGGATGGTTGTTTTTTCTCTAATGTCGTTTTTTCCACTATATAGTACAATATAGTACCTCCTCAGAGAGGACAGTCATCACAGCACGGCTGCATGAAACTGCCGTGATTTCGTTTTATGATGAGATTTCAGACATTTCCTTGGTAATTGTTAAAGTTTAACCCACATTTTCAGGGTTGTTAAAGAGGACATAATATTATACCCTATTTCTCCAAGTTAGCCTAGTTCCCTAGTGTCCTAATGAACATGTCTGTGACATGCTTTGGTCAAAAAACCATAAGCATGAAGCACCACAGCAGCACCAAAACAGCCCTGTTCAGAACGGTTGGTTTAGTAGTATCTCTTTAGGTCCACCTTTAAAGGTCCACCTTAAAAAAGTAAAACGAAACTTCAGGGAAAGGAAATTACATCCGGTTTTTCGGATGTCACGCATAGTATTGACTTAACGAGCTTGGAACCTCGCCAGAGAAGGTACTAAAAAAAAGTATCTAGTACCAGGTACTATGCTAGTGGAAACACAACTAACTAACCATGCTGTGCCGAGGCGAGGCTAGGCGAGCCGGTGGAAACACGCCAATAGAGATGTGAGAAGAGAGCATCTGCTTTATACATTAACTATGCTCCAATGACACATAAAATGAAACTACATGCTCCTTTTTTTTTTATTCCTATTTCTTTCTACTTCAGGCTGTTGCTCCCGACTGTTCTACAGATGGTACCGGTCCACCCTTCACTTTGTACATGCTTTATCTTGCACTGCATTCACCCCCTCACCATCTGTCTTCTCTTTCTTTTTTAAAATGTTTTGCCTTGTTCACTTGTTTGATATGGGCTCATGGTTTTGGACCTGTTTACTAAAAACATCGCTAATGGGTCGAGTCTAGCTCGTGGAAACACATCGTATGTGGCCCTGTGACGTCTGGTGACCTGTCGGGGTTGTAACCCACCTTTCACCCTATGTCAGCTGGGATTAACACTGTAAATAACAGCTTGCCTTTATTATGTTGTAAAAACACAGCAGTGGCCAGAACTGTGACGTTAAATAAACACCAGCAATCATTCACATTTAGATGGTGAATCAGGCCAATGAGTCATCCTTTGCATCGTTCACAATGAAGTGACTCCAGAGAGGCTTAAGGCTAAAGGATCCTCGTTTCATTTAATTTCTCCTTTTAGTTAAGTACTTATCTCTTCCTCCATTTCCTTCTCCTTCACCCCTTAGGCTTTTTGTTGACACTCGACAAACAATTATGAGACAGCGGAAAAGAGAAAGAATTAAAAACCTAATTTCATATATGCATTTAAAGGGGAAATATTATGCAAAATCAACTTTTTAATCGTTTAAATCCTTATATTTGAGGCCCAACCAGTCGCTAAAGTGTGAAAAAAGATGATTCACTCATGGTTTTGTGGTCGTCCTCAGTCTAAGTACAGGAGATAAAACACGCGATGTTGACTTCTATGCTCATTGGGACGCCACAATGCGCTAAATTTCTGGAATTTTCCAGGAAAACATGCAAGAGTGCTGGCGAGGGCAACGGTATCTGAAACCCGGAAGTCTGCGAAAAGTTCTATCCTTGGCTCCACAGTGCAGCACAGAGTTTTACACAAACTTCCAGTATTTATCTGTCCAGTGGATACATGTTATATATGACGGCAATGTGCCTGCTAGAGCCTGCAAATGATCACTTTTCCAAATGCTAACTGTTGTTAGCTCCCAGTAGCCTCTGTCATGCTTCATCCTTATGGTATTTTGACCAAAGCATGTCACAGACATGTTCATTAGGACACCAGGGAACTTGGTTAACTTGGAGAAATAGGGTGTAATATGACTCCTTTAAAAATAACAACAACAATGCAAATCCCCTCCAAAAAGCAAACAGCAAAGAAATTGTGCAGATCCACAGAAAATCCTCTGCGCACGTTGTTGCCAAAGAGTCAACATCAAGTTGCATACCACACAAAACAATACAGTGGTATTTGTATTTGTCTCTGGCAACATCTTTGATGTCCTGACTTAACTCTGCGTCGTGACTTACATCCTGTGACTCAGTCGAGAGACAAACGTCACTTTGTGTAACTGTATAAATGATCATGTGACTCAAAAAAAGGGAAAAATAGAGCAGACATGTATTGACGTCTACTGATTGTGGAACCAATCAAGGTTCTCTTATCTCCAAGCCAATCAACGACTCTCATGATTCATTTATCGATTGACTCGTATTGGCGACGAGCCTGGGCCCGCAATGTTTATCGTCTTGTCAAAAAATATTCAGTGCAGCATTTGGTCGCTCCTTCTCGTCTCCCCGTTGGAGAGACACTGTCCGTTGCCAGCATATTGTGTAAGGATTCATCATGCTGCCGTTGTTGACAGACTTGACTGTCACACACTTGTCAAAATGCCAAGCAGTCACAAGGGATGGAGCGGAGACGACACACACACACACACACTCATGCACGCTTATAAACGCAGGGGGAGGAGATCGAAAGTATCCAAGTAACAGAAGGATGCCATCTCGTCTGTCAAATACAAGTTCTTGATGAAAAACAAGCACAATTAAATATCTTTTTTGACATTTAAAAAGCATGTCATAGAATAACTGAGTCACAACGGAGAAAAGGGGGTAGGAAGAATTCCGTAACTCTCTTACAGTAAAAAGATACGACATAAAATACTTTAAATTAAAAATTAAATGACGTATACTCTCTCTTTATATATACTTTATTTTCACAAGCTTATACAACAACTGTACCACGTGGATCTTAAATATTATAAATCTGTTTGCAAAACTTAATCAAAAAAATTCATAAGATTCATAGAAGACAACTTAAAACTTTATATTTTTAATCTTCCCTCCATTCATCCACTATCTGTTGCAGAGGGAGTTTGAGCCAATCACAGCTGTCACTGGGCAGGGTTCACCCTGAAGTAACTGCCGTCCTATTATATCATTTATCAATAAAGAGGGAAGGATCATTTTAAAATGAATACAATAGGAACAAATATTAACATATTATGCATTTCATTCTGTGACAATATGGAACTGTATGGGCGATTAAAAAAAAAATGGAATATAATATCATATACAGGGATGAGATAGGATTGTGATTGTCACAGGAGGGTGTTCTTTCATTTTATTATTTAAATATGTTCAATATATGTTACTGAATATCCATGCAATTATTCATTTATGTTGAGTTTAAATTGGTTCTTCTCTGTGTTTCCATTTGTCTCTGTCCTTTTCTATGTGATGGTGTGTTTATTTCAAGTTGTTTATTAAAATTATTATAATAATTATTATTAGCACAAATTATTAAAGAAGCAGAATAAACCTACAGTATAGTATAAATAACTCCCTTTGAACATGTGATTAAATGTTTTTTCTTTTGTTGTTATTTTGTGTTGTCTCCAAGATCAAGTAGAAAATTAAAAAAAAAGTATTCTTTTTTTACTGACCAGTGATTCAATTCATTTCCTTTCTTAAATTCATGGATATCTCTACTTTACTCTGCTTGTGTTGGATGTTTTCCATTTGAAATGGCTAATTAATTCAAAGTTTAAGAATAGTAAAAGAGTTAAATAACATGTCACAGTTACATGACCAGAATCCTGCAATTGCACTTACAGCCGATTAATGAATAGTGAATTATTTTCTTTGTAAAATGATTAAAAGCTTGGGTCACAATATTTTTGAAAGACATCAACATCAACAGCATTTCACACACGATCACCATTGATAACATTTATTGACTGTATTTGCTTTATGACATTTAAAAACAGTCAAAAATTACCATATCGGCGTGTTTCTTGTGTCAAGAGTCGATAAAATATCTTTAAATAATCAATATTTCATTGTAAGCTTGATCAACTGTGGCTGGAAGCTGCTGAGAGGACGACACAGAGACGTGAGACGAGAGCATCTGCTTTATGCTCCAATGACACATAACATGAAATGACTTGCTCCTTTTTTAAATTGTTATTCCCAGTTTCTCTCAACTTCAGGCTGTTGCTCCCGACGGTTCTACAGATGGTACAGGTCCACCCTTCACTTTGTACATACTTTATCTTGCACTGCATTCAGCCCCGTCGCCATCTGTCTCCTCTTTTTTTTTTGCCTTGATGACTTGTTCAATATGGACTCACGGTTTTTGGACCTGTTTGTTTGTATATGTGATAATCCTGACGCGTGGTATTACACCGCCACAGATCAAGGCCGAGTACCAGAGAAACCTTCCTCTCTTTCGCTGTATGTGCTCACTGTTTGTTTACCTTGGTGCCCAGTGGCCCCTCACCAGATGGACTGGTTGTCTCAGAGCCATGGAGAGGATATCATCGCAGCAGCAGCAGCAGCAGAGTGTGCCTCATGCCATCCAACTCATAATAACCAGAGACTATTATCCTCTGCTCATTTAGACACTTTGATCGCAAATTGATCCACATGCAGAACAGAGAAAAGCATAACACGGAGATGAATGGCTGCAATCAACTTTTAAAATCATGAGAATTTCTTCAGTTGTACAACATGCAGCAGTGAGAAGATTGTGTCCACACTGTTGGTCCTGTATCCGTGTGACTCAACTCTCAGCACTGTAACAGTGGGGGCCATGACTCACACTGAAAGCTTTTGACTCCATTGTGGGCTTTTATCGTATTTGCTCATATTATACGCACATATGGATACGGATATATATATATATAGCATATTATACAGGCCGTGATTTCCATAATTGCTTTGCCCGGCGTTTCATTTTTCTACTTTCCTTCCAATAAAAGAGGAAATTGTGGCATGTTTGAGTCAACACAAAAGCCTGAAACTAAATCTGCAAATATACTGTACCAGCTACGGCTAAAAAACAACAACAAGTTACTGCAGTCCCACAAGTGTACTTCAAATTGTTTTATACAGACGGTTAAATTGTCGGAAGCAGAGATAAGGAGGGGTTTGTGTGTGTGTGTGTGTGTGTGTGCTACTAGAACACCCCCCCCCCCCTTTTTTTTTTTTCAATCCTTAGGCTCAACCAGTGGTGACATCGCTGGGGGATATTGATCACGTACCACTGTGTAAAACTGTGTTGTGAGGAATGAAGAAAACAAAAACAAGAAAATCTGCAACCTATAAATTCTGCAGACACAGTGAGTGAACCCTTTGTGATTTTTCTGGTAGATGCAAGTGAATTGCACGAAATAAATTGTTGATTATTAATTTAAAAAATCTAATGATTTTATGATAGATTTTTGTAAGAAATTGGAAATGAATAGATCCAATTGTATCCCTGTTGTGGGGTACATTTTTGCTGCCTGTAAAGTCCATATATAACGACAGCAAAAGAACATCCAGCAGTGAATACTCTAATGAGTGCAATGCTGCCAAAACGTGTGGGTGGGTGGACCTAAACAATTCTGTCCATTCTGCTTTGTACTCTATTTTTAGGCAACAATTGTTCTAACATAACTGAAAAACATGGGAAGATCCTTCATTTTATATCTATATATCATTTTTCATATAGGGCTCACGGTTGGTGTAGTGGTTAGCACTCTTGCCTTTGCAGCAAGAAGACCCGGGTTCCTGGGTTCGAGCCCTGTTTGGAACAACTTCGGAACAAGGGCCTTTCTGCAAGGAGTTTGCATTTTCTCCCCGTGTGTGCGTGGGTTTTCTCTGGGTTCTCCGGCTTCCTCCCACAGTCCAAAAACATGCGATATGGGGATTAGGTGAATTGGTCACTCTAAATTGACCGTAGGTGTGAGTGTGTGAGTGAATGGTTGTTTGTCTCTATATGTGGCCCTGTGATGGACTGGCGAACTGTCCAGGGTGTATCCCGCCTATCGCCCAATGTCTGCTGAGATAGGCACAGCACCCCCCGTGACCCTCTGGTGGAGGAAAAAGCGGTAGATAATGAATGGATGGATTTTTCATATACAGTAAGGAGTAAACATCCACTTCAGGATAAAACAGCCACTGAGAAATCAATGTAAAGCAGATGTGACACAACAAAAAAGTATAAAGTGAGATGGAGAAATTGTTTAAACCACCCCTTGTGGTATCATGACCATTGCCTTGACTTCTCTTGGTCAATTTAATCAATTACAAGACTTTCAAGTCAAAAGGCTCAGGGGGAAGCAAGAGCAGCATCTACAGCAGGGGAATCCAATGTTATATCTGAATTAAATATGTGTTTCCAACCGCCTCATCCAAAGGCTGGATTTAAAAAAAAAAAAAAAAAAAAGGGGGACAGTACATCTCCCTTTCCTCCCACTGTACAAAAATCAAGCCAAAAAAGAAATTCATGGCAGTCAATAGTGGTTGAAATATCATTTGGAGCAAAGTTAAAGATGGTGGCAGCTAAAAATAATCTGACATCCTCATCAGCCAAAATCGGCCAAAAACCTTGGATGACGACAGCAGAGAGGGGTGGTGACACTCAACGCACACAACTGGTGATTATTGGGATCGGCTGATGGTCAGGTCACGTGACATTGCAGGGTTTACTGGCAAAGGACAGCCTGCAGCTGAGCGCTAATTGGAGCAAGAATTGGAGCGTTATCAATACTGTATAGTTTGAGAGTGAATAGTTGTCGAGGCTGTCCCCTATGTCCCTGTGTCAGCTGGGATTTGTTCCAGCGGACCCACAACCCTCATGTGGAGGATAAAGCGTTATAAAATGGGAGCGCACGGCCATGGTCTAATTAAAGCTGGTGCGTGCCTGCACATGTTCATACAGTAAATGTGCTGGCATTTGTTTCACAGACTATTACACCAAATAATTCAAAATAATTCTGGGAATCATGAAGCAAATAATGGCTTGACTTGTCTCACCTCAGCATGGCATGGTTGGGCTGCTTTTCCACTAGGAACAATGTGGTACCAGGTACATTTTTTAGTGGTGAGGTTCCAAACGAGCTGAGGCGATACTATGCGTGACGTCGTCATACTGCTGGCCACTGAATGGTCAGAGTGAGGTTTCAGGAGGAGACGTTTGACGATAAATCAGTTGACAATCCCAAAAAAAAAACGTGGGTTAATCTCCAACAACTACCATGGAAATGTCTAAAATCTCAATATTTACCAGAGGAGTCTGGTAGTGCCGTACTGTACCGTGCCGTGCCGAACTGTGCCGTGCCGTGCCAAGGTGAATACACTTAAAGATCTATAAGGCTCGCTTAGTTCCTTCATATCTGCACTAGTGTTGTGTCGGTCATGAGGGATTCGTTCGAAAGAATGAATCATTTGAGTGAACGAACTGACTGGGATCACTTCATGAACTGATTCGTTCCTTTCTTAGTTCAGTTGAGCTCAGCAGCGATCGTGGCGGCCGGGAGTGGAACTGCCGCGTTCTGTGAATCACTCGTGAAGTTGCTCGCCGACGCCGCCACACACAGAGAACTGGAGAACTGTGGCTGAGGACTGAACGATTCGGTGAACAAATCTTTTGAACAAACCATTTTAATGAACTGATTCAAGTGATTCAGTACACTCAAATGAACTGCCGATCCCATCACTAATCTGCACAATCTTCTTCAGAGAACTAAACACCCTCTATGGCGGCCCGTCCATAGAGGGCGCTAGGGTGCCGCCCCACCGTCTCTGTCACATGAAGAAGATAGAAATCATCTAACATATTTTATAAAAATATGGAAAAATTAAATAAAGGAGCTATAATACAATCTATGACAGGGGTGTCCAAACTTGTTCTAACGAGGGCCAAATTTGATAATGTAAAGATTTCTTGGGGCCAATAGTAGTCTTTTTAACAGCCAAATTTACACACAAAGGCCATGTTTTATAATAATTTTATTGTCCTTGAGTGAACAAATGAAACAATTCTGCATTTCTTTCACATCTGGAGTCAGATATCATAATAACATAATAAAGTAACAGGAAATGACATGCGATTGAGGCCGATTTTCTGCCCCAGTCCCTCCTGGGCCATAAATAATACAGTATAGAACTGAAGCTGCGGGCCGTACAAAATCTGACCGAGGGCCGTGATTGGCCCCCGGGCCGGACTTTGGACATGCCTGATCTATGACTTCAATTCATTCAAATCAATAGATTCAAATGTAGTTCACAGCGAGTGTCTGTCAAGTACAACAACTTTATAAACGAATAAACGTTTACTATTGTGAGGATGTGTTTTTTTTTTTTTTACATCTCTGATTTTCCAGGGTTAGAAACAACTTAACATAAAAATAGCTGAGCCTCATGTTGGGGGTCACGCTCCTTCAGTTTAGAAACCCATGTCTTCATAGATGTTTAGTGTTAAATTTAGTGAACCTCTCTCTCACACTTCAATAAGGCATAATAAGTAAACATCTCTCTTTGACAGCTGTCGTCGACCATCACTGCCTTGATGTACTTACCTAATGGTTTGTCATTAATCTATAATTGCCTGTGATCCTGCTGCAGAACAATATCATGAATGGATGACCATTTGCATATGTTCTTTTTTTTTTTTTTAATAGACCCTGTGATGACAGCGTTTAGAGCAGAGAGAGTGTTCATTTCCAGGCTCACACACCTTCATTTGAGCCACTCCAGCTCAATTAGTTTGGCTCTAATGCATCAGTAAATTGTTATTTTCAGACATTTCTTATAGAATGTGAATACATTTGGTCAACGCTGTGCACTTCATAAGAAAGTGTGACTGTTGTTGCTGTTGTTGTTTGCAGTGACAAGAACTTTGGTTATTATATATCTGCGCGTTTTCTCTGGATGATATTGGTTTTCAGATCTAACATCCTAATGACTGCTAATCTTTCAGCCAATATGATTATCAACATTCCTTCTCCTATCAGCTGAAGATGCTCTTCGACTGGCAGATTACCAGAATACGCTGAGGTTAGATTAACACAGGGCAGCGCTCGGTGTACACTGGCTCCTGTGCTGACAATAAAAATGAAGTAATATAAATGTTAATAAGGAGCAATGATAAGAAATTATATATCGTATATTGTTATTTTCAACACTAGTCTTCATACCATGTTTGTGATCTTTGAGATTTGAATGGAATAATGTGACACAACGGTTGGTCTGGTATCTGAACGAGCTCATGCAGCATGTTGACGTGAAATAGGAGCAGAAACACGTGTGTTATCGATGACAATAATCAGGGTTCCACGCCACAGCAACTGTCATTGTTCAATGACAGTTGCTGACAGTTACGACAGGCAGACACAGAGTGTCCCGTGGACAAAGCCTGATGGCTTCACATTTGTAGGCCATTTAACAAACCCTGCAGAACACCGACTGGTCCAAACGACTCCTACGAGATGGCTGCTCATACCATGACAGATCCACCTCCACGTTAACACTTGGCAAAAGACACTTTGGGTTGAATGTATTTTTATTTATTTTATTATTGACTGAATTCCAGTAACCACATAAAGGCTCCAGATTTTAAATTGTATATCTTTACTCCGTTTGTTAGTTTCTTATTATGATTTTCAGTATTCTGGATCTTTTAAGCACATCTTTAGCATATGAATACAAATCATAATGTTGTTTGTTTTAGATGTCCACCATTGTGCACTGTGACACTTTGTGCTAAAATCAGCTGTTCGTTGATGGCACATTTACGTTGCAATGAATAGACCCTCAGGCTTTATTTCACACAGGTGATCTGGCTCAGTTCAAATAATAACACAATAATTGCCATCACTTTATTGCAAGTCTTTCATAAGTGGTAAAGAAACATCTAATGAGTGGATTATAACACACTTATACGCCAAAAGAGACTTGACTAGATGCATTCTTCCATGGTGATGGATTCAAATTGATGAATGTCATAAGCCTATAACCATAAGCCAAGAAACACCCAAATATATTAAGTTGTCTTATAAAACAAATGAAAAATAAAGATAAATAAATAAAGTTGCAGTGTGTAAGAATTATAGTGGCATCTGCGGAGTCTAACGGAGAATTTCTCCTCTCACTGAGGCCTCCATAAAAAAATCCTCCAACCAAAAGCAATAAGACTCTTTTACAAACCTACTAATTTCTGACAATAAACGCTCCTAAAAGTTACAAGCCGCATCTTTAATGCAAATATCTAATCAGCCTAATCTACTCAGTTTTAAAAAGCAATTACAAAGTTACACGAATACAGGCACACATCTCAGTTTGTCTCAGACTGGACCATTTGGGAAAACAGTTGACGATTCATTTTCTGTCAACTCATTAAATGACAAAGAAAAATTTTCCCCAGCTCTAAGTAGAACATTAGGGGTTTTGTCAGAAGGAAAAAAGAGAGTTTTGGTTCTGAAGTTGCCGTCCTATCAGCAAAGAGACTGACTGTTCCGGAGATTTAGTCCAAAACTGTCACAGACTGCAGCTTTACTGCAGATCTGTCTGTGAGCAGCAGTGTGTGTGTGTGTGTGTGTGGATCTGGAGGCTTAGTCGAAGAGATTTATGGACTAACAGTGGGATTTTGAGAAGCAGTCCAAACTCAAGTTGAAGCAAATGCAGGGACTTCAGAACAGGGATGGTTTGAGCTCTTATTTTTGTACACATACATCTTTCTTTGTGGGCACTGACATTAAAGTAATACAGTGAACAAATAAATCTTAAATTGTGATGAAAGTAGTGTCTTTGTCACTTTATGTGTCCACTTTTGTGCTGACAAAAGCTTTCCCTTTCATTATTATTATTATTGCTGTGAGTGCATTCAGATGGTGGATGTGAACACAACGTTGTCACTACAAATCATCGTCACCTTCTCTCCAGGAAGTCCAATTATGGCACCTTTATTACAGAGATAGATGCATTGTCAACACTATATGCATCCACGCAACAGCACACCAGAGAGTACAGGATCTCACGTGAACACCAAAATCAAATCACAGATACGATGTCTTTGAAAATCAATGAGGCGTTAGATATGAATCTCACATAATTTGAGACGTTCCGTGGGCGAACAAAAAAAACCAACAACAACAGCCTTTAGATGAGATTCTTCCCCTCTTCGTGCCTACGCAGGGAATAGTTTGGTGATAAATATCATTGGGAGGTTTCACAACCTTCTCATTGGCTCTTAAGTCACAAACCCCCCATCATATAAAGCGAGAGGACCCGCTCCAGCCGCCTTTTACCGCTGGCAAGCGCACAGGATCAAGTCTTGACACCCTTTACGCACGCACTCGTGTGCTTGGAGAGGCTGTGGATAAGCGCACGCACGCACGCGATCAGTTTATCGAAGGAAAGGAGTTTTATATTGAGCGGGTAGATATATTTGACATTAATTGTGCATCGCGTCGGTAGTG
This sequence comes from Microchirus variegatus, assembly GCF_963457635.1. Lineage (NCBI taxonomy): Eukaryota > Metazoa > Chordata > Actinopteri > Pleuronectiformes > Soleidae > Microchirus > Microchirus variegatus. Next base: position 14,007,956 of record NC_139806.1, read on the forward strand.
AGTGTGGTTTGTTTTGAAGCGGGAAAAAAAGTTCTTTGGACTCGCCTGGCACCGTAAGTAATTTTACGCGTAAGTAAAAACATAAATAAATCCGGTAAATTGTTGATGGTGATTGTTTTATTTGTTTTAAACAACAAAAGTCGTTCGTTTTAATCGTGTGAGGTAGACTTGTGTTGCAGATCTATTTTTAATGTCACCATGGTTGCAGAATAATTTGATTCAAGTGCGTTTTGGACACTAAAACCTTCATGAGGTGATTTTTGAAATGCATTTCTTTGCTTCTTGGCTGCAACTTATTTTAAATCTTCATTAAATAACTTGATTTAAATTGTTTTTTGCAAGAAATGTGTATGTAAGGTTTATGTCTCTAAGGAGATATATAAACATGAGTTATTGAGAAAATTCCAACAAACAGATGCAATTCTGTTGGTTTGTCATTGTTGGCTGTAATGTGTCTTCATGCATCACTGCTCTGTTCACAGAGAAACTGAGTAGAGGCATCTGAGTGGACATGTGGCTATTGGAGAAGCTCCGTGGCTCTGTGGAGAGCAGTGGGACACAATCTCAACAAACGCAGACAGCAGAGGCCATTCCTGTCTCTGTTTATGCCAATGTCCTCACTCCAGAGAAGATCCCAGATTTCTTCATCCCCCCTAAACTCATCTGCTGCCCACCTGAGGAGTCTCTTACCTCAGAACCTCAGCTCTGCTCCACCCTGAGACCTTCCGCCTCTGATCACGCCATCTGCAGCCAGAGCCCCAGAGCTCGCAGAAGCAAGAACCCCTGCAGCCCTCGCCTCTTCTCCCGCATGGGGGGAGATGCACGCAATCTCCAGAAGTCTGCCAACCGTCACATCATCCAAATAGAGAGTGCAGATGAACCAGGTGCCGGAGGATCTGCGGACAGAGTCAAAGTTGAAGTCAACACCAATGCAGACCCCCAGTCACAGACTGCAATGTCCCTGCCCTATGTACCCAAGGCTCAGACCTCCTATGGCTTTTCCACCCTGGTGGAATCTCCTCACACCCGACGCAAGGAGAGCCTGTTCCACAGTGACCCGAGCAGCCCGCTCACCTCCCCAAACTCACAGAGGCGCTCCCAAGGGGGGACTTTACTGACCCCTGCTGACTCCAACCCCTACCGCTATTTCAGTGGTGGAGAGAGTGACACCTGCTCCTCAGCAGAGTCATCCCCCTTTAACTCCCCTCTCCTGTCCCGCTCTGCCTCTCTGTTACGATCCATAACTCAGGAGACACAAGCAAAGGTGAGGATTTCTCTGTTTCTGTGTGTCTGAGGCTAAATAAACAGACACAGAGCTGTAGAGGAATGTGTTGTGAAAGTCTTGTTTAATCAATTTGAGACATTCTTGTATGTGTACCTGCTTGCTCTGTCTCTGTCTCACTAGGTTTCTCGTGCCAAGCGTTCCCTGGCGAGGCACAGTTCTCTCTCCACTGATGAATGCAGCTCAGCAGACAACAGCCCCAACATGCAGCGGCGCCGCATGCGCTGCCCTCCCTCGCCTGCCTTCCGGGGATGTAAAAACAGTGGACTTAGGGGTGCTGCGTCGAACCTCCTGCAACGCGAGCACACCATCAACCTCCACAAGGGGGGGACACTGAGGCTGAGCACCCACTACGATTCGGAGGCTGCTCGGCTGAGGGTGCGTGTGCTCACAGCCGAGGCCCTTTACGACAGGCAGACAGATGTTAAAAGCATCAACTGCTGTGTAGCACTTTACCTAAACCCGGGCAAGCAGCAGAAACAGAGGAGCACCATCATCAAGAATAGCAGGAATCCCGTGTTTAACGAGGACTTCTTTTTCGATGCGTTGCCTCAGGCACAAGTGAAAAGTCTGGCCATGAAGATAAAAGTAGTGAACAAAGGCACCAGTTTGAAGAGAGACGTGCTTCTAGGAGAACGAGAGGTGCTGCTCAGTGAGCTGCTCGAAGGCCTTTAGGGAGCTCCTGTCAAGACTGGAATGAAAACAAGCAGCTGCACTGTGAGGGCCCTCTTTTTTTCCCTCTTTTCACAAAATTGGTGCACACTGGACAGGAGAAAGCATGCTGATGACAAGCAAACCCACAGCACACTGTGTTATGTACATCAATGGATGCCTCTGTTGCAATTAATTCCCACTTTTTCATGTTTCAGGTTCACTATGTGTTTTCAGAGACCAGTGTCAGACCAGGTCCAACAAACCACCATTATTTACATGTTTAATGATAGTTTAGCAATGTGAACTGTGGCTCCGTGGTCCATGTTTGTGTATTTCTCTCTTAAGTATTGAGCTTACAAAAGGTTGTTGCCTCCTCTGAAGAGCATTGTGGCGTGGGACAATAACATATCGAATGTAATGCAATGATTTTTCTGACGTATTTTTGTAATAATGCAGTAAAGTTACATGTGTGTTTTTGCACGCTCTATAATGCCATGATGTCACTGAAAGAGTTCATATTCGGGAATTAGATTTTAATTGCTTGTGGTTGTAATGTTGAGATGAATGTTGTTATGTAACGTGCCTTTGAACACACAAATAATAAAAAAAATACTAAACTCACACTGGTGATTTTTTTTCTTGTGTGTCTTTGACCCTACATTATTGACTCGACTGAATTTTGTCCTCTGATAATTCCTCTGGCCCAAGAGCAAGCCCTGGGAAATAATTATAAACCCCTCTTCTGCTCTTACTTCATTTCTGCAGAAGTGTGAGGGAGGGCCCGCTGAGACATGCACAGAGTGTCATTTGTGAGGCTTTTAATCCTGGTTCTCTGCACACAATATTATCTTTGTGAGCATTCAAATTCCCTGTTTAATTAAAAAAAACATGCGTTCTGTTTAGGCTGCTCCCCTGTGATTTTCAAATTGTTATTAGGAAGGCAGGAGGTATAATCATGGCTGACTTACTGGCTGGAACACATGAACAAGAGAGGTTATATAGTGAATTATGTATTAAATGTCTGATCAATAAAGGCACATTTTGTTAATGTGGCAATAAGTACATGTTCAAGGTTTATTAATCATATCCTACTACATTTGCCTGGCACTGATGAGGCTAAAGTAAAGTTTGTATTCATATACCTCCCCTACTGGTGAAACACAAGAATGACACTTAAGGACTACAATTGGTATAATAAAAATCCCTTTTTTTATTCCACTATGTCCATAGGTGCTCCAATGAAGAAAATGTTTATAGAAATATCTCTCGCAAAGCAGCTGCAGAGGCACTGTGAGTTTAAAGATGATTCTTTTCCATTTTTTTGTAAACAAATTAATGAAAAGTAACCATCCAATAATCTAAAGGCATACTCAACGGAGTCAAAGGCTAAATTAGCATCTTGGTGCATGCTATACACTAAAAATGACAATATCTGTGTTTAGAAATCGAGGTATTTGATTGGGAAAAGCAAATATTATGTATTAACTGACTCTATACAGTAACAGGACTTGTTAGATGAGACATTACAAGTTATTGAGAACAGACTGAGAGCTGAATGATATACATATATTCAACATATTAGACTTTTTTCTCAATACATTTGATCTTTTATGAGATTTACTTTGGGATGGTGTCACTATCTTTGTGATTCTGGTGGTGTCATGTCATTACACCTGTATTCAAATCGCCCAGAAATGAATTTAGAAAATAATCCAATTTGTCACTGTTCCACTCTCGTGAAAAGCTTCAGTACACAACATCACATCATTGAATTCATGAATTCAAAATAAGGTGAAGAGACGTTTCACTCTGTGGAGAGATACAGTGAAGATGCTATCTGTTATTTCCATGATATCTACAGTATTTACAGTATCAGGAATGTCAATATTCAAAATAGTGTTATTTAATTTTGTTGCAATATAATACACTTTTAATTGAGGATTGATGCTATGTCCCACATACATCAAAAATAATCAGAGGGCAAATGGGGGCAGGTGCTTGAGCTCCACCTAGGGTCTATCTGTGCACATGAATGTTGTTACCCTGCCAACATTAATGGAATTAAAATGTTGTCAAACATTATTAACGGCATCCCTGTTAAATGAAAGAGACTATTTAAAAATAGGACTATGTATATAACTATGACATAGTTTTATTCAAACATTTAATCTAATTAATTTGCTCTCTCTCTCTCAGTGGCTCCACTGTCTGTGCTGGTGACCCTAGTTGGTTGGTCTGAACAACCATAACAAACGAAGCCATCAGCTGGTACGGCATTCAGCTCCTGTGCACCATGGGAAATGTAGTTATTTTTAACCTGCCGAGCGTCGCTCACTCGGCATCGGGAAACCGCTTCTAAACCACGCTACCCACAATGCTTTGCTGGAATGACAAACGTAGAACTGTCAAACAACACACGCCATCTTGACATCACCCTCAAAATGGCAGAAAGATGTAAGCTAGAAAACGAGCCCCGGCTGACGCTGCTGCTCTGCGATATTTAAAACCACACTCGTCAGTTTTCCTGGAAACGAGTGGTAATGGGGTTGGTGTCCGGTGCGACAGTGCTGAGCCGGTAAAATGGACATAACGACGGCCGTTTTCAACGCGGCCAGAGATGGTAAGCTAAAACTTATCCAGAAGTTGCTGTGCAACAAAACTCCTGAAGAGCTGGAGGCTTTAGCTGAGGAGAAAACACAGGGAGGCACTCCTCTGTTGGTAGCCTCCCGATACGGACATTTAGAGGTTGTAGATTACCTTCTTGAACACTGCAAAGCAAATGTTGAACTCGGAGGTTCGGTTAACTTTGACGGTGAGACCATCGAGGGGGCTCCGCCACTGTGGGCGGCTTCAGCAGCTGGTCACCTTCCTGTGGTGAAGACGCTGCTGAAACACGGTGCCTCGGTGAATAACGCAACATTAACTAACTCTACGCCACTGCGAGCCGCCTGTTTCGACGGTCACCTGGAGATCGTGCGCTACCTGGTGGAGCACAGAGCCGACATGGAGGTCGCTAACCGACACGGACACACCTGCCTCATGATCTCCTGTTACAAGGGCCACAAGGAAATAGCAAAGTTCCTCTTGGACCGCGGTGCAGATGTCAACCGTAAGAGTGTGAAAGGAAACACCGCCCTTCACGACTGTGCTGAGTCGGGCAGCCTGGACATCATGAAGATGCTGCTCAAGTGCAATGCCCGCATGGAGAGAGATGGGTACGGAATGACCCCGCTCCTTGCTGCAAGTGTCACAGGTCACACCAACATTGTGGAATATCTCATCCACCAGCCTCGCTCCTCCAGAGAGGAACGCATTGATGCTCTTGAACTCCTTGGGGCTACTTTTGTTGACAAAAAGCGGGATCTCTTGGGGGCGATGAGGTACTGGAGAAGGGCTATGGAGCTGAGGCAACCAGGTGACAAAACTGGATCCCTGGCAAAGCCTCCCCCTGGTCCCCCAATCCCTGCCTATGGTTGTGCACAGGAGGTGAACACAGCAGAGGAACTGGAAGCTTTGATTACAGACCCAGACGAAATGAGGATGCAAGCATTGTTGGTACGAGAGCGCATCCTGGGACCGTCGCACCCAGACACCTCTTACTACATCCGCTACAGGGGAGCTGTGTATGCAGACTCGGGCAATTTTGAACGCTGCATCAGCTTATGGAAATATGCTTTAGACATGCAGCAAAGCAATTTAGACCCTCTTAGTCCCATGACAGCCTCCAGTTTCCTTTCCTTTGCAGAGCTTTTCTCATTTGTTCTTCAGGACAGGGCCAAAGGCACCTTGTCAACACGCGTCACCTTCCATGATCTGATGACTGTGTTGGGGAAAAGTGTGCGGGAGGTAGAGAGAGCTGTGGCACAGATGGACAACCCTCCAGAACCTTCACAGTTCACTAAGGCCCTCTCCATCATCCTCCACCTTATATTTCTGCTGGAGAAGCTGGAGTGCAGCCCCGAGCAGGAGCACCAGAAGAAGCACACAGTATATCGTCTGCTTAAATTAAACCCCCGAGGTCGGAGCAGCTTCACTCCTCTCCACATGGCTGTTGACAAGGAAACAACGTCGGTGGGCCGCTACCCGGTTGGCCGCTTCCCCTCCCAGGCGGTGGCAGCGCTGCTCCTAGAATGTGGTGCAGATATCGATTCACGTGACTGTGAGAACAACACACCACTGCACATTGCTGCTAATAACGGTTGTCCAGAGATTATGGCACTACTTCTGAAGGCCGGGGCTCACTTTGATGCTACAAATTCTCAGAGAAAGACAGCCTATGAGCTGTTGGATGAGCAGAGCAGCGGGCTCCCGGCCCTTTACCCACTGAACTACATCACCCTTCAGTGCCTGGCAGCTCGCGCAGTTGAAAAGCACAAACTTCCCTACAGGGGACTCATCTCTGAGGAGATGGAGGCTTTCATTGAGCTGCACTGACTTTCACTACGCTCCCATGACAAGGAATCCCTGCACTACCACCCCTGTTGTCCTCCATACTTTAGTATGACATGCACCAAAAGTCCACTGTTCTCTTCATCTCTGCCCTTTTGGACTCCTGATTTACATCCTCATGTCTGACAAACCATAGCAATAAACATCCAGTCTGTAGGCATAAATCACTAGCTGAGATCTGATCAGTTATCCTCATGTAGATGTTTACAGTGATGGTTTCCACTGCTATTTAAAGCTGTGGAAAACATCAACTTGATATGGGCTTGAATACATTTTCCTCTGGAAAAAAAAGAGCATTGCAGTATGATGGTGCTTGTGTTGGTGACGGTGGCTGAACCGAATACAAGTTAGGTTTTAGTGTTACTGATAGAAAGCATCTGATCAAAGTAGCCAGATAACATGCATGAAAATTAAAGAGTGGATGCAAAAAATATTTTTGTTCTGTGAATCTTTGCGGAAAGGATGTATTTGAACAAACCTAAAATATTTGTTTTTGTCATGGTTCTACATGTTCACATACCATCTGTTATGCTTTGAGTAAGTGTTGAACTGACTGTGCCAAATGTCAGCTATGGAGTTCGGCTCTGTTACAAACTGTGTGACAAAATAAATGGCAACTAACGTATATTCCACACTGTTTGCAGGAAATGCAATCTTGGGACATTCATAAAACACCTAGTTCCAGGCAGTTAGCAACTCAACTTGTTTGATATTTCAGACCGTGACATAATTTGACTATTACAGTCATGACTGGTAAAAGGAGCTGGTGGAAGAGTTTGACTCACACTTCCCAGTCTCCTGAAAGGCATTTATAACTTATTCAGTTAGTGATATTTCAATCAAGAGGCAACCTTGTTTTCAAAAAAAAAAAAAAATCACTCGCATAAATATTGTTTTCATGGAATGAAACTATTATTTAATTGCACATGTTTATTTTAACATGATAATGTATTGAATCTGGGGATGCTTCACTGACAGTGAATTGATATCTTCTGAGTGTATGAACTGAATGAATGTTTTCTTCTGCCTATTTCTAAACAATTTGAAACTGGAGCCTGAAATGTGCCTACATCCCTGTATTTCTGTGAAATGTAATTGTGAAGATATTTAATTCAATATCAGAAGCAGCTTCAGAAACAGGGCTTTGCATAATAACCGACCTTACACCCTCCCGTTGTATCTTAAGTATAGGTCATAAGTTAACTCTCCTGCTCTCTCCATGTTTTAATTCTCTTTGATTGAATTTTCCCTTTAATCTCGGGTGCAGTTCACAGAAATTGAAAAGGTGGCTCTCAGGCCACTCCTGCATCTTAGTCTTATTTTTAATTGTCTCTTTTGTTTGTCTTCTGTTATCGTGAATGTTTCGTTTGTTTGTCTATTTGCTAAGCATCACCAAGTTGAATGCACATTGAAAGTCTCCAACTTACATTCAGGCTATGAACTGTTGCTGCCTTCATCTCTCTCAGCTGATACGTTTAACTGATGATAACTCAAGAACAAAAGTGTGTTGAAGATACTTGAATAAAATTCAGTATCACAACAGGTTCTGTGTGCTTATCTGTGGCTAATCTGTAGTGTTGTTGTTGTGCCGTTTCTTATTTTGAATTCTAAATGTGGAAAAATTAGCTTTAATTATCCCTAACTGGATCTGTCTGTACTCTGATTTGTCACAACTACTTGGTCTTGAGTGCAGTGGCTTACAATAGCAGCATTTGCATTAATAGCCACTTTACACATATCTAGACGGGTTAATGGTTGCGATAGGAGGACATAAACCACTACAACCCCATCAGAGCAGCTATGTCTATAAAATGATTGCGTTTAAAGAGTGTAAGACTAAATTCATTTGTAGTGCATGTTTTACATTAGCACAATATTATAAATAAACAGTGCTCATTTAATTCAGCTCTTTTTACTAAACAAGGGCTGCTCTGCTCTCAAACAGGACACTGACATAAAGCATGACAGAAACTTGATCTTTCAGCGTCCAGCTCTCTTAAAATATAAATAGAGTGCAATTAACGTCACGGCTGCAGGGTAGAGGTAGAGACAGCGCACTTACCCTGCTAATTTTAGGGCTTTTGCCCTAGCTTCAACTCTGAAAACGGGAGTAGTGTAATGCAATACAGTAAGGCAGCTCACGGGGTGACTGGCATTGACAGTCCATGAACAAAGAAGACTACATTATTCAGATGGGACGTAGGGACAAATTTGGTCTCAGAAAGATGGGATGTTGGCATTACCTAATATCATAATTATCTGCTTTTGTGACTGTCCATTGTTGGTGTAAATGCCAAACATGTTGGCAGAGGCGGTCCATAAATAAGCTGGTAAACGAGTACAAATAGGTCCACTGTCCACACTCCTAAAGTGTCATTAAAGAAAACTGTGGCAAGTAGATAGAAGATCTTAAAGGGTCTCTGGGGGTGGGTGAAACCTAGTGGTTGTAAATATTTCTATTATTAACCTAGAAAGCAGGCTCTAAGATGTACAAAGGAAATACAACTGTCTTTGAAAATGTGCTTTGTATTTTCAGAGTCATAAAGTTAAAAATAGTTTATGGAGTGCTTCTTCTGCCAACAAGAGACTTCAATACATTGTGGTATAACTAATCCAAGATACATAAACCCACTGCATTACCACTTCCCACCTGCAGCAGCACGTAATAATGATCTCCCACTAGATGTCACTAGCTGCAAAGAAAGTCAGTCACAGTGGTATCCTTTGTCCCTGGAGGACCATGTGATAGACTCAGAAGCCCATATCAGCAGATATCATCAGCAGTGATCGCAGCTGCTTAATTTTCCACTCTTTATCACAACCTGTCAAGCGATATTTGTGTGAGGGAGTGGTAAGAGAAAGAGAAAACGAGCTCCAAATAAAGACTTACCAAGCCATTAGGCAGAGCTGAGTATGCATTTGTAATGTATCTGGATGGAGGAAGAAAAAATGTGTATGGCAGAGTTGCAGAGGCCGAGTGTGTCTCTCACACAACACCATGCCAACCTACAACACCATACCCCAACACCTCGGTTTCTGCCCTAGAAGTGGTTTGTTTTTGTCATGTAATGTGACTTAAATACAATAAGACGATAAGAAAAAACAACAAAGAAAGTCTTAATCCATGTAGCATGTTTTACACCCAAAAGGAGACTTTACAATAGCCCCAGATTACATTTTTTCTCTTGTGTTTTTCATGAGATTTTTAAGCTCAATTAATGGGTGCATGGACATCATAGTCACTGCCCTGGAACAGAGCCCATGTTTCCCCCCAGAAGGCCTATTTAACACGTTTTGCAAATTAAGGTCAGGATCACTTCCGTGTAATTTAATCCTTTGTCGGATGATTTTTCTGCAGCCATTTCCATGTGATGATTTCTATCAAAATCTCCAAAAATATTGGAACTATACAGTGTATATCAATTAGTTTGGCCTTCTATTGTGAATACAAGGAAAACCAGTCTTTTAATTTTCCTCCAATACAGACAAATTCAGCTCACTGTAGCATTGATAAGAATGACTGATTTCTAACAATGAGTTACATCTATTGTTATGAGCAAGTTCAATGAAGCCCAAAAAAGGACAATGTTTTGAATTAACCTCTTTTTTAGAAACTGGGTTTACAACTGGGTTATTAATACAATTATTATTTGAGGGGCTGTAATATCTGCATTATCAGGTGAAGTTGACAAAAGCCTCCCTGAGAACAAATAACATCATATCCTGTTCATTATGGCAGCCAAGGTGGTTGTGGAAGCCATTTGTCTTTGTGTTCATCTGTTTGACTGTGTGTGCGTGTGTGTGTATTTGTGTGTGTGTGTGTGTGTATTTGTGCTGCATTAGTTATGTCCTTATAGCACCTTTTCAGGCATAAACACTGACCTTGACAGGACTGCTGATCCTAATGAGGCCGAACCTGATTGTATCATTTATAAAGTGTGTTGATGTATTTTCCGCCTACACCCAGCATTTTCTTTACAAACAAAAATAAGACACGACTGTATTGTTTTACAGTGCTAAACAAATGTATTAGACCTCAAACATAACTATTTCAGAAGTATTTCAAAAACGTTGTTTACAGCTAAAAATGTTCTTCTTATATATTTGGCAAATACCCAAATGTGAGCTGGCTCACTGCAGGGCTTCAGAAATGAATCAAGCATAACATTCAACCACTATGCATGAAGTAAATCACTATAATTTGACATCCTAATCGAGAAATAATCACGCGCTTCGCTATTTTGTCAGTTTTGTTTTTGTGTGTGTTTTGTTGTGAAAATGATCAGATAATGATAATAATTATGTCTTAGCATTAAAAATATGTGATTTTAGAGCATAAACCTTATATGGTGCTCTATTAAGCACTGAATATAGAATATATTCTATATTATTTGACCTGTAGTGTTTTTATTATTATCATTATAAGTGTGTGTGTGTGTGTGTGTGTGTGTGTGTGTGTGTGTGTGTGTGTGTGTGAGTGTGAGTGTGAGTGTGAGTGTGAGTGTGAGTGTGAGTGTGAGTGTGAGTGTGAGTGTGTGTGTGTGTGTGTGTGTGTGTGTGTGTGTGTGTGTGTGTGTGTGTGTGTCCCAATAATGTCCTACAGTGACTTATGTTCACCTTGCAATATTTTAATGGTGCTGTACTCTGTGGGAGCTGATATGACGCTCTGACACTGTGATTAGACACTATATTATCGGTATCTACGGGGTTTTTAAAGGTGCTTATATCTTCGTTGTAGCCCCCGGGGAACAAGCGTGTGTGTGTGTGTGTGTGGGGGGGGGGGGGATACAGTCACCAATTCACACAACCCATCAGCAGCCACCTTTTTGGCACCACAGCTGGAGGAGGTGTGTGTGGGGTGGATATGGGGGGGTAACACGGGTGATGATGGGGGGGATACGGTTGCTATTGGAGACCTTGCCCGCATCACGTCATGTGTGTACACGGGGAGGGAGGGAGGGGGGAGGAGTGAGGGGACGGTGGGGTGTTTGAGAGCGAGAGAAATAGCGCAGGGAGGGGGGAGGGAAGTAGGAGGGCATTGAGGAAGAAAGGCAGGGGAGTATCAATGACATCAACCAGCAGCATCTCAGGCCGCCCGACCGACAATGCTCCCCCGTCAAAGGGCTGAGGAGCAGCCCTGACCCCCGCTGCTGCGCCCGGTCCACGACAGCAGCACAGCCCACCGAAACACGGCGATAATGTGTGCATGCATCATCCCTCCACAAAGACAGCGCGTTCTCTGAGCGGGAGCTGCTTGTGCTGCTCACTGGATTTTACATTCATCCTTTTATTTTTTTCCCTGTCACCGAGGAAGCTTCCAGCTGCAAATCCACCCACATGAATCTAGCAGACAGAGAAGGAGAAGAAGACGGAGCACCACTTCCCACCAAGGTAACACACCACCGCATCCTGCATATCATGTTCGCAGCCGGGTGCACCCCACCCCAGAGTCAAACCGCTTTATTATTGTGTCTTGTCGAATAACCTTTAGGAAACTAACGAGGATAAACAGTGTTAAAAACACGCACCGTGTACGTGTTGTCACGGGTTAGGAGAGTTATCTTTGCGGCGGGTTATTTTTTATTTGTTTGTGCGCTCTTTCCTCACAGCATCACTTGGGAGTTTGTTTCGAGCGTTAAAAGGTGAAGAAGAAACCGCGGTGTTTGTGCACATCAGGCCGACTGTCAATGAGTGCGCGTCCCCCTTTCACCCTCCTGCTTATCCTCGGCTGGGCAGCGTGAGAGACTCTGGCTGGCAAAAGCCTTTGTTCGTCTCCCGTTTAAAAAGTGTCTTTCTACAGAGCACTAAGGGGAACATCTCTATCACATTTGACAGGATAAGGAAAGGAACACATGTGGACAATAGTGTTGAATTGTGTGTCAACCCAGCATTGAGAAATACATGCATTCTAGATGTATCAATATTATATATATATATATATATATATAAAAAAAACATTCAATGTCATTTAGACATACAACATATGTCTAAGTGAGATTTTTCCATTCCAAAGTAAAGTGCAAATCCCATTATGTTAATGTAATTATGAACAATATGATTGGAAACTGTCACTTGCACATTATACATTCATTAGAATTGTGTTTTTGTGTGTGTGTGACACCAGGTGGTGAGATGGACAATAGAGTGACAGCTGCCTTCTGCTCTGAAACATTACCTTTAAAAAAAAAAAAGCCCATCTGCACATATAGGCAGTGTTTTGAAGTCCATACCTCTCATATGTCTATAATTACACACAGTAGGATTTGCTGTCAACGCGTCCACTCGTGCGTGGAGTGTAATTTAATGATACATCGATTCATCCCGACACATTTAAAACCGTGGGCTATGACGCTCGGTTTTTTTTGGATTCGATCATGTAAACTACAAACGACTGTTGGGGTTTCTTTTCTGTGTGTGTGTGTGTGTGTGGTCTGTGTGAAGTGGAAAATCGCGGCGTCTTGGTGAAAACTGAGGGAGGTCTTCCTCACGCACACAGATGGGGGGGAAATTTTTCCCTGGGGCACTCTGCGTTTGCTGGTTATTGTTCCAGACCATTTCCACATCCCTAATTATTCAAATCAGTCATTTTTACACATGGATTCTTCTCTTTAGCCAGGCCCCCAGTCTTTTCAGGAAGACTCTCTGTCTAATAGAGAAACGCACGACTCACCTTCATGAAAGCTCTACGCGGATCGAGGTATTTGCATTATTTTGACAGGTAAAACCATCATGTGCAGGCAGAATAATTCAACGAGCAATTTTTTTTCATCTGCCTGTCTCTTGGAAACAGATCAAATAGTCTCCTCCAAAAGCCGAGATATGCTCAGCCCCACAGGTATTCATCTAAGCACTGTTGAGAGCAGCATATTATAAAATCAGTGATGGCATGTACACCCTTAAATAGCATTTCACAGGGTTCAACCACAGGCCTCGACGGTTCCCTACTCCGTTCGAAGCAGATACCACCGTAAGATCCAGCCAGTTTTGAATATGCCAGATGACGTGCGCTCCCAGTGGTGCAGCTTTGGTTTCACGTCAAAGGCCTCATTGAAGTCTTATTCCCAGTTTGTCAAAGCAGCATTACCCTAACTGGCCCGCGCTCCGCTCTCCTTCTTTGTTTCACACTTTGTGCCCGTCCGTGGGTTTTTGTCTGAATCTCTTTGTGCATTAGATTTGCTGCACCAGTCAGCCGGCAGGAGGGAGAACATCAATGTGTGCAACTTTGATGCCGGGAGTGTTGCCACCTGTATTACACGCAGACAAAAACTTTGTTGTTGTCTCGGCGTTGATATTAATTGACCTTTTCAAAGCCTTCCAAACAGTGCGCTTTTGTCTTCTGTGCTACTTGTTTATTCAGAGACGGCTGTAAACCGTGCACGCAGCATGCAGAATGAAGCTGTCAGGCGTGGGCAAGGTTGGAATTATTTGTGTTGGTGGGTGAGGAAAAGGAAGACACAGTTTAAAAAGGATGAGACGTCAGGATGTGCAACATGGAGGCGACTCCTCTTCCTGGACCTTTGGGATTTGCAGTAAAATTATGAATTTTTTAAATTTAGTTCCACATTTAAAGGTGCATTATGTAATAAATCTAAAGCAACTGGCCATAAAATCCTCCTAATGTCACAGAGACTCAGGAATAATGTTCATATAACAAACTGAACTCAACAGTACAGCCAAAATATTTGCATTAAAAAAAATGCAGACTGCAAATCATGTTTATGTTTTGAAATCATGTTTTGGCATGTGGCGCCACCTACCGCCGTCTACCAATCATTGCAGTCAGTAGAGTCTCAGCTGCCGAGCAACCATGGGTTGCCAGTTACGTCAGGAAACGAAACCTAAAAGACCTCGGTGTTTTGAAATTGAATGTAGTAACCGTTTTGGCCACATTCTTACATATGGCACCTTTAATTGCTTTATACATTATAGCATCTCAGCTGTATGTACTATACATAGGTCAGTTGCAAACAGTAAGTGCATAAACAAGTAATGGCATCTGTTGTATCTGATGCAAAATGCTGGTGCAAAGACCAACCTCAGTCTGTTACTCAGGACCTCTTTAGTGAGACTCATAATTATCCCCCCCCCCCCTTTTTTTTTATCTCATAGGTCATTTTCAGTTGTGTGTGTGTTCATCATGTGTCTATATCCATATGTGTGCGTGCAAATGAAGCCCGAGAGATAGGTTGTGACTTGACTGATGCCCTTCTCCACATGAATCAGATATTCTGGTGTGTCAGCAGGGATGAATAATGCACACTCCTCCACTACCTCTCCTCTCTTCCTCTCTTCTCCACCTCTTGTCTTGACTCATTTGCCTCTCTTTTCATCACAACTGCCACATCTGAAGACATCTTCTCCATCCTCGCTCCCCTCCCCTCCCCCTCGCCTTTCCTCATGCAAAGCAGGGTATCGTTTCGCCGTTTGCTGTCCTCTGGTCAACCCTCTGTGGCTAACTCATTCCTGGGATTTTGTCGTTGTCTTTAGCAAACAAAGTTTTCTCGCCTCTGCAGTGTTTTTTTTTTTTTTCTGCAAATCTCATGTCAAGAAACATGTCAACGTTTTCCTTCTGTTGACATTTGCGCTGAACAAAAAAAAACCCCTGCTAAATATGTTGATGTACACAGTTCATTATCCAATCATGGGAGGAGGAAGTGTAGCTATTGATTGGGTTTGACAGTTACATCCCTGACTGACAGGAGTCATTAGGAGGGTTAGACTGACTGACAAGATGGCTGACAACGCAGGGAGACAAACTACCTAATCAGAAGTTGGAGGAAGAGTGGGGACCATTCACTTTGAAGTGGTGGCTGTAGTTTGCTGCCGGTGTGTTCATACACCAGAGGATTCTTTTCACCTTGCTTCTAGCTCTTGACAAGCCTGAGTATTTTCAGTTTTTGCTGTAGCCCCTTCTGGAAAGTTGGATGAATTAATTTCAGCTCGAAATAGAATTGAGACCTTCCATAACATGAACATGGATTTTTTCTTTTTTTACTCGACGTTGCTTTATTTGAGAGATAAAGTCACACAAGTGACTAATGACGTGCTACCTTTATGCTAATCGTCAGTTATGACCTTCAGTGACCTTGAAAACGACAGCATATAATTAGCTTCACGCTAAACTTCATAGCCAGGGCCGGCTCAAGCCTCCATGGGGCCCTCTGTTACTGCCAATAATAATGATTATTGATCCTTCACACATCTATTCACACCTACTATACTAAAGTTATTCTACTTATTCTAAAACTAAATGTGAAAAACGTTTTGTTTGACACCAGATTTGCAAATTTGCAAAATCAGCAACTCCCCCTACTGGCAACACAGAGAATCAATACATAAAACCAAACGGTTTATAGATAAAATATTAAGATATTAAGGTAAATGAAAATCTAAAAATATGCACAATCTTTGGGGGGATTTGACTTTTATATGTAAAAAAAACACAGCATTAAATAAAATAAACAAATACTTCAATAATAATGTGAATCAACAGAGGCACACGGAACATGGTCATAAAAATGGTTTATAAAGTTAAATGATCACATCTGACAACAATGTAAAAACTGTGAAAAAGCTTTGGTAAAAAGGGGGAGAAAAATTCTAAATAAACTACAGCAATCCAAACTTTTCTCTTTTTTTGAGTTAATTGCTCTTGGGGGCCCTCTAGTGGTCACGGGGCCCTAAGCAGCGGCTTAGTTCGCTTATGCCTTGGGCCGGCCCTGTTCATAGCCCTCAGTTGTTTTACATTTTAGCCACGCTATGGACGGTTGTGAGAGAAATGACTGTGTCTATGTTTCATGCTAAATAATACATGTTTGCATGCTAACATGCTAATGTGTGAGGCATGTGTGTGTGTGTGAGGGAGTAACTGCTGATTGCGAAAAAAAGAAAGAAAAAAAAAGTCAGCTGGAATGGAAGTCTATTGGAAAATGAGCCCACTTCACACGTAATTTATAAAATCAGTCAACATTTTCCTGGGGAGTTAATGGTCTCAATCGCAACATCATGTTGTTTTTTTTGCTCGGTAAATTATGCTCCAGTTTAGAGGCAAATAGATGATAAAGCAGAGCAGAACTAAGTGGACACCGATGTGACAGCTGGTATCATCCAGTTGGTGCCCGGTAATGTCTGCAAACTTCTGTTTGTAACGTTGCCTGCGTCACTATTCAATATGCCGCCTGCCAAATCACAAATATCAGGGATTCAGAAGATTCTGATGGGCGATTTCACAACCAGATAAAATCTACAAACGGTAAAACGATGTGGCTCCAAATGGCATTCAGTGAAAGAGCTGTCTTTGTTTTCTTTGTTTCCAGTCTTCCAAAAGACTTTTATACAAGAGGATAGAGAAAGGACGACATCCTAAAAAGCATACGACTCTTCTCCATAGCAACAGCGAGAGAGAGAGACAAGTTAAAAGTTTGGAGATTAGTGTCCCTCAGAGGTCAGTGGGAACATTTTGCAGTCTGTGTAGAGCGGGGGAGTGGTTGACACGGCTATGGAATACAACTTCACATTTGTTTGTGGCATTTCATGATTACTCTGTCTCCAAAGTGCACGGGGTGCCAGGTAAGATGAAGTATTTGTTTGGCCGAGGTGAGAGTAATGGCTGTTCATTGGTG
The DNA here is from genome assembly GCF_963457635.1 of Microchirus variegatus. Lineage (NCBI taxonomy): Eukaryota > Metazoa > Chordata > Actinopteri > Pleuronectiformes > Soleidae > Microchirus > Microchirus variegatus. Next base: position 14,024,963 of record NC_139806.1, read on the forward strand.
AAAAGCATCCATGCGCAAGTCTGTTACCCACGACAAGCGTTTCATCTTTTCACTTACAGAGACGCACATTCTCCGTCTGATTTTGGCAATGAGACGCAGGACAAATGCAGTTTTTCTAGCCCATTACTCCCGTTTTCAATTCTATTCACAACTTTATCGTCCCTCGAGGAGAAATTCATTTGGCGTCACAAATCTCATCTCCATCAGGAAGTCATGCGACGACTGGTTAGTGACAGAGCTGCTAAGACTGGCCGCCGTCTGTGCAGCAGGTAAATATTTGTTCACCAGCGTGCAGAGTCTTAGAAATCACTATTTCTCTTTAAGTCGCCAACCATGTAGTGAAGTGTTGTCGGTATAAATTGACATCTCTGGCCACAGTTTTGTGACTCAAGTCAACTTCATACACGGCGGTAAGAATGCGAACGAATGAGACATTTTCTGATCTCGCTCTTGTTGTGGTGGAACAGTGTTGCAGTGAGGAGATAATGAGCTCTCAATGGACAGCATGTCATGTGATCATAGTAGACAGGTGACCATGGCAGCACACATACACAAGGGACATTTCAATCTCTGGCAAACACAACAGCACGTCTCAAGGAAATTCAAAAGCAGCTCCCAAAAGGACGGGAGATATTTTCTTTTATCATTACAGCATGTAGAGTTTGTAACAATGAATGAGCAGCAGAATCCGTGTTTTGGACCGCCAGGTGCTTGCACTGTAGACGATGCTGTGAGCTCTCAAATGATGCTATTCATTCTATAAATCAATGGAAAAAAAAAAACCTAAACAATATCTAGGCTTTCTCTGTAGCTTACATTAAAAAAAAATCCTCGCCGTATAATGGTACATGACTGATCAATCGATATAAGGGTTGTTAAAAAGCGTCTCCGTGTTTCTCCGGGCTACTGTTATCATTCTGCAGGATAAGCTCATCAACAAGCCCTCAATCCTGCCGTAGTTTGTCTACGCTGACTGATGTGCAGGTTTTGCTAAACAGCTCAGACAAGGAAGGGGGGGGGGGGTGGAAAAAATGGCTGGCATGTCCCCTTCACTAAGCACAATAGAAATATGATGATGATGACAGTGTCGTCCAGGAAAATGAAGGTGTTCTCTGTTGTCAGGGAGCTTTAGTCCTGCTCCAGGAGAAGCTCATTAATTGGCTGCGGTGTGTTTTGGCTGGCAATGTCTTTCTTGCATATGTGTGTGTGTGTGTATCTATACATACAAATGATGTATGTATAGATAGATAGAAGTAAACATAGATAATACCACCATTTATTCACGTTTAAAGAAGCAAATGTGTGGCTTAGACTGTCATTAGGTATTGACCGTGTAATTGGGGGGATTTACACGGTGCCTCTTCCCTTCCATGCCAAAGCTGTTCAACAATTAGGGATGTACATGCAAGTGCATAACTATGTGGACATCAGTATGTGTGTACAGTACTCACTGCCGCTGGAATAAGAGTCTGTGCCAGCCTTAGATATGCTAATTGGACAGTGAGTTGACAAGGACTCAACCATCAGCCTGCATAATGAGCCGCTGCACAGAAGATCAGCTGCCTGTGAGGAGCGAGCAACAGTGAGACAGAGGTCGCTGGAAGGGAATTTGCGAAAGATGTTTGGGTGTTTGTTTGCAAGCTTCATGCCTGCCGTTCCCTTTGAGTGAAGGCTGTGTAGGCGTCGGTGTGTGGACACGCACGCATCTTGTTCCTCTGTGGTTGTTCGTGTCGTTAGGTGAAAGCCTTCATCTGTTAGGTGAAGCTCTATCTTGAAAATGTCAATTTTATTTTGCAACGGGGGGTAAAAAAAACAAAAAACGACAATGCTGTTTTGACTTTGAGAGAGGTTTATGAGCCCAGGGGTTGAAGGGTCTGAAAAATTGACTCGGCTCATGGAGGGAGGGAGTAATCCTTCAACTTATTTGAAAGCATGCAAATGGTTTAAATTTAAACTGCAAGGTTTTCAGCCACCAGAGTTACACATGCATCACTTTGAAACCAAATGGGACGCGTTAGAGCACATATGCATTTCAGGCACATTCACAGTGGCTCTAATGTTGTTGTTTTTTTTAAAGAAATCTATCCTAGCTGCCTGAGAAGAACGTCGATTTGGCCTTTTGTTTATAACAAAATATTGTATTTCTTTGTACTTCTTTAGCAGATGGTTTTGCCTTCGTGAATTAAGGGCCAATAGGTCAAAAGAAAAAAGAAACTAACAGATGTATGCTCCTTATAAAGGAAATGTTAGATTTACTGAGGCGAACTCATTCCAGCAGTTCTAATTCCGAACTTCCTGTGAGCAGACCAGCATTTTTATTTGTTTTCTTTGCTCTGACCCTGTCTGATAATCTGCTCTGTATGCACTTCCATGTCAATCGGAAAATACATTTCCTTCTTAGCAGGAGCCAGTCCAGCTGTTGCTGATGCTGATACATCCATTACCGAACGAATGCCTTTTTTTTTTCCTGGTCGTTGTAGTTTGTCTAACCTTGGGGCTCCTTTAAGATGCGTGGGTGCACATTTCCTGCACCATTGTTGGGCTGCTACAAATCTGCTGTGTCCTAGACATGCAGAGACTGAGGTCGAAAGAAAACTTTCTTTTAGCAGGCAGAGTCACGCATCTGTTCTGCCATCCTCCCCTTTGTTCCTCATCACGAATACACGCGTCGTGTTGAGTACGGGGTTTGCACTGAACAAAACCCTGCAGCACATAGAGAATGTATTTAAAAAAACTGGAGAACAGTAATCGAACTGTAGTTATAAATAATCGTCATGCTGGTGTGAGATTTTATTGATGTCTTGATGTTGCTGATTCACGTCCTTCGTAGTATCGGACAGAGGAGTGGAGTTTGTGTCATTTCTTTCACAAGCAAAGGTTTGTCTTTCTCCAATCTGTAATTCTTATCACACATCTTCCACATCATTAGCTGCAGGTGATTAGTAAATTAAATTGGGACCTCAAGCAGAATGCCAGAGAAATCCAGAGAGAGGACGTGGGTGGGTATAATTTTACATTTTATTTTTTTCCCCACAATCCCAAGGTAACTATTATTGTAATTTTGGATTCCATTATTCTGTGTTAAGTTCATTATCGTCAGTAAACCAGTTTATTTTGAAGGAAGGAAACGTGCCATTGAAATACATGTAAGAGAAGAACAGAGCACTGTAGTTTTTTATTATTTTATTATTATCACCAATTTTGGTATGACACAGAGGGTGAAAGAAAGCGTACATTTAATATATTATTATTACAAAATGTAATACAATATACATTTATTATTAATATTCATATTAAAAAATACATTATGGGTGAAATTGAAGCAGGTTTTGGTACTTCAATCATCATCATCATCATAATGATAAAAACGTAGATATATTACATTTTTTATGGACCCATAAAAGAAGTCTTATTTTTAATCATTCTTAATCTAGTCAGTATTTATTTCATTTACACCACAGACCTGGCCAAGATGGCAGCATAGAAAAACACACAATGCAAAACGACAAACACAAGCAAGCTGTGAATGATTTACGTGTTGTTGTTTTTTTGAGAAAGCAGTTTGTTTTGTTTGATAATTTAATTACCAATACAACAATTGTTCTTTGGCATGATTTATAATTCAGCGGGTGTCAAACTCATTTTAGTTCCGGGGCCGGGGCAATTTGATTGTTTTTGGGCCCACTTGGAATCCCCCTCCCCAACCCCCCAGTTGTTTTGCATTTAATGACGTATTATGAACATTTAAAAAAGGGCTTAAAACATTTCTATTCGAACAGGCTTTCCTAGGTCGTTCCTAGATGTTTTTATTCTCTTTTCTGCACTTTCTTCTCCTCCTTTAGCTATTCTTTCTTCTGCTGATTTTAATCGTGTCTGATTTTAATCGTGTCTGGTTTTTTTCTCTTAGTCTTTTGTTTATTTTGTTTTTTGGTTTCTGTAGCACTTTGAGATAACTTTATGAAAAGTGCTTTACAAATAAAATTTATTATTATTATTATTATTATTAACATGACATTTCATGAGAAATATAGGTACAATTTGAATAATAATAAGTTCACCATTAATATATGTGCATTAAAACGTACAGATCACGGTGGATCAACGAAGGCACAGAACATTTAGTCAGAGGTGTCTGGAACTGAAAAATATAGTATATCTCATTATGGTTGGATTCTAATCATAATATGAAATGTTCATAAATTCATCCCAGGGGTTTGACACTGCTGATTCAGACTATAGGCACTAAATGTGCTCATAATTCAGTTTAGAAAGTAAGGATGAGGGGTAATATGAATCCATGTCTGAGGCTAAAGTTAAAAAATATGCTATTTTTTTATGTAGTTATTTAGTCATTTTTTTATGTCTCCATGACACTTATTTTCTCTGAAAAAATCGGATTTCAAACACACACACCCCTCGACACACACACACACACACTGTTGGGGAAAAGTATTGAGCTGTCCTAAATTCAGCATCCTGAAGCATTGAGTTTACTTGATACACCCAACTCTCCGGATTCATTTATATTCACTGCAATGAATCATGGAGTTTGAGTGACAGGTGTGTCTTCTTGTTAGAGAGGAGCTCTCTCAGATATTTCATTTCCACTGCTAAAAGTGTAACCAGGGCGGTGCAGCTAATTCCTGCAGCGTGTTGTGCTTCTGATCCTCGGCGAATGTGTGCGCTCATACATGTGGGTCGGTGTGTTTGTGTGTCTGTGGGCTGCGTGTTTAAGAGTGAGAGAAGGGATGTGCGAGGGAGCGAGTGCCAATCTCCCCCATGACGCTCTGCCATCTATCATTTTTATTTTGCGTGTGTGGGTGTGCATGCGTTTGTGACTATTGTCTACAGGTCATAGGAAACCTTCCAAACTTTGCCACACAAAGCCTTTCATAATTCAAAAAAAGAAGTGTGTGATAAATTCAGAAAAAAAAAACTAAAATTATCTTTAATTCTGAAGTTTTGTGTAGTTTTTTTCCCCAACACACACACTGCACAATGCTTGCTCACATCTTTAAACCCAAATTATCACAAAAAGAAATAAAGAGAACACGTCGGCTTCCTATCAGGTGCGCTGTCTCCCAGCTAGCATGGTGCCGCAGGAAACAGATCTGATCTTTCCCTGAGCACTCCCAGCTCGTCGTCATGGAGACAGGCCTTGTGAGACCATCTCAATCCACTTGTGGCAAAAGGCATCATGGGTAAAAAAAAAAAAAAGTGTGTGTGTGGAGGGGGGGTGGGGTTGGGGGTGAGAAAAACAAAACATGTCATCTTCACAGGGGCAGGTTGGATGGCACCTAAACAATGTTATTTCATCAGCCTGATGGAGCACAATAACCGGTGTACATTTCACCACCTGAGCTATGGTGTCATTATCTGCTTCCCCCGCAATAAATAGCACATACATCCCCATCAATCTCTCTGTCTGGCTGACCATCTGTGTTGTCACACTGGAAAAAGGTAATGAGACCAGAGCAACACCTCCCATCGTCTCCCTTTGGATGATTAGAACGAGTAGATTGTTTATCTCTGAGGGGGCTGAGCAGGCCCTGAGTCATGACGATAGCCATGCGCACAATGCCATCAATTTAAGGTCACCTTTTAATTAGTGCATGGCTGGTTTTAGTGCTCGTGTAACGAGAGGAAAAACATGTTCAGGAAACAGTATTAACATCCGTTTTTGAGCGATCACAGAGCTAAACACAGGCGTGAACATATTGAATCCGTCCAGATACGATAGACAAAAACACATTCAGAGATAATCAATGAGCTGCTGTGAGTAGAGCCCGCCTCCTTAAATGACCTCTTGTGAACCACTGCAGTTTCACTGTGGTGTCCATGCATGAATTCATTTGCAGCAATATCATGGGTACAGGCCTTCCTGTGTGCATGTTCTCCCTCTGTGTGTGTGTGTGGGTGTTTTCTCTGGGTACTCCTGTTAATTCAACACTCTAAATTGCCCGTCAGTGTGACTCACTCAGTCACTCACTCACTCATTCACGCTGGTGCCAATCCCAAATGACATAGAGCAAAATGCGAGGTACACCCTGGACAGGTCACCAGTCCATCACACAGGGACACATAGAGACAACCATTCACTCCCACACTCACACCTATGGACAATTTAGAGTGTCCAATTTGCCTAATACCCAAATCTGCATGTTTTTGGACTTTGGAAACCAGAGAGCCTGGAGAAAACCCACGGCACACACACTTGGAGAGAACTCCATGCAGAAAGACCCTTGTTCTGATCGGGGTCCGCGAACCCGGGTCTTCTTGATGCAAAGACAAGAGTGCTCCCATAGTTGTGACTGTGTGAATTGGCCCAGCAATGGACTTGTGACCTGTCCAGGGTGTACCCCACCACTCACCTTACTGGGATTGGCACCACAACCCTCATGTGGAGGATAAAGCAATAGATGATGAATGAATCTTACGGTTAAATCCATGTTACAGCAGCGTACGTTTTCACAGCAAAACACAAAATGACATTGTTGTTGTCTTTTTTCCGACAGGCCAAATGATGTCATATGTAAACTGTCATATCTGTGTTGTCCACATGGATGGTAATACTGGGATTAAGTGCCATCATAGGACAAGCGCAGACATGCCTAGACTAGTCTGGTGTACTGCTGTCTTCATGGATCTGTTCCGCTTGCTCGCTCAACATTCACAGCTGTAAGATGCTCTAAAGCCCTTTTTGTTTGAAAAGTGTCAATGGGCCAGCAACAGCTGGATCAGCTGGTGCATGGGCAGCTGGGAGAAGGGAAAAAGGATTTGGATCGAGGCAGGGTTTAGTGTGTGTGTGTAGAGACAGTGGAATGAATGGTAGGAAGCCGTGGAGGAGATGGCATCAAAAGAGGAGAGATTAACATGGACGACAAGGAGGAAAGTGGAGAGGAGAAGGGAGGAAGGAAATGAGGAGATTTCAGGAATACGGAAACTAATATAGGAGTGAGATGAGGGTAAGATTAAGGATTAGGTGGAGGATGAGGGACTGCAGTGGAGGTAGAGAAGACGGGGCTTTGTCAGCAGGTGGAAAACAACGGGGAGGGCTGGACACACTGAGAATGATAGGTAGGGTTAGACTGAGGTCACAAAAAAATATAAAGGCCTCTAAATCCAGCTCGCAGGGCAGTGGAGGCAGCCACTGCAACATATGAGGAGTACCTAATGTTTCAGTGGCTGTGTGGCTCCACGCAGAGCAGTAGGCCTAGTTAGATTAGCAGTGGCAAATTGAGTTTCCTTAAGAGGAGAATTTACTTAACATGCTGCCAATGGTGCATGAATGAGCGCTGATCAGATTTTTCTTATCACATTGTTGAACTGAAAAGGGGACGCTGAAAGCTTTTCTATTCAACATCTATTACACGGAGATAGATAAGACAGGGGCAGAGTGGCGAGAAAAGGAGCCGAGATCAGATAGACAGCCGTGTTTTCAGATGAGCTATTTTTAGTGTAGGAACTGGCAGACAGTAATGTGTTTGAGCAGGTCATTAGCTCAATAAGTGGTTGGAGGAGTCTTTGAATATGTAGCTGACTAGAAATGCCTCTTTTTATTCAGCAAAGGCGAGTAAGGGGCGGGCTAATCTCTGCCACTCCGTCCCTGCCAGTTTGTCAGGGATGTCGGGCTGAAAGTGTCCTTATGGGCATTTGGGTATATTTATGTGCCGATTACAATGTGCCCTGTCACCCGTGAATACCTACTGTGTCTCCGTCGGAGCACGTATGTTATCCTGTACTCGTACTTGACTGGAGACGTGTACGTGTGTGATATATGTACAGGTTAACAAAGGCTTCTCTCTCATTTTGCCTCCCCACCTGCATTCTGACATGCTGTGAGGGGGGTGGGGGTCGGGAGAGCTCGACAGGACTGAGGAGTTATTGACTCCCAGACAGGGAGCTTCTGCACAGCGTGTCTAAATCTCTGCAAGCAGACAGAGCTGAATTATGTCCAGACTTCCAGATGTGTCCAGTTGCCGGCTTTCACTTGGGGAAAGAGAGCAAAAACACTGATGGAGATCCCCTCAAGGCGGGGGATTAACGAGAGAGTGAATATCTATTAAAGGAGAAGTTTCTGATGCATTTGCTCTTCTTTAATTTTTTTCTTTTTTCTGCATTCCTATTGACCCCTTAATCCTCTTTTTGTTTTAGTGTTTTTCATTACTTCGGAACACTCTGGATGTATTATTGCATTAACACTTTTATTTGCCACCAGAGCAGCGCAACAGTTGACGCTAAAAAGGAATTAGGTCACAGCTAAAATGAAATTATTGGGATGTCGGAGGATGAAAAAAACCCTCTTAAAAATGTATCATTGCGGCTCATTTCATGGCTCACTAGAAAAGGGGACTCATTAATACAGAAGCAGTACGCCGAAAAACTATTCCTGTCTATTCCTTGTCTTAGTTGTTGAGCACTGGCTCTATTGTTCTGGTATTAGATCAGTCAGAGCCAGCCTGCTTGAGCTGTTAATCCCAAACTAGAAGTGCTCTGGCGAAATCATAAAAACTTAATCCCGCATTAGGATGAGTGTTTCTTTAATTTTCTTTATTGGGATGTTTTTTTTCCCTGCTCATCTGTATGAATTGTATGAATTTGGTTTCCCCCCTCGTGGTGCGTTGACATTTCAGCCGCCGCTCTAAATGCAGAGCGATGAACCAGTGGTGAAATGAATGTGCTCTTTCTTTTGCATCAGCTAACCTTCATGTTTTTTGTTGTTTTTTTTCTGTCCCCCATGTCTGCAGAGTGCCTATCCCTGTTGAGCGAATCCCTGCCCCGGTATCTAATCGATCTCCGAGCAGCCCACAGTGGTGCTTGCCATGCCTCTGCACAGGACAGGTGGATTTTTGGCCCAGTCCGGGAGGCCGACCCTGGGACTCAGCATTAGCCCCTCCCCCCTGCATTTGCTGCTGCTCTCTTTTATCCTGCTGACCAACCCTCTGAGCGGTGTGTGTGGACCACTAGGTATGACTATCCGTCCATCCGTCCATCAATTATTCTGTATAACAATGATAATAGAATATATATATACACATATGTAGATATCTGTATCTATATCTACACATAGATAATAATAATAATAGTAATAATAATAATGCATTATATTTGAAGGCGCCTTTCAAGACACTCAATATCTACATAGATATAGATATCTATGTGTAGATATAGATATATATACTGATAAAAACATATCTATATGAGATACAGCTCAAGATCCTTCCTAGAAAAGATTTGAAAAAAGAGAAAATAAGAATAACATACTGAAAAAAAAAAACAAGATACAGGACTAAACTGATGGATTGTTTCATTTCTGTGAAAGGAATCAGATTATGGAACGACCTGAACAAAGAAACCAAAGAATCTACATCAAACATTACATTTAAAAATTCAATAAAAACCAGTATGTTAAGAACATGCAATGAGATGCGTTACATTTGAATAACTTGCATATTAACAAATAGATGTTTGTGTCTGTTTGCTTGGGATAAAGATGCAGAGTAAATAAGATTACTCTTCTTTCTGCTTGTTTTCATTCTAGACTTTTATTTGCAATATGAAAGGAAATAAACTAAATACTATAAATTTGCTTTTTATTCCACCTCTTTTTCGGCTGATTGGCAGCTGGTTTATTTACATTGTAAATGTGATGTAGAAAGGTGTGTGTGTGTGTGTGTGTGTGTGTGTTTGTGTGAGGAATGAAGCCAGGCTTATCACGACATCAGCTCTTGACTGTGGCGCTGTTGATGTGTTTTGATAAGTTGTTCAGGTCCCATCAGCATCTTCCTCATCATCTCCTTGATTACAGCATTCCCACAGATTTCCTGCGTCAGCAGTCGTCCACACACACAGACGAACACGGACACCACACCCATACCCATCTCTCACACACACCCAGGGTACAGATGCAGTTATGCTTATCGTTGTTAGAATTGGGAATTGCTCAATGTAATTTTTCATTTTCCACCTACGTAAACCAAATTGATGCCATGATCTTTTGAGAGGAGCGGCGTCATATTTGAAGTGTTTGCTTCATGTTGAGAGAAGAGGTAGAATTACACAGCAACTCCCAGCCTAAATGTTGTGGGATTGAAGTTGTCGACCACCTACAGTGAACCTCTGCAGACTATAAATACTGATCTCTCCCCTCTGTCTCTGTAGCTTCCTCTGTAAAGACAGAGCACATAGATAAACTGAGAAAACTCAGTTGTTGCCCTTTCTTCCATTCACAGTATGTGATGCTCTGGGGAATTGCAAAAAAAACAAGCAAAAACAAAAAACTATTATTTGCCATCAAGGAACATCCACTGGCATCTTAATTTACCAAAGATGAAAATATCTTCCTAGTTTGTCACATGTTCTCCTGCAGAGATGGAAAAACTTCATTATATTTTGCTCACAGCAGTGAGGAACATCTAGGAAGTAAAGGGTCCATTAATAGCAAAATCAAAGTTATTATTTTTATAATAAATGCGTCATGTCAGAACCTTTGTGCAAAACTGTTGTCAAATCACTTTATTAGCGAGGCAATGGAAACAAATTAGTCGTGAGTGGGCATTGTAATAATAATAATAATCATCACAGTTATGAACACTTGATTTCAATAGTGTTGCTTCTCTGTCTAGTTTTCCAATTATAGTTTGAGCTTCTGCTTAATTTGACTTTACTTTTCTTCTTCTTCTACTTCTTCTTCTTCTACACAGCATATCCAAACTGACAAAACATTATCTTTGTGTAACAGATGAATTCTGCTGCAAACATTTGGCTGTGGGATGTAAACACATTTGACAGCAAAGGCACAAACAAGAGGAGATGGTTAGCACTTAATATCTTTCCCATAGTGAAGCCTTTTAAAAGAGAATGAACTACAGTTGCACTGATTTTTTTTTTCCCCCAAAGGAACTTTTACAAAATGACAAATTAAACTTGTGTTTCTTGAGCCTGACCTCAGGGTTCAAAATATTTCCCTTTCACTTGATGTGCTAATTACACTATTACACTGGACCTGTCAGTCAGAGCCTCTGAGCACAGCAGGTCGTTACCGAGTCAATTGTTAACATGAACACAGGTCACAAATCAGTTCTATTTGAATCAGTTAAAGCTGCCTGGTCCAGTGCAACAGAGTCAGTCCTACTATTAAACAGACTGAGCGCTGCATTAGTTAAAACCCCAGGCAGCTTTCAGGAACCGTCCAAAGATAAAAGTTAGTGTTTAGTGCAGATTCATCCACAGCTTGTGCCTTTTCCCAGGCTTTGAGAAGAGGCTTAAATTGTAACATTGCCAATGGGGTCAGTTTTGCATCAGGATTGGCAGTGAAGCGCTTTTAAGGGGAACCCGGCAAACATTTTTGGACTTAACATAAAGCTACAGTATGTTCACGAAGAAACAAATTGAGCCTATTCATAATCCCATTATCCAGGAGGAGTAGATTTTTCATCTATATTCTTACCTCGGTGCTGATCTTGCTCAGTGAGAGTCTCGTAGACGTGAAGTATGGTGCTCTTGAGCCCTGGAATGGTGGATATAAATTTGTCTTGATTGACTATAGTGTTGCTTCTTTCTGTCAAGAATTATGATGAGCATAAAATGAATCCACTTTATTTATGACCTGTTGAGTGGGCCTTTAAGAGGTGCACCACAGTGCAGCAAGCACGGGAACATTCTTTTGTCATTGCGTTATTCCTGTAGTCCATGACGTGAGCAGACATGGGGAGATGTGCAGACAGGCTTTAGAATTAGCTGGTGATTATTTCATGTTTTTGCATTTTTTTCTTTTTCAGTTTTTTTTTTTTGTTTGTTTTCCCGTTGCTGTTCTGTCTTCAGAACATAAGTGAATCAACACAGCAGGACCTCACCCACCCAGACATAGGGGAAGTGGGAGGAGGGACTCAGGTTGCTATGGTAAGAGGTCATACTGACTTCACCCAGATGGATCGCAGCGATTCTGTAGCTGAGGAGGAGTTCAGCTCGGAACCATGGCAACAGGCCACAGATAGATAGCAAGTGGTGGGTGCATGAAGTTATTTGATTGATCTGACTCAGTCACTGTGAAAAATATAGGTTCACTTCTGTTGGCTCAATATCGGACTTGGAAATTGCTGTTTTCTCGTGGAGGGCAGCTGCTGCGCGTACGCGTCGAACCTCAGATTCAGACACGTACAACGCTAATGGTATATTTAGTGTATTAATCATCTGAATCAGTGGAAGATCACTAGAATCTGCGAGTGCAAATCACTTGTAAGCAGAGAATGATACTTTTTTCTATTCATTTGGTTTTAAACCTGTTATATGCTGTGGATCTGCAGCCAACACCTTCCCTACCTGTGAAACACTCGTGTGTCCTCACTGTCGGTGCTGTAAGCAGGACAAGGGTGGTCTGCTCAGGAGGGAGCAAAGACAGAAATAAAGAGGGTGAGACGGACAGAGAGAGAGAGAGAGACAGAGAGAAAGAGAGGGAGAGAGAGAGAGATGTTCCTCTGAAGCCCAACCCCATCTTTTATTTATGACCCACAGGAAGCCCTTCACTGTGTCCTCTAGATGATACCCAGGAAGTAAGCACAACACACAGCCATCAGAGCACAAATCAGCCTGACCAGTGTCACTGACAGAGGACGGGGCGTGGTCAGCAGGGGTCGTTGTCGCCGCTTAGAGCCGACGTCCTCTCTCTCTCTTGTCAGTTTTCTTGTTTTAATTTATTTTCTTGTTCCTCTGCTTCCATCCCCAACTCCCCTCCCTGTCTCAGCTCCCCCGAAGTTCACCAAGATTCCCACAGACCAGATCGGCGTGTCGGGGGGTGTGGCGTCATTCGTGTGTCAGGCCAGTGGTAATCCCAAGCCTGTCGTCTACTGGAACAAGAAGGGCAAAAAAGTCAACTCTCAGCGTATCGAGGTGGTTGTTACAGTGCACAATGTCAATTTGTACTACAATAGAATGAACGTGTGTAGTGATGTTGTTTTTTAATGAATGAATACTATATACTTTCATAAATATAGGCTTTGTCTTGATAGAATAATTTAATGATCAGTGAACTATGCATGAACATTAACTACAGACAGAAAGAAAGAAAATGCTGGCTATGTCCAAAGGTGAATATAAAGATGTGCCGTCTAAGACACAAAAGATCATAAAATTACATTAGATAAACATAATCTTGCTCATAATCAGCTCTTGGCAAGAAGGCAAATGAGTGTATTTCCCTCAAATGTTGAACTATTCCTTTAGGATATTGTAACATTTTAAACAAGGTGCATTTTGTAATAAATCTAAAGCAACTGGCCATAAAATCCTCCTAATATGTCACAGAGACTCAGGAATAATGTTCATATAACAAACTGAACTCACCAACAACAACAGTACAGCCAAAATATTTGTATTAAAAAATCATGTTTATGTTTTGAAATCTTGTTTTGGCATGTGGCGCCACCTACCGCCATCTACCAATCATTGCAGTCAGTAGAGTCTCAGCTGCCGAGCAACCACGGGTTGCCAGTTACGTCAGAAAACGAAACCTAAAGGACCTCGGTATTTTGAATTTGAATGTAGTAACCGTTTTTGGCCACATTCTTACATATGGCACAAATGTATAACATTTAATTACTCAACAATTCACATGTCTTTGCATGCTTTGTATAATAGCCAGCAACAAGCAATTTTACTTTCTATTCCTTTCACATGTCACTGTCCTAATGCTAAAAACAAAACCTATTCATTAATTATGAGCCTGACTGTATATTGATAGAGTGTACATGTATATGTATGATAACACATGCTTTTCAGTGAGAGGATCCACCTCCAGTGCTGGTAAGTTTCTTCTCTGCAGAAATGTCTTTGTGACAGACACTAAAACCCGTCTTTCTGCCAGTTCCAAGATCATGTTTTCAGGTACATGCTCTTTGTCTGTGCCTGACCTCCACCGTTTCTGTAGAGGAGAGCGAAGTGAAGCAGGTCCTCTTTTTTTGTTGTTGTTGTTATTGTAGAGGTCAATAGAAAATTTTAAAGATGGCAAACTATTGCGACCTGTTTCACGGGTAAATAAATCATAACGGCAGCAAGTGTGTGCATCACGTTTCTCGTGAGATAGATAGATAGATAGATAGATAGATAGATAGATAGATAGATAGATAGATAGATAGATAGATAGATAGATAGATAGATAGATAGATAGATAGATAGATAGATAGATAGATAGATAGATAGATAGATAGATAGATAGATAGATAGATAGATAGATAGATAGATAGATAGATAGATAGATAGATAACACTGCAGTAGTAAATAAACACAAAGGTGCCGTGATGTCTCATGTTGTGAGTTTTTGAGTTCAGGATGATTATGGCTCTGGGTTAGAAACTGTTCAAGAATTGTTTTTTGTACGTGTTTTCGATGGATCTGTATCTTTTGCCAGAGGGCAACAGTTCAAAAAGATGCTGGGCAGCATGGAGAGAGTCTTTGAGGATGCTATATGACTTCTGCAGGCAGCGGGAGGTGAAGATGTCGTTCAGGGTTGTTAGCTAGTGGGGAGTTGGTGATGTTCTGCGACTCGACGTTGACAAGAGATCCATGTTTGATGAAGAAATCACAACTGAATTCAATGCGGGTTCTTTAAATCTTCAATAAGAGGCTGGCAAAAAAAATATTTGGGGACTCCCAAAAGAATCTTGTGTGAGCCACGTGTAGGTCCTGAACCCATCTTTTTGAATAACTACTTTAAGAGATATTGAGTGGCTACACTCTTAGAAATAAAAGTGCTAAGTAGAAACATATAAAGTTATTCGGCTTTTTCTCATAGGAGAACCCTTTTTGGCTCCAGGTAGAACCTTTTTATAAAGGTTCCACCTGGAACCCTTTTGGAGGGTTCCACCAAAATCATGCATCAAAATGGTTGTTACTGGAACCATTAGTGTTGAATCAGACTGGTTAAAGAACCAAGAAACCCTTTCTTCTGAAAGGTTTTTCAGAAGCAAATGGTTCCAGGTAGAACCTCAGCCCTTGTAGAAGGACCCTTTTGGAACCCTTATTTCTAAGAGTGTACTAACTGCCATACATTGAGACTCACACAGTGAATGCCTAGATCCTATTCTAAACAATGTCATACAGTGACTTATATGCCAAAGCTCAGTCGCCTTCTTTGAGTACACAAAGGTTTACTCACGGGATGGCACTGATTTATAAGGCCGTTCCTGGCTTGGTTCCATCTTATTTATGCCCTTTGCTACAAAGAACCAACAGCCATTATGCATTACGGTCTTGTGGCATTTATCACTTGATTGTCCGCAGCGTTTGGACCGAATTGGAGAAACGAGCGTTCAATTTGTGCCGCCCCCTCTGCTCGGAGTTCTCTACAAACTGAACTAAAAATATCTGAACTCATCACACTCAAACTTTTTTTTTTTTTTTTAGATTGTTACTGTGTATTTGCATTCATACATTTTTGAACTTGTATTTATTATGACGTGTGATGTTGATCTCTTAGCCAGCTCACCCTTGTAAAAGAGATCTTGACCATCTTTACCTGGTCAAATAAAGGTTAAGTAAAAAAAAGTGCAGTGACCTTAAAACACAGCACGTAGGTTTGAAGTTTACTGTTTCACTTCTTGTGTCTCCTCTGCCGTGGCTGATGTGTGTTTTCCTGTGTGACCGTTCAGACCATAGAGTTTGACGACGGCGCAGGTGCTGTGCTGAGAATCCAACCGCTCCGAGCTCCCCGGGATGAGAACACCTACGAGTGTGTGGCACGCAACAGTGAAGGAGAGGTGTCCGTCACTGCAAAGCTGGCCATTATCAGAGGTGAGGCACAGAAACACACACACACACACTCCTCATCTTCATCCCTTTCCGCTCGAGTAGTGCTTTCCCTACACGTGACCACTCACCTGGCTTCACACGTCGGCCCCGTTTCCCTGAGCTGTCAGTTGTATAGCGCGGGAGCAGAGCTGCGCCACACCCTGCTGACACAGCAAACTGTTCTTTTTATAGTTCCTGTTCGTGCAACAGAGCGTTTTCCGGCCACGGAGAGCCCTAGCTACTGTGCTTAGCTCTATTTTAGCATCCCAGCTTGCTGTAACCACTATGCATCCTTGCCAGATTAAGGGTGTTAATCTAATTTATGATGCCTCCTTGCAGGGAAACATATCTAATATGGTGCTTGAACATACTGCACGTTAAAGTTGTGGCCAAGAGCATCTTGGGACGTGATCACTGGCTATTTCGCCCTGTACAGCTGGAAAGGATGAAGGAATAGAGGGAAGGCTGCTCGGGCTGTTACTACATGAAAATCAGTGGATTAGCCTTGAGGTTGGCTCATCAACTGAGGAAATTGAGGAAGAGATGGGGGGGGGGGATGAGGTGGAAGAAGATGTTGAGAAGAAGCGTGAGGGGGGATGAGGAGGTTGTGAGTAAACACAACAAGATGGCACGGAACAATAGAGATGAAAATGGGATGTCGGGGTGCAGGGGCGCAGGAGATGGATGAGGATTGTGCACTTGGCAGGACTGTCGGCTAAGCAGAAGGCTCGTTTCCCGGGGAATAGAGTTCTGTCCATCTGTTACCCAGTCCATCATCTCTGCATGCACAGCCACAATCTACAGCACATTAACACATAAACTATACCTTAAGGGCAAGCCTCACCATGTGTGTGTGTGTGTGTGTGTGTGTGTGTGTGCTGAGATCTGTGCACCATGACATCTCCTGTCCTCTTGGGCACTGCACGCTCAGCTGTCTTTGTTTCTTCCTAATCAGACGATGTGTTCTGTGCAGTTAACAGATTATTGGACACAAATGTTAGACGGCATTATTCAGAGAGCCTTACTAGATTTAACAGTTTGATGATTCAAACAGTGATTAAGAAATCTCAGCAGGGTCATAGACAGACAACAACCGAGAAAAGGTATGTTTCACGCTGTGGATGAAATAGTTTTTTTTACCAAATGTATTGAAAAAGAAATACAATGAAATCAATTTGCAAATGTAATTCACTGGATCATTTTCTGGTTCTTTCATGCATGAAAATCTCCTCAGATGATAAATTGACCATCTAATGATGATGTATCTTACATTTGAATTTGTTTTTGAGAAGCAATGATGATCAATGCCCTGTTGTCACCAGATTTCTCAGAAATAGATCGTGAATTGATCTTGAATCATGGAATTGAATCAACACATTTAAATGACTTAACGTCTTATCAAATCTAGATTACATTAGCTTCGACTTTATTATTAAATTCACTCATTTCCACGTGTCTGCCTCGGTCTGCTTTAGCAGCTCACAAGAAAACAAGCTCAGAACATCATGAAGAATAACGGCACATTTACTTCTAAGTGTTTTCACCCACTTTATAGCTCTGTTACTGAACACAATAAATGCAGAATAATGCCTCTATTTGACTGTATTCTGCCAAAGCCATTCGCCCTGAAATGTACTGTATTCTTAAGTGTTATACGGCGTGAGAGCTCATGCCATTCACGGTTGCTGTTCTGTGCAAAAACGTCCGCAAAGCTTGTGTTTGGGTGATTCGTTTTAAAACAGATTCGATGGGAGAAAAAACGGCCCAGCAGCCGAAGCAGAAAGGAGACTTTCCATTACTGACCAAATCATTCTACTCCGAGCTCTTTTCAAACCCTGATGCATTTCATCTCATCCTTTTGTATAACGCTTGACCGACACTAATAGCAGTGTTGCACAGTGCGAGGGCTTTGTGGTCGGCCACAGGATATGGAATCCTGCTCTATAGGTGGCCTAATGGACCTGCAGGAGTTGTGGTAGGTTATGGTCAGGTCAGGGAGCTCTTTGTTTTTTCTTCCTTTTCCATCATAATGTCTCACATCACCAGTTCATCCCATTACATACTCATCGTTTCCTCATTTCCCCCCTCACTATATCTTTCTGTCTTTATATCAAGGAGCCGTTTCTTTGGCCCACAGCGATGTCTGTTTCTAATTTCTTCCCTCTTGTTTTATTCATCCTTTCATTTTCTCAGCCATCTATTCTGCCTGACCCTCGCTGTCTATTCAGACTGTCTCTCTCTCTCTGAGCCGTCCCTTTTGCATTTTTACAGGCTCTTTGCTGCTCCGCCCCCACCTCCAAACTCACCTCACCCCCTTTCCACCCAAACTGCTCTTTTCTATGGACACTGCAGTTGTGTTGTTCCGCCTTTGGGACATGGGAATATCTGCAGCTCTGCATGTTTGAAAACCTCTGGTGGGCAAGAGATTCTCATCACTGCAGAAGCGTGTGTGTGTGTGTGTGTGTGTGTGCGGCTCAAACCTTAATGATTGCGTATGACTGTTTAGGATGTATATTTGTGTGCATGTGCAGCATAATCCTGATTATATACTCGCCTCCCAGTGTCCCATTTTAGGAGGAAGGGAGGTGAGGTAGAGGGTGAGCGATAGAGAGAGGAAGAGAGATGTTCTGCTATCATGGCCAACACTCCTCATATGAACAACAGAGTCAGATCAGTGATTCCCCCCAGGCGTCTGCTGCACTGGCAGGCTGGCGGCTCAAGCAGAATTTTGTTCTGGAAACAACTGAGAGTATCAACTCTCCTGCCTGCAAGAGGATTACACTCCTTGAGTGGAGAACTGGCTCTTTTATCACATATACACCCCTCATCTTGACTGCTTTATATTCCCTCCTTCCCATTTTCTTTGCCTCACGGTCTATTCTTCATGTATGTTTGTACGTAATACATTATGTAGGGGATTATCATGCTTTGTGCGTTGAGCTGCTGGATCTGGGAGGAGCGGCAACGTAGGGCTCAGGATGGGGAGACATTTGGGTGGGATTGATCTGCGATGCAAACTCTGATTCTGCAATGTATTGTGATCTATTATCATAAAGGGCCATTAGCATTTAAAGTGTTCCCCTTCAGCCCTCTTGGAGTCTATAGGAGTCAAAGCATTACAGCCTGCGAGGATTGCTGAGCACTGGCAGATTAATCCTGAATCAGACTCCTTGAGTTTGCCTTTTACTCAGGCGTATTTCTTGCACATGGCCATTCCACACAGAAATGAACTGAGCGACGAATGTGCAACCTGTTTCTTGCAGGACAAATTCTGTTTTTTTAGGGAATAACTGAGTGTGTGAGAGGACGTGTCAAAGAGGGACTGACAAAGAAAACAGTCCGTGACTGCTTGTTTGTGTCATGTGCATTATGTGTGTCTGTCCTTTTTGTGGCAGCATGTCTGTGTGTGTTTGTGTGTGTGTGCACACAAATTGCATATTTACCCAGATCTGGTTGGCTCCATTGCCTAGTTTTGGGCACCAAGCCTGATTGCCCTTCTGCAAACATAACCAGGCCAAAATGTTTGCTCTCAACCTCTTAATAAATACAAACACAAAGCTTGAGGGCACAATGCTGCTCGGTCCTCGCCAATGTTTCCCCCAAACGCTGTTGACGCGCACATTGTTTATATAAACATGCCGCATTTTTCCAAAGGCTGTCTTATCAATTTAACCAGGAGATGAAAAATAAGCAGTGCTTGTGCACAGCAGTGTTAGTTTTTGATAAATGATTCATTTGGTGAAAAGTGTGATCAAGGCAATGCCTGCAGTATCTATTTCAAGCCATGGCTGACTCATCCTTGATCCTTGCTGAATACCTGTATACCCCATATTCTCCTCTCCAGTGAACTATACTTCACTGTCCACTACTGCTTTTTACCACTATCTGCAGGGCGGTTAGTGAGTCTGTCTATCTATCTATCTATCTATCTATCTATCTATCTATCTATCTATCTATCTATCTATCTATCTATCTATCTATCTATCTATCTATCTATCTATCTATCTATATTTATCTTATCTGTCTGTCTATCTGTCTGTCTGTCTGTCTGTCTGTCTGTCTGTCTATCTAGCTGTCTGTCTGTCCGTCTGTCTTTCTATCTGTCTGTCTGTCTGTCTGTCTATCTGCCTGTCTGCTATCTGTCTGTCTGTCTGTCTGCCTGTCTGTCTATCTACCCACACACACACGTGCACGCTCACATATGAGCCCCATGCCCACTGCAGTGGCGTGCTGTAATGAACAGCGAGGGAGTTTGTGTAGCGTTAGCCGGCGGGGCGATAAAAAAGACCATCTGAACCCTCTCAGGAGAGAGAGATGGGGTTGGGGGGAGGGCAGAGGGGAGCAGATGTAGGCAGGACATATACCACATCCTGGGGGAGCTCACCTTCTGACCCCCCTACCCTTCATTTGTCTTCCACCGTGTTTCAACAGTGGGGCGTTCCACCACTACTCCATTGAAGTGGATCATTAGCATTGATCGGTGTGGGATAATGTGAGGCGAAGGCAGGTGGGTTATGGTGGTGCTCTCCCTCGCTCAGCCAATGGTGAAAGAATGTTCTGAGTCCTGAATGCCACCTGAGCTATAACCACAGCACTGCGACCGGATATCACCGGCAGACTCTCTCTCCTCTGACTTTTTGAATCGTCTCCTTTACGCTCAGTGGCGTTTCCCCCTCTGCGTCTCCCCCGCTTATGCTCGCCATTAGCTCGCAGCTCGACATCCCTATCTGACAGGGTCTCTCGAACACTGATGACTGTGTGAGGAGAGGAGCACAGTTAAAAAAGGAGAGATGGAATCTGTCTCCTCTCAGCCTCTCATCCCCTTCACAGAGTGTGTGAGACAGATGGTACGTAGCTGTCATGTGGTTTCGTAGCAGGGGGCCCGGAGGAGGAAGAGGAGGAGGAAGAGGAAGAGGAGGAGGAGCAAAGGAAAACACACACACGCGCGCATACGTCCGCATCTCGGATATTGTGTTTCGCTCTAGATTTGTCAGTGATTGAGCTGCAAAAGTTGTGGTTGCTATTGTTGACAATTTATAGACTCAAATTGCGTTAGCTTTCTTGATATCTTGGTAATTGCTTCACTGCTGAAAGAAAATTAAATGTATAATTGTGGTTCCGGGTATCGAGGAGGTGTGTGTGTGTGTGTGTGTGTGTGTGTGTGTGTGTGTGTGTGTGTGTGTGTGTGTGTGTGTGTGTGTGTGTGTGTGTGTGTGTGTGTGTGTGTGTGTGTGTGAGAGAGATGTGTGAGAGAGTGGTTAAAAGGTTAAGGAGAGCAGGAAGCAGGAAGGCTGATGGATGCTTGATTACGTGTCTGGCCATCTGGACCGTTGTCATCGAGATGCTTAATCCCATTCACCGGAGAAAGTCTGCGCGACTGTGCGTGTGTGGGTGGGTGTGTGCCTCTCCAGCATGCACGCACCCACACACACACACACACATTATTTCCAGAATATGTGTGGACATGTCTCTTTACATTATTTCACACGTTGCACGAAACCTGTGAAGATGCTAATAAGAGCGCCGCTTCAGAGACAAGTACTGTATGTGTACACACAGGCAACACACACCCACACTCACACAAACATCCGCTGGCCCCCCCGACGTAATCAGACGTATCCTGGCACATCCCAGATCGGCCTCTCTAATTGTTGGTACATTTTAACAATTACTGCTAACAAGTCCTTATTACCCCCAGTGCCCTGTCCCTCCTCTTGATCCCGGCTTCTAATTGCTGCTGCTGTTTCTGAGTAGCTCTCTGCATAGTTATTAGATAAGAATCATTACCAGTACATAACACACACACTGGAGGAAAACTTACAGTTCGCTGTCACCAAACACCTGTGTTTCTAGGTTATGAACTCTGTGTGTGTGTGTATGTGTGTGTGTGTGTGGCAGTGTTTGTAGAGTATACGTGAGTGCACATGTAGGCACTTTGGTGAACTCCTGCTGATTGGGCGGTATGTTTATACTGCTGGAGAAACAGCCTGTCAAACACACACTAAAACTGACTCCATTTCTGCCCGCCTACTACATCACCTAATGACTCGCCAGAAAGGGCTGCTAAGGATACAGGGACTCGTGTGTTCTTGAAATGTATCTCTGCTTTCGAGGGCCTGAGGACGTTTATGGTGTTTGTGACTTTATGTAAAAATGTTTTTAATTCACATCATTAGGAAATGAACGACTCAGTGCACAGCGCATGGCAGGGTTGACTCATATATAATATACATATATATACATATAGCCACTGTTCAGACACAACATATAATGGTATGAATGTTTTGTCCTATATTTGCAAATTGTCCGCCCAGCTCCGTGCCGCAGGTGCACCCTTGGTAAATTGCTGTGGGAATAATACACACGTCCTTATATGGACATCCTTGGGGGTGTGTGTTTATAGGTCACATCTTCAGGCTTTTTCGTCTTCTTGTGTGTTGTCGAGTCAAAGTCACGATTAATTATGTATCGCTTATTTTTAGTAGTGATAGTTGTGCAGAAGTCACAAGATAGATGTTTATTTTTTGTTTATTTTTGTTCATTAAAACGAGCCAAGCGAACTTTGAACTGCGCTGTGTTTCTAAATTTAACAAATTCAGTCTGATTTTAAAACATTTGAGGACTTTGCTTTGCTCAGGTGTGTTTATATAGTTGGTGGAAATTAAAAAATAAATAAATTGATTAGATTGCATATAGGTTGTGCTGAAAACAAAAGATATAAGACCTATAGATCTATAGATATAGACTCTATGTTGCATATACTGTACTTATAGCCTCTGTATATACATTTAAACATAGCTATGGAAAAAAGCAGCCTAAATGCTCTGTGTTCTAAGGGTTAATAGATGTTTATCGTTTTTCTGTTGATTAAGAAGTTTCAAACCACAGCGAGTTCAATATTCGCTCAGGAGCAAAATGCAATCTTTCACCATTTTCTCATGATAATTACTGATATTGACTGATTTGAAACTTTTATGTTGTGTGTTATTTTATCCACCACATTACCCAGCTCTATGCAACTCTTTTTATGATCTATGCATTGCCATTATCTCTATCTTACAGATGACCTGCTGCCATTCGGCTTCCCCAGTATAGACATGGGTCCCCAACTTAAGGTAGTGGAGCGCACGAGGACGGCCACCATGCTGTGCGCTGCGAGTGGAATCCCTGACCCAGAGATTTCCTGGTTCAAAGACTTCCTTCCTGTGGAACCCGGCAGCAGCCAGGGACGCATCAAACAGCTCCGATCAGGTGAGAACGCTGTGAACTGTCACCTAACATCATTTAACTTGCAAATAAGTAAGCAGGCAAAGAGTAGCATCTCTATCAGTTACGCCCTCTGATGCCCTAAATACAGTCATTACAATGTATGACAGAGCTTCATAAAATTGTGCTGTCCTTAAGTTCAGGGAAAAGAGAGAAAAAAATGCTGTTTTTAATAAAAAAAGGAGACAAATCTCTTTCCAATGGTGAACATAAATAGCAAAGCAGCCACATGCGATTGAAACAAAAATGGCCAAAGTCTCGCAGACTTGGCAGCTTATTAAAAGTGATTTGAAAAAAGTTTACACAATTATAAAGGTAATACACTTTGGAATAGATATTTAATAAACTAATCAATCTACCTCAAAGCAGCTGCAATTTTCTTTACTCTGGTCTCTAAAATCAATAGAAACAGTGATAAGAGTTTCTTCACATTAGGCATAATCTTACACTGTGACCCGCCCAGCCTGAAATGGTGTGAAATGAGTTCAGTTTCTTAATGTGAATGTGAAGATGACTGCTCCAAATGGTAAGAGGTGGTGGAGACTTTTTTTTTCATGTTTTGCTCCTGTAGAGAGGAGGGGCAGATGAAGGAATTCAGTTTTGTTTATGCTCTTCTGTATAGATGCTACTGTGTCTCGTGGAGTAGGCAGACATGTACTGTATTTTCTTAGACGTTCTCTCTCTCGAGCTTGTCCTCGGGGGGGGGGGGGGGGGGGGGGGGGAATTGAAAGCGACGGTGAGGCGAAACCATTATGTTGTCGCTTCGTCCACATTCTCTGTGCCGCTTCCATCGCGCCGGATCTGATATCTCTCTGCTGCTGCTGCTGCTGCTGCGAGCCAATATCCCTCACTGATCACCAGTGCCCTCTGTCAGCCGCGTGTCGGCGACTCTCCAGTCACAGTTTTGCCGCGGCGCCGTTGAAACACATTTAATGATTCGCACACTTTCGAGTTCGAGGATTTTCGAGAAGTGACAGTTCACTGTGTTTTGACCCTTAGTTACAGCTCTCCAGTCTCGCATTGCACCAAGTCACCAGTGAAACAAAGGCAGATTTGTCACATGCGCTCGTTTTGTGGTTATTTATATGACTCGGATTTTACATAGAGGTTGGAGAAAAACTTCACTTTAGTTTCCAGGCGTCAGTTTTACCAGCTGTAATTAGTCGATTTAAGCAAGAAATCAATATAAACGCTGTCCTCAATTGACTTAAAGCCAGAAACTACTGACTGGGTCTTAAAAATGCAAATGAAGGCTTCACACCATATATTATGGAAAAGTGCCCCCAGATTAAAATGGAAAAAAGGTAGATGTGGAAATGAAGGTGTTGTGTTTACAAGGGAGGTCGCTGAATAAAACCGCTCGCCATTTATAGTTCAATTAAAATAACACACAACACGTATAAAATCCATTGTATAAAAACCAGTCACACACAATTAATGTTTATGTTGTTAATTTCACATTTTACGGACGGGGCTTGCCGCAATGTAAACTTTCCCAAATCATGTTTTGACATAAGGTCAAGAACGTCAGACGACGAGGTGCTTTGTGTTTTTTGAAATGCCATTACAGCTTAGTTTAGAGTCGACAAACACGCTGTTTAATCAATTCCTTACCTGTTTTTTTTTTTTAGTTTCAGTAAAGGATTAAAAATCCTTTCCAACATCCTTCAAACTCTTGATATCTTCTTATCACATTGTTTGAAGAAGTGGAACATTTCAGTGCTTGACAGAGCTTCCATTTGCTCTTAGCTGTAGGCCGTGTTCTCTGCAGAGATTAGATTCCTCGCCCCATTCCTAGTATAATTTCCAATAACCTACTGGTGTGTAAAAAATGGAAACGTGGATCCGTGATATATAGAATGCCCAGTGTGTAATTGCCTCTGTAAAATATCTGCAGTGGCCGTGTGGAAAATGTGTTTTAGGACCAGCTTTTACTGCTGCATGGATGCAGGCAAAGCAATACTGGATATTCCATATGAGCATATTTTATGAAAAAATGCTTCGTTTCCTTAGCAACAAAGTAACATATTCTCTTCAACATCCCCATGGCATTGTGTTTACTGTTTTCTCTCTTCATAAGTACTAGTGCAGTGCCCGTAGGAAGTATGTATTCTGTGGCTGACAGTCACAAAACAGCTAGGTACGCTAGTGCTAATCGGAAATCAAACAATTTGCTTTGTGCCTAATGAGGTTGCACAGTGTCTGTATTATGTTAGCCCGACGCCAATGCTAATCTTATCCTCGCTAGCTTACCTTTGGAAACAGTTTCGCCAAGTTAGCCGCAAAGTAGTAGCATGCTAATGCTAAATAAATATGTGCTTGCGTATTGGTGAACAGACACCGACCTCGTTGTTTCAGTAAACACCATGTTCTGCGGTGAACTGTGTGAAAATGTCTCACCCACCGTGAGGACATCCTCTTCACTCCCATCTCCCCGCTCCAGACAGCACAGCTGCTGCTGATGAGCCGCTGCCTGCCTGGGTGTAAGCATGATAAATCAGCGAAAATTTTAATTCCTCCGAAAAATTTGAAAATCAAGGTTGCACACCATCTGGCCATGCTCAACCCATATCCAAGGTCTTCGTGGGATCCGACTAACATCGAGATATGCCCATCACAGACAAACAGCCAACCAGGCAGACACACAGACAGGCAGACACACAGACGCAACTTGCTTTATAGATAGATACGTACATCTTAACAGATTTTTGTTTAAATTGTAAATTACACTGTAATCCTAACCTATCATAGTATGTTTTACTTGTCTGTTCTTTAGTGCGTCACTCTCTCTCTCACACACACACACACACACACACATGTCATTGATACACCAGTGCTTTATTTTTGTCCACATATCACATCAGTGAAACAGTAGCAAGACAAATAGCTTGGTGCGATTCAGGGCAGGGTTTAATGGGATTTGAAATCACCAAAAGCATCACAAAGCTCAACAACAACATGCACTGTATAATGAACCAAACGCTGCAGTGAAATGACTTGAAGAAAATCAATTACAAGCGAGTTAGGCATAAAATAGCACAGAGATGTGTAATGGATGAAACAGTCCTTTAAGATCAGTTTAATGGGGGGGTACCTCCCAAGCAATGCCTCTGATTTAGTAGACATCACCCAGCTCTGTTTGGATCGCGGCCATGAATCTCTTTTGAGCTGCAAACACTGTTTTCTCTCTGTCGCTTCGGCCTCCGTTGAGTGGTAAGAAATATCTTTTGGCTCGCACAGGTCAGGATGACAAACGATGCCGAGAGTGACTGTGCTCTAATCCTACAAAAGATGACTCTTAGCCATTTCACAGCCCATAATAATCCATCACCCACAGTGTCCTCCCACCGCAGGTGACTGTCCAAACGATGCCCGTCGGCTCTGTGTGTATATACACACGAAAGCTGCGCGCACGTGCCCTCAGTTTCTCGGGGTAGTCGAAGCATATGGTGCAGCGTAGAGCTGAACTTTTACCGACATCTTTATATCTCCACCAAGGCACCCATCTATTTTTCCATGCCATCTGCTTTATGTACGTGAGGAGAAACAGGACAAGTGATCTGTCTGTGGCTGACATTTGGGACTGAGATCTGGAGAGTTTACCTAAGCACTTAACAGCCTTCATAGGACCGCACTCTTAACAGATGGCACGCAATATGGAACCCCAAGGTTGACTACTGGGTAATGGATGGACCTGTCCTGGCCACAAACTGTGATGTGATCAAAGGTTGTGGTTAATGCTCACAGATTAGGCCACTTCTATTCGAAACAGGGAAGTGATTGAGAACTAGAGCTGCAACTACGGATTGTTTTCATAATCGAGTAATCTCTTGGTCCATAAAATATCAGGAAACGTTAAAAAATGGCGATCAGTGTTTGTCAAATGATGTCTTGTGTTGTCCACAAACCAAAATGATTCACTTTTAATGATTTCTTTGTCATATTAATAATATTATTATAATATTATTAAAGAAATTAAGAAAATGTAGTAATCAATTAATAATCGATCAATCGAGTAAATGTTTGAGCTCTACTGAAGACATTGTTTAGTTTCTTTGAAACAGCTGTAAAGACACAATAGTGTAACGTAGTAATACTTGCACACAAGTTTACAGCTGAGTTGTGTCTACATTATTGCAACCAAAATATATATTTACTGATGATGTTTGAAGGCAGAGTCAGTCATCAGAAAATCATCAAACGTGTCTGCTGCCATTTACGTCTTGGGTTGTTTGTTCGTCTGTTCGACAGCAGGGAAGATAAAAGATGGATTTGATGATGAAATTAGGGCAGTGGGCAAAAAAAATAGGACTTCATTAATTGTTGACACAGACAAATCCTTCTGCAGATCTTGTTATTTGATGGTTAGAAAAATAGCAAGGATCAAAATATACATCTGTCTTTCAGTGTGACATTGTTTTCACGGTGCTAAATTAAAACAATAAGGTGCAAATGAAATGGCATTCAATTCTGAGTTAGTACAATCCCGCACAGCCTATTCTTAAATCTATTAAGTTAATGAACTGTGATAAAAGTAGAGCCCATCTGTCTTGATTGTTGGTTTAGTGTCCTGTCCTAATTACAAGTTAATGTCTCACCTCATGGGAGACGTGGATCCAGGTGATCTATTTGACCCAGAAGTTTCTGGCAGAGTGATCAGCGCGGCTGTATCGGCTGTCATCTGAGCGGCTGACTCTCAGCTCAGCCGACACAATACACCGTCCACGCGGCGTTTCAATTCACTCAAGTCACATTTCATTCTGGCTCTGTCACCGCCAGCGTACGACTCAACTAACTAACTGCCCTGCCGCTCCTTTTTTCTTTTATGTTATCTTTCACTTTCCCCGTCCTCGCTGCTTTTTAATGTGCTTCCCTCGCCGACTTTCGCTGCGTTTGCTCACTGCCAGTTACCTGTCTCCTTTGTGTGTTTACGTAAGTGTGTTTTGGCCTCTCTGTGTGCATACTGTATATATAGATCACCTGTCTTTCTTCCTCTGAGTAATGTGCCGGCATGTTTTGCATAAAAGAAGATTTCAATTGCCCGATTTTAAATCTGTGCTGAGGTTTAGCCACATGAGCTGTTTCCAGCTGTCAAACAAGCTCCAATTTGTAGAAATTCCCCTGTCCTGCTCCATCTCTTCACAAGTCTGTCTTTTTGATGCTTCTGCTCCTGCCTCCAGTGGAGACTCAGTGTGTATTCATGTTTATTTCCCAAAGATGCCCCGTACTACTGGGAAATGAGAGCTGGAAAAAAAAATATAGGGCAAAGAGCGGTTTTCCTCTTATATAACTGCAGAAGACAGAAGCTCAGCTAGCGTGTCACCAGCTCACTAAACACACTCAAACAATCACAAAACACATAGCTGTGTGCCCCAGTTCTCCCCTTTTTCTCCCCCGAGCTTTGTAAGTGTTTATGCAGTCGTGCAAAGTCAAGTCAAGTCAATTTTATTTATACAGCCCAACATCACAAACACAGTTTGCCTCGAAGGGTTTTTCCAGTCTGTGACACCCTCCACCCTTAGACCCTCACGTCGACTGAGGAAGAAGTCCACAAAAATCCTTGTACAGGGGGAAAAAAAACCCCTCAGGTAGAGCCACGGAGGAGGGATCCCTCTCCCTGGACAGACAGTATGGTGTGAGTTCTGCAGATTACAAACAAAACATCACGTTGACAAAAGAGGAGAAACCGATAAATCACAGGAATACAAAATAGCGCAAATTGTGACAGAAGGTAATAGAAGAGAGGCAGATGGCGGCAAGATGGCGTCATCACACAGCTGTGGGTGGTTCACGGTCACAATGGTGCAGGTTTTTGCCAGATTTCGGTCTCATATGAAGAATTTGGCAACCCGAGACGCTGCCAAACAGAACAAAACCGCCAACCACTGTGGACGTCTGGAAGAGGAGAGACCACGAAGAAAATTAATTAATCCGACAGAATTTGGAGGAGGATTAAATAGTCAGATAGACGATCAAAGATTGGAGGAGTCTGAAACTGCATGACTTTCTTTCCCCTTATGACCTGAAAGACAGAGAGAGCTAATATACAGCTTGAACACAGGCAAAAAAACGATGTTGGTGGTTTCCTGAATGTGATTATTGAAAAACTCATCAGGATCAAAGGTCAAGCCAGGGTTCCTCACTGATATACTCACGCAATTGTCCATGACAGTTGTCATACTGTCATCATCATACCGGTGATTCTGATTAGCTGGACTAATTAGCAGCATCTCTGTTTTGTCGACCTCTAGATTTTTTGATCCGGGAGTGATCGTGAGCATTTACAGGCACGTACATCTGTGTATAGCATTTAACTATACACTAGTATCTATAATTCACATTAATGTGTAGTTAAAGGTGCATTATGTAATAAATCTAAAGCAACTGGCCATAAAATCCTCCTAATATGTCACAGAGTCTCAGGAATAATGTTCATATAACAAACTGAACCCACCAACAACAACAGTACAGTCAAAATGTTTGCATTAAAAAAAATATTTTGCAGACTGCAAATCATCAGCCGAGCAACCACGGGTTGCCAGTTACGTCAGGAAACGAAACCTAAAAGACCTCGGGTATTTTGAATTTGAATGTAGTAACGGTTTTTTGGCTACATTCTTACATGTGGCACCTTTAAAAGATAATGATGTCATATGATAATTGTTTTACTACTTTTGTAGTAACATTGGCATTTTTATTGGTAGTTATATTTGTACTTTTGAACTCCGTTCTGTTCTATTTTTTCACCCTGTTCATGTTAAAAAATGTGACAGCCTATAGCTTCTTTTTTCTTCTATATCACCATACATCTCTTACAAGCCAGATGTCTT
This sequence comes from Microchirus variegatus, assembly GCF_963457635.1. Classification (NCBI taxonomy): domain Eukaryota; kingdom Metazoa; phylum Chordata; class Actinopteri; order Pleuronectiformes; family Soleidae; genus Microchirus; species Microchirus variegatus. The sequence goes on from NC_139806.1 coordinate 14,054,842, forward strand.
TCCTCACAGGCGATCTGATACAAACGCGGCACGTCTGTTTATCTACACACTTGTTTGTGTGCGTGTGTGTGTGTGTCTCCCTCAGGCTCCATGTCAGTTTTAGATGAGATATATGACAGAGCAGGAAGCAGAAGAAAAAAACAAAACACTGCTCATAATTCCAAAGGCTGTTTGGAAAACAACAACAAAACAGGCAGCAAGAATAGCATCATGTGAAACAAAAGAAACAAAGTGTTGCGTGTAATTATGGTATGGGAGTAAAGGAGTTAAAGAGGTTTTTGCCGTGAGGGAAAGTTGTGGATCTGCTGCAAGTTAGAAACTTTCACCAGTGAGGCTGATACATTGTGAACAATAAAAAATGCCCTTTAGAAATCGTCCATGTCCATGAAAAAGATTTGAAACTTGTCTGGGCTTTTTGGAAAGAAGTTCTGAAGATTTTTATTAATATTGACACTATTGACATTTCTGTTGGCTTTTTGTGAGACGTACTGTAGCTGGTGCAGAGTGGAGAAAACACAAGGTCAAAGCTTATTGGTCGGACAGTGTAAGAATTGATGTGTGAAACTGAGAATGTTGATAAAAACTGTTGTGGAAGTGCTGTTAACACCCTTTATTTTATTTTATTTCTTTTTTGTAAATGTAAATGTACTTTATTTATACAGCCCTTTACAACAATCCTTTCGGTGATCCAAAGTGCTTTACAAGAAATAAATAAATAAAGAGGAAACACATAAAAGTAATTAAAAACAATAAAAACAATAAAATAGTGCAAAATAAAATAAGATAGAATCAGATAAAAGATAAGAAGACAAAAGATAAAAAGTGTCACCATACTACTCGGTATTAAAAGCCATCCTAAATAAATAGGTTTTTAGCCTTGATTTGAAGAGGCCCAGGTCAGAGATAAGACGCATCTCAACAGGGAGTTTATTCCAGAGCCTGGGAGCAGCAACAGCAAAGGCTCGATCACCCCAGTGTTTATATTTTGACCTGGGCACTTCCAGCAACATTTGGTTGTTTGACCTCAGAGCTCTACCCGGATCACGAACAGTTAAAAGCTCAGATAAATAAGATGGGGCAAGATCATGAAGAGCTTTAAAGGCAAACATTAAAAGTTTAAAATCGATTCTAAAAGAGACTGGAAGCCAATGGAGAGAGTGTAGAACAGGGGTGATGTGCTCTCTTCTATTAGTGTTGGTTAAAAGACGGGCAGCAGCGTTTTGAACAAGTTGAAGGCGACTTCAATAGAAAGTAGCTAAAGTCTGCAGATGCTGCTAAATGCTGCCATATGACGTAATATCATAATTATCATATTGATTTTATCATTGCAGCATATTTGCATTCTTCCCTCATGTAAACCTGTATAAAAACAACACAACAAACCATGAGAAACATGAAATAAAACATTGAACTAATTATTATTGTCATTATGGATTCATCTGTAGCTGTTTGGGCCATTAAATGTTAGAATTTTCTTGTATCTCTATCAATAATAAGTTCATCAATTAATTATTGCAGCCTTAAATTGAACCTTTTCAGAGCAGCATACACTTCAGGCTCTCATTGGAGATGAATTTTGGAAAAAAGAAATTTTACAGATTGATGATTTTGTCGTGACTCTGTTTTGCACCAGCTCAGTCTTTGTCTCTGGTGTCAAAGCAGCAGGCATGTGCCAAAATATGTGCTTAAATATTCCAACTCATTGTCATTGCTGTTTTCATCATCTGTGTCTCTCGCTCTCATTGAAGCCAGTGTGTGAAGTGCACTTAAAGGGAGAAATCCACATGTTGCACCTGGGCTATTTGACATTTTGCGTTTGTTCTAGGACAGGGCTTGTTGCTGGGGTTCAGCCAGAAATACTAGAAGTACTGGCACACGACGGCTCAGGCGGTGAATGCCTCTGAAATGACACCAGAGAAGCCTCTGCCAAGGCAGCTTGGTTTCCAGCAGTGTCATTATAGGATGTTCTAAACGTATTTATCTGCATTTAAAATAAAGACAGCTCGGTTTCATTGTGTGACATTTTGCGCAGGTAAAGCCTGGCGTTAAAGTACAGAGGTGTGTGACTAAGAGTTGTCTCCAGACCCAGAAAATAACATTTCCTCAGCGGCATCTGTTTACTTGCAGCTAAAACTAACTTCCAGCATCAACTGTTACATTTTAGAAGGGAGCTGTCATTAACTTAAGTGTTTAAATTAGTTTTTCATGAGGCCAGTGAGGGTAGAAAGGAAGAAGGGGAAGGCTTTGGGAAGAATACTGTACAGTAATGGCCTACGTAAGGTGCTCTACGTCGGTTATGGAGAACCCTCTATGTCGCCGGAGAGCCTGTCAGAGAGCCTCTCTGTCGTCTCCGGCTTGCACAAAATATATTTTAAGTGTCCGTCACTCCGCCAAGGGACAACGGAGACGGCAAGGGCTGCGATTGGTTCTCAGGACAGGGATAACTGGCTGCTCTGTGCCAGCCACTGTGCGCACCGAGCGTCCACAGAGGCGGAGCTGGTCACACGCCGACAACGTCGCTGCCAAACTATAAATACGTCATATCTTAATACACACAGCACATGTTTAGACTCTAAATGGCCACTTTCTCGCCTCAAATGATCTTAAAACTGTTTTCCGGGACACAGAAAATATTTATTTCAGGTGAGAAACGGCCATTTCTTGGTGAGATAGAGGTGTAAGGGCTAACCAGCCAATTCAAGTGTAATTTAACCCCTAAACCAACTTCTTTCGTGTGAAGACAGGTATATGGGTATTTAGTAGTAGTATTTGTTGATCCAGGTGCAAATCTTCACAGTAACTATAGAAATTTTACATTTTGTATACAATACAAAAACAGTATTATACAACATCTAGTGCAGGGATCTCAAACTCAAATGACCTGGGGTAAGATTCTCATTTGTCTCTCATCGCATTATTTTAGATCATTTCAAAATAATGGTGTTTGTTTTTGATAAGTAATGATATGATTCACAATGAAAAAAAAATGTTCTCATGCAAAATTAATCGCATTTAAGTGGCACGCCGCATGAAATAGTTTGAAGGACCGTGAGTTTGAGCCCTCAGGTCTACTGCATGTGAATACTCATCTTGTGTCACTGGTTTGCTCTTTCTTCACTTTTCAAAATCACACACTGGACGGACTTTGCCTCAGAAGATGCTGAGGTCAAAAATGAGAAATGGTACGGTGCCAAGGTCCGGAGAAAAGTATCTGTTTTCAGGGGAACACAGATTGTCTGATCACAATAAAGTCGTGAATTGTCTAATTCATTTATTCAATCAATCGGTTGGTTGAGTGTTTTTTCAAATAATTTTCAGCTCTAAAATGTGAACATTAGAATAGAATGATTTTGCTTTTTGGACAAACAAGACATATTGAGAACATCATACTTTCAAGGTTTGAGAAACAGCAATCAGGATTTCATGAAAGAGTATGAAAACACTGCTGACAACGCTGACAATAAAACCTCCGTAGTGGAAATAGAGGACAAAGATCTGAGGCTGAAGAATCAAGGTTTCGACAAACTCTGAACTGAACGTTTTGTTTTTCCTGTCTCTCCTTCTTTCGCAGGAGCGTTGCAGATCGAGAACAGCGAGGAAACCGACCAAGGGAAGTACGAGTGTGTGGCCACCAACTCACAAGGTGTACGCTACTCCTCTCCCGCAAACCTATACGTGCGAGGTAGGACCTGAGTACAGACCACATGTGCACACACACACGCACACACACGAGATGACATTACAAAAATGCACTACTGTTAATTTATTTTCTCTGTATGTGTGCTTCTAAACGAGTATTACTAACCCATCCATTGTCTACGATAAATGTTGACACTGTTGTTTTGGCATCTCTCACGACCACCTTTAACAAGTCCACCTTAAACCGTGGTGCGGGCTCCCCGCAGTGGAATCACACTGATCCTAATTGCGGGAGACACACCTCAGTTTAACTGCATGGAGACACTGTTCTGATCCGTCTACTAAAATGGTTTCTGTACTCGAGGCACAAAAAACGATTGAATTGAATTATAAAGAATTGACCAAATGATCAGAATCAGTAGATAATAGATTCTTAAATTGGTTTATTTTACCCACATGATCCGTGTTTAACTGTTTAGCCTCTGGACAATGGGCGACGGCTTATCACAGAGCTAATATCTGAAAGTCCACAGCCAATGTTGAGATTTACGAGTTGTAGTATATCAGAGAAGTTTGTTTGCGGTGTGTGATTGTTGTGTGTGTGTGTGTGAGTGAGTGGCTTTGCGCTGGCCGTTTTTATTCTCTCTGTGTTTCCCCGTTCTCTCTCTCCCCCCCACACCCCTCACGTCATTGTGTTCTGCATCAACCCCCTTCCATCCCTCAGAGCTTCGAGAAGGTTGGTGTGCTCTTTCTTTTCTTTTGTTACTCCTTTGTTTCACAAAGCTTCAGTTATTGAAACAGAGAGAAACAAAAAAGGAAAAAAAAAAAAAAAAAGACATCATATTTTAAAGGACACTGGAGTAGATTTGAAAAGAAATGGTTTTTGTCTCCAAAAATGAAGAGAGTTGATTTTTTTCGAAAAGCTGCTACGGTGATGAAGTGGTCTGCCTACGCAGCAGAGTGCATTAAACTGCATTGTGTGAGGCCTTGTGTGCAGAATCCTTGGTATTGCCTTCACTCCCTGATCACTGTTTTCTGCATGGTATGATCCTGTTGTCATGGAGACCCAAGAATTGGAAGATTAAAAAGAGGCGATGTTTGCATGGAAGGAGTGAGAGAGAGAAAGAGAAAGGAGCACCGCTTGCATGTGTGTTGAGTGACGGACCGACACAGGAGCATGACACAGTGTGTGTGCGTGTGTGTGTGTTCATGTGCTCGGACTGTGGTATTATTGAACTCGTCTGTCTTGTCTTGTCTTGCTACTATTTCTTTATTTACTTTTTTTCGGCCCTTTGTGTCATCGTGTGTAACATTTTGGTTCCAGCGCATCACACCTGCACTTGTTGCACTGAGTGGAATTTGTGTTGCACATGTGAACGTGTGTCATTGTGTTCTGCAGGTTTGTTGTTATTCGGCTGAATTCATGACATAAACTCAGTATGGCAAGGAAGTCACAAACATCCCAGCATCACCAGCACTGGACTTCAGTACACATTTGACCTACTTTTATTTTGGCTATACATATTTTGTATGTTATTTATTTGTCAACTTCACTGCATTATCTCGTGGGGCCAGTGGAGCCAATCCCAGCTGACATGGGGCGAAAATCTTGTATATAACTGGAACCACAAGTTACTGTATTAATAATTAAGATTCAGTCATTTTCACCTGAACCAGCTGCAAAAACAAAATATCTTCACATAAGATTTTTTTGGTAACACTTTAGATCAGGGAACACATATCCTAAAATCCTTCATAAGTCATACTATGATGGATGGGACGGATAGGATGTCGTCCAAAATTTGACAAAATCGTCATACTATACTATGTCGTCCTAAATTTGAAAATGTTTTGGAAAAAAATGTTTAGTCCAAAACACTTCATACTATACTATGTCGTCCAAGATTTGTCAAATAAGTCATACTATAGGATGTCGTCCAAAATTTGACCAACAAATTTGACAATTTTTTGGAAAAAATATTTTTGGTCCAAAATTTGAGAAATACGTCATACTAAACTATGTCGTACAAAATTTGTCAAAAAAGTCATCTTACAGTTTGTCATCTAAAATTTTACAAAAAACGTCATAGTATACTATTTCGTCCAAAATTTGACAATTTTTTGGAAAAAATGTTTTGGTCCAAATTTTGACAAAGACATATTACCAGTTTTTTATATCCAATCATGATTTAGGGCACAATATTTGTTATCATTTTATTTATTTACATTAAGTAAAGATCATTATTGTCAGACAAAGTCTTCCTCGTCATTTTGCCGTAGCAGCTCCGCTCACAAACGTCACGCGAGAGAAAGACGTACTTGCGAACACAATCGCAGCAGAGAGCAGACAAAAATCCTTTCGCCGTGCGTTAATGTATACAGTGTCACCTTTTAACGATGTGACGCGCTCTCTTCCTTTCCAATTATAATGACCTTTTTTTAGAATCAGAGTCAGAAACACTAGAAAAACACTTCGCTTAGTCTCATATGAAATACCCTTGTGCAAATATGATGATAATAAAATGATCACTGCAGGACATCTGCTTGCAATTGGCTATTTATGAATGCGCCGCAACAGTAGAAGTAAGCGAGAAAGCCGCTGACTGACTGACTGATTGAATGACTTATCAAATGACACCATTGGTCAGCCAATGCTGCATGACTGAGTCAAGAATTTACACCACAGGTCGGCCTGCCAAGTAAATGGAGATTCCCCAGTAGCTGTAGTGGTGCTTTCCAAATAAATTGGCACTTTTGCTGCTTTTTTCAGACTCCATGTGGGTTTATTTTTAATCCAATCCAATGACGTTTGAAACAATCTGTGACTGCGTTCTTTACAGGAGAGCTGCAACCGTCTACGTCAGTAAGTGAGGCTGTGCGGTCGAAAATCACAACAATATTGCGTTGCCTCGAACTAAAAGTAAATAGAGACAAACATAATCCAGCGTAAGTATGATTTTAAGAGTGAGACGACATATAATAAGACAAAATAACACGTTTGGCATCAAGAGTCATAGCAAGATTAAAAAACCTAGGGCTTAATTGAATTTGAAAACAATGATGGTAACAGAAGATCTAATGTGGGACGGGAGACTATTTCATTTAGTCGGCAGCAGTGAAAGCTCTATGAGAGTTGGTATTTAACAGACAGACAGGGACTAACAGGAGCTCTTGCGATTTGAGGAGCGAGGACCGTCGAGTGCTTTAAAGACTAAATTGTAGAAATGAAAAGTGAATTCTGGTGTAAAACAACACTTTGTTTTGTGTGCGACTGTCACACACACACACACACACACACTCTGCGTGAAAAAGAAAGACATGGGCTGGAACTGGAGCACCTGTGGAGACAGTCTCTGTTTAATTCCGCAGAATATGAATAAAACAAAGGCACAACTTTCAGTCTGACACATGAATAAGACGCATGAATTAGTTTTAATATAATATAAATCATACTAAATCCAATATATATACTTATACACATATATATATATCAGTGGTGATTGCTTTAAGCTCAGCTTCCTCTGAAATGTCGTCAAATACGTGCCGCGTTGTATTTACATTTCCATACTAAACGTGTGCCGTAAAGCGATTAGAACGTGTCACGAGCTGGTTCAGAATCAGCCGTTTATCGCCTTGCGTGATTTACGTATATCGCCGTCGCGGCAAGCGGTTCTCTTTCGCTGCGATGAGCTCAACGGTGATTAGACAAACGCCGGGCCTCATGCCATGTCAAATAAAGACACTATGATAGCGTTTACAGTTTTACATAATGATCACATTTCTTTGTTCTGGTCCTTCGTTTACATCATTTGTGTAAGAATTAATGTATAAATAACTGGTAGGTAAAGTATTGTATTATTATACTATAACGGCCAACTCTCAGAGTCTCACTGACCCTGGCTGTCATCTCCTCTCCAAACACTCTACCAGCTCACATTCAAAATGAATCTCATACTTTCACATTTTTAGAAATCGAGGGGGATCTTAATGATTCGCTCTTATTTCAGCCGTGTCCTTGAGTCGGACAGGATGGTGCTGTGTAAATGTCAGCTCGATGATGGGCATGAGCGGTTATATGGTGGTGCAGAGATACGGCGCGTAATCCTCACTCTGTGCCAAGGTTCCTCCAGTCTGTAGCCTCCAGACTCCCTGCAGACGACAGGCCTAATGATAGCGCCGTTGCTCCTTTAATAAAGATTGAAGCTTGCAGTTGGCGCAAAAAAAACGTATGGAAAATGCGACGGTATGATGCGGCCCCCAGCTTGATTAAGTTTAAGCCAGAGGCTTAAAGCATGTGAAGGATTATTCCTTTCTGTGAGTGCTCGGCTTTGTCATCTGGTGAACACTTCAAGTCTATTCAAGTCTCACGATGGTCACGACGGATACACATTTGATTATTTTTTTTTATTTTTTTCTTTCGAGAATATACAGCTCATGTTCCCGATCATATCGAGCGTCATCCTCAGGCTTCACCTTCATCCTGTTGTTGCTCATGTTACCAAGCTAATCCATATGCTTAATTAACTGTCTTTTTGAGTCTGTTCTGCCGTGTTTAAAGGTCCAGTCAGTAACTAATGACTGAATGAAGCTGATACCTGTCATGTTGCATTGCACCTGCTGCGCCTGTTTTATATGCATGTAGCTGCCATGGATGCTGTCTGTCTGTCAGACTGTCTGTCCGTCCGTCCGTCTGTCTGTCTGTCTGTCTCCAGCATGCTCAGAGGAGGAGATGCCTGCATAACCATGTCTGTTTCTAACAGATCTACCTGTTTTTTGTCTCTTTGTCTCTTTCTTCTCTTCAACTTCTGTATCCAATTCTGGGTATCTTCCAATCTTTGTTTTGTTTTTTTAACAAGTATCCCAGATGCTTTGCCCTTCTTTATCTGTTATTCATGAAATGATAGTGGCGACATGGCAACTATTATTATTATTATTTTTTTGAAATTGTTGAAATCATGCAAAACAAAAATGTTAACTTCTATCCAATTGTCTCTAGATTCTGTGAGTAAGGGGGTGTTGCCTGTGAAGATTCCAAGTAATGATGATACACATTAAGGAGTGGAGGTTATGCAGCGTATATACAGTATATATCTTTTTTTTATTTGCCTTAAGTGCTGCTGAATTTGCAAATAAATAAACCTTGTAGTTTTATTGTAGAGTAACTTCATATTTTTGTTGCTCTTTTGTGACACACATAAGCTTCCTGACGAGTGTTGAGCCGAGTTTTTCGACAATGGTTCTGCTTTCTGTCTGCTTTCCCTTTCATTCTCTCCTTTCATCCGGAGATGTTTGTCTGTTTCTCTCTCTCTCTCTCTCTCTCTCTCTCTCTCTCTCTCTCTCTCTCTCTCTCTCTCTGTTTCCTGTCTTGTGTCCCTGGGGTATCCACTTCTTCTCTGTTCCTTCAACACGCAATCTTTACTAGTTTTGTTTTCATTTTATTTTCTGTTCTTACTTTTAAAAGCCTACTTTCTTGAATGGGCCTGAGTCTGGTGTATACAGCCATGTTTTAAAATAGATCCATGTGTTTTCTTCTTCCTCGCTTCTCTTTTCTTCCCCCCTTTCCCTCCTTCCCCCCGAAAAACCCTCTTCTAATCCTCTCTTTATCTCCACTCCCCTGTCTTTTTCCCCTCCTGTCCCTTCCCCTTTTTTTCTCTTCTTCTTCTTCTTCTGCATTCTGTCTGCACCCTGATGTGTAGGAGCGACAGACACATGTACATAAGTTTACTAACTTATAAACATGCACATACTACCTCACATATCCTCTCTTTTTTGCTCGCACTTGTTCTCCCTCGTTCTGCCTCTTTCATTGCTGTCTTGGTGTTCTTTGCTGTGTCCAATGATCACTCTGTATTTACCACGACACCTTATTCGAACCCTCGATTCACTCCTGTCCACATTTTCTTCAACTCATCTGACGACACACTGTATCAGTTACAAATCTTATGTATTGTACAGTATTTTGTTGTACAATGTGGCTGTCCTTTGCTACATTGCCTGTCATTGTCCGGAAGAGAAGCAGAGCTGCCTCTCTCTATCTCTCTGTCTCTCCTCCTCCTTTGCCTCTGTCTGTCTCTACAGTGTCTCCACTCTCGCTTCTCTCTCTCTCTCTCCGTCTCCTTTCTCCGTCTTCAGTTCTTCGTTCTCTTCTTTGTGTTTTCTCCACCATTTTATCCCTCTTGAGTCACCCAGGCATGCGAGTAACCTATGAGTCCAGTCTCTCCCTCTACTGTACAGTGGAGCACACTGCCACACAGCATTGGGTGTCATTTTCTACTCATGGAGACACACAGAGCACACTGGGCCTATTGATCCATCCCATGATGCTTTACAGAACACTGACAGAAAGAGGCAGCAAAAGCACATCGACGCACAGAAATCGTTTCTGATTGATTCGATTTGGAAATATGATAATGATGCATTTTCTCATCTTATATTTCTGCTCAAAATGACCAAAAACAAACAATTAGAAAATCTTTTTATAAAAAGAAGGGAAACTGACTATAGGTGTCATGTCCTGGTTGAAATGATACTCAAGAGTTTGTCACGTTATTATTTTGAGTGGACAGCTCACTCCGATTGGTTGAGCTCGGCACAAGATTTGTGTTTTTTTGTTGGACTCATCAGTACCATAAAGTAATTGGGACGAAACTTGAAATATCCCTTTGTAATTTTTCTGTAAAAAAAAAAAAAACCCTGAAGTTCATTCTCCCCCTTCCTGTTACCTCTCTCTCTCAACCTCTCTCTCTTACAATCTTTCTCTCCACCTTACTCCCTCACCTCCCTCTTCTCTCTCTCTTGCTTTCTCCTCCTCACTCCCCTCCCCGCTTTTCTCCTCCACCACCTTTTCCCCCACCCCAAAATCCCCGCCTCCCTCCTCCTCCTCCTCCCCCCACCCCCAACTCTCCTTTCCTAGTGCGCCGTGTGCCCCCTCGTTTCTCCATCCTCCCCTCCAACCATGAGATCATGCCAGGAGGGAGTGTCAACATCACTTGCGTGGCTGTGGGTTCGCCCATGCCCTACGTGAAATGGATGCTGGGCAGCGAGGACCTGACCCCGGAGGACGAAATGCCGATTGGGCGCAACGTGCTGGAACTCAACAGCGTCCGCGAGTCTGCGAACTACACCTGTGTGGCCATGAGCAGCCTGGGTATCCTCGAGGCCACCGCTCAGGTCTTAGTGAAGAGTAAGGCGGCTCTTATAACACAATTTATCATTTTGCCTGGAGAGCGAGAATGCGACCTGAATAAAATGTCTCATTTGTTGCTGACTAATGAATAGATTCCGCTTTATTGGCTTCCTCTGTATTCATAAATGCATGTTTACATTTTTACGTCGGTGAATGTAAATTATGTATCCTCACATTTTGTATTAAGTTAGAGCCAATAAAGTTGACTCTGTATTAGTCAACTTTATTGTAATTGCACGCATTGAATATGAGAGCACAAACATTGTAATGGATGACTTTAAAGGTGCATTGTGTAGAATTGAGCATAGCTCATTTGGTAAAGATGCACGTGGCAGCTGAACATCCCTCTTCCTATCTTTACTTTACAAGTGTGTTGGAGAAAGTATGACACCTTCACCGAGCATCAAAACTCTACACATGTTTAGTTTGTCCATTGTGAGACAACAAGTCATACAATTGGGTACTGTTGTGGAAATGTCTCTGCTGCTGGTGAAGAATGAAATAGAGAACTTCTGTCGGCCGACAAGGTTTTATTTTCGTTGCAAGGAAAAGGTCAATCTTCACAGGAGTGATCCTTGCTGGAGAAAGACCCCGAGCAAAGTGTGCACTCCACATTTATACCTGAGCAGCTCCCCCTTCGCATTCCTCCAATAGACAAATACTCTACCATCAGGTGGTGCTTTCACACCTCTTTGTCTACTGTAGGTATCGGGGAGCTGGCTCCCTGCAGGTGCTGCAGTAAGGTGCAGGCTAGACACAATACACAATATACAATACACTATACACAAAGGACCTGGTATTCTGTACTGGGTATGGGTGATGGGCAAATGTAGCTCTGAGACAGAGAAACTGAATTTACCATTACAGTACACTTCAATTTCTGCCAAATGAAAATCATTTCAACTAAATTTTAAAGATGGAATACAATAACTATTTGACATTCAAATGTCTAAAAGTGATTTAACTAATCTAATACATTTTGTTCTTTAAATTCAAAGAAATTCATATTTCCATTCAAGGTAACAGACCATTTAATTTTGGTCGCCTTTAAATAATGTCTTCTGCTTTACTCTCCGTGCCATAACCTTCAGAGCAAACTACCCAATGAAACATCAGAGCCGGGAGGGAATTATTTGGTACTAGTTATTTTGTTTTTCTTTTTAATGTGTCTATTCGTCACTTATTGATCATGACGATTCATTCCTGGTTGCTGCAGCTACAGTTCCCATGATCCCACACTGATTTCCGATGTCATGAAACTATATTTTATTATTATCTTATATCAGCTTCCAGTACAGAAATTATAATTCTCTCCATTTTCCCTTATTCCAAGCTTTGCCAAAGCCTCCCGGCACACCCATCGTCACGGAGACCACCGCCACCAGTGTCACTATCACCTGGGACTCCGGCAACCCTGACCCAGTCTCCTACTACATCATCCAGTACCGAGCCAAAGGGCCGGACAGCAAATATGAGACGGTGGACAGCATCACCACCACTCGCTACAGCATCGGGGGCCTGTATCCCAACACCGAGTATGAAATCAGAGTGTCCGCCTTCAACAGCATCGGTCAGGGCCCTCCCTCTGCTCGTGTGGAGGCTCGGACAGGAGAGCAGGCGCCTGCCAGTCCGCCTCGAAATGTTCAGGCCCACATTATCTCTCAGAATACTGTGATGGTCCGATGGGAGGAGCCAGAGGAACCTAATGGACAGGTGGGACAACAACAGATACAGTCCTGGCCTACACTACCGTTCAAAAGTTTGGGGTCACCTATACAATTTTGTTTGTGTTTTCCATTAAAAGTCACTCTTTTATTCATCGAAAGAGTTGCAAAATGAATTGAAAATGTAGTCGAGACACAGACAAGATTAGAAATAATGATTGGACAGAAACGACAAAACTGTTTTCAGCTGTGCTAACATAACTACACAAGGGTTTTCCAATCATCCAATAGCCTTTTAACGCGATTAGCAAACACAATGTACCATTAGAACACTGATGTTTTCAGATAGAATAGTCGTTTACCACATTAACAATGTATAGAGTGTATTTCTGATTCATTTAATGTTATATTCATCGAAAAAAAAGTGTTTTTCCTTCAAAAAATCTGTCCCCAGTGACCCCAAATTTTTGAACTGTAGTGTATTTGATATCGTTTGTCCAATGTCATTCTGGTTCTGTCCACGCTCTCCTCCTTGCTGCTGAATCTGGAGGTTTAAAACGATGCTTGTTCCCTTTTACCCAACACTAACAGATAATTAACACAAAATAATGGTGTTTTGTTGTTTACCCAGACAGAGCGTGCATATTCCCCACATTCCATGTGTTGGCCACACTAATACGTTTCATTGAATCCTTTTTAAGTCACTAATGTCGTTGTCAGCCGGTGTTTCTCCTCCTGTGTGCACCTGTAAGCGAAGGCTGCTCTATAATCCTCTTTATTAACACAGAATAATATTATAAAATGTCTTTATGTGGATTAACAAACCGTTGTTTATGTCTGTATATTTGTGTATGGCATCATAGTGTAATGCATGCCTTTTATTGAAGGTATTGCTTATCCACGGTAAATAGGCAGACATAAAACTTGAACAGAAATTTTTCTTGCTCTCACTTACTACAGACTGACAACCTTTCAAGACCCACATGGGGTTAAGACGATAAAGCCTTAATAAAATTTGCCGTTGGGAGCTGTATTCCAGTTTGCAGGTTCATGTCCCTTTGCAGGGAATGTGTCTTGTCAGAGCTTTCCATCCTGTAACTCCCCTGCTGCCCCCCACCACATTCTAAAGAAGGAAATGGTAATTGGACTGTCTGCTCTAAGTTAAGAGTACTCCCTCTTGAGGCCCATTTTCAGTTTTTTTTTCTCTATCCTACCTAACTCTGCAGTAGGTTCATAAAAGGGAAGACTGATTTGAGAGCATATGGGGATTACAGATATTAAAGAATAATAACTGGAGAGGTGGACGTAAAGGCACTGGCATGGCGGTGGGATTACGTACGCTCTGAACGTCCCATAAACAAATCCCGTAGGAGCGGGGTGTAGTGATTATATCTCGCGCAGTGCAATCTGAGGACACTCCTCTCGTAATAAACCCTCGCTTTGTTTATCAAGGTCAAGCACATTACAGACACAACGGTGGACGAACATCAGTTTGTGACAAAGCTGCACTGCACCATCTGGACTAAAACAATGTACATAACAGCCTCTCTCTGCTCTCTGCTCTCGTGTAGGTAAAAGGCTACCGTGTCTACTACACCATGGACCCGTCCCGGCCGATGAACGAGTGGCAGATTCATAATGTCCAGGACAGCGTGATCACGACCATTCAGAACCTCATCACCTCAGAAACGTACACCATTCAAGTCCTCGCCTTCACCTCCGTGGGCGACGGACCCTTCTCAGACCCGGTCCATGTGAAAGTCATGCCTGGAGGTCAGTGAATAGTCACCTGATCGCGTGCATGTCGAGCGATAACTTTGACCTGAAACAGAAAATATGTGTCGCTGAGAATGAACAAAACTGTGAGGATGGAATCAAATGAAACACATTTAATAAGGGTTTAAATGTGTATATATATATATATATATATATGTATATATATATATATATATATACATATATATATATATATATATATACATATACATATATATATACATATATATATATATATATACTAAGCTTTTGAGGGATTTTTGGTTATTTGGTAAAAATAGTATCAAGCTAAGAATTTCTACAATGTCTCTTTTGTAGAAAGTGTTTTTTTTAATCGAGGACAATTTAAAAAAGCATAAATAACAGCTGAGTTTAAAAGTGATTGGTGATGATTGGTTTAAAACCTTAATAAATTCTCCGTCATTAATTATTTCTGACACTCCTCTTGCTTAAGTAAAAAAAAACAAAAAAACACACACAACGGTAGTGATAAATGATTTAGGAATTTGTATGAAGTGTCAAGGACACGAGATTAATACTGCAAATGTGATTTGTATAAATGCTGAAGTGATGAAATGGAATAAAATACAAATGCAAAGTAAAATGCCGTGTGTGTGCAAAAATGACAAAGTATGAACGGGTAGTAAAAATGTGAAGAAGAAAAAAATGTCTACCTTATTCCATGTGAACATGAGCTTATCAATTACTATAATTAAGAAAGTAGGTTTTCATTAGTGTTAAAGTAAAAACTGACGATGACTGTTGTTTCCTGTCCTCATGTCTCTCAGTACCAGGACAGCCGGGGAAGTTTAAAGTTGGACGAGTGAATGACACCAGCATCGAGTTGACCTGGGAACCTGCTTACACCAAGGAGGGAATTGTCAACTATGAGCTGCTCTATAAACCGGTCAAGTTTGGCAGTTTGGTAGGATCCTTTTCCATAAATCTGTCTCCTGAGTGCATTTCTTAACATCTTCATCTTAAGACAAAAGGATACGAGGAGAGTTAAAAAAAAAAGAACCTCAGTGTACTGCACACCTCTCTCTGGTGGTGAAAGTCTCATCTCTGCCTGTCTCCAACCACCCCCCCCCCCCCTCGTCCTTGTGTCCTTTGCTCCTAAAGGAGAAGCTAACCTTCACTCCGAGAAATTCTTACACAGTGGAGGGTCTGAAAGCAAACACCGAGTACTCCTTCTCCCTGGCTGCCATATCCAGCAAAGGCATCGGTGCTTTCACGAATGAACTGGTGCACAGGACGTCACAAGCCAGTATGTCTCAATTTTTTACCCACAAACCCACATATATATCGCCCTCAAAATGTACACGTGCTGTGTTTAAGTCTTGTACACAAATCACACACACACAAATGACATTGTGCAGAGCTCCTGACCTGGTAAAAACCTGGAAAACCATCTCCACGTCCCTCCATGTATCTCGTTTATCAACCCATCTGACCGACGCCGCACACTCATCCATCTTTGTTTAACTGTGCCTTTCTTCCTGCGCTCAGCCTCTCACTTTCTTACACAGCCAAAACATCGTGACAGATGGAGATGGAGCACCGATTAATGTTCCACTATTCCTTTTCTTCACCATCCTTTCACTTTTTCCACTCTATCAGTGTCTAATGTCTTTGAAAGGGCGAAACTGTTTGCCATTTACTGGCGTGCAGCCAGTGGTGTTGAGCATTAAAAGATGGTAGCTGGTCTGCTGTGTTGACAGGTAAGTGTCAGCCGGTCTGTATTCTGTCCGTTCTCTCCCTCGTCTCATTTTCTCTCCTTATACTCCTGCAGTGAAATACGTTAGACTGCTCGTTGGAGTTATTTTATGTCTGAAAATGTAGAGAAAATGGTGCAAGGAAAAGAATGAATTATGGAGATGTGTTTTGAGAGAAAGAGCCTGAAGTCCTGTGGTTTGTGGCGTGTATATCACTTCAGTGGTAAGTTTTTGTCCTGACACAAAGACGACATGGTCAGATTGAGAATGGAGCATAGAATGAGCTAAACACTCGCTAATGGTCATATTTCACCCTTTACATCCAAAAAGAAAGAGAAGACCAAGGTGGTACATGGGGGGGGGGGGGTTTAGGAAAAGGAAGGTGCCAGATAAGCAGACTATTTCATGCAGCAGAATTCATTTCCCAGGGAGGTTGTGTGCGCTTTGTTATCGCCAAGCTTTGGTGCACATCTAGATTGTCCCCTGAGGCCAACTGAACAGTGGCCGTACGGCTGAGTGGATAGATACTTGAACCCGTCAGCTAGGCCTATTACACTCCCACTCACACACTCCTGAATCCACGCACAAGCACAGATACCTCGGTGCCACGGTGTGTTCCTTAAGGAACGTTATATTGGGAGGGCGTGAGAGTCAGAATTCATCTGTGGCCATAAACTTTTTTTCCTTTGCTTTTCTTGTCCCTCAACTAAGTAAAAATCCTGATTCGCCACATTCATCATTGTAGCCAGACGATCCATCCTTCTGTCCATCTGAGTGCCTTCCTCGCAGAGACCATGTGTTATTATTTTCCCTGTGTTGCCTAAATCCCTTCGTCCCTGTGTGAGATCTGTGTTTGTTTGTTTTTTTCCAATTTTCTCTTCACTCCGTGAAGCCCAGGATCTTCCCCCTCTAGTCGGCAGTGGAAAGTTTCAGACCACTCTATTATCCAGAGGACTCAGGGATTATGCCACCATGGACACTGGTGATGTGAAATGTGTGTGTGTGTCTGCGCTCCTGTGCACTGAACTGTGGCCCTGCTTTAGAGAGAAAGGCTTTATTTGTTTTTCATTCATAAATCTGAATCCTTTCATGCCACTGGCTATAGCCGAAGGATAAAATATAATCACTGGGTATTGGATACACATTCTCCTTTGGTATAATTAAGTTGTCCACTCAGGGTCAATACTCTTGTCTCTGGTTTATTTCATTAGGCTGTAAGCCTAACATGATGCTTTTACATTACGTGGTTGTGCCCCCTCTTTTCGCCTGAGTCATGTTTGTCCTTGTGCTATCGCTTTCAGTTCAGTTTATCTTAGACTTTTATTGTTTCCCTCTTCTTCTTTTTTTTTTTTTTATCCTTATTGCCTCTCCCATTACTCATGTTTCCCCCCCTATTTTTTTTCAATCCCATCCTCTTGTGGTTTCTTCCTAAAACTCTTTGCCAATTGCCCTCCTTACCCTTTGTCCAATCAGAGCCCTCAGCTTCACCCAAAGGTGTTTCCTGCGAGCGTGCCAGCTCCACTACACTGAGGGTAAGTTGGAGGCCGCCTCCAATCGAGGGCCAGAGTGGGGAATTGGCAAGTTATGAGCTCAGATATCAGAGAGTTTCTGGGGAAGGAGGCGGAGGTCAGGACCAGGAAGTTAAGTGGCTTCCTGTCCCAGCCCAACAGGGGCAGACAGTGGTAGAGGGGCTGGAGAAATGGAGCTGGTACAACATCACCATGGCAGCTTCTACTGCAGAAGGGACTGGACCCAACAGTCTGGCTGTGCTGTGCAGAACTGATGAAGATGGTGAGAATGAGACGCATACATCAGACCTCAACCATATTGATTGAGTTGAATATTTACTGGCTAGACCGCCGGTCACTCAATTAATTCTGCATTTGTGGGTTTGTGCGCGTGCCCTGCAGTTCCCGGCGCTCCCCCGCGTCAGGTGGACGTTCAGCCACTCAACTCCTCAGCTCTTCGAGCTACGTGGCGATCGGTGTTGCCAAGGTTACGGCAAGGCCAGATCCGAGGCTACCAGGTACATTTCAGCCGCGCGGGGGGTGGTGAGTCACGCAACCTTCCCTGGATCAAAGACCTTCTATTGGACGAGTCTCAGGTGACACAATAACTAGAGTATTTCAATGTTTAAATGTTCATTTATTTTTTTATCATTAAACATCCCTCTCTTTGCCACTTGACTCACGCCTTCTCTCTCATCTGTCTCGGCTGCCTCCGGGCCACGTCGTGTCTGTGGGATAAGATGGAGGAGGAAGATGAGTCGACCCAATATGTGAGTGCAGACTACCCAAATTCTCTTGTCGTTTTTTGTAAATTAAGTCGTAAAATACCCATTAAGTCTGTACTCGTAGAGTGAATTAGCTGCGATTAAGCTTTTTGATGATTTCTTATTGTTCATTTTCTTATTAACTAACTTTTTTTTTTTGTCAGTACTGACGTTTCTACACGCTCTGTTCAGCTCATGTAGAGTCTCCACATTACAATTACTTTACAAAAAACATTATTACAAAAGTGATTTAGATGAACCTGATCTAAAATTATCTTTTTCATTTCAGTTATTTTTTAATATTTATACGCCAAGAGTGCTCTAGTCTGATGTTCCCCACAATAAAAATGTATTCTCTAATTAGTTAAAGCATAAAACATAGTGGGGTGGAGTTAAGAGGTCTTTGTTGGTTGGTTTTGAGTGGCCTGAGTATTGTCCAACGTTGAAATGAAAGTAGTGTAGGACATCCTGATACAAGAACTTTCTTATTACTTAATGTCTTGTGGCCAGCCTCAGCCTTTGCCATTACGCCCCCTGATGTTCAGGAGGAATAAACCCAGAAAATACAAATTAATATATGACTCCTACAATTAATGAACTGCTAAAAAGGGCCACACTTAACACATGCCCATATACACACATATGTGTCCAGCTGTCTATCATTTAACGCTGTACATTTCTTACACAATGCACCTTTAAATGCAGTTTGATGGAGTATTGTACTTTCTTTCTTTACAGGAGCTGATTTTGGGTGATCTAAAACCAGAGAGCGTGTACTCTGTCTCAGTGGCAGCATACACCACCAAAGGGGACGGAGCACACAGCAAGGCCAAGCTGGTGCAGACCCCAGGGATTGGTAAGCATTTGCACTTCAATGCACTCACTATAGTGTCATTTTGAAGGATTGATCTACATCGGGAGCCTGGAGTCAATAAATCACCCAATAATTTCTAATTCATCTAAAAGACACATATGTGTGTGTGTGTGTGTGTTTGTGTTCCAATTGATTTTCTGCTGCTTTCTCTTTTGTCTGCAGTGCCTGGCCCTCCTTCCCTCTGGGTGCATCTAGGATCGTTTTCATCAGTTGTGGTGCGATGGGCTCCTCCTCTAGAACGCTCTGACTCACGGTCTGATAGCCAGGGGCTCCCAGTGCAAATAGAGGGCTACCGCCTACAGTTTGGCCCGAGGAATACCACTTTAGACACCACAGTGGATTTCACAAAGAGCGAGAAAAACTTCACTGTCCAAAGCCTCTCCCCAGGCTCCACCTACATCTTTGTCCTCTCCGCAAAGAGCAAAGCAGGCTATGGTGATGCAGTGCAGCAGGAAATAACAGTCCCTATGTTACCTCCCTCGGGATACCCCAAAATATCTGACATTGTCACTGCCACTTGCTGCTCCCTCCAGTTCTCTTGGGTGCCCCTTGCCCCAGAGGAGTCCAGTGGTGTCATTACAGGTTATACCGTAGCTTACAAGCAGGGCACAGATGGCCCCAAACCATCTGCCGATCCTGGCCCCTCTTCCTCACCAGTCTTCCCTGCTCCCCCATGGCTGCTCACACTACCAGCGAGTGATTCCAGCTACATCATCTCGGGCCTTAATCAGAGCACAGCCTACGAGTTGCAGCTAAGAGCCCACAACAAGGCAGGGCCAGGCCCTTTCAGCCCACCTCTGTTGTGCCACACGCTGGCTTTTGAAACAGGTAGGGCTGGCCTGGGGCCACAGAAACACCCTTAACCTTGTAAGCACTGGTTCAGCTTCACCTCTCTGCTCCCCCTCCTTCCTGTGGAATTCACTCCAAAACACAAAAATAAATCAAGTCTTGGCCAGTTCTTACAGGTCAACCTTTCACCTGTGCACCTTCAGAGAAGCTGAGAACAGCAAAGTCCAGGGGGCCATGACTACTCCCCAATTTCCTCCAGTCACTCACTTATACCCTCATCACCTACCCTTCACCACCAGTGGAAGCAGGCTGAATGTTAATGGATGTTTGCCTCAAGAGCACTGCTTATCACAGACCCTCAGGTAAAAGTCAATACAGGGATGGGATATATACTATCTAATGTAGAAGGTAAGTGTTCAGTTGAGTTCAAGTGAAAGTGGGCATCTGGAGCTGTATCTGCAGGTAAGCTTTTTTATCAGATAGACCTCCACCGCCACCTTTTTCCAAAGCCTTTGCTGACATGGTGAATTGTGAGTCTAACAAACACGGCCTTACACTCTGAGAATGTGGCATGTCACATTTCAGCAGCTGTTCTCTCTGCTCTTTTATACCTTATTTCTCTTGCCATTCACTCTCCTCATCACCTGCCCATCCTTGTGTGTTCTTGTCCTGTAACAGAACTTACTGATGCGTTCTCCGTTGTTACAGGTTAGCAGCTGGGAAGCAGAGGGAGACTGTGATGTGATCAGAAATCCTCATCACAATTGACTCTTTCTTCTTTTTCGTCTTTGCAGATGTCCCAAGGAATTTTTCAGTCAATCTGGCCACAAAGACCAGTGTTCTCCTGACTTGGGAGTTTCCTGAGAGCAGCAATCCTTACCGCTTCACTGTACGTCCATAATCTACTGCACGCACTCGGTCTATAAATGTGAATGTGTATAAATGTAATATATTTACCAGGTGCTTTAAATTGTATTGCTTTTTATTCATCTGTATTTGAACAACTGTAGAAGAGTTTACCCTTAAGGAGCCTCTGTTCCTCCTGAGGGATGCGGGCATTATGTAGATTTTCATGAAGATGTATTACAAAATCTACCAGCGTCGATGAAAACCACCAATTAACACCTTATCTCTTGTTTGTTTATTGAAGACGAGAATGTTTTACAGGGGTTATACATCATCATTTCTTGGCCTTGTGTCTTCACTGGTTGCTGGGCAACTAGTCTAGGCCAATAAATACTTTTGCACATTTACCCCCATAAAACAATGATTTGTTTCTTTTTGCTTTTGCGTGAATAAAACTGAGATATATTGTGTTAATTAGTGAGTTTTTTTTTTATGTGCTTCTTGGCTGATTGTCTTACCTTTGCACTAGCCAGGCATGTTCCACATTTGTTTAGCCAACTGCTGGTAGTAGTTTTACATTTAATGATGTAATTCGTCTCATCCAAGTTTCTGAATTCAAAAGAAAATAAGTATATTTCCTAAAATGTTAAACCCTAAATCATAATAATCATGTTAATGGTTGATCAAGTATCAAAGTACAATGTAATATCATCAGCGTAGAGTATAAGTGTCTTATCTTTGGCCTTTCTTTGACCAACCTTCTCCTTTCCTCAAGGTGGAGTATAATCGACTGAAGATGGAGGTGGACGCTCGGCTGAAAAAGGCAGTCATTCCAAACCTTCAGCCCGACACCAGCTATGACTTCAAGATCACTGCTCCTGAGGGCAACATGGGAGGCCTTCGCCACCGCATTACGGCCAAGACCTCTCCACCAATCACCATCCGCCGCCCTGAGATCGACCACACCCGTGAAACAGAGACAACGGTCACCATAATCCTGCCATCGCTGGAGAGCCGCAGTCCTGTCAAGTAAGGCTGAATGATGCGCTGGTAGATGTTGTGATGTTTTGTGAAATTGTCATCAAGGCATTTGACATAATCACGGTACATGTAAGTGTTACCGTAAAATTACTTAACACTTTAATACCTGAGCCTCAAAATGTCTGTCGAGACTTTTTTTTTTTTTGCTTATTTTAACCAGAAAATGTCCTGTGAGTTTGTGCTTTTGCCAGGTTTTCCAGAATAACTTTCAATATCTGACAGTTATTTACAGTTTAATGCATGTTAAAATAGTGTAGTTGTACATGAACACCAGATTTTGTGTGTTCAATTTGAAATTTTAACAGTATGAAACATATTTAAAATAACATTTGTTTGAGTCTTTGTCTCAGTGAGCAAAAACAGGCCAAAAAATGGAAACTATGTACAGGCTTTTTTCCAACTCTCTCCTCTTTTGCAACAAAGACACTGATTCGCCGGCTTCCTGCAACATGAAATCCCCGTAATAACCACACGTTGGCTTTGACATGCAACTTTAGCAATTTTAGCACAAACCGTTGCATAATTACGGTAATGCAAAGTGCACCGCCTGCGATACGCTCAGTGTTAAAGGGTTAACTGACAAGTCTAGGATCCATGAAAACGTTTGCTTTGTACTTATGTTGTTTGTCCTTTCTCACACAGGAATGTTTATGTTGTTGTGGTTCCTCTGAGGAGAGGACGTGGCGTCATCAGACACCTCAAGAGTCCGGATGAAATGGACCTAGAGGAGGTGAAGACCACCACCAATAACAGCTCCATATTATTGTCTGTTTCTGATTTGAGTTTTACTATTGTTCAATTCTTTTCCATCTCTTTCCTGTCTCAGCTGTTAAAGGATATCAGTCAAAGGCAGAAGGATTCCCGGCAGCAGAAGCAGGTGGACTTGCGTCGGGCTTACATCACAGCCCGTTTCACACCTGCCACCCTACCAGCCTTCTTTACCCTGGGAGACCAGCTGGACTATGGAGGCTTTGAAAACCGAGCTCTGGAGCCCGGGCAGGAGTACGTCTTCTTCATCCTGGCTGAGCTTAACTCCACTACAGGGGTATGAAAAACCACTGTGTCACATTTGTTTTCTTTCAGCACTTATAACCAGCCCCCACCCCTCCGGCACTGTGTCTCTCCCGGAGGCTGTCACTATACCTTATGATCAATATGGCTTCACTGCTTGACGTCAGTCACATTATTGTAAGCAGAGGCAATAACCTTCATGTACTTTGATCATAATTGCTAATAAAGAGAGAGCGTAGTGACTGTGGCAGTAGAAGAGATATTGCCTTGTGCTGTGCTGGCATGTGCATTGATTTGAATTGCAATAGAAATAAATACACATCTTGAATTAGGATAGATTTTGTTTCATGTTTGTTTTTATTTGGAGCACTTTTATTCTTGGGTTAGGCTCCTTAGGAGTCCTTTACAACTAATAAAAAGCCACTTTAGACAGGAACAAGGATAAAGTGTAGGTGTTTTCTTTGTATGTTGTCTGAAATGCAGAGAGGGGTTAAATGTAGTTTCAAATGAAGTTCAGAGTTACAGAATTGTTACAGAAATGCCTGTATTGGTGTTTTATTTTTTCAGGACTAAATGAAATGCTAAACACTCAGGAACATCTTTTTATGATGATATTTCCCTCTCATAATACTGACCCTGGCCAGTTTAGAAAACAATTGAGTCTTGTTAATCTTTATAATAGACTAACAAAAACAACACCACCCTCTAATTATGTGTCGTACCATTTATTTTACAGAAAATGTATGTGGCCAGCCCGTACACAGATCCAGTAATTGCCCCAGATTCAGACCCCCAGCCCTTCGACGCAGGAGACGGTCTGATCTGGGTGGTGGGACCTGTCCTCGCTGTGGTCTTCATCATCTGTATTGTCATCGCTATCCTCCTTTACAAGAAGTGAGTGGAGTGAACTCCATAAAAAAAGCAAAATGTCAAATCACACAGCCGTGAGACAGACATAGACTTTTGCTGAGACCAGGTAAATGCCAAAGCAGCTTTGATTCCGACTCTCAAAGGATAAGGTTGGCTTTACTCTGTTATCATTTTCTTGTTCAGTGCAATTGTGCTCAGAGCAAACAATCTCTACTACGTATTTAAATCTTAAATAATTGGTTTAGGGTGTAAAAAACACTCCAAAGTAAACCTTTGCTAACAGTGCGTATCAATATCAATATAAAGGCTTTGGTTGTTTTTGTACCAGATTGGTTTATTGTCAATTGTCAGTCAGATATGCATCAAATTTGTTCCAGTTTAGACGTGTGTGCTCCCTTAGGCGGTTATCAACCATCCTATCCCTGTTGTATGCCTGTGTTATCTGCTGCAAGCATCAAGCTTTTGAATACAAATGCTAAATATTGATTTTCCTCTCTAACAATCTGTCTGTTTCCTTCCCCCTTTTCCTCTAATTATTCCTTCTCTTGATGTTGTTTCATTGTAAGCAGCAAACCTGACAGGTGAGATTTAAACATGTTTTTTTTTTTGTCTTTATTTTATTCATATTAACCCACAGTAATTATATGATAGTAGTGAAAACTCCATATCTGTTAATGTGCTATTTTCTCAAAGCAAGTAGCCATGCTGCAGTTTAATTTTCCCTCTCTATGGTTCCTTTAATGTGCTAACCGCAATTGTGATTCACCGGTGTCTCAGCAGCAAACGCAAGGACTCCGAGCCTGGAACCAAAAGTCTTTTGAGTAACGCAGAGATGATGGCCCATCATCCAACAGATCCTGTGGAGATGAGACGCATCAACTTCCAGACTCCCGGTATGAAAGCGCGTGCCCATGCAGACACCCAAACACACAGTCGGTATCTGCATATTAAAGCTCACTTTCCAATTTCTCATCATGTGATATTGAAATATTCATGCAGCTATTTTAACCTTGGTAAAAAAAAAAATAAATTATGCAGCATCGATTGTGAAACACTCCCCCGCTTCACAACCGACATGTACCTGGCAGCTTCCAGTCATTTCTGAGAGCAAAATGGCCACTGCCCAGGTAGTACAGTCAGCGTCTAGTCATGTTGAGTCATAGCGGTGTGACAAAATCTCTGTTCGCCCACAGTCCACATGCCGCGCTTGCAGACGGCACACACCAGAACACATTTCCTTATCGCTCTTGAATGTTTCTGAGTCAAGTTTAATGTCCTATCAAAAAAGGTGTTGCCAGGAACTGGCGTTTTCTAGTAAAAACTCAACTCAACATGGATGTCGCCGCTCCCCGAATTCTAACACATCACAAACACGTCTCAGGCCAATGACTTGTTCACTTAGCAGCATCCAAAAGACACATGGGATTGAATCACTCTTGTCACTTATTTTTGTCTATGGAAACAACCTCCCTGTTGAAGCGGTGCCATGATTCGTCACCTCTTCGACGCTGTGTCACAGTGAAAAGCTGTAGATGTTAGCTGCCAAGTTATATAAACTACAATGATGCCATTTTATAGTTCATCCAAAGATAAAGGTCTTCTTTCTTCTTTTTTTTATCCTGTTCCTGTGACGCATATTGGAGCTTACTGAATAGAGCACTTCAGCTCTGCTTTTCATTCCCCTTGTAGCAACAACACTGAGGCTCCACAAACACACGAACACACTCTCTTCACTTCCCCCGAGATTTGTGCCTTTGAGATGATCACCCGAGATGAAATTTGTTTGCCAAAAAATGGCTGATGCCGTCTGAGGTCATTTTCACTGTGACAGGAGTGTTTTGTCGCGATTACCTGTGGGTGCTGAAGCTCCAGGCTCGGGGAGAAAATAGCCATTGAGTTTGTTTTTGATAGCTGCAGCAGCAGAATGACTTTAACACTTTTTTGTTGTTGTTGTTGTTGTAATGCATCCAGATGCTTTTCAATCCAAGACACGTTGAAAATACATCCGGGCAATAATGTCAAATGGATTTTTTTTATTGTGTTTATTGAAACATTGGATTTTGTGAATGGAAAACAGATTGCTATTGCTTCCCCTCACTCCAGCTGTGACAAGAATAGCTGGCAGGCTGCATAGGTTGCTTCCTTTCTGTTTGTGCTAGTATGTGTGTGTGTGTGTGTGTGTGTGCGAAACCTTCCTAATTAGTGTCCTGTCTGTGTTTGTTTCCCCTTGCTTAGTTGCTCTTGTGATCACACAGAAAGCAATTTATCAAAGAAAGACAACGTCCAAACAAACGGAAGCTCCCTCACTTTGTCCTCACACATGGATCAAAATTGATTTTCTGCCTCAGCGTGTTCCTTAATCATGCGATGTTAAAATAATCTTCACATCCTTGTATGAGTGACGTCACCGCGCGCTAATTTGAGTTATTCCAGCTGAACTCGGCTTCACCTCTGACCATTGTTGTTATATGCAGGTATGATGAGCCATCCTCCCATCCCCATCAGTGAGCTGGCTGAGCATATAGAGCTCCTGAAAGCCAACGACAACCTGAGACTCTCCCAGGAGTATGAGGTGTGAAATAACTTATTATTCCATTTGAATAAACAGATGGCAGTCTTATTTCTTAAGGATGTTAAGCCTTAGCTTCATAAAACAAATCTTATTTAAAATCCATATCTCTGTGTGCAGACTATATGTTCATGATTTATTCAGTAGGGCAATTAATCGCTATAACTTGTCAACATTAGAATGCACTCTCTTTCCATTATCCTCAAGTACACTACTACTACTAAGTATGCCTTTGCACGCTGCTAATGTGTCTATATTTGCTGCTTCTTCCCAGTCAATCGACCCAAGTCAGCAGTTCACGTGGGAACATTCAAATCTGGAGGTCAACAAGCCCAAAAACCGCTATGCCAATGTCATAGCGTACGACCACACTCGAGTCATCATGGCTCCCATTGAAGGTAAACGAGAAGCAGGTTAGAGAAGATGTTTAGAGAATCAAATGGGAGAGTCTGAGTGTATTAGTGTTTGGGGAGTGTGAACACCGAAGAGGAAGAGAATGAAGAGAGAGAAGAGAGAGAGCGCTGCACGATGGATGACATCTGAAATTGCAAACAGTTCTGCAGAGCGGCTCTGTGCAGTGGCATGAAACTGACAAACAGCGTGTGTTCATTCAAGTGCAGCCAGCACTCCTCCGGAACAAGGAGGGAGAGAATGGATTTGATCTGGAGCTCATGCATTTACAGCAACAGAGCCTTGTTTGTTTGTTTGTTTGTTTGGTTGGTTTTTTTTTTTATCATCCGCAAGTCATCCAGCAGCTGTCGAGAAACAAACAGTTCATTAGGCTGTTTGATGTCATACAGGAAGGTTAATTCGTAATGTCGCATATGCAGATTGCAGTTTAGCAAAAGGCTCACAAGTGTCTTCGCAGCAGGTATCGTGGGGAGCGACTACATCAACGCTAACTACATCGACGGCTACAGGAAGCAGAATGCATACATTGCTACTCAAGGGCCACTGTCGGAGACATTTGGGGACTTTTGGAGGATGGTCTGGGAGCAGAGGTCTGCCTCTGTTGTCATGATGACACGCCTGGAGGAGAAGTCACGGGTAAGGAACCAGGCCTTTAGACATCCAAACAGTAACACTTTAGATTAGGGAACACATATTCTAGGCGCTTACTAACGTGCATACTAGTAGTAGTATGCTACTTATTTTACTTTTAATCTGACACAAATTAGGAGAAGTTTAGTTGTTTCTGTTAGTCAAGCTATCACAAATCTGGGGGATTTGTCTTAACCCTTAGTGCACAGATCCACAGGCGCACCCTTGGTAAATTGCCGTGGGAATACTATGCAACTCCTTATATGGACATCCTGGGGTTGTGTGATTATTAGTCATGTCTTCAGCCTTTACAAAACGTGCTGTGTTGTTGAGTCAAAGATATGATTCATTTTATATCACATATTGAAACAAAACAACAACAAAAAACAGGAGAAACGATAACTGTGCAGAAGTCACAAAATAGACTTTTTTTAAATTTTATTTTTGTTCATAAAAATTAACTTTGAGCAGTGACGTAGTTCCACATTTCATAAATTAAATCTGATTTCAAGAATTTTAAGTACTTTCTGTTCAGGTGTGTTCATATAGTTGGTGAATATTGAATTACATTTATTTCATCAGATTGCCAAGGTTGTGCTGAAGATGTGCACATCATTATAGCCTCTGAATGTATGTTTTACATTAAAAAAAAGAAAACTGGGTAATGGTAGACTAAGGTTAAATGTTGCTCTTTTTCCGCCCTATATTTATAAATCATTAATGCTCATTTACAGCAATATCAAGTGAGCATATTGATCCACATCCGATACATTCACTGTCTACAGCACTGTTATATACCAGTATGAATTTATCTGGATCTGTTTGGTTTTTTAAAAAAAACCTGCAGGAAAAGAAGATATGTGATGTTCAGTCCAGCCTTAAAATGCATATTTCTCATGTGAACGCAGATAAAGTGTGATCAGTACTGGCCCAGCCGCGGCACAGAAACATACGGGATGATCCAGGTCACCTTGCTGGACACGATGGAGCTGGCCACCTTCTGCGTGCGCACACTCTCCCTACACAAGGTACATTTGTTTGCTCTCTTTTCCTTCTTGATCCACCTTTCCTCTCTCCGTTCTGCTCTCTGTTTTAGTTGAATTTGAAAGCTGTTTTGATCCCTCAGGTTGACAGTGAAGGCACCGGGAGCATTTAAAGGAATGATGCGCTGCCACCGTTAATGCATGAGTAATGAATGTGGATTCTCAGAGGACAATAGATTAGTGTGTATTCGAACCAGGCCACGGCTCCCTGTGTCAGGTGCTGAGATGTGATCTCTATTGGAGGCAGAGCACTGTCTTAAAGCGAGGGGCTAATCTAGGACTGTCAGACTGGCATGTCTCGATGGCCTACTTAACAAACACAGAAACTAGGCCAAGTGTAGCTTCCACGTTGCGCTGCTTCTCAAAATTTTCATTGATGAGTTGTGAAATGACAAGTTAGGAGATGTGTCTTACAGTAGAGAACAATGCTCGTGGACATTTTTGCCATGCTGGTGTTCTTCTATTCCTGCCTCATGTGCTGTATAATATTTTTGAATAAAGGGCTTGTTCAGTTTTTTTTAATGTGTGAAGGTAGGTGATATTTGTTAGACTATTATAATGATAACAGTGGAATTGGAGCTTACACATGTGCAGTCACCAGTGGTTTCAGTGACTAAAAGGGGACCTATTATGCAAAATCAACTTTTTAATCATTTAAATCCTTATATTTGGGACTCTGGAGGTCCTATTAGTTGGAAAAGTGTGAAAAAAGATGACTCATTCATGTTTTTGTGGTCCTCAGTCTAAGTACAGGAGATAAAACATGCGATGTTGACTTCCGCGCTCATTGGGACGTCACAATGCGCTAAATTCCTGGGATTGTTGTTTCACGGAGCTCTGCTTTGTCCTTAAACCAAGGCGAGAGTGCTGGCAAGGGCAACGGTATCCGAAACCCAGACATCCGCGAAGCATTCTATTCTTGGCTCCACAGTGCAGCACAGAGTTCTACACAAACTTCCAGCCTCAGATTTATCTGTCCAGTGGATACATGTTATATATGATGGCAATGTGCCTGCTAAAGCCTGCAAATGAGCACTTTTCCAAATGCTAACAGCTGTTAGCTCCAAGTAGCCTATGTTTTTTTAAAGGTGGACCTAAAGACATACTACTAAACCAAGTGTTCTGAACAGGGCTGTTTTGGCAGGGTGATTGAACTGCTGTGGTGCTTCATCCTTATGGTATTTTGACCAAAGCATGCCACAGACATGTTCACAGACAGTTCATTACGACACCAGGGAACTAGTTTAACTTGGAGAAATAGGGTATAATATGTCCCCTTTAAAGGTCAGTTCTCTGTGCTCCTTCCTTACATTAGAGTGGCAACAGTGAGCGGAGAGAGGTGCGGCAGTTCCAGTTCACAGCCTGGCCAGATCACGGTGTGCCGGAGTATCCCACTCCCTTCCTCAACTTCCTCCGCAGGGTCAAAGCCTGCAACCCTCCTGATGCTGGACCTATCATCACTCACTGCAGGTATGCTTTTACATAAACACACACACTGAGGGCCCTGCTATGCAGTTAATCTAAACAACTGCATGATTGTGTATATTAAAAAGTGTTGCTGTGTAAATGACAGAAGTGTCCATGCTATGAACTCTCAAACAACATTTACAAGAATCCAATAGTTTCCTCTTAAATCCCTTAAACTTATTCCTCTCTCCTCATCAGTGCTGGTGTTGGCCGCACGGGCTGTTTCATCGTCATCGATGCCATGCTGGAGCGCATTCGACACGAGCGCACGGTGGACATCTACGGTCACGTGACCCTGATGCGCTCGCAGAGGAACTACATGGTGCAGACGGAGGATCAGTACAGCTTCATTCACGAGGCCCTGCTGGAAGCGGTGGCCTGTGGGAACACTGAGGTGGCTGCCAGGAGTCTGTACTCGTACATGCAGAAGCTGTCCAAGGTGGAGACTGGAGAGCATGTCACTGGCATGGAGCTGGAGTTTAAGGTACAGGAAAGCCAAGGCTGGAGTTTTTAAGTTATACGGTTTGTCTGGAATGAGAAAAATAGTTGCGTCTATTAATTTTGCCTTTAGTAATTATGTGATATTATGGTATAACCATCTTGTATCTATAGTTATCTCCAGGTATTACCTTGGTAATAACAATGAAAAAAAGTATGTGGGACGTAACAAAGGATGAATTTAAACTTTCAAACACATTGATAGTAGCTTTCAGTGATACTCATTACCAAGCAATTACCTGGATATTAATTTTAAAATTACATGGTATTACTGTAATATTAACACTATTATTACCAAGCTGGGCATTTAATTAGAAATTTTGTTTTGTTTTTTTACCATAATATTTTATTACCGTGTTGTTACTTTACTGTAATGTGAAGTGTTACTAGTAAGAAGTTAAGATTAAAATTGTCTTTAACAATGTTTTGTGTTTTAAAGGTGTTGTTTTTCCTGTCCTAATGTCCCGTCTCACAACCATATTTGGTTTTTAGAAGTATTTGAATATAGAATACAGTTTGTATAACAGCAAACAGGCAAATTATCCTGCTCTAGACAATAGTTTAAAATCTTTAAATCTTTGTATTCACGTGCAAATCCTTTACTCTCTCTCTCACTCCAGCGACTGGCGAACACCAAAGCCCACACGTCCCGGTTTGTCACGGCCAACTTGCCTTGCAACAAATTCAAGAACCGACTGGTCAACATCATGCCCTATGAAACCACTCGCGTCTGCCTGCAGCCAATCAGAGGCCTGGAAGGCTCTGACTACATCAATGCCAGTTACATAGACGGATACAGGTGTGTATGTTTGTGTGTGTCTGTGTGTTTTCTCCTCTCACGAAACACTAATACATCTTGACCCCCTTTGCCCCCCCCCCCTCCGTATGGTGACTTGATGAGTGAACGGAGTGGATAGGTTTTCACCGCAGCACTCTCACCTGTCATATCCTGTCACATCTGTCATTACTGTACACATTTTGTCTGGCTGTACTGCGCTCGCTTCCGTCCCTGTGAAGGAGGGCAGATGCAGAAGCGCTTGTGATGACTCAGGCGTTCAGTGTGTACAGACACATATATGCTTTTCCTGCCTGAAGCCTGTCCCCCTTTTTTTTTAAAGTCTGAGGAGTAAGAAACAAGAATGAAGACCGACTTCAAGACTTTTAGAACCAGCTAATAGAGGGATGAATTGTACAGATATTCAGGAACAATAAATCACCACAAACCCAGTATTGAAACTAATTTAAATGTCAACAACTCCTCATCATCCAGAGGAAAAACATACTAAAAAAAAGTCCACCAGTCATTATTATTATTGACCCAGTCGTCACATTCAACATGACAGCCTGGTTGTGTTCTCTTAGCATTATTGTCATCACAACCCATTAAATTAAATCATAAGTGAGCAGCAAAATGATTGGACTTGAACAGGAGCCGCTAATCACCACTTGTGACAGCAGAACCGTAAAAAAAATGGGACACAGATCCATTTATGTCTATTTACGTCCAGCAAATACAGTCACTCATCTTCAGGCCGGAGAAACACTCACTTTCAGGACTTAAAGGGCCACGTCAAGCTTTGTAAGCAACGTCCTTTAGACTCATTAATGGCTGATTTACAACCTACACCATTATTTTTATTTTTTGTACTCACCGATTTTTTTTTGTTGATATAAGAGGATTAATTTGTGCCACATGTGGACATGCACTGATGCTTTCACACTAATGAATCTCCTAAAAGATAAATAATGTTATTTGAACTCGATGTAATTGTGTGCGTAGGCAGCAGAGAGGCTACATCGCCACCCAGGGACCACTGGCTGAGACTACAGAGGATTTCTGGAGGATGCTGTGGGAGCACAACTCCACCATAGTGGTCATGCTCACCAAACTGAGAGAAATGGGACGGGTACGGACACGAGAATGTGTAAACACGAACAGTTATAGGAAAAATGCCACCGGTGTACAACAGTGGATCGATGTGTTTCTTTCTTTTCTACGCTCTACAGGAGAAGTGCCACCAGTACTGGCCCGCCGAGCGCTCGGCCAGGTACCAGTACTTCGTGGTGGATCCTATGGCAGAGTATAACATGCCTCAGTACATTCTGCGGGAGTTCAAAGTCACAGATGCCAGGGTGAGTTGTCACGTCTGTGTTTATGGACGGCAGCGACTTTTCTGCACTTTTCCAAATCCATAAATGTTTTTTGGTGCAAAGCATGTCCCATCGACCTGTAGTGTGTTACTGTTGTATGTAAATGTTTCTGACGCTACTATCGACAGATTACTCATTCGACAGCGCTGTCTCCAGACAATCTTGACAGTGTATACGTGAGACGTGTCCGTGCCCGCGCGCATCCGCTCGTGCGCGGCGCGGCGTGGCGGTCATAGATAAGTCTAGTTAAGCCTGTCCCACACTGACGCCACATCGACAGATGCTCTATTGATCTCCATTAAAGGGGAGTCAGGAAGGCTGAGCAGAGGAGAAAAGATGTAATTGCGTACTGAGTGGCTGACAATAGCAGACATACTGACGTTACAGCTCGACGTTAACCACAGCCACTGATCCAGGGTCAGATAACAGTAATCATTAGAAGGTAGAAAGGATATTCCTTGGCAGAGTCTCGCTCCTCAAAATAAACATTTGACTGTGCTGAAGAGACAACAGATATTTTCAGCTGTGTGCCATTATTCAAATCATGTTTCCTCGTCCCTCCAGGACGGCCAATCACGGACAGTTCGTCAGTTCCAATTCACCGATTGGCCAGAGCAAGGCGTGCCCAAGTCTGGCGAGGGCTTCATTGATTTCATCGGCCAAGTGCACAAAACCAAGGAGCAGTTTGGTCAGGACGGACCAATCAGCGTTCACTGCAGGTAAGCAGCTCGACTGTGGCATGTTCATGTCAGTGGGTAAGTAAGTAAGTAAGTAAGCCGCGCTGGAGAAGCTACAGTGAAGTGTTTTGCTTTGTGTCTGCAGTGCTGGTGTGGGCAGGACAGGTGTTTTCATCACTCTGAGTATTGTCCTGGAGAGGATGCGTTACGAAGGAGCGGTGGACATCTTCCAGACTGTCAAAATGCTGCGGACACAGAGACCAGCCATGGTGCAAACTGAGGTAAACACAGACACAGACACAGGGATGATGTGTTACTGCTTCACAAACGGTGTGAATATCAATCTGGCTTTATATCCAATGTAATACGATTTCCTCATAAAGTACACCTATATAAAAACAATTTGTATGAGGAGGTTTGTTTTTACAGTTGTTTTATGTATGAAATACTAAGTATATGAAAATACAGTTATGTACTTGTTTTTATGATGCTTTGCTGGATATTGCTATGACAGTAAAACTGAAATGGTCCCTCACTTGTTGAGTCGTTAAAGCATTATTTGTAAAACATTTTTTACAGTCATTCATAAAGTCTTATTTTTAGGTGTTGAAGAATGCAATGTTGCGTTCGTGGAATTTTATCAGCCCACAAATTAAACTACTGTGAGAAGCTGTCTCACTTTATTCTCACTTCTTTGTTTTTAAAAGTTGTAAACAAAAGTTGACATTTGTATATTTTTACGTGTTGTGAGTTGCCAGCTACAACATAGCGCTTCTTTTCTGTGTCTCACTCAGGATGAGTACCAGTTCTGCTACCAGGCTGCTCTGGAATACCTGGGTAGCTTTGACCACTATGCAACATAAGTGAAGCTGTCCCTCCATCGTTTTTTGCTTCAGCGTTTCCACAAACAAAGCAACAAGTGAAACAAAAAGAAAGAGAGAGAGAGAGACAGCCTGGAATAAACGTGAGCACTGAAACTTTTCTGGGAGACCAACTCAAAGACGACGTGAACACCGACAAGGACAAAAAGCAACAACAAAAAGAGCAACAAGAAATCTATGTCTATGTCACACTCACCAGGACCTCACCAGAGAGACTGGTGGGTGTGGAGACTATTCATGTATAATCCATATACTTACCTCAGTGTTCCAGTGTGAAGGACGTATAATACATGTGTGTTGTGGTCAGCTATCGCCAATATGAACCAGTGAAATAACAAACGGCTTCTCAACAGGAATTACAATACTATATGTGTATAAAATACAACAACAACAAAAAAAGAAGATAAACATAACTAAAACAAAACAGGAAACACAAAGAGCCTGGATATTTGCTGCACCCTAAATGGGCTTTTTATCCTCAACTTTGTATTCATTGGTTTGTTGTACTAAAGGGTACAGAGTGCAATGGTAAACATTTCTATGTGTCTGTGAGTCAAAGGTGGCTACTTCTACCACACTAAAGTCAGAGTATAGTTTCAAAAGCAGATTACCAGGTGATGCCTCAGCACAAGCCTGCAGTTCTGGACTCACCACACTGAGGACTGCTGGGAAAAGCATGCAGATGCTCATCTACCCACTGCACAGTGCCAAGAAAAACCATGCGGCGTGAACATGAACTGTGGCCTACAAGGAGAGGTGGCTCCATCTTTCATGCAGAGCACAATGTGATACCACAGGAGAGACCGCTCGTAAAAGAAAAAAAAAAAAAAAGGCGCCGGCCAAGGATCAGTTCACGCTCCCCAGTCGCGTCCTCCGTCTTGTCCTCAACTCGGGCTGAGATTTGTAGTCCGGTGCATTCTTCATTCAACAAAGCTTGCTTGATATTTGCTGTAGTCCTTCATGTTCATCCTGCAGCTCAGATCCTCTTGATGTCAGTCCCATTGTGACAGTTTGGCAGTGGCTTGTTGAAAGTGATGCTAATGAAAGAGCTGAGCTTCAATCCCTTTGTTTCGCAAAATAGAAAGCAACTCTGTCGCCTTTCTGCAGATTGTTTGTGTGTGCGTGTTTTCATTCAACGTCCCTGCCTTTCACTGACTTCTTGTGTTCACAGGTTGTGTGTTGAACTTTTTTTTTTTCCCTCGTCGTTCAGTATCTTGAGAATGAAACCTGTGTCCCAATCATCTTTAGTCTTCTAAAGCTACTTTTAATTGCAATCGTTTTGCAGTTAACTCCCTCTGATATTTCACTGTTCAAGACACATTTTGCACAAGCGGTGAATGACTCACTTTCAACAGTCCTCTTCTCTTCTCCCACCTCCATAAAAGCTCTGTTAAAGCTCTGTCCGTCCCTCAGCCACAGTGTACAGAATATCCCAACATAACCAATTGATGTTTCCTCTCTGTCTCCTCCAGTACAACGGCAAAGTCCTTGATATTGATATACAGTATATCGTCTCTTGATTTGACATTGTGTAATCATGACATGGAAACTGAAGAGCACAGCAATGTTCCAGTGAATCAGACATCTTCGGGCGAGGTCACAATTTTGTACATACCGTCTATCATTGGAGTCCTATACAGTACAATTACATACGTCTGAGCACAAGATATACAGTGGGATTGGATGTGATGTAGTTTTTATTGTTGCAACAACAAAAAAAAAAGCCTTATTGTTATTGTTCACATTGTCATATTTATTTCATATTATTTTTTTTATTTTTTTTAATATATACATTTTATTCTATTTTGTTACTTTTTACGTTTATTTATTTATTTGGGATATCTAGCAACTATAACCAATAAGATGATGTTTACCTGTTTCTTTGGCAAGCCAATGTAAATGTACAATATTGTCCCCGTTTGTTTTTTTATTTTTAATGGTTGGGTTTGGTGCTTTTTTTTTATTTGCTTATTATCATAAAGTATGCCCTCTGTGTAGGGTGCTATTTGATACTGATTACTGATGTCCGACTAGTTAGCTTGAGATGTACATTAGAGGTGCACATAGTTTAAGTTTACAGTGATGCCCTCCCCTCCCCTCCCCTCACCTGACCTTCGTACAGTAGCAGCAGCAGTGGTGTGGTCATAGCAGCAGAGGTTTGGTCCTGCCCTCCGTGTTTGGTTTAAGGGCATCAAAAACAGATAGGATTTATAGAGCAGACTTGTTGGTGGAAAACCTACAGCTGTTGGTATTTAGTTTGCCGGTGAGCACATGGTAGCAAGTGTATTTTTTTGAAAGAGAACGGGTAAGAAACGCCCAGCTACACGCACACACACACACACACCTCTCAAAGTTCTTGTTTAAATCTGAAAATATTCTAATATAAACTCTATGTGTGGTCCAGAAGTCTTGACAGTGTGTGACATCATATATGAAACATGTTATTCCTTGGATTTCTGATTATTGTGTCAAGAGAAATATAAAAGGCGCACACAAAACATAATATGAAGTGTGTTTGAGGGCCAGCTGTGATGATGCCATCCCCCTCACCTATGTACCTGTTCTTTCCTTTCAAACCATGGATGTAGATATTGTATCTTGACTTTGTATTAAAAGCAGGATGATTGGATATACAGCACAAAGAACTGCTTTGGTGGTGTTGGTGTTTTTATTGTTTATTGTTATTCACTCTTTGTCCACTAGGTGGGACCAAAGCAACCCTCTGGTAAAATGCACTGAAGTCACTTCACCCAGGACTAAATGCTCTGCACACACAATTACAAGTAGATTATGCAATGTTTAACTCTTCAATTTACCACAAGCCGTTGTATCCACACAATTATGTGACCCTCCACTTAGGTGTAACTTAAATAATCGTCCAATCCAACTTTATTTATAAAGCACTTGAAAAACAAACAACCGCTGAAACAAAGGGCTGTACATCAGAGATAAATAAAACAATACAATATTAAAAAAAAAAAAAATACTGTAGAAAGTATAAAAACAACACAATAAAACTATAAGCAAAGATAAAAACCAACGTCTCATTCTGGGTCAAAGGGGGTTTAAAGATGCATTTTATTTTATTTTACATTATTCTGTAGTTTCAATATTTCAGACACTTTCCTAGTATGAATTCAGACAAATTGAGCTTTCAGAAAATTACAATCCAATTTAATTCAAATCGTCAGGTTGTGATTGTGATAATTCATATATCTCCTATGGCAAAAACCCAGCAGTATAACTTAAGCAGCATAACTTAGGGCAATAGTTTGACATTTATGGTCAATATTGTTAACATACTTTGTCTATATGTAAGTTTATGTAGTTAAGCCTCCCTGCCAGAGGGAGCTGCTGCTCCTGTTGTGTTGTGTCTCCCGTTTGATTTTCGCAGGTGCAGATGCTGATTGGCCAGGAGCTTATCAAGCTAACTTTAAAAGGATGTCTCCTGCAATGTCTTCCTCTTTGTCCTGAGTGACCCCCCCAGCTACACTACGATGACCTACATTGTGGCGTGTAAGTTTTGATTGTTGTCAAGTGTGAATTTTCGTTAAGAAGTTGTGAACAAACGTCCCTGGAAAGAAGGGGTGAGTAGCCATTTTGTGTGGGAACTTTTTGCTCCTGTTTTAGGGAGGAACGTAAGGTCTTTTACGATTTATTTGTGCATAGCTAAGTTACTTTTCTATTGACAGATATTGTGTTTGTTTATTTTGGCCTTGCTCACCCTGAAGTTAAACTACCATGTGTTAAAAATACATTTGTGTTGGACCGCAACGTCCAACCATTCAAACTCTTTGTATAGCACTTTTTATACACATAAAATGCAACACACGACAGTAGTAAGTCACCACCACCTTGTAGTTTTAGTGGATATATTCGCTTAAATGACCAGACTTTGGCTTAAAATGATGTGACTGAAAGTTGTTATTGTATTTTAACAAGTTTTAACTCGACATGTGTAAAAAGACCTTTACACAGCTGCTAATTGCTAATGAAATGGTAGACACAGGTGTTTCCAGTCACACTAATTAGGGTTCCACTCCTGGTTTAACAGAGCCAGGGATCGTGCTGTTGTTCAGGTCACATTAAATACTTGATACTTTAACCTGTAGAAGAAGTTTTTCTTATGTCTTTTTATTTTTTAATTTTATATTTTACAATTTCTTACATGTTTGCTGTATTTTCTGGCTGTGATTTAAAAACACTGTATGGTCGTCACAGCATTGCTAAAACAAACAAATATAGTGGTGGTAGTTTAGACTTTTGCACAGTACTATTACATATATGTTCTGTGCCTGCTCACTGCCCTCAAACAAAACTGTATATGGACTAGGACATGGGGTCTGCAACCTCTAGTGTCAGAAGAGCCATTTTTGACCCAGCTCTCCACCCAAATATAATTAATCTGGAGCCATGAAACCTATGAAGATGGCGTCATATGTACAGTTTTATATATAAATATAATCACTTAAGTTTGTTGCATTTGTGAAGTTTAAGAACTACATAAAAGGAAACGGTTGATATGTTATAGCTGTTGATGGAGGAAAAGACATCTGTGTCCTTTATTTAGGGGAAAAACTGATAAAATAAATGTGACCCACTTTGAAATGTATAGCTCATGCTTGAGAACCTCCTGGCTTACGTATGTGGATCCAAATATGCACTTCATGTACACAAGACTTTGTATACGTGTTGGAAATGGCTTTCCATAATTCAAAACACAAGTTTGTCAGGTTTGGGGAGGTTTTTTAAATATCTCATTTGAAGAAGACATAGGATGTGACGCATAATAAAAATACTTTTATCACCTTGATCTCTAAATAAGAGGTGTTCACTTTGAAACACAAAGAGCTTCCTAATCCAGGAAGTGACACACAGCATGTTGTAACATAAATCTAATTATCTTGTAGATTTCCGTTTCCTTGTAATAGTAACATAACAAATTCACTTAAGTAACAGACTTTACCACAGTGGGCCCATAGGGAGGGATGTTACAGTGTGTTTTCCATGACAGGGTACATGCCCATGCATGAGGAGATGCAATCAGATGCAATTCTGACTCATTGGAAACCTAACATTAGATTCATCTGATCTTGGCATAGTTCAGCACAGGTTTACCTCCCCAGAGTCACATACTCAAGTCTGTGTAAAGTTCACATCAACAGTCTCTGACTGATCTGTGTGTTGATATGAAGGGCACTGGGAGTACTAGAAAGTACGGTGTGTTCCTGACTGAACAGTGACTGGTTAATCCGTTCTACTATGTCCAAGAATATCTCAGGAATTCAACAACAGTGTGTACATGTATGTGTGATGTTTTCCAGTAATAAATGGGCGGTAAAAAGATAATTGGGTTACTGTATTGTTCTGTCCATCACATGTTAATTCATGTATGGTCATTTGAATATCTCCACGATCTAGGCTATTATATTTCCTTCTTACGTTGTGTTGAGACATGTCTCTTTTGTTTCCCAGTAGTAAGACGGCTATTCATTTTGAAATCAACCCCATTCACCTGCATAGGGCACATTAAGTTGTTATGCAGGTGTAGCTTTCCACTCGGCCTTAAATGGTGAAACACAAACACACGGGTCAATGCGACCTTGCTCCAAACAAACACCTCCTGAGCACAGTAGTGTTCATCTGAATGTTAAAAAATCTGTGTTTCTGTGGTGGTGATACAAGATATATGGATTATGTTGCATTAAACCTGTTTAGGAGAACTAAAAGGATTAGGAGGAGAATTTGTGTGCTTTGAAAAAAGTGTCATATTCCAAGATGAAAGTGTGTATTTCATCTGAAACAAAATGTAAATACAGTCTGTTTACATCTGCACAAACTCAGACTAAACTAAGACTACAATTACTGTGAAAAGCACCATCATTTAAACTGATTACTCACTGGTTGGTGAGTACTTTTATTTTGATACAAAGACAAACGGATGAAATTATGGAAAAAAAGGAAATGTGAGCACAGGGAATGAGTCTCCATCACCTGAGTGCTGTTTATATAAATGAAAATTAGCCTCAGTCTCAAAAGCCTCGGTCGTGCAAGGCTTCTGTTCTATATGTGCATGCAGTCATTTGCAAGCAACAAGTGTACTCCATAGATCATCATGTGGCGTGTAGTAACTGCAGAAACATACATGTTGGTGATTGTTTTCTACTGCTGTAGTAGAAGTGGTAAACAGAATAGTTTCTCATTCTTTTTAGCTGTGTAATGAAATTAAATATTACAAAACACTATACATTTGTAGTAAATGAATGAATCGGTCAGTGAAATCTTCAAAGGACCATTGACTAAAACACTGACGGCATTTGGATAAGTGTCTGGGAAAGGGACTAAGGATGGAAATTAGCCATTTGGCTATAATCTTGCATATTGACATGTTTATGTTCATTAATATGTATTGTCCCTGCTTTAAATAAACTCAAACTCAATGTAGGTTATGACCATGTGATGAAATGATTGGATTATTAGGGAAGATTATTTCTTAACATTGCAAGTGATGTTTAATGCAGTTTCCATCTGTGCTTTTTAACAGTTGGGAAAACTGATGAATCACTTGTATGTTTTTCTCAAAGCGGTTGTGCCGAGTCACCCGTGCAGCTGGCCGTCAGTCATTCGCTGATGTCTATCTGTGCAGGCTGAGCAGGTTGCATGGCAGGAGACATTATGTGACTGTCATTTTTCTGAATACCTGTATGTGTACTTATTTTGATCTTTTCTGACATAAACACTGATCTTGTCAGGACCAGTAGTCCTCATGGAGACCAAAACCTGGTCCCGATGAGGCAGAACTTGTTGAGAGATGAGACTTTGGTTAAGCTGTGCGAATGAGCCATGTCAATGCAGAGTTCTTAAAATGAGAGCTACACAAACCTGTATATGTGTTGTAAGTTCAGGGTTTGTGCACTCATTGTGTCTGTTGCCATGACGAGTCAAACCTTTGTGTGAGGTGTCTGTCTTGCACCTGCTTGGGTGCAAGCTCCACCTCTCATTGCTGATTGGCTGACTCAACAATGAGAAGCCAAACATTTAAAGTAGGTTGCACCTGCCTGTGTCTCACCTGTCACTTACTGTCACACACAAGCTGTTTTAGTGGGTTTGGAGAAAATCATCAGGATCAAGTTTGGACGCCGTGCTGAATGCACAAAAGTGTGTGAATGAGTTGTTTTTGTCCATTTCTCATCATGAGTCTCAAAGGCAGGAGATTTTCCCTGGACAGCTCAATGTGAGTATGAATATTTTTTGTGTTGTTGAAATTAGACATGAGTTTTTGGCTGCTGGCTTTCAAAAGCGAAATTCATTCTTTATATATACCTGCTGTCACCCAGTCCAGGTAAGGAGGATCAGGTTTTACTTTCACTTTAACTGACACTGAGTATTATAGAGTAGTGTGGCTGGATTCACAAACAAGCTATTTT
This sequence comes from Microchirus variegatus, assembly GCF_963457635.1. NCBI lineage: Eukaryota > Metazoa > Chordata > Actinopteri > Pleuronectiformes > Soleidae > Microchirus > Microchirus variegatus. Next base: position 14,096,279 of record NC_139806.1, read on the forward strand.
CCTATTTACTCATCAGACAACAGCACTGTTTATGTGCTGCTGATGCTACACATGGGAAGGTCTTTGTCCTGATGCATTATGTAAGAGATGCTTTGTGTATCAATGATGTATATTAATATGTGTGGAAAATCAGCACTCACTATAGAAACAAAGGTAATGAAGTGGTTTTCCTTAGTATGCAGTTTGTGAATCCACAATTAGAATCCAACACTGTTGATCCCATCAGAAAGATCACATTGACTTAATTTTCACATGATTTCTTTGCTCTGTTTTGTCCATGGCTTTCTCACCCTGGGTGTATCATAAAAAGCTGACATTTATCTCCTGTTCTACAGCAGCCTGGATGGAGTTGGAGTCTTTGGTCTACGAAGAGGCAGCAATAGCAAGAAAACGAGACCAAGCAAGAGCCTGGACGAGGCCCGGCTGAAGATCCATGAGTTTAATCAAAGCTTCACCTCCAACATGACTGTCAGGTAGAGAACAACTCCACACACACACAAAGCTGGATGACAAGGAGAAATTTCAGACTTTCACTGAAACGGAACATCCTTATCACGTTATCTGATGTTTTTGTGCAACCAGGGATCAGACCATCGAAGAGGAAAACCTTGTACAATCACAAGACCTCAACAGTCATGTAAGTGAGATTCACCTCTTCATGCTCCTCCCTGCATGCGCACACACAAAAATCATAGATGTAATTTACCACCTGAGGCTACAGGTCTCACAGCTTCAGAGCGTTGCAGCTCCTGAAGCTCGTGGGTCATCACAGATTTGGTCTCATAATATTTTTTATTCATTAATTCTTCAATGTTTTCACACACAGAGCTTCCAGAAACAGAATAAAAGCTTCCACAAGCTGTTCCAGGAAATTTCTGAAGGGGAGAACCTGACAGATGGTAAGTTGAGCAGAGGTCTATAGTCTGAATCGTATCTGTTGATATTGATTGTGGAAGTGGTGTCACATTTTATCCTGCTTACGTCTTCTTCTGCCTCGCAACATATTGTCCAATCACATAAAATCTGCTGAACTTAAGGCATTTATGTGTCTGTTATTTGTGCCCTCACAATGTTCATTACTTCGTGGTCATCAGCTCTGATGGCCTTGTTTTCGCAGCCCAGCCACCAGAGTCCTAATTTGCCTTTCTATGTTTATGCAAATGTCAGATACATGCAAGGACACAATTTCTTATTCAAAACTGTATTTACATGTCTACAGATGAGCAAACCAACATGTGTAGTGTTCTAACCACTTGTGGCAAACGAGGAAGTGAGGATGATTAATTATTTCCTGACTATGGATGTGGTTAGGTTTCGGTTTACTGGTGAACTCGTGGTTCACTTTAATTACATAAAAACATCTGTTTAGGGTTTTGGGGGGGAAATCATGGCAACACTTTACATTAAGTACACACTTTTAGTTTTAGTTAAGCATTAATAAATCTTGAATTCATCATTTATAATGCATGAATACTTATTAGTATGTAGTTGTGTCCATATAGCTGCTGTACTCAAGCAGCCAATCAGCATCCACCTCCAACAAACAAGCTCTTTGCTCTCTGAGCTCTGTGTGTTCAGCAGTCGCTCAGTACATGTCAACACTTCAGCACATGAGTAAAACATTTAGAATGCTTATAAACTACATACTAATGAGTATTCATGCGTTATAAATGATGAATTCAATATTTATAAATGCTTAACTAATGCTAATAGTGTGTACTTATTATAAAGTGTTACCAAAAGCATGTGTTTTGCCACTTGGTGAACATCTCAGCTCTTTTCTTCCTGTGACAATTTTGCCTCAAATACAAGTGAATTGTCATTTTCGAAATGTTCATGACGCCTATGTAGCTATTTGCCAAAATCTAATGATCAAATATGTTTTTCTACAGCAAAATAGAAATAGGTTTTCCTGTGTCCGTTGGTTTCTTTCTTGTTTTTGAATGTGCCATAGAGATGTGTTTATAATCATGTTAAAGTGTTGTCTTCTCTCTGTTGTAGTGTTCACCTGTGCCTTGCAGAAGGAGGTGCTGTATCACGGGAAACTCTACATTTCTGAGAACCATGTGTGCTTCCATTCCTCTGTTCTGCTCAAAGACACCAAGGTAGAACAACAGGACACATTAAAGTGAAGTGGTGAAATGAATTATCTAGACCATAACAGCAGTAGCACTACTTGGGGTTTTTTCTTAGACTCAGAACAATACTAATAATTTCAGACCAATTTATCTCAATGGTTTTTAGAATTTGGTTTGGCAGTGCAGTCATTTGAGCTTAAACTATAACTATTGGAACATCCTTCCATCATTTTAATGCTCTGTTTTAAAACAGTTTTACTTGTTTTTTCTCTGTAAAGCACTTTGGATTGCCTCAGTGCATTAAATGTGTTCTACAAATAAAATGGCTTTGCTTTCCTTCATTTACAGCCTCTTGTGCCAGAGGCTTTTAAGGAGCAGTTAACATCAACTTTAGTTATCATGGAACTCCAGCATCTAGACTTTATATGGATGATTTACATCATAATGGGGAATTACTGTAATTATCTTTATAGAGTACGAGATAACAAGCTTCACACTAACTGTGGTTCTCTCTTTCAACACTTTGCAGGTGATGATTCCCACGTCCTGTGTCACAGGGGTGAAGAAACATAGCTCGGCGTTGTCAATGTTGTCCATCCAAACTGCTGATGGAGACAAAGTAAAATATTATGTTTTTTTCATTATATTTTTCTATTACTCATTATTTTTCATGCAGAGCATGTTGAGCTACATGTTGATGCACAAAAACATTATTGGCTAACAGTTAAAAATGTTGGATGAGTTTTCTATAATGATGAAAATCCTCACCTTCAGATCTCCATCCATTCATTATCTACCGCTTTATCCTCCACATGTGGGTCGCAGGGGGTGCTGTGCCTAGCTCAGCTGACGTAGGGCAAAAGGCGCCACCCTGGACAGGTCGTCAGTCCATCACAGGGACACATAGACGCACAACCATTCACTCACACCTACGGTCAATTTAGAGGGACCAATTCACGTAACCTCCATATCTGCATGTTTTTGGACTGTGGGAGGAAGCCGCAGAACCCAGAGAAAACCCACGCGCACACAGGGAGAACAACCTTCAGAACTCAAAACAGCCGAAATAGTTTGAAATGGAGTGATCACACATCTACTGCTTTTATACTGCTGTGTCATTACTGTTTGTAGTAGTTTATTTATCATTTATTTATTTATTAATGAAGTTTGTAAGACAGGCCACACAGTTGTGGTTATCACTCTTGCTGGTTTGTGACCCAGTCGGAACAAGGGCCTTCCTGCATGGAGTTTGCATGTTCTCTCCGTGTGCATGTTGTTTTTTTCTCCATTTCCTCCCACAGTCCACAAACATGCAGATTTGTGGATTAAGCAAATTGGACACTCTGGATTGACCGTAGCTGTGAGTGCGAGAGTGGATGGTTGATTGTCTCTTTATGTGGCCCTGTGATGGACTGGTGACCTGTCCAGTGTGTACCCCACCTTTAACCCTATGTCAGCTGGGATTGGTACCAGCAATCCTCATGTGAAGGATAAAGCGATAGAAGATGAGTGAGTTTGTAAGAATTCAGCTTGGGGTAAATCCATGTGTTGGTGATATTTCTACCTACCAATCAGTAAAAGGAAAGATGACAAGTGGACTGTGGGGAAATTCAGTTTCAAAATTGGGACTGCAGTGTTGCGCTGACAGCTTGTCAAGCAATGGCGTCAAATTAAAATCCTGAAGTCTAACTGTACACATCGTTTGCTTCTGTCCGGGTCTAACAATTTCTGCTGCCACTGTTTCCCCCTCAGTTCTCGTTTGTCTCTTTGAGGAACCGTGAAATGTGCTACAAACTCCTCCAAAGTGTCTGCTCGTATGTACAGGTACTTAAGTGATGCACAAGAAAGCCATCATTTCTCAAACAAAATTCATGTCCTTCAGTCGTGTTTGTGTTTTTTTTTCTTAAGCAGCAGACTCCAAACGGCAGCCCTCCCCTCTCCTCTGCAGACAATGAAGCTGATCGTGATGCGGTAGGCTTTGTTACCCATCTACAGCACATGATGCAAAAGCAACAAATGATGTAACAGTTTATCTTCCCATCCTTGTGGACAGGTCTCCAGTTACTCCAGTTTGGAGGACAGCATAGATCACAATCTGAGGAGAAAAGACAGCTTTGATCTTGGTGACTTTCCTCAGATTTCCAGTGAGAGTGAGAGAAAACTTAATGTTTTTTGGTTCCTCGTGTACCAGGAAGTTTATCTTTATTAAGTAAACCTAATAAATGTAACCAGGCGCTATCACTTTGCATTTTGTAGGTCCCACAAGATGCAGTTCGGCTCATCAAAGCAGCTTAATAAATGAAAACGACCAAGGTATGTAAGTCCTCAGAAACAAACACAGTAGTGTAATATCTACTCTGCTCAGCCATGATTCACAGGGTAATGTGTCATTGAAGAATAATGAGATGATGGTTTTTGTCCCAAACAGCTTTGTCATGGATCTGGAAGCTCACAGAGAAGGTTTTCTCATTCTTCCTTCTCCGAGAAATAAGGAATCTCAGTGTCCTCTTTTATATCTACACTATGTTGTGAGTATTGTTGCATGTCACAGATAGTGCTCCTTTTTCTTGACTGTATGTGTGCAGCAGCAGAAGAGACCACACTGGCTGCCACTTTACTACCTAATAAAGTGGCCATGAGTAAAGCGGCCTCTTTAAGAGTAAACTCACAGCCATTTTGTGCAGGCAGGCCTCGGTCCTGTAGGAATGTAAACACAGATGTAAGAATAGGCATAATTTAAACTGTATAACCATTTCACTGGCCTTAAAGATCTCCAATATATTGTATAAGGGTTCAAATGTCAAAGTTATATTTGTTTGCAGAAGAATTACAGAAGGTTTTTTAAAAAATGTTAATAAAACAGTGTCCTGACACGTTATAGTATGCTGACTTTCTGGATTGGCTGGAAACTTTGAAGGGAATAAAATCTAATCCTCAAGATTAGGTTTACCTTTTTAGTTAAGGTTATCACAAAATGTTCAGACGCCACAGATGCTTTTCACTGATATCATTGTTTGATCTGAAAAGCATTCGGCCATCTTAAGACAGTATGTTCACTTTTTGATTCACTTTCACTTTATGATTGAAAGCTGTAATCCTGAAACTTAAAGTAGCACTGTAGTGGAAATCTTAAGTCAAAAATGTGTGAACCTGGAATTCCTTATGTTGTGGGGACCTACATCTGTTCACACAGTCACATTATGGGGACTTGTCTTCCTTATGGGGACAAAATCAAGTCCTAATGTAAATGTTTACATTTTAAAGTGAAGACGTGTTGAGGTCAGGGTTAGGTTAGGGGTCAGGATTAGGCCAGTAGTGGTTCTGGTTAGAATAAGTCTCCAGGAAATGAATGCAAGTCAATGTAATGTCCTCTGAAGTCATGGAAACCTGTGTTTGTACTTAATTGTGTTACCTCTTTAGGACTTTATCTTGTATACACACCAGTTTTTTTCAAGTCCAGTTGTCCTCATGCAAACCAAAGCCCAGTTCCAATGAGGCAAAACCTTATATATTTGGGATTAAGCTGTTATTTCTGATAAATTAAATATAGGGTTGGAGAATTGTTATGTTTAGGTTAGGATTAAGGCTTTGATGAGGCTGTCCAAATTAAAGGAAGCCATTGCAGTGTCCTAAAAAGAATAGCTGTGCGTTTGTGTGTTTTAATAGAATTGTGTTTCTGCTGCTGGTGTCTGGATACATTGGGCTGAGGATCATTGCGCTGGAGGAGCAGCTGAATTCTTTGGGAGCCCTGACGGAGTTGTCTTTGCACCACAAAGAGTGAGTAGTCGACAACCCGACAAAGTATGCTCGTCACTTAAGGAAGTCTTTGAGGTCTGAGACCGGTTTTGGCGACTTAAAAAACCATTACCTGCAGATCAGATGGGACACAGTAGTTGTGCAGGTTCATTCAAGCAAGATAACTGATTACATTCCAGTAGAGTCACACACCAGGAAGTATGAGTTCAAAGTTGTGTGTTTAATTCCATTCTCACCATAAATAATAATTACATTGATATTTGAAGTACAGAATTAAATATATTAATTAATATAAATTTTTACTTAATTGAGTTAAATGCTGTGAGTGGCTCCCCTCATGACCACCTCTTCTTCTTTTGCAGATACCAAGAAACATAGCCTGTGGGCAAGGGAATAGTGACGGACAAATCTTTCCAGGAAATCATGCAGTGTACCGCTTTATTCAAATCCTATTCTGAGCCCTGTCTAGACAGGATCCCAAAAGCACCTTAACACTGAGACCCTGTCTATTTGACAAACCGTTTCATCGGTTGACAGTGGTTTCCACGCTTAAGTTCCCTCATGGGTAAATATTAAACTCCTGTAAAAGTGCCATGTCATGCAGGACATTATTTTGTTGGACATGCACTGATTTCCTGCTGACAGTTTAAAACAAAGGGGTGCAGCCCTCCTGTTCTGAGCCATATGGAGTCATCCTGCTGAAGCCATGTTTATTTCCTGGCCAGTGAACAGCTGAGCTCAGCAAGCAAACACGGCTGGAGACTTTGTCATGTCATGGTTTTGGATCAGCACAACCTAGATCAGCGAGAGTACACGGCAAACAAGATGACGAGCGATGCACTGTGTCCATTGATTTTAAGTAAATTATATATATTTTTTTTTAACTTAAAGGGTTCACTATTCTATTTGGAATCTGCTGTTTATAGGAAAATACAGTAATGGTGACAACAATCGGCCAGCAGAGGGCAGTCACTTCCATAAAACTTGATTGGTAATGTTACACACCCAGGAACTGCTATTCTCATATCATGACTAGAGAATCTGGTTCATATTTCAATTGATTTTGATGAATTCAAACTGTTTGTACATAAATGTACTGTATATGTTCAAAACACGTGAGGGATATGTTAAGAAAGTATGACAGCTGTAAAATACCATTGAATGGGGAAAAAAAGATGTTTAAATTATATTCCAACTACAATAAAATATTTATGACACTATAACGAGCAGTCGTATGTTGTGTATTTGCATGCAGTCCTTCAATAAGAGTCAATATGATCGGTTTCATATTTTGTACATAAGTGATTTTTTTTTTAATTATTTTGTTGTCCATAAAAAGGTCAAGATTCAGTCCCATGAATTAATTTCATAACATCATATTCTTAGTTCAAAAAGCAACATAAAATTACAAATCATAATACAAAGAATAGAATAGATAAGTACAGTAACCATATAAACAGCCCACAAATATGGTCTACCCCCCCAACCACCCACCACATCCCCACTCAAACTCTAGCACAAAACTCATGACATTACATCAGTTAGTATCAGCAATTAAAAAAAAAAAAAAAAAATGTTTAAATGAACATCCTGTTTTTTTTTTAAAGCGCTTCAATGTTCATATGTTATGAGTTCAGCTTTATCCTCACACAGAATACATTACAGATCACCCTGTCATTTGCTCTGCAAAACACAATAAACATGCATACAATTTTTTTTTTTTTTACTGGTTCACACCCTGACCCCCCCCCCCCCACCCTCCCATCAATAAACATTCAGGGCCAGAGGATACAATGCATGTCTAACCATAGTGGTGTATCAATAAAATTGTTATTTTATTTATTTTTTACCCCATTTCTTAAACCAAACCCAATGAAGGAAAAGTGGATCCAGTGGTTTCCCTGATAATACGACCTGACCAGAAAAAAACTGAGGCCTACTTCTTTTTTCAGAGAAAAGTAATGACACTCTCCAACTCTTCTGAGAGCTCAGATCCCTGGTTCAAGATGGTAACAGATTTCCATTATTTACAATTCAGAGACACGAAGCACAGGATGAGCATGGTGAGGTTCCCTGTTTGAAATGATGACAGCGACAAAGTGGCGTTTCACAAACCTTTTCCACCACTTACCAAGACCCACTTGTACTCCCAAAAATGGAGTAATCAGATAAGTGCTAGTTCTGTACATGTTCCCTTTAACAAAACACAGCTACTGTCACTGAAATGGATGGGTCTTGTGTACAGACACCTTGCAGAGGACCTGAAAAGTGGTGCTAGCCTGCAACTATAAAACCAGTTCTTGTACTTTTTCAGGCCAACACACAAGGTGTATTATGTACTTATTCAAACAGGATGCTAGTATCCTTAATGCTAGCCTGTAGAAGACAGTCAATAACAAAGAAGACAACACACAATCTTACATTTTACACCCATATTACACTTTAGATGCTTTGTACAATAGTGCTGAACTTAAGACCTGCTTTGCCATGCTTGATCTGATATATATAAATGTGTAAATATACTGTACAGTACAGTATGTGTATGCATCTAGTGTTTCATTGTGTGTGCGTGTGGTGGAACCTGCACCACACCAACAGTGAGAGGCTCAAATATGGCTATGTGTCAGACATGACGCCTGCTGCCACCCATAAGAGAGCTCCTGCATTTGGGGCCACAGAGATTAAAACGGAGCTAAAGTGAACATGTTGTCACGTCTCGGCGCCCGATCTGAATCACATTGTTAGTCATTAACATCAACACACATGGTTCTGAGACAAAGAGTCCATGGCCCTACACTACGACAAACACATTTGGATTAATTATGTCAAGACAAACACGTTAGAAGAAAATGTGCTCAAGGTGAATATGAACAGGAACCTGTCCAACTCCAGTCATGAACGATACTGGAGTGAGACTCAGAGAAAAGAAAAATGGTGCTGTAAGACTACAAGTTAATCAGAATGATTCTGATCAGGGGCAATGATTCTGAATGGAGTTTGGTGAACTAAGCAGCTACGTTTATACCTTTAAATCCTCCAGGTCCAGCCAAAACACCAATCAAAAGGGTTTGTTCTCTAAATAGTTCTACAAATAAATTACAGACATCCCCGATGATCACACTTCGAGCATGAAGGAATAATTCAACATTTTGGAAATGTGCTTATTTGCTTTTTTTGCAGAGGGTTAGATGAGAAGATTGGTCAAATCAAGAATAATAAATAGAAAGTTACAGCTAGCAGCCAGTTAGCTTAGGTTAGCGTTAATACAGGCAGCAGAGGAAACAAGCAGCCTGCCTGTGTCCAAACAAACTCCAGATCATTGTGCCTACCGGCACCTCCGTGGAAAATCTTCTCATCCAACTCAACAAAAAAGTCAATAAGTGAACGCCCCAAAATATCAACCTGCTCCTTCAGTTCTGACTTAATCCTAGCTTTAAACAACAAACACCAGGGAACACTGAAGGATTACTGCCTTCTGTTAAATCCTCTAATGTGACATGAAAATTACTGAGTTAGCCTTCACTTCTATTTTAGTTTCCCTTATGTCAGAGAAACATCCACGTCACCACAGTTGTCCTCAGTGTGGCTTCCAAAAGCTTGTTTCCATTTCATCCACATCATCATTCCTGTTCAGGATATGTTGATTTTGGAAAAAGCAAAAAAAAAAATAACTCACAAGTTTGCCAAGTTTGTGAACAGTAAAAGGACAGCTGGGACCTTCAGTGGAAGATGTTCTTTCTGTGATCTTCTCAAAGAGTCAGAAGTGAGGGGAAGGTATGACAGTATTCCAGATGAATCCTTGTGTATCCGCTTCAGAGGACAAAGGAAAGATAATGGACCCTCATACTACACGCAGAAAAGCAGATAAGAGTTAGCTGGATTACAACTTGGGAAATGCCCTGGCAGTCAGGTGGATGTCCATTAACGTAAACGGGGAGAGGAGAAGAATGAGGAAGAAGAGGGGTTGGGGGCACATGCTTGACCGGTGTTTGTCCACTGGAGAGAGAACTGGTCAAGCAGTGGAGGTATTCTTCATTCATACACTTTCAAAAAAAGAAGAAAAAACATAGATGAGCCTTCTCTACTTGTGGATGTCCAAGTCATCAGGATGTTAATTTCTTTCGGCTCACACAAGTTCATGTACGCAGATGTAACAGGTCCATGGAGATATGAATAAACACTAAATAAACATCCATCCATCCATCACTCATACATTCACTAACATGTCACACTTAAAATTACATCTGTGAGCCTTTTTGGACAAAGCACATTGTTCTTCTTTTCTTAACTTGTGCAAGTTGACACATTTTAAAGCTGCAACCCATAATACTTCCCATGTTAAAAATTGTATTCGTCTCATTCCATTTTTTGTTTGTTTGTTTGTTTTGGAGCATTTCTGTCAGATTCCACCAAACAGATAAATACACCTGATCATAGCTTAAAAAAATGCTCTCATCTTTAGAATGAGAAACAGAAGAGAACCTTCAGGTGTGCTGCTTCAAAGACACACAGATGTGGCAAAATAAAAAAACAAAATAATGTCCTTTTTTTTTTTTTTTAGATCTACATTTTTAGATATACTTCTGTCTCACTTACTTTCTCAGACACACTTACAGACACACACGCCTCATTCATACAAATGCAGAGAGGCTGTGGTTTATTTCTCAGGCGTGCTGTGCAGCGAGGTCCTGGTTGATGAAGCGCCGTAGCCTCTCCAGGTACTGACTGTAAAGCTCAATGTCGTTGTGACCCGCTCCCTCCACCCAGAGAGGCTCCACGGCCTTGGGGCAGCGCTCGAACAGAGCGAGGCCGTGAGAGAAGTCGATCACCTCGTCCTCTGTACCGTGGATGATGAGCACTGGAGATGGGATCTTTGACACCTTCTCGATGCTGGTGAAAAAGACATAAATAAAATAATGGAGGTTATTTATGTACAGTGCAGGAATTTATGGATTTTTCCTTCAATACTGAACAACACAGAAGGATAATCTTCAGATTCTAGTTACAGTGCTTTCAAATAATAACACTTTTCCACTGCTGTTCTTCAACATAATGATTGCATTACAAAAATAGACTGCTTATGACAACAGACGTAGTCTTCCTGCTTTGAAGCATGGGCATAGCAGTGAGCCACCAGGGGGCAACTTCAACCGTCGCAAAAAGAACTCTGTTAGAATAGAAGTCTATGGGGAAAAAACCTACTCCTCAGACACGGTGTCCGTTTTGTTCATTATATTCCCATTTACAGGAAAACAGATGATTAAATACACCAAATATAAGTTGATATGTCTGGCTGCAAAGGTGACGTGTCAAAGCAGTCATGAGTGTGCCTGAGTTTTTTTTTAGAACAGATCAGACCAAAGAATTTGACTGTAGACTTTGCCAAGATCAGTTAGCCAACCAAACATCGTAAACCAACTCGTCTGCCTGAGGACACTGACAAATTTAAGAATGACAATAGAGTTTAAATATATTAATTGCGCTGTAAACTTATATATACTTATATATTCATACAATTCTAATCTGGTTAAACATGCTTTTTTACTGACAAACATTTTTCACTAAGCATCTGTTTCCACAACAGAGTGGTGTGTTTGATTAATCAAGTGAATGTAAATACCCTAATGTCAAAATAACCAATAGCCATAATGCAGTTCAATAATATAATCACTCACTGTGGCTTAATATAAGCAGATACCGAAGATGTAAATAAACTGATATACATGTGATAAAAGATTTATTCACACTTTGGTCCTAAGTGACTTATGGCCAGTGTATTCAGCCTTAATTGTAATAAGAGCTAGATGTCTGTCTGCTTCTGAGCTGTGAATTCACAAATATAATATTCTGGCCTTGGAATAGCAGAGAAGCTGATTACACCACAGTAGTAGTTTGAGGTTTAATGGACATTTTCATATTTACTTTGCCGCTGTGATGAATTGTGTGAAAGCCACTTTATTTACCCTGCAGTCCTATGTAAAACATTGATAAAAAGGCTCTCGGCTGCGAAACTTACTTAGGGAAGGCATCAAAACAGTACGTTTTCTTGGTGTCGGGGAATGCCACTCTCATACCAGACGTGAGAGGAGAGTGGAGGACCACAGCAGCACATTCGAAACGTGACGCCAAGTCTACAGTGGGCACTGTGCCAATGCTCTGTCCATACAAGATTATATTCTCAGGGCTGATGCCATACCTGAGATACACACACAAACACACACCATAAACATCAGCAGATTCACGTAACACAATATAGAATTTACTTCACACCAACCACCCACAGTTGGTAAATGATATGTTACAACTGTCATAAAATGTGCTGATATAAGCGACATATGTCATGAAGTAGAATGTTGAAACTAGAAGTTACACAGTACCAATGCAGAGGTGGCATGCATCCGTAATGAGTTGATGGACCATCAAAATAATTGAAAGTTGAAATCGTATATTGTGTCTCTTTAAACACTGACATGTGTCCAAAACACCAATAATTCTATTGATCAAAATAAAAAACATAACAAGCTCACTTAGTCTTACATGTAATTGAAAATTAATATCCATGTTTCTCTTGACAAACTCTCTCCACCGTAACACACACCACCACTATCTCTTTAACAATGCACAATGTAGTCCAATAAAAAAATTAAGTTTATTTCTTCCCCCGAAATGAAAAGAGAGACTTTCTGCCAGCTTACCTAGAGCGCAGGGCATGCCAGGCAGCATCGATGTCAGCATAAAGGTTCTTCTCAGAGGGCTTGCCAGTGCTAACACCGTAGCCTGAGTAATCATAGGAGAATATGTTGCAGTTGATGCGTGTGCCTAAGCCAATGTAGAAGCTGCTCATCTGGCCGAGGTCAACTGCGTTACCATGGGAAAACAGCACTGTAAACCTGCGAGAAAGTGAAAAGAAGTAACAACAATTAAGGAAGTCAAGTTGAGCCAGAGCACCAGCAAATTGGAAAACCTTGAAATTGTGGGCTTAATCAAAATAATGTGGCATTATTGGAAATTATAAATCTGTGGAAGCACATTCGATCTTGGTGTTTCTCACCTAGCATTGGGAGCACAGCGAATGTACATACATCCAACCCTGTTCCCTCGGCTGGACCGAGTCAGGAACACATCTGTCACATCCAGCTCTCTCTGTGAGTACTGGAACTCTGCTCTCTCACTGAGATGCAACTTCCACCTGCCTTCACTCCCACTACCACTTGCTCCACCACCACTGCTGCTGCTGCTGCCCCCGCCGCCGCCACCGCCTCCTCCTCCACCTCCTCCACCCCCTCTGTCACTTCCACTACCAGCACCCAGCCGGGAACGCAGTCCTGGAGCGCCGAGAGATGGCACGGCAGCTCCAGAGCCGGGCCCAGAGGTAGTTCCTGCTCCAGTAACTGGATCTGGGTCAGGAAGAAGGGCATAAGTGGGCTCTGGAGGGAGGAAAGCCAGCTTGGCTGCAATGCGACTGGGGCAAGGGGGGCAGCAGAACAGGCAGCATAGCTCTCGTATGGAAAGACCGTTCATCTTCTGTTAAAGAAATAAACATGGATGACACAGTCATTAAGAGGCAGAAAAACAGCACAAGAACAAGACTATCACCTTTAACTACCAGCAGTATTTTCTAACCAGAAGAAAATATCGCATTCTAAAATCTTTTAGGGCATACGAGAAGCCTTGCAATGTACATAACACAGTCAAGGTCACATATCGAGTGACTCTTATAACAATATCTACACCAATGTTTTCATTTTAAAACAGCTATTTAGAAAGAAACTGAACACTGAGACAAGTGTGTCAGCTCTTTTAGAACCTCAAGACAAGCACACGTGTCAGCCCTTTGTAAGTTGTCACCAGATTTACACAATGGCTCATTCAGTCATTACACAGACCTTTAGTTATAGAGATTCATACATCTCCTCTAGCTATCTCTTGAAAGGTTCAATGTTGAAGGGTATGTCTGAAAGCAAGTGCTGTGGAGCCTCTCTCACTTGCAGAAAAATGTTGTCCTCAATGGAAAAAAGCTAAAGCGTGTCCATATCTTTATTGAAACAAAGTCACTTTCACTCAGAAAGTGAAATACAAAAAGTAGTTCTTGAGTAAAGATAAACAGCAGTTACCATGTTCAGTGACCTGTTTTCTGGAAAACATAAATGATGTTGTAAATATACCTGGAATCAAAAATCCCTGGGTCTTGAAATGAGCTGGCACACAGTGGTGCCAATGTCTTCTAGTGTAGTCACTGAGCCAGCTGGAGCTTGATAGAAAAGAAAACATAATATTGCAATGGATTTTCATCACAAGACAACATTACTTGTAACTTGTAGTCACAATGGCAAAACCATTATTTAACCTAGTTACTCTTGTCTTCAATGTTGCACATATTAACTGTGAAAATATACTACCATCTTTGCTGAGTAGCCTAATTGAACATAATTAACAGACACTGAACGAAAGGTAAACAGTCGTCTTGCATCACGCTGCTGTGTAGAATAGATCATCCTGAAAACAAATATGTGTTTGTATGTCGACACTTAACCTTAAGCCCGATGGTATTAGACAAGTCACAGACAACAGGCCATGTCCATGTCATGGTAATTACAAATCCTGTGACCATGGCATTTGATGTGGGAAACGTCACCCATGCACTAAGGCTGCTGTAATGTCACTGCAGAACAAAAATGATTCAGATGTCCTGATGTGATCTAGACAATGGTGACTAATTACAACACCCACTCAGAGCGACTGATGTGCTAATGTGGCTATGTGGATAACGATGTTAACCTCTAATGTTAGCCACTGTTGTTTGGCATATTATGGTTACGACGGTGTATTGACACAGCATGCCAACAACTGGAAACGTAGATACGCGAAACATAACCGTGTTAACAAACATTGGCCACTGTGCAGTTAATGGCACATAAGAGTCAAAATATCATCACTTATCATTAACAAGGCGAGTAGCTAGCGGCGGCGGCTAGCTCGCTAGTACGCTAGCTCCAAAGCTAGCTACTTACCGATTCACAGTGGGTCGGCAGGCAGGCGAATGTGCCACTATATATACAAAGGAGCAGCACAAGTGTTCGAAAGTCCTTCTTGTGCCTTGACATGGATGGTTTTCTTCATATGCGTTGACAGCTGTCGGTGGCTAACTAGCCGAAATTCATGGCAACCAGTTTTCCTTTTTTTTCTACTACTGTACTGTCCGACTGGAGCCGGAAATGACGTAAGAGCATAGTCCTTTTCAAAACTTTAAAATAGGAGCAAGGGAATGAATTGATGTATAATACGTACATATATAATATAATATAATATAATATAATATAATATAATATAATATAATATAATATAATATAATATAATATACACCATGTTATACACCATACACGTGTCATCATTATACTGATTGAATTCATTTTAATCCATTTATCAGGCTTGATATCATTTCACAGTGCAATAGGAGACTGTCATACAATATATAACCTGGCACACATAATCAACACAGAAAGATGCCAAACAAACAGCAAAAATGAATCTATGTAACACAAAGCAAGTCTTTGTTGTAATAAGAAATAAATTCTCCTGCATTTAAACCACATCATTGTCAGTGCAGAATTAAAATGTACCACTAGCATGTTATACACGGCACAATAGCCTCTGTATGAATGTTGTCTAAATTGATCGCTGTGGTTGTATGTTATTTTATTTTGTTTTATTTGATGGACCTCCGAGAGTCTGTAATAAAAACTGAATTGAATTGATTTGAATTTAAATGCATTTAATTGAATTGAATTGAATTTATTTTTAGTAAATATAATAATATATATAATATAATTATACACCATGACTAAAATAATATTCTATCGGCATGTGTTAAGACTAATAATAATAATAAGAACAACAACAACAACTATACATTTTATTTGTTGGTGCCTTTCTTGACACTCAATGTCACCTTGCATACAAATGCAAACATAAAAATAGAATAAATGACAATAAAATTGAACAGTGCTGTGTGGTCATTGGGAGTATCCTATTTGACATAGTAAACACACTCACCCTAACCTTTATCATAAGCATAACCTTAAACTAACCACAATGCAAACCTTAATCAGTCCCTCAGAAATTATGTTCTGCCTCATTAGGACCGGGTTTTGGTCTCCATGTGGACTACTGGTTATGACAAGGTCTGTGTTTATACCAGAAACGGTCCTAACAACAACAACAAATACACATATACAAAACATAGGTGTAAAGAGGACATATAATTCTATTCTGTTCTGTTGTTAATAATGTGGTGATAACGAAGTATAATGTGTCAGCTGCTTTCAGTGACAGTTTCCCTGAACATCATCATCACACTAAGTGTTTCTTTCATCAGTGGTTTAAGGTTTAATTCAGTGTGTGTGTGTGTGTGTGTGTGTGTGTGTGAGAGAGAGAGAGAGAGAGAGAGGGAGAGAGAGAGAGACTCCATTCATCACTGATCCACTGCAAGAGTGTGGGTCTGTGTGAATGATGGGCCCCTGCAGTCACTATGCCTGCTCTGCGTTGGACATTTCACCTCGCCACTGTAAATTTAAAAAGAAGATTACATTGTGCTGACAAGTGATTTCACAGCCGTGGTTCTGACCAAGTGAAGTCTACTGACCGGTGTTCAGTAGACTTGTGCTACGCAATTGCAGGATCTGGGATTTTATTTTTTTATTTTTTTTATTTTGCAGGCTCCTGAACAAGGCTGTCGGGGGGGGAGAGAAAACGTAATCTGGATCACAGAAACCCCGTATAGGTTTGTGTCTACACCTTCAGAGCTCAGATTATTTTTCTCGAGTCAATCGGGGGAAGAAGAAAAAGAAGAAGAAAAACCCGTTTTGTAGTTGACTGGGCGTTTTTGGACGCGCTCGGTGAAAAACGATGATGCTTGTGCGGCGCCGCGCTGAGGGAAGAGACAGGTGAGGTGCGGCTGAGGAGCTGCTGTTCCACACAGTCTCTGGATACCGAGACCCGCGGTGTCCATCAATCCTTTTTGTCCTCGAAGAAGAAGAAGAAGAAGAAGAAAGGGGAGGGCGATTTGGCGACTGGCACCTGTCTCAGCCATATACCTGGCCATCTGGTGCGGTGAGTGTGCCAAATGGTGAGATCTAGAGTGGGAAGGTGGTGGTGGTGGTGGTGGTGTATGGGATGGAATGAACAGGTACACAGCGTGTGCGCAATTTTATCACTGCCACCAAGCGCAGTGCTGCATTACTCCTCCGGGTCAGCCAGCAGGTCTGTTCGGCTTCGTCTGCATGTGTAGACACGAGCTGCTCTTTGTGTCTGCTGCAAGTTTGATGTTTCACCCCGCGTTTTCATGTGCATGATGTTGCTGCTGCATATCACTGCGTAATATGGTGCTTTCACGTGTTGCATGGGATCTAAATAATGTCTTTTCCCCCCCTCTCTCTCTCACACACACACACACGTGAAATTGGCTTTGAAGTGATGTCTCAGCAAAAAAAAAAAAGAAAAAAAAAAAGCTGTCCCTCTCATGCATTATAGCACTGCATTGCAAGGAGGAGCACAAAGCCTGATAGAAATCCGTCATTTAGTTCACGACCAGAATCATATTTGTGATCTAAATAGTGTGTTCTATGTTAATAACTGTTTTGTTTAGGCTTTCTGTCAACAGGAGCACATGTCACATTCATTTTAAATCATAAATACAATTGATTCTGCTATTATTCACTCACAGAGGAACTCGAGTGGTTACTTGCACAGAGCAGTTTATTAGTAGGGACAGAAAAGATCAATAATAAAGATTAAAAAAACAACATGAATATATCGTTATTAGTATTCCAGACTGATCCTAGAAACAACCCAAATAAATAATATAGGCCTAACTTTTGTAAACTGCACACTTAGAATAACTTGCACATTTGCCTAAACCCCAGTCCACACTCATACGTAATGCTCACTTTCTGCCACCCAAGCTCTTACTGAGGTGATTTAGTAGTTCTAAAGGTAATTTATGTTTTACGTCACCCTTCACACTAAAAGCTACTGAGTTCCCCTCAGAAAGAACTTAACAGCTCCCAGCTGCTGCTCTTTATGTTTGTGTTACTGTGTGAGTTGAGAAGCTCAAAGAAACGCTTGGAGACAGACAAACAAAAGAAATGCTGTAAATAAATAAATGAGAGGCAGAGAAGCACAGACGGACTGATACAGAACCGTCAAAGCGTGGCAGATAGAAATCCGATATGGAGATGACTGGAGCATTCAGGCGGGGGAAAAGAAAAATGATGGAGCAAAAATGCTCAGAGTGAGCGAGTGTTGAGGGAGAGGGGCTGCAGACAGCAGTCTGAGCGAGTGTGAATGGTCTCCCTGTTTTCCCGCTGCCCACACATACAGCCACACAGCAGCCGTGTGAGCAGGTGCTAACCCCGCCACACAGCAGCGGCAGGGAACAACAGGTGCAGCCACTGTTTCCTTCAGCCGCTCTTTGGAAGGGAGTCTAACACCCGCCCATCCCGAAAACATAAAGCTCTACCAAAGGCATTTTAACACCAAAACACCCGCGGCTCCTACTGAAGCAAATCAACCAATACGTCAGTCGTTCTCAGCGTGCAAAGCCCAGGACCTGAGTGATTCAATTATACAAATAATGATGCTGCAGACAAAGTTGGAACCACTTGAAGCAATAAGGCCGAACAGGCTGCAGATAAAAAGCTATTTAAGAGGGGGCCTCAGGGTGAGCCCACTTAATGAGCTCTATTGATCACATAGGACTGTATTCAGTCACACGTGCTAAGCTGGAGACAGAGCATCTCAAGTACAAAATCAGCAGGTAAAAGAATCAGGTAAATCAGCAGTAGTATTAGGGTTTCTTTCTACGGAGCACATTTCGAGCCACGTGTAGCGCGACAGTTGGAGATTTTGTGTGCACGTCTTTGTGTGTCCTCAACAGAGTGAGAAGGAACAGGCGAAAGATGTGGGAAGGAGAGAGAATAGTCAAGCAATCGGCAACAAATTGCCTCTTTTTACCGTCGGTGCACAGACGGGAACACTGGCGGAGTCAAGCTGTTGTGGCCACTAAACCTGCCATTTTCTTTTTCTGCTTTTGTATCAGACAAATGGAATGGCTTGTTTCTGTTTGGGACTGTAACCCCAGGACACTGTATGAAGACTACCAAATGTTTTGCCCCCCGTGATCCTCATGTGGAGGGTAAATTGGTAGAATATGTATGGATGGATGGATGGATGTCTTTATTGTCATTTTGACTAGTCATAATTTCACTGTGACCAGTATGAATTGTTATTGTAGATATCTGTGACGTCATTCTTACTTGTCTAAACTACAGTTCCAGATACACTCTTAGAAATAAAAGTGCTACGTAGAACCATATAAGGTTCTTCGGCTTCGACCCTTTTGGAGGGTTCCACCAAGAACCCTTTTAAAATCCTTTATTCAGGAAAGGGGTTTTAAAGGGTTCTCTGGATCAAAATGGTTCTTACTGGAACCATTAGTGTTACCAAGAACCCTTGAAAAACCCTTTCTTCAGGAAAGGTTTTTTCAGAAGCAAATGGTTCCAGGTAGAACCTCAGCCCTTGTAGAAGAACCCTTTTGGAACCCTTATTTCTAAGAGTGTAGTTCACTTTGTTGGTTGATGTTACGAGTAAGATCCAAACTACCTTTGCCATATCTATAACTCCATCTGACTATCTGAAACTTAATTCAAGATATCTAAAATGTAGATATCTTCAAATGAGGACAATTAAACCATTCTTAAACTTGAAGTCATAATGACAATGAAACTGGAATTAGAGATATCGACAATTCAGTTACACAGTCTGTCACACGAGGTCCAGAAAGTAGACCATATATCATGTTCCTCAAAGGTAGCCAGATCCACTTATGGGATTCCAGTGTTCATCTTGTGACAAGGTTTGATTGGATTCTTTACAACACAACCGACACTTAAAAGGAGTGTTGAAGTCCACATACCTCAGGGCAACAGGATCAGAAGTAGCTTGCTGGGCTGGCATCTGCTGGATGACCTGTTCCGGTGGATTCCTCAGAGCAGAGACCTTAGGGAGTCATTCTGCAGGATTAAGGAGGCCAGAAGGTCAGGATTCACGCAGGAGTTCTGTCTTTTCTTGCCACAAAGTAGCTCTTATTCCAAGACAGTTGTTTAAAATAAACGTCCTCGTGCAAAGCATTTGTTTTGTCTGAGGTGAGAGGCTCTCAAAGGCCTAACTTAGTCTTTTGAACAACTTATTCCGGATGGTTTAAAAGTAAAGCATAAACATGATGGGTCCCACCTATCACGTCTATTGCCGACTCAGCGGAAAATTGTTCATGGCGCCGTAAACTGTTCACCACAAGATAAATGATGTCCAGAAGGCCAAGGTTGATGATATTTGTGTATGTGGTTGCTGTATCAGCCACGTAATGCCCCATATTTGTTTTTAATGGGGGAAAAAAAAAATCCCTCATATACTTCACCGTAGTCATGCATCTTCAGTTTTATGACTCTGTCTTCACTGATTCCTCCCCTGAGGTGCAGGATGCGTTTTATGCATCTCTGTGAACGTTGTATCATTCCTGCACATGCTAGAACATGCTGACATGTGTGGTCATTTTGCAGTGTGCTGTTCTGTCAAGTGTCACCTTAACACACTTTGAATAATTCATCAGCATGGGTCAGGAAGATAATTGTCTGTGAAGGCACGAGTGTTTATGGTAGGTGAGGGCCGTAGGAGGCAGTGCATAATGCTTGACTTTGCATGCAGCTGGGCCTCCTGTTAAAACGCCTGCCATCTCTCTGCCATGAGTGATACCATAGTGGTTAAGATAGAGGTAGACGGAGCTCTCTGAGAACTCATTTGCATCACAAATTTGCAAAGTGAGAAAATGAGCATCCTCTTCATGCTTTTACCGGGGCTCACACACACGCATTTGGTTGCACAGACAAAATAAGCAAATGAGTAGGTAACCTTTTCTTAAATGCCACCACTGAGGCACTTGACTTGTTGTTGCTTCTTTGCACAAAACAAATAGAGGAACACATACTGTATATTTCCCTGGCATTTACCTTCACATATTTAACCACTTTTTTTTGGGTTTCATCTTAGCCAGAGGGATTTGGAAGACTATTTTAATGGGAGATAAAGGCACAGCCAAGTCCTTTGTCTCCCAGCTACCCACGATGGTTTTGTAGCCTCACGAAAGCTTTGTTGTGGCTAATCTTCGTCTTGTCTTTTCATCCTTGTCCTCTTCCATACCCATACCCCCTTTGCAGCAAACAAAACAACTTTTCTCATTTAATGCTGTTTTTTCATCTGCGTCCAGTCACAAGTGAGTGAAGAGGAGCAAATAAACACAATTATATCTGTGAGGTGGAGGGCAGGCTCCCAGGGGATGCATCTTCTCTGTGTATGGGTGCATGTGTTGGAGCGAGTTATTTGGCATTTTGGTATTGGTCGTGTATGGACCACCTATTGTGAGCAGCAATCCTCTGACTTCTGCCAAAAGAGCTATATTTATCCTTACAACAACATGATGACAATATGAGCTACTTTTAAGCCCGTGCTTCATTCTACATAAGAGAAGGTTCAAAGAAAAAGGGGGTATGAAATATGCTAATGGCGTCCACATTAAAGCATTACCACAGACTGTTGGCCTGTGAAACACAATAATCAACAGAACTAAACTAATAAAAAATATATTGATGGATGCTTCCCCAGTTTATTGTCATGAAATGAACACCAATTGTTAAGCAATAAGCTGAGTCTACTTTGTATCGCATACTAGTGAATCACAAACGTTACCTTGATTCATGGTTAAGAAGAGGAAAGGATGGCCGCTACTCCCCAGAGACAGATGTCATATACCTGGGGCAGGAATTTCACCACGAACAATGTGAAGAAACGGAAAAATACGGATCACTTTCATGTTTTGCAAAAGCATTTAAACAGTTGTTTAATCGGCATCTCCACTGCTGTGGTATTGTATGCTCTCTGAAGGAGTGCATGTGTTCGACTGTGTGCTCATAGTGTGTGTCCGAGTGTGTGTGCACTGCATACTCATGTGTTCGCTCAGAGCTGTGCAGTGAATGTATATGTGCTTACTGCAGTCAGAGGCTGGTTAGAAACGCTTGCCCTTGCTGCAGCTTTACAGCGTACACCACAGATGTGTATGTGTGCGCGTGTGTGTGTGTGTGTGTCGTCTAGGGATTACCTGTCTTGTGGAGACCTACAACTGTTTTTCATGACATTTGGCTTTCTGACATAATATAAATAGTGACATTTAAGGTTATAATATGGTTAGATTTGGTGTAGTAAGTTAGTTAAGTAGTATTTATGGTTAAGGCCGTATCATGGATACATGACTGCTTGTGTGTGTGTGTGTGTGTTTCCCACTTCTGGCTCAGTGCAGCACCAAATGTGTTATTTGTGGGCGAGGCGTTTGGTTGCCTTGTACCTGCATTTTTCGAGCTCTTGTTTATTCCTCTGTATGTACACATCCATTATCTATAAGCTGATAACTCGCTGCATCCATAAGCTAGTGTGTGTCTGACACTAGCAGCAATTTGGCTTAAGGCACAAGGCCTGATTGGGAAAGAAGTCTGAGGGGAGATGGAGCTCACTTTGGCTAGACTCCAGCTCTGTCCATCCTATTTTAATTACCCATGGCATTCACCCAAGGGAATATCTCTCCTCCTCTCTGTGTCCTCTCTTCTCCTCCTATTCTTCAACTCCATCCTCCACCATCTCCTCTTTTCATCTTCCTCTTTCCTTACTTAGTCATTCTCACCGGCTCTCTGTTTTTCCTCTTTTGTTCTTTTTTTCACCTAACCACACACGCAGCTGCATCAAAGGTCTATGCAGAGGTAACCTTTGCATTAGCATATAAATAACCCTGTTGTAGATTGAATAGTATTTTAGGATATTTAACGGCAAAAGACAGATTCCTTTAACGCTGATCGGACTTGTACTGAGGAGACAGGCAGCCTCTTGAGGGAATATCTCCTCTACCTTGATAAGATAAAGACTTGACACAATGATTCCACCAATGGAGCGAGAGTGTCAGCATGCATATTTGCTTTCCCCGGTGTTAGGAAGTGAGAAAGCCTGTAAATCTGAATGCATTTGATACTATCCACTGCAGCCTATTTGTTTTGGTTCTAATGACTCTGCCTCCTGTTATGGAAGATGTTATATAAACAAATGACTATTCCCATTGGGGTTCAATTCCCAGCTCTGCGGAGTGAGTGAATGGCAAAACAGTACAGCAACGTTTTGTGAATGGGTGAGTAAAGCAGCTTTGAGTGGTTATAAAGACTAGCAAAAATACTGGCAGCCATTTTGAACTTGTAGTGTAACTTGAAACCCACAAATGTGGAATTTACTAACTGGCTTATTTATCTTTAAACAGCACCATAGCGTGACTATAAATTAAAAGACTAGTTTGAATATTTTTTGGAGGAAAAATGTCTTTGTTTGATGAGAATTTGTACCATTTTTGAAGCTATACTGTAGAACCACCAACATGCTAGCTTAGCTTAGCACGAAGGCTAAAAACAAGGGAAAGTGTTTGTTTTTGTTATGAAGTTTAGTTTTCCAAATATAGATAATGTCAAAGTGTAGGAGTAGTAGGAAATTCCTACGACTATCTTGAAACACAAACTCAACTTTTAACTCTGTTGCTACAGGCATTTTGCTTTATCATTGAATTAGCATTTAGCTAACAGCACTTCCCAGTACAACTTCTAAACCATCTCTTGTTTTAAATTAGAGAATCTTCATGGTTTTATTTATTTATTATGGATGGTAATATATTTTGTCTTTTTAGTGTGTAATCAGTGAAATGTCTGACAACTCTATAGTTTTATTTATTTTGTGTGAAAGAAAACGTCAAAGATATCAAACTTTGTGTGTATCAACATCGAACCACAAAGTAAACATATTTTGATGCAGAGGATTTAAACCATTCTGAAATCTGTCATTTTTGCGCTGCTCTTTTCCATTTTTTTTAGTAAAAATGTGTTTTAAGTCTGTTGAATTGCTCAAGTCTGAAAGTGACCCACTTCTCCCAGTTTGTCCCATGGCTGTCTGTCTCTCTACCCTCCAGCCATCCTTCTTTATTCTGGGCTTTAACCTGCATACTATCCTCAGGAGCAGAAATGAGAAGAGCGTGTAAATTATTCTATTACACCATGTGGATACACACTACATCTTTTTCTTTCCTTTTTTACATTTCTGAATCCAATTTGACTTTCCTGATTTATTTTTTTATCTACAAATCAACTACAGTCATATTAATCTGAGACCTAGGGAGAAGAAGCATTACAAAGAAAAGAGTTATCATTACATGTACTTCTTTTATTACGTATAGTAAAGTTATCTTTAATGAGTCACATGATGGAAGAGGGGATACCTTAAAAAACACTTTGCAGTGATCAGTGTGTAATCATGCACTCTTGCATTTCCTGGGAATATTTTCCACGACTGACCTATTGATTTCAAATGAGCTATAGGCCTTCTCTGAAACCAGGGTGCAGCTAATGTGGAGACAAATTTCCTGCAGGGCCCCATCCCCCACTTATTCAGAGAGAGAGAGAGAGACAGGGTACCCCCACCTCCATCTATCTGTGTTCATGTTTGAGACTGCACGTACGCATGTGTGTGTGTGTGTGTGTGTGTACACCGGGCGTGTAAGCATGCTCACACTTATGTATGTGTTAGAGGGCGAACACGCCCTCCTCGTTTTTACATCTACTGCAATAGAACATCTTTGCCTGGCTTTGCTATTGGTTGCTACGGTAACAAAGGCACAGAGTGGAGTGGCTGCAGCAGCTAGAGAGAGAGAGGGAGAGAGGGAGAGAGAGAGAAAACAGGCATCAGAAAACACAGTTTTGTTCCTGTTAGGAGAGAAATGTCTGTCAACATCATGGAAAGGTGGGTTTAGTTTGTACTCATCCTGTTTCTGTGACAGACAGACACACACACACACATCAGGTGCATGGCTCAAAAATACTGACAACAACAGCATCTTGCATTGCGTTGCACAGCAGTGGCTTTGATTCACCATGAGTCGGTGCCTTTAGACTCGCTGCTGAGACCTTTTGTCTTAATGTTTCCTCGTGGTCACTTAATGCCCCTCGGTGTGAACAGGGATGGTGCTCTTTATTCCTTGTCTGTTTAGTAAGATGAGGATGTATTGATCTTGCTGAGCAGCTTTACAGTAATAGTTGAGATGCCATAAAGCAAATATGTGCACGTCTAATATACACTAAAAGGCCACAATGTCATTTTAGGATAGGGTAAATATCAAAGAGTGGATATGGTCTTTCTGTTTGGCGACTGAAGTCATACCGTCATCCAAGTATATGAATGGAAGTCTACAGGAAAATTACCATACTTCTTACTCAAAATATCAGTAGTCAGTTTTGTGAATGATTTTCCGCATTTAGAGTAAAATAGACAAAGTGGGTATAAGTTTGACTTACTGCTGTTATCAGCCTGGGTGCAGATGATGTTTATGTGGTCATCATCATGACTGGTTGCCGCTTGGTATATATTAAATATATACTCACTTAATTCATATCTGTCCCATGCCTTGTGGATGTACTGGGGGTTGTATAGAAATACTGTTTATCCTCTGTCACTCCTGTCAGAGTCCAATGGGGTAAAGTGGAGGTCAGTGTCAGGTGGTGAAGACAAAACATATGGACAAACTGATAAAAAAGGTGAGCACAGGTGATTACGCTTCATGAAATGACCTGCTGATTGGTTAATGATGTGATGAATAGCAGGTGATTTGCTAATGGGCTGCCTGATGAGGCCAGATTACACACATCGCCATAACACGCATCCCTTGACCACCGTGCCGGTGTCACAACATTTCATCCAATCTCACTAATATGAACCGATCCAAAAAGAAGTAACAAAAGCTCTTTCTTCTTTCCATTCGCGCACATCTCTCTCTTCTTTTCTTATTATCTCATACTCTCTCACCATCAGTATATTTTATCTACCAGCAGCATCTCTCAGACCTGACTCGAACAATCCGTGTCTTTTATCTTCCATCCACTCAGCTCAGCGGGGGAAACTGAAGAATGTTTGACAACCAAACATTCAAAGTGCTCCCCATACGTCTTGTTAGAGGCCACATTACTACCATAAAAACCTGCATCTGTCATGGCACTGGCCAGCTCTTATAGACTGGCCTTGGTCCAGATCTGATGGTTTATCTTAGGGAATCAATGGCCTTAATCAATGTGCACTCTAATGAGGAGTTTTCATTAATGATTGGCTGCAGGGTTTGTTGCATGTGCACTGTGTGTGTGTGTGTGTGTGTGTGTGTATGTGTCATATTTCTCTATTGATATGCAGTTTGTATGCTTGTTGTACTGTTGTGTGTGTTATTTGTGTAACCAGATGTATAAGACCCAGAATGCTCAAGTAGTAGCTGACACAGATGTTCCCGAAAAACTGACTCATATTTATTGACACACAGAAGTCTTTAAAGCGGTTTGAGAGTGGCAGACAGATAATGCATCTTTCTTTAGATCACAAGAGTGGCTATTGACCAGGGTGAGACCAGATTTTAGGAGAGAAAGAAAATACACAAATAACAATAAGATTTGAATAGGGATAAACATACATTCAGACCAGGACAGTGTGATGACTATAGAGGCTGTAAAGAACAGGTGAGGAGATGATGAGGTGATTGCATGTAGGTGTGCTGGTCAGGAGGTTCCACAGCTCCAGAAGGACAAAGAGCCACACCCTGGTTCATCTCTGCATGGACTGAGAAAAACAGCCTGCAGACATAGAGACTACATTCACATTAGCAGCCACGCTGTTTAAATTCCAAATTCATCACGCGTCAGCTTTGATGGTTTACATTCATAACTACAAGTGTTTTTCCATCGGATCTTCATGTGAATGTGTCTGCCCTCTGAAACGGAACACGCGCACGTTTGACTCTGTACTGAAGTGGCAGATGGGTCATAAATGGAAACGACTGCAGCGACATGGTGGGTGAGATTTAGTTCGACGGGACCATAGACGTCGATATCATCTCCTGTAGATGCTGCTTTGGGTGTGTTTATAGATGAAGTAGGTTACTGTTTCCCAGGATCTTTTGCAGGAATTTGTTAATTCCCAAGCAGAATAAGGCACCCTTCTCACTCTCATTTATTCCCCTGTACTATAAATTCCAAGTTCTTTTGAGGATCAATAAAGTTGATCACATTAACTATACACACGTCGATACATGCGTCTATTTACAGAACGGCACTCTGCTCCATTGTAGTTTGGCTTTGGAGTGATGCCGATGCATGTTGGTTGAAATGAAAAGAAAACACTTTGCATAAGAATATAGGTAAAAAGCCATGTGGATTGTAATGTGACCATTTTCACTAATGTCACATGGACAAATATTGGATATATATCTGATCTGGGACCACGTACTGTAGTGGTGACACAAATATGCTTTGAAAATGGGAATTGATGATTGCAAATTATGAAAATGATTGAAAATACCTCATTTGAGTGACTTTAGCCTGGTTATTTGAACTTTGCAGGGAACAGGAAGTAACTGCAGAATCTTGTTTCATGCAGTGTAAAGTTTTAAGTTAGTTACTGTGTATGAATAGATATAACCCTGAAATGTGATTGATCTGTGCAATGAAGCGGTAGATAATGGAAATTGTGTAACAAAACCAGATAAATGGTTAAACATCGGCACACAATCCACAAAAAAAAAAATAGATTTGATTTTAGGTTTGAATCTTAAAAGTATAGTCAATGTAGAGAGTATTGTACAATGAGTTTGATACTAGAGAATCCTGGTCCTCCACCCACACCCTCCCCACCCCTCAGTGCTCCTCCAATTGTGCCTGATGAGGCGAAGGCTGAGAGATGTCAAACCTTCAATTCATCTGTGCGAGAATTTCATTTAAGGTGGCCCCCGGTGTATCGTCTGCACTCTTTCACTGATGTCTTCAAACAGCTTGTCACTCAAACCCTCACGCACAGTCTCGAGAAGAAGAAGCGGCATAGATGCATTTTGATATGAGCGTGTTCTTCAACTAACAGATCTCGTCGCCATGGCAACTAACACATCAACCCCTCAACCCGGTGGTCTGTCTCCGAAAACAGTCGTAGGGGTCTTATCCTGGAACAGACGAGCTGAGAAATGGAAGGAAAGAGAAACGATGGGGAGGAGGTGGGCGACGGCGGCGATAGAGAGAGTGAGGATGAAAGAAAATAAGTGGGGGGTTGGTGGAAATGTGGAACATGGTGTTCGGGTTGATTTAGTGAGACCAGCAGCATCCGTATAGCTCACATCTCTTTTGTCTGTGGTCCACAAAAACCCAAGTACTCCTCCTTTTATTTTTGCTTTCTGACCGGCTTCCTTTGCTCCTCGCTCTTTATCTTCTCTTTCAAAGTATCCTCACATCAAAGACAGTTACTACTGAAGCTGAACTCGCGGATATTAATGCCATCAAACATTAATATGTGTGTGGTGGACGCACAATTTCTGTCGCGCAGCAACTTCTGTGGGGGAGTGTTATTTCGCTGTTTTTGTTTTACATGGGCAAGAGATGCCAATGCATAACAACCTTTTTTTTTATGACCCTTTTAAATAGACAGGCCTATAGTGTGGCTGCATGGATTTTGGTCAATTATTATATAAATTAGAAAGTCTAATTCAAAATGGTGCTAAATTGTGTTCTAACACAATAAATGAACTGTGGTGGGGTAAATATGATACCTAACTATTAGAGCTGCACGATATGGTTAAAAAAAATCATATTGCTTTTATTTGTGACAAATATTGAGACTGTGATGTGTAATTTCAGCGTCTTAACTGTCTTTTTCCACACACAAAATCACCATAATTAAGATTGATAAGACAAAATGTTCTCATGTGAAAAGGCTTGGCTGTTGAATTCATTATAATGTGTTATCTTCATTGAATAATAATTGCATTTGTTTTGATTTGAATATTGCAGCCCTACATAATATACATCACCATGTTAGTGCTGTCATTGTAAGCATGTGGATACTATTTACCTTCACTTCTCAACACACTGGAGCATGGTTCATTCATTTGGATTGCTTTGTCCCAGGCAGTTTATTTTATCACTTGTAACACTGAAGGTGACTATTTTATTTTTTCAGAAGGATGCTCTGAGCTTTTGCACTGCAATTACAGACATCAACTAATTACTATTCCAAAAGCCAAACATTTAACACCAAGGCCTCAGACAGATCCCAGAACTCAAACTCATCGAAACTCATCTAAAGAATTGCATGTCTGTATCTGACACTGGATTGCCTAACTTTTGAGAGACAAAAACCTATTTTCTTCCTTTTTTTCACCCTTGCTTGTGATTTAGGGCGTTCTTGACTTTTGACCTTTTAGACCGACAATGTGCAGCTCCATTACCTAAATCTCTCCTTTTCCTATATGTGCTCTCCTCTCTCTGATCAATAGAGACCAGCTTCTTCCTCTTTTGTGGCTAATTACCAGCAATATAGCCGCCATATGTCTGTATGGAAACACAATTAGTGAAAGGCACATTAGCACACAAAGGGGGCTTTGTAACGCAGTGAATATTTTGAGTCTCGTTATGTTATACGACTGCAAGAAGCCCCGTCAATTCAAAGTGTTTGACAATGGAAGGACATTTCTGACAATAGAAGCACATTAACTCTGCTGGAGCCAGCACTGCTGACCCTGATCTCACATACACACACACACACACACACACACACATGCACAGGAACCTGTTGAATTTTTTGCTAGTACTAATAATGCACCCCTGTTGTGCATGTACACACACTTACACAGTGCAAAACAGTGCATTTATTTATTTTTTCTCTCTCATCTCTCTTTGTTAACAGTGCATGTGTGGTGCTGCCATGGCAACCATGGCCCCTCCCCTCACATTTCTTCTCCTGCTACTTCAACTGGCTGATGGCTCATTCCCAGAGGAGCCCAGTCCTCTCAGCTATGTCCCCACAGAGGGTATGTATGTGTCCTCCCCACTGTGCATACCTGTGTGTGTGTGAGTGTGTGTGTGTGCAGCAGCATCGATGAATGGCTGAAAACTGTGTGGGTCAAGGTGCAGCGCATTGTTGTGGTGCATGTGTGTTAAATACGAGAGCGACAGAGGGGTTGGCAGGTGTCGGAGGATGAACAAGTGGGATGTGGATGATTCAGAAGACAAGTGAGAGGTGGAGGAGACGAGGAGAGAAGGGGAGGAAACAGGTGGAGATGGATTGCCACGCTCTCTCTCTCCCTTCCCCGCAGTCAAGGACAATGAGACGTTTTCCCCAATCTGTCTCCTGTTGATGAGGACTCCCTGTGGAGCCTGTTGTCCTGTGTAAAAGTTTCTTATAGTTTGGCCCCGCCTCTGTCTCCACTCACCTCCGCTCGACTCTCTCATTGATGTGTTGGGAAAATAAAGGATTGTGTGAAAGTGTTTCAGTCTAATTGCTGCCTCATTCTTCCCTGCCCCATTATCTTTATTTTTATGAAACAAAAGCAGCAAGAATGACTGAAGGTATTCCTAAAGTGAAGTGTTTTCTCTATCCATAGCTGTCACACTCTCCTTGAGCACGTTTTCATAAGCTCTTCATTATCTGTGTTTGTGTGTTCATGTCAGTGGTGAGGAGATATCCAGTGTTTCTAGGCAGAGCCCATCGTTCGGCACAGAGACAGGAGCTGCACATCCAGACAGTCCTGCAAGTCAACCGCACACTCTACATAGGAGCCAGGTAACCAACGGCAACCGCCTCCAACTGTGTGTTACCAACATGTTCACATTAATATCCTTTTGCTTTCCTTTGATGCCACTGCTTCCATCTGCTGTCACCTTGCAGAGGATATTCTCACTTGTTTTCAATCTCGATTGCTGAATGTCAAGTGAATGCTGTTAAAGTAACATTACACCTATATATGATACATGGAGAATAAGAATAGCCTTGTAGTGGCAGGTAAATAGCAGTTTATGGCTTCACAGGGAAAAAAAAAATTAACCCAATCAATGAGGAGCGATGGGGCACCTTGCTCAGAGGCACATGTCTTGACCTGTTGGAATGTGAGCAAGAAAGGAAACCCTCCAGTTACAAGCCAAGTTTCCTTTCCACAAGGCCATGGGGTGCCCTGAAACTCAAATGACCAGGGGGGGCCAATGAGCATCTAGTCTGGTCATGAGGGGGTCGGTCAAGAGGGAGAAATGGGAGGAAAAAAAGCTGTTTATAAAACGATTTCTTATAAAACAAAAAATGCACAACACAATATTCCATCATGATGATATCATCATGATGATGATAGTTCACTGAATTTCAAAGTAAAAGTGCCTGTTTTGATACGGAATGGTGTATAAATCACAATAGTTACCGCTTATGATACAAAATAAACCTAGTATTATCAAAAATGGAGAAATGAATCTAAAATCAAGTAAATAGTAACATGGACAACTGTAATTAAAACACAAAACAAGCTTTTATATATGTAATTTAATGTTCGATTTAATAATGTGATACAATGTCTTTACTAAAACTTATTTATTTTTAACATAAATAAAAAATAATAAAACTCATGAATCAGTTTTATCCTGGAATCAATGACAGAAAACACAAACAACAACACTTAAGACCATATTTTTCTTGACATTTAATGCAATATTTGAATTGTCTCAGAGCTTTGAGGCTGTTTCTTTCATTACAACATTAAAACCTGTATACAGAGGCTGTAAGAATGTGCGATATATAGTGCCTTATATCATTTTTCAGCCCAACCTAAGCAATCTGATACGTCAAAGTTTACTTGGCTCATTTTTATAAAACAAAAATAAAAACAGTGTATTTTGTGACTTTTGCACAATCAATGCTACACCTGGTTTGTTTATATATACGTATATGTGTATATATATATATATATATATATATATATATATATATATATATACATATATGGATATATATGTATACATATATATACATATATTTGTGTATATATATGCAATATGAAACCAATCATAACTTTGACTCCAACAACACATGCAAAACCTGCACCTGCGGCACAGTTCCATGCCGTGTGATCACTACGGGTTAATATTATGAAGTGCATGTTAATCAGTATCAGTATCACATTGTGAACAATTCGGTGTGTGCTTTTGTGCTTTACAGAGATGACTTGTACAGAGTGGAGCTGGATAACATGGCAGGTGATGAGATGTTCTACAGCAAAGTAAGGCTTGTTTTCACTCTAAGTCTCCCAGCACGCACACACACACATACACACTCACATATGATAATGATGCATGTGCACACATGGCGTATGCAATACGGCTGTCTTGTTCCTTTGGCAGAAACGAACCTGGGAATCCAATAAGAACGACATTAGAGTGTGCCGCATGAAGGGCAAACATGAGGTAAAGTATTCACACACATTTACGCGTACACCTGCACGCTCTATATACACAGAGTCAACACATCACTCAATCATTCTAGCTTAGAGAATTGTTGTTCAGAATAAAAGTGAAAAAGACATTTATTTGCACACCTGCAATGTTCTAGTTGTCATCGCATATGCATGTCATTCATAGCCTGTGGGCAAAATGACAATTTCTGTATTTAAACTGGTGGTTGGTATTGTTCTGAGATATGAGGTGGATGTGATCAAACCTTAAAAAAGAAAACAATTGGATGAGACCACAGCCAGGGTGACAGTGAGTAACCTAAAATATAAGCTTTATTGTATAAATGCAGCAGTGCCAACGGCAAAATCCACTATGGGCAAAAAGCTGGTGGAAGAAAAAATAGAAAAGCGGCACCAGGAAACATTATAGAGCAAACGCAGCAGAGAGTGACGCAGCCTCAGGCAGGACACAATAATTGAAATCAGTTGAGAAAAAGGTAAGAATGGGGTGTGTGTAGGTGGAGGAAAATTGGGGAATAAATTCATGAAGAGGATAAGATGTAAACAAGGCAGTAGTGGGCAAGAACGGAGAGGATGCACTGCTACAAATAACAACAGATTAAAGAGGAAAAGCAACAAGGAAAGGAATCAGTGTGATTCCGCAAATAGACAAGAGAGAGACGGAGGTGATAGACGGGACGGCATGAATGAGTGAGTGGAAGGGGGAATAAAAGAAACAAAAGCTACTACCTGCTGGTAAATGACTGTTTACGCTGTTGTGAATCATTTAGTGGAGTTATTAAACCGGTTCTGCACAAAAATGTATTTTCACAGTACAGTGGACATTTTAACTCGGTAAAGCAAAACAACAGAAGAAAAGAAAAAAAAAACTGTTCCGTCAGGAATAAAATACATTAAAAAGACAAAACGGTTCAGTTTCTGCTGAAATAGACGAGTGTGTGAAGAGTGTTTATAGCCTCGGTGGTTCTGGAGCTGCAAAATCAATGCCAAGTAGAAGCGATATTGGTTAAATTTGTTAGTGTATACTGTTTTAGCAGGCAATAAAATGGCATGCGGTTCTATGCTAACTTCTGCGCTGTCTAAAGAAGCATATAGTGAATGTGGAGCTGCAGTGCAAACACAGGTGTCGTGCTATATTATGTTAACGCTCACCGCATCCAGTCGACGGTGCTGTTAACGAAGCAACAAAAGGCCGTGTCATCACGATTCAGACTCAGTGGTCTGAGCTTTAAACTTCATCTCAATCAGCAGCCTCCACTTTATAGACCGCTATAAAGTCCCTGTTGTTTTCTCTGCTTGAGTGTGTTGTTGCCTCTGAGCATCTTTTTGAGAAGGATGTGTGACTATTTTTTTTTTTTAATAGTTTGCTTTTGTGTGTTTTTTGTTGTTTTTATTTGCCCTACAGGAAGAATGCCGTAATTTCATCAAGGTCCTGCTCAGCCAGCACGGTGGCCTGTTTGTATGTGGAACAAACGCCTTCAACCCACTGTGTGCCAATTACACTGTGAGTATCTACCCCGACGATCAGCTGCTTGTTCTCTGTGCACCTGCCATCTTGTTTATCTATTTATACGCTAGTGTGCATAAAGTTTTTTTTTTTTGGTCGCCTTTAGATGTGTTGTTATTGGAACACGTCCATGTATGAAGTTTTAAAATAACCATTACTGTCAGAAAATAAAAACAGCTTTTACAGGTTAAAGTGATTAGTGTGGCCTACACTTACAATTGAACAATAGTACGACCCTGGCGCTCTTAAAACTGGGGTGGAACCCAAATTAATGTTGCTGTGTTTATATAATATTTACTTTGAAAAAAAGTCCATTACACCAGGTTTATTTAAGATATGCTGGAGCATTGCACACATATGTTGTATGAGTTAAACTCAGTGACAACGTGCTAATACACTACTCTTCAAAAGTTTTTTTTTTTGTGTGTTTTCCCTTAAAAGTCACACTTTTATTCATCAAAAGAGTTGCAAAATGAATAGAAAATATAATCAAAGACATTGACAAGATTAGAAATAATGTTTTTTATTCCAAATAATAATTTTGCCCTTTCGTCAAAGAACCAGCAAAATCCTTGCACAAGGGTTTTCTAATCATCCAATAGTCTTCTAACACGATTAGCAAACACAATGTACCATTAGAACACTGGAAATGGGCCTCTATACACCTATGTACATATTCCATTAAAAACCAGACGTTTGCAGCTAGAATAGTCGTTTACCACATTAACAATGTATAGAGTGTATTTCTGATTCATTTAATGTTATATTCATTGAAAAAAGTGCTTTTCCTTCAAAAATAAGGACATGTCTAAGTGACCCCAAACTTTTGAACGGTAGTGTATATAAGACCAACTTTCAGTCACATCATTCCAAGACTTTTGCACAGTACTTTAAGAGTGTATTATTTCCCTGTTGCAGAGAGACACCCTTGAAATGGTGGGTGAGCCTGTCAGTGGGATGGCGCGGTGCCCATATGATCCACGACATGCCAATGTGGCATTATTTTCAGGTAGTGTCTTGATTTTCTGATTCAACGCTGAATGCTTCACGCAGACAGCACACTCAAACACTCTGGTTTCAGACACTGAAATGTTGTGTGATTGTGTTTGCTTTCGTGGGTGATTTATATATTTGCTTGTGTGGGTTTAATCTTCCTGACCTTGCGCAATCTCCTCATCGCTTTTGTCTCCTTTCTCCTTCTTGTGCGTGCAGATGGGAGTCTCTTCACCGGCACCGTGACAGACTTCCTCGCCATAGATGCGGTGATCTATCGGAGCCTCAGCGACAGCCCTGCCCTCCGCACGGTCAAACACGACTCCAAATGGTTCAGAGGTACTTTTAGAAACAGACGCTGGCAATGAGAATGGTGTTAATCACCTTTTTTGATAACGCTTTGGATTAGAGAACGCACATAGTTTTGGATTTCTGACCCCTTGTCATATTTCTATTACCCTTTCACCCCACGCAAAGTAACTAAGTAACTCTTACTTAAAGTACATCTCAAATGAACTACTTTTTACTTCTACTTGAGTACATTTTCAGATGACTACTTTTACTTCTACTTGAGTAATATTTCATCAAAGTATTGGTACTTTTACTTGAGTACAATATTTTAGTACTTTTTCCACCTCTGGTAATCATTAACACCTTATTCTACATAACCTTATTCTACCTCTATTACAACATGAATTATGAGTTTTCCTCCATAAGATGGTAATGCATGCTTAAAATTTACTAATAAAGGGCTAGTATGCTACTTACATATTAGTAAGCATCTAGTTAATGGTCAATATGTGTTCCCTAATCTAAAGTGTTACCCCTTTTTTTCAGCAGCACAAGCAAGGTATGTACAGATACATCAAGTACAGATTAGTCTTAATCTAAGGCAAAACCAAACCTTTTTTATTTTAAATGTCCCATATTATGCAAAATCTACTTTTTAATCATTTTAATACTTGGGACTCTGGAGGTCCGATCAGTCGGCAAAGTGTGAAAAAAGATGACTTACTCATGTCACACTGGGACGTAAAATACGCAAGAGTGTTGGCGAGGGCAACGGTATCCGAAAATCGGAAGTCCGCGAAAAGTTCTATTCTTGGCTCCACAGTGCAGCGCAGAGTTCTACACAAACTTCCAGCCTCAGAGGATTTATCTGTCCAGTGGATACATGTTATATATGACAGCAATGTGCCTGCTAGAGCCTGCAAATGATCACTTTTCCAAATGCTAACTGCTGTTAGCTCCCAGTAGCCTCTGTGGCTGATGTCATTTCCTGTCCTGTTTGCTTTTTTTTTTTTTTTTTTTTAAAGAGATACTACTAAACAGAGCGTTCTGAACAGGGCTGTTTTGGCAGGGTGATTGAACTGCTGTGGTGCTTCATCCTTATGGTATTTTGACCAAAGCATGTCACAGACATGTTCATTAGGACACCAGGGAACTAGGTTAACTTGGAGAAATAGGGTATAATATGGGATCTTTAAAGTGATTCTACACTTATACAAACATGCTTAGGGTGAGTATATTCAGTTTCTGCCAAAAAAAAACATCTAAATGTCAAACACTAAACCTGCTGTTGCCATCACTTTTCCACTGCTCGCAATTGAGTGTGAATGATTTTTGGACGGGATTAAATAACACAATATATTCAGTGAAAGCAGACATGATTAGACCTGGAGAACATTTTTAATAGATGTATTATAATTGGAGCAATGTCAAAGAGAGAGAGAGGGAGAGAGAGAGTGATGTATTGAGGTTAGTCGGACTCCACAAACTCACAGTTTAAACAAGCCTTTGCTTCAACAGTTTCCATCGAGTAAAAGCCCCGGAGCTGTAACAGTGCAGGATGAATAAATGATAAATAATGTGTATCCTCTTGCCCATGGTGATAAATTAAACAGGACATGAATGTTTAATGAGCGAGACTGGTGGACAGCAGTGGTCCATGTTGATGTGATTGTTATTACAACGCCATGTCAGGTACTGTGGAGCATTAAGTTTGGCCTCAGGCGCTGCGTCGCCGCTGTTTCGCAATGTTTTTGTCTAAAAGTCCTTTCCTCACACTCTTTTATCAGAGCCGTACTTTGTCAGTGCCATGGAGTGGGGGCCTCACATTTATTTCTTCTTCAGAGAGATGGCAATGGAGTTTCACCATTTAGAGAAGGTACTCCTTTCCTTTATTTCTCTACTATCCACTATCCCCCCCCTCCATCCTATTCGACTATATCGTTCTTGCTTCATTTCAGGTGATGGTGTCCCGTGTGGCTCGTGTGTGTAAGGCCGACCTGGGCGGCTCTCAGCGTGTCCTTGAGAAACAGTGGACCACGTTTCTGAAGGCCCGGCTCAACTGCTCCATCCCGGGAGACTCTCACTTCTACTTCAACCTCTTACACGCCACGAGCAACATCATCCACATGCACGGACGCGACGTCATCCTCGGCCTCTTCTCCACGCCACCAAACAGGTTCAGACTCTCGCATGACACAAAAAAATAAGAATATAAACTCGATTCGTTTTCTCATCGCCGTCTCCTTTTCCTTTGTCGTCGGCAGCATCCCTGGCTCTGCGGTGTGTGTGTTTGACATGCAGCAGCTCGCTCATGTCTTTGAGGGCCGGTTTAAAGAGCAGAAATCCCCCGAGTCCATTTGGACACCTGTGCCTGACGAAGCGGTTCCTAAACCGAGGTATTGTGATGCAAAGAGCAGAACTTGAGCACAATGCTGCATTGCTGCTGCCCCTGACCATCTGCCTCACATACAGTATAGTCTACTCACTGCCCTGCCATAAACCCCCAGCTGTCAGTTACACTGTAACTTCACTGGTATTCAGCAAATATTCTAATACAGCCTCCAGCTTTTTTTTTCCTTCTTGCTCTCTCTGGACTCCTGTCTCTTGCTTTCATATCTTGTCTCTTTTTTTCAGCTCTTGCTGTTTTCTGTTTTGTTTTCCTCCCTCTCTCCATCTGCAGACCGGGGGGATGTGCAGTGCAGGGATCTAGATTTAGCTCCTCCACCACGCTGCCAGACGAGGTGCTGAACTTTGTGAAGACCCACCCACTGATGGATGAGACCGTTCCTCTGCTGGGACATAGACCCTGGGTGGTCAAGACTATGGGGCGGTACACAGAATGACTCAGCTCTTTAATAGCATGCATACAGACCTTTTTTTTATTGCATGAATATAGGAAGCTACATTTCTAAGCCTGTACAGGTAATAAAAGAAAATGTCTTGACCTACTGTGTTGATCTTTATGTCTAGATACCAGCTGACATCCATGGTGGTGGACACAGAAGCTGGTCCTCATAAAAACCGCACAGTCTTGTTCTTGGGCTCAACCAGAGGAACCATCCTCAAGTTCCTAATGGTTCCCGCTGAAGACTCAGTCTCCCACAGCAGTGTGTTCCTGGAGGAGGTGGAGGGATTCAACCCAGAGAAGTGAGTCGGAGCCAAGAGATCTTTGCCCTTGATCTCAGAACTATGAATTATATATTTTGGTATATTATTGCTTCAGGTAGATCAGGTCTCGTGTTGCCTGCATCTAGTTGGTAACTGGAGCGCTGCAGTGGTCTTACCTGCAGAACTGTCTTTCATTTTTGACCACAAATGTAAAAGGTGTTAGAAAATATCTAGAGTACAAGCCTCCAAGCTCCCATTTTAAGGATGTTTATTTCCAGATGTTTGGAAACATTAGGTGTGCTGATTTTTTGATTGATCCAGTATGCTTCTAAATGGCTTTTACTGGGGGTCAACGTCCTTTTGTCTGTTTTCACACAGATAATGTAAAGATAAAATATGCAACAACTATGCAATTAAACTGCAGAAGACTTATGTGACATATTTTGATGCGCATATTCTCAGCACTCTTCTATCTATATAAATCTATATAAAACACTTTTAATGACGTCTCTGCTGTAGCTTCTCACCTCACATCTCAAGTGCGTCTGTTGCTCACCCAGCTGTGCTGAGCTGCTGCTGTGTTTTACATAGGGTATGACTTTGAAAATTACCATACATAATTTAATAATGATAATAAATTATACTTTTAAAACACTCTAGACACCTCCTCTATTCTCAATAAAGTGCCAGGACTCTTTTTACTCTCATTATGAAGCAGTGCATTCGCTGGTCCTGCAAATATTTCACAATAAAAGTGAAAGTGAATGGGAA
Source organism: Microchirus variegatus (assembly GCF_963457635.1). Classification (NCBI taxonomy): domain Eukaryota; kingdom Metazoa; phylum Chordata; class Actinopteri; order Pleuronectiformes; family Soleidae; genus Microchirus; species Microchirus variegatus. The sequence goes on from NC_139806.1 coordinate 14,135,217, forward strand.
TAGTAATTCAAGTGTGCTTTTACTTTTTAATGGGTACAGAAAGTATTGCGTTTGTGACGTATGCAACATGTCGGTCAGCCAGTGTCACACTTTTAAGCTGAAGAAGATCTGCGTTCACGACCTGGGCAGAACAAGGTCCTTTCTGCATGGAGTTTGCATGTTCTCCCTGTGGGTGCGTGGGTTTTCTCCAGATTCTCCCACAGTCCAAAAACATGCAGATTTGGGGATTAGGCCAATTGGTCAATCTAAATTGACCGTAGGTGTGAGTGTGATAGTGAATGGTTGTTTGTCTGTGTGGCCCTGCGATGGGCTGGCGAACTGTCCAGGTTTAACCCCGCTTTTGCCCTATGTCAGCTGGGATTGGCACCAGTGACGGATTAAGAGGTAGAAGATGAATGAATGAATGGTTGTTGAGTAGTGTATGCAATGAAATAAAAAGCTGAAATACAAAGTGACCTCGGGGAAAAAGACATTCACTTAGGAAGGAAGTGAGCCAAAGTTCTCCAATGAGCAATTTAAGACACACGTTTACCATTGCACCTAATATTACGTATCATTAAAGTTAATATGATGATTATCTTCAAAGTGACAGACATTCTTCCAAGACACAGTGCTGGCTCTGCGAAGCAGGACTGATCAGATCCGACATTAGGGATGTTAGTAACTGTAGTTTGTGGGTTAGTGGGTGTGTGTTGTGAAGGGCCAACAAATGAGGCCTTTGACCCAGCAGCAGGTACATGTATATAAGCAGCACAGTGACCTCCCTTCGCTGGCTCTTCCTCCCTTCTTTTCTCCCATCCCCATTCTGCTTTGTCTCATTGTCTCCAGGTGTGGTGAAGACTCTCCTCAGGCCCGTCAGCTCTTATCACTGCTGTTGGACCAGTCCAGCCACACTCTGCTGCTGGCTTTCCCCTCCTGTCTGGTCCGAGTGCCCACTTCTCGCTGCCACCTGCACTCCCGCTGCATGAAGTGAGCGGCACATTTTGTCCTGCAGAGTATTTTTCATTCACTCAGCGCGTCTGGAGCTGATAATTAAGTCACTTTAAATCAAGCGGTGGCCACGAGCCAAGCCTGTGGTCAATTTTTGTTTTGTCTCTGCTTTTTCACAGCCTGTCACTGAGGTGTAATGATGAAACGTGCCGCTCGGTGTTAGTTTATGTCAGTGGGAGTGAATATATTTGTTTGTCAAATTGCAGCTAGATGGTATATTTTAGTATTTATTCTGGGAGAAATAGTATTAAACTTGACACAAGAGGCAAAAAGATTGGGATTTATTATAAATACCAAAAAGGCATTTGCTTATTACTGCACATATGGAGGAGGAGCTGCACAGTGCAGCACTGCTCTGTACACATGATTATGTGCTGTCATATATCTCACTTTAGATACAGGAAATGCTCCGTGCAGCCTGAGTGAGATGGCTGGGTATGACAAAGAATACCAGATGCTAATTTTTCTCTATATAAATTGTTGTCCATTTAGTGATATACCTAACCTCTTGTTTGATAGATGGTTGTTTGTGTGTGTGTGTGTGTGCAGGAGCTGCCTGGCCTCCAGGGATCCTTACTGTGGCTGGACCAGAGGCAGCACCTGCTCCTTCTTGAGACCAGGCACAAGGTGACGGCAACTCACAAACACACACACTTCCCTGTGAAGAGTTATATGCCTCTGCAGGTCTGCCTTCTGCCAAGAAACTGCAAGTCCTGGAGAGAGAGAGAGAGAGAGAGAGAGAGAGTGTTGCTGCAGCCTCACTGTACAATACGTTTTCTTTGCAGACGTTTGTCAAAAGAGTCAAACTATTCAAATAAGAAGATTAAAAGCATGAACCTGTAAGTCTTCAAACTTCAGTCTTATCCTAAAATGATTCCGTGATGATGAGGTGTCTGTTCGTTGTTATGCAGCTATGGCTCAGACGGTTTGGACAAGATGCTGAACCGTGGCAGTAATGTGTCATCCATAAAGTTTGTTTATTTAAAAAAAATAGAGACAAGAGCACATTAATTAACATTCTCATGTAAATGTGCCAATGGCTAATTTCCATAATTTCTGTCATCCCCAGGTAGGTTGATGTAACATAATTAACACATAAAAACACACAGTAATAGGGGCATCTTTATTAAGTGCAGCCACAAACAGAGATAAAACACAGTACAGAGCCAATCTTCATTGCACTGTACAATCTCCATTACTGCCCATTGACTTCTCCATTAGTCATTGCAAATTGCACATGATTGGTAGTGTGGTAATACTTTTAGAGCAATAAGAGATAAATACTTTTACTGTGAGACAAATGTCTAAAACTTTCCTTGCATCGTTTTGCCACAGCGGCTCCATATGCAATGGACACACAAAGCACGACATAAGGATATAGGATCGCTGTTTACTACACGCCAAATATGGTGGCAGTCATTGACAGTGAGAAGACAATGGCACGGCTACAGGTCCCAGGACCTAATGGTCCTTCAGAAAACAACATATTAACAGTGATACGACTGCAAAGCCTAATTTGAAATACAATGTGGCCCACAAACGGAGCCGTCTGCAGATACTTGTAAAAAAATGTAATTATTGGAATATATTTAAACCACTGCGATGGTACACCAGTGGACATGAATGTGCTTCTGGTTCTGTAGCCTTTACCTGCTTCAAATGTACCCCTTTTTTTTAAGGTTTGTATTTTAGTAGTCGTAGAGTAGTTGTGTAAATGTGTTGTATAGATAGAAAACTATTTTTCTTTTATATATGTATGTTTGTGTATATATATATATATATATATATATATACATATGTGTGTATATGTATATATGTATGTATGTATGTATATATATGTATATGTGTGTATATATATCAAGCTCATTGTGTGTGGAGAGTCCATATCACACCTGTACAGCTGACCTCTGACCAACAATCAAGCTCAAGTAGGAAATCAATCATGGGATCAATAGTGTTTCCCATTCCCCTGGATGACACATCAATAAGTGTCATATCAATGTAATTTATTACTGTCAACAAGTATACGTGTGTGTATATATATGTATATATATATATATACATATGCATATGTGTATATATATGTATATGCAAAATGATCTAACAAACTAATCGGTTTGTATTGGAGTGAATGGTTATTCCAATGAAGTCTTATTTTGTGAATCAGGGCAAACTATAGTAATAATAATATGTGTGTTTGTGTATCAGTGTGATGATAAAAATTGTAAATATTGAAGCGTCTGATGTGTTAACCTGTGATGTCTCTGTGGCTGCAGGCTGCCTTTTCAACAAGACGTGGAATATGGAAACGCCACCTCCCATTTAGGAGACTGTGACGGTAGGTTGCAGCACTATGACATGGACACGGGCTGTGCTTAGTGGACTGAGAAAAAGGCTCCGCCTAGTGGCCCGGTCCTTTATTACACCAGTTTAGTTGTCACTGAACATTTTGTTCTTTAAACATCAACTTCTTACCCCTGTAGGGGACGATATTTGTAATCGTAATTTGTAATCAAACTGTGTTTTAGCATTGTGTAGTGTGTTTTTTAGTGTGTGTCTTTGTCGAATCTGTTTCAGGTGGGAGTAGAGCTGGAATTTTGCTTTCAGACTCAATTCCTGCAGGTCCACATACTTCCAGTGTGAGATGGTTTGATTAGAGAGAGTGGAAAAAAGGTGTAGCTGCATGTAGACGATGCAAACTGCGCGATTAGAAACGCAGCATCCCTCTTGCAGGCGAGGTTTTATTCTGTCAAAGCTGAACATCTGAGAGAGGAAATGGCCATGGGTAACTGGGAAGCAAGATGGAAATAGCTTAGGAGGAAAAAAAAGTGATGTCATTTTGTGCTGAGAGGCTCAGATGTCACTGCAGCAGCAACAGCACAGCGACAGAGAAACTCTCTGAACCTCTATTTTGAAACTCACAAAGTCAGTGGAAACAAAAAAGAAATGTAATTTCCTTTCCAGCAGGAATGTTTTTTTATCAGCTTTGTTTTATTCCAACTCTGTCGTAAAACCTATTTGGATCTGAATTTCCAAAATGTCCTCATTTTGACTGACATGACTGACAAGTTTTTTAACAACAAGAGGTGATGTCAGTGATGCCAGGCTGCAGACCCCCAAGATTTGGGAGCACAGTATAGAGGCCGAGCCAGAGGAGAGGCATGTGCTGCTGTGTCTGCAGATGGCAGTGATTAGAGCTGGGTGGAAACACTGAGGTAATGGTATGCTGCGAGGAGAGACTCTGTGACCAGGCTTGCAGGATGGAAATAGTGAAAAGGGGAGCATCAGCTGCTGTGGTCTGAGTTGTGCTGATGACAAGTGCAGGCCTCTCTCTTAATGTGGAGCCTGTGGAGCCCCAAGGCCAGACTGGAGTTAAACACATTCACCACAGAAAGTGACCGTATAAACACGATGATCACCAATTATGAGCGTTATTGTATTTATCGATCTATCATGATACATTCTAACCTTTAGATGGGAAACGTATTAAGTAGAAGCAGGACTGTAACACTCTTTGTAATAATAATAACAGTTTAAACTGTTGTCCTGCAGAGTGAGACGGAAAGTCCATTGTGGTATTCTACTGAATGTCATCTTCATAATTGTGTCTCTTAATCTTCAGGAATTCTGCAGCAGAGTTTGTTGATTGAACCAGAGAGCCTGGTTTCTCTCAACCTGCTCGTGGCATCTGCAGTGTCTGCATTTACCATCGGGGCGGCGCTCTCGGGCCTCGCCGTGTGTTGGATCATGGCCCATAAGCCCGCCAACCGTCGCCACAGCAACACCTCGCAGTCCTCCATCCAGCGGCGTGAAAGAGGCCTGCTTAGCAGCGGTGGGATGGGAGGCTCGGTGATGAGCGTGACGCGGCAGGGAGGCGGAGACCGCCCCTGCACTCAGAGTGGGGAAACCCTCTTTGTCATGCCCAACGGCTGGGTGAAGTCAGGAGAGCTTGACCCCGGTTTCCTGCCCACACCGGAACACACGCCTCAGCAGAAGCGCAGAGGCCTGCGACTGTCTGACTCCAACTCTGGAGGGTGGGACACCAGTCAGACGTATCTGGGCGGAGGCTCCGTGGGGCTGGGTTCACCCTGCCGCATGCCCCCCTCTGTCTACCTGACCACCAGACTGTTTCAGCAGGGGGTAGTCGGAAGACACGGTGGCGAGGGCCGAGGGAACGACACGCCGCGCCAGCACTACGTCTGCCTGAGCAAACAAGAAAAAGGAGGGAGAGGGACGCCCAAGGCCCCGCTCAGGAAGTCTGCAGGAGAATACATTTACCCCATGACCCCCCAGGACTCACCTGAGCGTCGGAGGGTGGTCTCAGCACCCAGTGCCCCTATGGAGTACACTGACCCGCTGCCTCTTCGCTGGCCGGCCCAGGAAGGATACATCCTCAGTAGCCACGGCATGGTCCCCGTCTCTCTGGCCCCGCCTTCCATGCCCGCCACCAGCGGCCAGGCGTTTATGTCTCAGCAGCACACCCCCGCGCTGAGCAGAGCTCTGATCAGAGGAGCTCTGGAGCGAGGGGAGCTGGGCGAGCTGGTGGATCTCAGCCACCTGATGAGTAAGAAGAACTGCGGTGACAGGACTCAGACAGGCCAGTGACTGTTGAGGAAATGAAGGGGACAACTTTCCACGTCCAAAAGCACTCTGTTTTATTTACACAGATCTCTCGCCCCTCCCTTTCATCTGTCTGGCATTGTAATTCAGCCCCCTCTAATATCCTCACTCAGACAAACCCTCCCACCCCCCGCATTCCACCCCATAATGAGTCTCTCCATATGACTGGCTGCTGGGTCTGCCACTCATATCCTAGCTCACACTAATTGGTCCGATGGACTGAGGTTGTTGCTGTGTCTGCATTGCAGAGTTGCCTCGCTCTCCTGCTACTCAGCAGCAGAAGCAGGAAGAGGGAAGAGAGGGGATGGAGAGAGAGAGAGAGAGAGTGAGAGAGAAGTCAAAGGAAAGTAGAAATGGGGGCAGACAGGATGTGGACAAAGATGGACATGGCACTTAAGCAGCTGTCTCCTGTGTGCAGATTAAGTGAGGTTGCAGAAGCAGTCGGGTCCCGCCACAAGAGTCAGTTGTTGTTGTTTTTTTTCTTGGATGACACTGACGAGTCTGCCGTCCATCTGCTCCCCCACGATAGAACCTGTTGTTTTGACGCCAAGTAGGTGCTTGAACGTCTTGAATGGACACGAGGTGACTCAAAAAACTGAAGTCGTCGTGACTGTAAACACAAATGGAATGAATCCCGCACATATACTGTACACACGACACACGAGGATCCATGTGTTTGTATCGGTGGGTATTTAGTATTTCATGTACTTGAGAGTAAGGACGTGAGCGCCAAATGCCTCTAACCTGTCTCATGGGGATATGGGACCATAACTCACTTCTTTGGAGAGCAGAGTGCGGGAGTGAAACGTCAGCACTTTTTCTGCCAACTGCATGCTCTCTGTAATGACGGCATCTCGGCCGAACCATTGCTCCTTTTTTGTTTGCCTCCTTCCACACATGCCGCATACTCGTCTGTGACTTATAAAAGAGGAGGACGTCGGGGGAGAGGTTAAACTACAACCCTGGACTGAAACAAGACATCTGAGCAGAGCAGGAAAAACTGTGAATTTTAAATGGTCAATCAATACACTGCAATATATTAAGACCCTGTCCTTCACTGCTACATTAACACACATATTTTTAATGCTGCGTTATAGAACACAGTCCCGTTTTACTAGGCAAAGTTACCCCATAAGCCCACAGTGGGTCAATGTCCCACAGACATGATGCAGAATAAATTGACAGTTACAGTGTTGATGAATGAACCCTCTGGTTTAACTCGGAGCCAATAGGGGCAATGAAAGTGTTCCCAGGAGGCAAATGGACTATAAATCCAGCATATCAAAGTGTCTACTTGCATGAAATGGTCTGCATTTAGATCAACACAACATGGTCTGGAAGTGTTAGCGAAGAGATGCAAGTCATAAAACGAGACGAGATAAAGATGACGAAAGCAGAATCGCAAAGGGCGACTTGATGAAATGACAACGGTGGGTTTGTTGTAGCCGTCCTGGAGTCAGTAGAACAAATGCTAGTTTGCAATGGCCTCATAGTGAGCAGCAATATATGGTTTATCTGTACATAGTAAAACAAAAAATTGATTTAGATTAAATGATAAGACATACGATAACTCCAAAACATGATATCAGGCGTTGGCTTGATTTGTCCTATGGTTTTAATCATTGATATATGAAAATCTGTTTCAGTGTAAATGTCATCATATCAACCTGCTCCAAGACTTAAAATCACACACACCAAATGTGTCCAGTGTTTTTTTTTGTTTTTTTTTACATCTTTATGTCAAACCCAATTTATGGATGAATAACTGATTACTGAAGCAAAAAAAACAACAAAAAAAAACTGAAAGTGCCATAATCAGCAGTGTGCCTGTTTCATATACTGTGAGGATGGAGAACTCAATTATTGCAGTTTACTGTACGTGCGACGCGTCTGCTGCGTTCGACCTTCCATGCTGACTGTTATGTTCGTTCATTTAGACGTCGGATCAGATTGTACCGTTGAAATTGTGAGATGCTGCTGATGCTGAACATTGTTTGTATGTTCGTTTTTTTTTGTGGGGGGGGGGTCTGTTTATAAACTACTCTCACCCATCACGTGCTGTACATAATGTAAGAATAAATACAGACATTTTTGTCATGCTCTTTATGACGATATTGTAACAATGACATGGACTGTGTTTCATCCAGAGTAGCCGACATGTAATAACAATGATCGATAACGGTAGTTCATAAGCAGACCTTCACATGGACAGGAATTGTGTGAGGGAACGCTCATTTTTATTTTTGCCTTTTCCTTGTAGTCTTAGTGACTCTCTTGTCATCGTCAACCAACTGCCATGCTGGAGGATCTTGAAAGTGATCCTCGTCCTCTCATGTAAAATGAATGTGTGTGTGTTGCGTTCTTCTCTGTTGATTGTCATTCTGCTGTGTGCAGTAATAAGGAAAAGCACATCTTTTTTGCATTCTGAAAAGGAGCTGTCCTGCATCATGTGTGAATAGTGTAAATAGCTCATGCTGATGGTATAGTGTATCAGTTTGGTTTTTCGTGGGTGGGGGAACATTAAAAGCTCTTCTGAGACGAGACTGTGTTTAAAGTGTGAGGTTTTTCGTTTGGTTTTCGGTGATGATTCTGTGAATAAAATGTACATACAGTATTGACGTGGTTCTGAATGATTGCTGAGCTCAGTCATTTTTTTCTTTCTTGTTGTTAGAGTAGAATCACGGATGGGTTTGATCTCAGCTAGAACTGAGCCCTCTCTGTTTTTTTTTTTGTTGCAGTTGCTAAGATACTGCTGTCATAATAACCATCCGTCTTTGGAGTACTGTTATTAAATGATTATTCACTTGACTGCTGACGTTGTTGTGTGTGCATTCTGAACACACTAACAGAAATAAATGCGCACCGTGGTACACGATCCTGCACGAACAACACACATCTACAGAGGCAGCTCTGCCGCTAATGTGTATGTCATCACTGCAGTTTGTTTTCTTTAAATATGAGAAATATGTTTTTCTCAGCAGATCGAAAGGTTGTTGCGTTTACCTCTCTTTCCACAAGAGGGAGCTGGACACCTCCATGCATGTAGCCTCAGCAGAGGGAGTGGGTGTCCTAAACTCTCATGGTCTGAGAACACTGATGTAAGGCTCAGTTTAAGCCTAAATATTTAACCTAAACGTATCTTTACCATAAACTACAAATGTGTCTACTCCAAAAAGAGACAATAATGTGGACATTAGTGCCCAATAAGATCTGCGCCCAACCAACACCTCCACTAAATCAAGGTTCATAAGGAAACTATTCATATTAGTCATCTGTGAACTTTATTTATGCATTAGCTCACCATTCCCCTCAAGATGTACTGGATAAACGACATGATGTAGCCTTAAGTTATCATTAAAGTTCTTCCACTGTGGGCTCTTGTAAAACCATAATAGTCCAAAATGGTAGCCCGTGGTCCTGATATTAAGATAAAAGGCTCATTATGGGGTAATGAAAATCAACAATTACTTAAAAGAAGTCTGTCTCTAAATAAACGGATGATCTCATAAAAGAAAACAACACTGCAGCTGAATTGCAATTGTCATTTCACCTCCCCTGTTCCCTGAAATGCTTATTTCTTTACAAGCACACATCACACACAAACTGTGAACACATGACTTTATGAATAAAACCGTTTCAGTAAGAAATAGTAGCTGATGGAATCAAAACAGCAGTTCGTAGCGGCAATCCATTCCGACACGAGTAGATACCTGTGCTGAGGCACAGGCACGTGCTGCCAGTCTGGAGGTGGAACGTGCAGGTAGTTCACCAGGAAGGCGATGTGTATTGGCGTGTAGCACATGGTGAACACGATCATGTTTGCTGTGACTATGTAAACGATGATTTTCCTCTCCCCTGATTTGTCATCGGCCTTTGACAGAATGCAGCTGATCTGACTGGAGCAAAAGACAATGATGACCAGTGGAGTGAGGAAGCCCAGGCAGATCAGAATCCCGATAACTTGTCCTTTGAGCGGGTGATCTTTGCATCGTTCGTAGCACGTCCAGAGATGCTCAGGGTAATTCTCCTTTCGGAATATGGCACATATTATCAGCAGAGATGCCCAGATGCACAGGCAGACGACAAACGCTGCCTCCTTCTTCTTCCTCCACAATCTGGCGTGCAGAGGGAACCTTATAACCAGGTAGCGCTGGACACTGATGGCAGTCATGGTCATGATGCTGGCGTACATGTTTATGAAGTGCATATACAGGAGGAAGGTGCAAAGGGTGGTCTTTGGCAGGCAGAAGAAGGCGTCGTAGATCCTGAAGGGAAGGAAGAGGACGAAGGCAAAGTCGGCGACAGCCAGGTTGAACATATAGATGTGGGTGTCTGTCCACGAATATCGCTTTGCGACGAAGGCATGCAGAGCTGCCGCATTGACGAGTGCGCCCACAAGAAACAAGGGACTGTAGGCCAAACCCTGAAGGACGTCCACATGGCAAGGAGCGTTGGTGGTAATGTTAGTGCTGTTCATGCACATAGTTATCTGTAAAAGAGGAGACCATGACAGTTACAACAGAAGAATAGCATTGCAGAGCAGAGCTTCGATGGAGGATCTCACTCGATTTATGGTCCAGTGTGTAAGAATTAGTGACATCTACTGGTCAGACTGCAGACTGTGACAAACAGAGGACTCCTCCGCTCCCCCCTCCGCTTTACCACGGTTGTTAGGAAACTACGGTGGCCTTCTACCAGAAATGATACAAACACTCTGTCGCAACTCTGCTCTCTCTCTGCTGCTGTTTCCCCCCTTTTTCTTTGCTGGTTTATGCGTCTGGGTGACTAGTGCAGTGCCAGTGTGTGTCTGTTTTATCACTGATACACTATCTCTTATATGTATAATCCAAACAATGTCCAAGACAGAACTGCACACACTGGTGCCCTAAGTAAGACACGCGCCAAGTTTAAAGCCTGGGAAGTGATCCATTGGATGAATAACGGACAGACGTTCTTTGCGTTACAGTAACATAGATGTAGGAGGAGAATTTGGGCTGCTTTCGAAACATGGCGGTGCAAGATGGCAGCCTCCTTAAAGGAGACTTATTATATTATATTTATATTTGGGACTCTGGAGGCCCTATCAGTAGGCAAAGTGTGACCAAAGATGACTAACTGATGTTTTTGTGGTCCTCCTCAGTCTAAGTACAGGAGATAAAACACGCGATGTTGACTTCCTCGCTCATTGGGACATCACAATGAGACTTTCCTGGAATTGTTGTCTCGCGGAGCTCCACTTTGTCTCTAAAAAACGCGAGAGTGCAGGCGAGGGCAATAGTATCCACAAGAGCGGAAGTCTATGAATTGTTCTATTCTTGGCTGCACAGTGCAGCACAGAGTTCTACACAAACTTCCAGTCTCAGAGGATTTGCGCGTCCAGTGGACACATTTTATATATGACGACAATGTGACGGCTTGATTCTGCAAATGAAGGCTTTTCCAAATGCTAACTGCTGTTAGCTGCCAGAAGCCTCAGTGACGCTGACATAGTTTCCTGTATCTCACATGCATTTAAAGAGACAGGCACTCAAAAGCGAGCATTCTGAACAGAGCTGTTTTGACAGGGTGATTTAACTGCTGTGGTGCTTCATCCTTATGGTATTTTGACCAAAACATGTCACAGACATGTTCATTAGGACACCAGGGAACTAGGCTGACTTAAGGTATAATATGTCTCCTTTAATGCATGGCCCTCGCCTTAAGTGCATATAAAAGTTTTAGGGATCACCACGGGCAGGAATCACCATCAAATATTAAAGCTCCAGTGAGGAACTTCTATCACCCCTTGTGGACTTCTAAGTAATTGACCTTGTTTTCTTTCTCCTGTGTCTCTTTCTCACACACACACAAACACACGGAGTGGTGAAGGAACCAGCAGCAGCTGTGATCGGTTTCTGTTCCTCACTTCAAACTAAAGCGTCACTCTCTGTGCATCTGACATATGAAATACTCAGACATTTCAGCCATTATCACTTTCACACCCTCACCTGAAGAAAGGCCTCCTCACAGTTGATCGAGCTCTGGAGTGTGTCCCGTGACCCAGGCGGTTAAGTCTTTCAACGGGAAGGTTATGAGTTTGATTCCGTCTCCACACTGTAGTCTGCAAACAGAATACAGAACGTGTCCCTGGGCAAGACACATAATCCTAAATTCAGTGCTCCCATTGGCTTTACCATCAGCATGTGATAAGGTGTGACAGTAAAGGCGGGATGTGCTGTGTCAATAAACACACTAGACCTTTGAAAGACAGGATCACCTTTTTAAAAACAAGACTCATGTGCAAAAAAACATTTAGCCGGTGTAATCGCTCGTGTTAAGAAGCTGACATTACCCACAGGATTCTGGTGTAATAAGTGAGCAGCTCGTGGCTAATAAAGCTTCGAGCAACAGATCTATTTTTATTATGTTTGCTTAACCAACAACAAGCATGCACGCTCAAAACTGCATTACCTGAGGCACTTGTATACTTGTATACGCAGCTCCCTCTGGAGTCATACTCAGTTTTTTTCTCTATCATGCACGATGACAAATTCCAAACTAAACTGAACTTGACAAGAGATATTACTTCAACACATGAGGATAAGTTAATGAAATTGAGATAATTTGATGTATACACTTGCCGTATCTTGTCAAGCAAGCATTCCCTCCTCAGAATACTTGACTACAACTAGCAGTTTCAAGTAATATTGATTATAATAAGATTATATTTCGGCGTTTTCCTTACTGTAAAGTGAATTGCCATAACATCACGCTGAAATAACATACAACCTTTGCCTTTGCAAGGAGAGGATTTTATGTTCTTAAGCAGCCAGGAGCATTAGCCAGTCACAGTCATGTAGCAAATAACAGTAAAAACTAACAATAAAAAAAATGCAGCTAGTCTAAATGTACACATACTATTAACATGAATAAATAAAACCTTGACTCACCAACTGAGCTGCACTCTGTTCATAAGCCTAACTGATCTTTGAAGGCAGCTGAGGCAGCATGCGCATACATGTCAATTATAGGGAAAATTTGCATCATTTCCGCTTTTCTGTGGGTTTGTGCAGTCTTACAACACGCCAGTCTAGCTAGTTGCACTACAGAAGTGTATAACCACAGCAGTTCCAAATTATTATACTACATGGGTACACGTAAGAGTACATAACGTTGTGCACAGAAGCTGCGACTTCGGGGGTACAGTTTCCTGCCACTTCCGGTGTTGTTTTCACATGCTTGCCCGTTTCCCTCCAGTCGACTGTTTTTCAGCCTGCCACACCTGACAATTGTGTGTGTGGTGTCTCTCTTTTTGTCGGTAACCAAGCAACACACAACCATCATTTACAGGTTCCATATAATTTCTTCTTTTTTGACAAACATACACACACTTCACTCACCGACAAATGCTCTACATTACTGATACGAAACACACACACACACATTTTGAGTTCTTTTTTTAGAGATAAAACTCTGCAAAATGACTGTCTTTTTTTTCCACATATTTTAAATGTGGAATATCTGGGGGAATCATCTACTATGTTTTATTGTATATTGTATGTCTGTTTGTGTTGTCATCTGTGACTGTTGGAAAAGAGATTTTTTTAATCTTAATAAGGCTTTTTAACCCACTTAAATAAAGGAGATTTTTATATAAATATACTCGACTCGATTTGCTTGATTTGCTTGACTTTAGACTTGCTCGAGACTTGAAGGTTAAGCTTTGACGCTTGAGCGCGTGTGACATGTGCCTCTCATCTCTGGAAATGAGTAAATAAGGAGGAAGTAAGATTGCACATTAAGCACTCACACACACACAGTGTGAAGTGTTGCACCCATGAGCACGGCTTCCTGAACAAAACTGATGAGCTCGACTCTTTACATGCACATGATTGTTTTTGCATAATTCTTTCTCTCTGTTTGACATAGATGTTGTGTTGTGGTGTTAACCTTGGGTGCACTCACACCTGTAACCTATAGTCTACCATTATGTGATAATAGCTATTCACGTTTGATCAGGTCAGCCAACACATAATGTAAAGCAGCACTAGGTAACTGTTTTTAACCTAAACGGTTAAATATCAGGCTAAAAATAGTCACTTCTGTGTAGTTTTTACCATTTTTAGTATTCTATTATGTCACTATTTTACTGTTTTGCTTCTTGTTTTTCTATTGATTTTATGTATTATGTATTTTAGATGTTTCCCTGCTCAAACCTTATTTTATACATTTTATGTTGCGGTGCCTTTAAATTAAGAACTTTGCCAACCTTGTTTTTTTTTTTTTTTTTTTTTTTTCTTAAATGTGCTCTGGTGCTTTCAAAGTTGACTTGACTAAAAACCTTAAAACAGCTTTAAAAAAACAACATTTTTGTTGGATCAAAGCAGTGGAATATTTCAACTTTCACCCATGACACGAATGTGAGAGTTAGTGGTTGTTTGTCTCTATATGTGTCCCTGTGATGAACAGGCGATCTGTCCAGTGTGTACCCCGCCTGCCGCCCTATGTCAGCTGAGATTGGCACAGCAACCCCCTTGACCCTCCCCTTGTTTTTTTTTTTTTGTTTTTTTTTTAATTGATGGATTATACCAGGGTTTCTCACTCCTGATCCTGGGGAGCCACTGTCCTGCATTTTTTTAGATGTTTCCCTGCTCAAACACACCTGATTCAAATACATGGCTCGAGCTGACCATTTGAATCAGGTGTGATTCAGTGGCTCCTCAGGACCAGGAGTGAGAAACCTTGTTTCATACCTTTTATGGTGCTGTGCCTTTAAATTAAGAACTTTGGTCAACCTTGCTTGTTTTTTTGTTGTTTTTTTAAATGTGCTCTAGAAATAAAGTTTACTTGACTCAAAACCTTAAAACAGCTTTAAAAAATTGATCAAAAGGCTCTTTTTAGATAAAGCAATATAAATTAAATTGATGGATGGATATTTTACTGTCCTCAAAAGGCAAGGCAAGGTAATTTTGTTTTAAAAGAACACTTTTCATACACAGGAATAGATTCAAGGTAGTGTGCAACCCTATAATCTAAATATGTCATCACCATAAAATGTGTGTGCGTGTGTTTCGATTTCGATTGGACGTTGTAATTTATTTTTTAGGTTGGGGGGGGGGGGGGGTGAATGGGCTTTTATAATGAACCCCATTAGAATGAGTCAGGGGACATTCTTATCATTGGAATGAAAAGTCCAGTAACAACAATGGCACAATGGACATGCTTGTTGTCAGCGACCATGAACCCTGACAGACAAATGAAATGATGTCGCCATCATTTATGCATTAATTTAGATTTGTCTAAGTTGTTATACAGTAATAGAAGGTCCTTTAATGAGAGTGATGATGTCATGGCTGTGTGTGAGACAGAGACAGACTGACTCACTGATTCTGGCATCATTGTATAAAATAGTTCTCTCTGTTTATCATTATCCTTAAATGTTTCAGACAGAAGGACAGTTCTCTGTGTAGGAGACGAATAAATGTAATTTTAAAAGTAAAGGGAGGACTCCTTTGTGGGGGAGGACAAAGATTCACATTGTAGCTTTAGACCGTATCCTCCCTGTGGACTATTCATCATTGACCATGTTTAAAACTGTAGGGGTGGGAAAAAAAAGTTTCAAACAATAAAAGTGTTGTCCAACTGAAACCAAATCTGGATTTTGTCAGTTGTTAATGTGGACCGACGCAACCTTTAGTCAATGAGTCACCACAGTGAGTAAAGGGCAAAGGTGAAAATCACGTCAGCCTCACTAAAGACTTCAGAGTGAACATCTGAGAGCCTTTAAATGGGGGAGGAAATGGAAATCTGGAAAAAAAAAAAAGAATGTTAAAATGACAGGCTCAATGGAACAGTTGAGAATACATGACACAAAAACAAATGACTGATGGTTTGGAATATGAAGCCATTTTGCATGTTCTTTTTTTGTAGTTGCACCTGTTTTTAGTTGATGCAGTTTGGTTTCAGGGACATTTTGACATGTCCTCTTCAAGAGGAAAGAGTCAGTCTGCTCCATTAGTCCTTGGCCTCTGAACTGTCATGTGGAATATATAAAACAATCATCCCATTAATGCTGACAGTGAGGTGTGGCTGCCTTTGTGTGTGTGTGTGGAGATGCAGTGGCATGTGACTTATTTGTAATGAATGTATTAATCTATTGTTTACATGTTAGTCCTAACTCATCGTTCACTGAAATGACCTTTGCAATTAATATTTTTACACAGCAAACAGCAAAAAAAGCACTATATTACAAACTTGTAATTTATTAGTGATTATAGCTCTTTTTTTCTTTTTTTTTTGCAGTGATTGCATTTTGAAGATGTTCCGATGTTATTAAAAGCTGCTTTATATTTCAAACATGATAATCCCTTGCGCAAATGCAATATTGCACAGGAAATGAATGAGGCTCGACATTACGGATGCAGACCGTTGTTGACATTAATCTAGTTTGAAATCCTTTTAGGCTCACGCTGTTTTCACAAAGATATTGCCCAGATCTGCCTGGTGCTGGTGCATCATCGCAGATATGTTTTTATATGCAAGTCTCAGAATGATTGGTTTTGACTCATGTCTGCCTATCTGTTAGTGTGCCCCCCTCCCCTTAACCACTTGGCTGACTCTCCTTCCTGCCTCCCTGGGTTAATTCCTGTCTGTCTGGTACTGTTTCAAACTGCCTGTTACACGTAAGTCGTGAGGCGGGTGGTTGGTAGATGAAGGCTGGAGAAAGGGGTGGGGGGGGGGGTCCATCGCTCAAACTAGGTCAGTGAAGACACACCCCTCTCTCCACTGGATGTGCCCCTGCTGTCCCCCCCCCACCTGTCTCCTTTCCATTCTCTCCCCTTTTTCTTCTGCTCCCTACACTGTGACGCAATGCAGACTTTCAAGCACACAGGCCTCCCGTTTCCTCCTTTATTACCCTCCACAATCTGAGAAACACACAGCACAGCTTGACGCTCTGTTGATGACACTGATGCATCCTTCATACCAGCGCTAGGCAAACAACGCATTAGCTGAACAAAGCCCGTTTGCACTTTTACAAATGTCAGTGAAACACGATGAATCAGCGGCACCATATGGATCTGCTGCTCAGCCAGAGTGTGTGTGTGTGTGTGTGTGTGTGTGTGTGTGTGTGTGTGTGTGTGTGTGTGTGTGTGTGTGTGTGTGTGTGTGTGTGTGTGTGTGTGTGTGTGTGAGATGGCAGATTACATAAGGCTTCATCATTGCATAATGTTTGTGGCGCTCAACAATCTGTGATCTGACACCTCCACATTTGGCCACGCAGGAAAAAGCTGTCATCAGAAGCTGTGTCATTGTTACGGCGTTACTGTTACAGTGTTACTGTTGTGTTGCTGTTGGATGGATTATGTCTATGAGAGTCCACACAAAGTATGCAAAACCAGTGTGTGTACGTGTCTGTAGAAGGTCTGGAAGGACACATTTGGATAGAAGTCGACCCAAAAATGATCCGTTATATCCGTTTTAACACTTCGTTTTAGGGTCAGGGTTATAATTGGATTTGATTAGAGGACCTTGTGAGGACATCGTTGGTCCACACAACTTTAACAGTCTTTTTGAAGACCTGGTTTTAGGGTTAGGGTTAGAATTAGGATTAGAGTAAGGTATAAGGTAAGGGATTATGTCTATGAGAGTCCACACAAAGTATGCAAAACCAGTGTGTGTACGTGTCTGTAGAAGGTCTGGAAGGACACATTTGGATTGAAGCCGACCCAAAAATGATCTAGTTAGGCTGGTCCTCACAACTTTAAAGAACTCTTATAATGCTTTGTTTAGGGTCAGGGTTAGAATTTGATTTGGTTCAAGGACCTTGTGAGGACATAGTTTGTCCACACAACTTTGACAGTCTTTTTGAAGACCTGGTTTTAGGATTAGGGTTAGAATTATGTTTAGGTTAGGGTTAGCGTAAGGTATAAGCTTAGGGTTAGTGTAAGGGGCTAGGGAATGGATTATGTCTATGAGAGTCCACACAAAGTATGCAAAACCAGTGTGTCTACGTGTCTGTAGAAGGTCTGGAAGGACACATTTGGATTGAAGCCGACCCAAAAATGATCTTATTAGGCTGGTCCTCACAACTTTAAAGAGTCTTTTTGAAGACCTGGTTTTAGGGTTAGGGTTAGGGTTAGATTCAGGTTTAGGTTAGGGTTGTGGCATTTTATTGTGATGGTTCAGGACAGGGTAAGGGGTTAGGGGATTGTGTCTATGAGTGTCCTCATTAAGAAAGGAAGCTGTGTGTGTTTGTATATGTGTGTGTGAGAGAGAACAACCGTTGCATTCATCTGCCTTTTTAAGCATCATCAAATACACAACTTGTGACTTATCATGTGTCAGTGCTCTGCTTTTTTCGACAACAATGACTGAGAGGGCCATGAAATATGCATGCCAAACAGCTAACACCAAGTATTACATAAGCCTTACGTGTGTCATACCACAATCCCCACACTAGATGGCTCTGTTTCTATTGGTTGTGCTGTGATGAGTCACTCTAGGGCGGTTATATATGAACTGAAGTCTGAATCACCAAATGCAGCATGTTCAGCTCAATAAACATCAATGTGCAGTCAGATGTGAGGACACATTGAATACATGAAAGCAAATGTCCCAAAAAAAAGAAGGTTTTTGAATTTGAAAAACATGCTCAACATTCAGAATTTAGACTCTGCGGCACAAGAAAAGACAAATGTGAAAGTGATGTATCGTGGTGATTCACCAAAGACGGATCATCGTGTTTACTCATTCCCAGCTGATTAAATCATTTGAGGTGGTGAGGGGGTAAAAAAGGTGCTTCTCTCTGCGCTGCTGCATGGATATGAAAGAGAATAGAGGATCTGAGGGGATGTGAGAGGATAAAAGAAAATGGGAGGATGAAAGGAGGGTATGATAAAGAGTCCAGCAGTGATCTGTAAATGACACACGACAAATATAGATCATCAGACCCCCCCCCCCCCAAAAAAAGCAGGACATGTGTTGCAGAAGCTAGAATAATGTGTAGGATACAGAAATAACCTGTCAGGGTTGTGAGTCGCCATGTGTGATAGCATGTTGCACATATACCCCAGTACATAGGGTATATATATATGTGTGTATGTGTGTGTTCACACTCGGTGTAAGTGGGTCAAGATCACATGGCAATGCACGTTGACTTAGGGAGGAGATAAACACAGTTACCATGGCGACCTGGAGTTACTCTGAACACATCTTTGCATGGCACATATTGTGTGTTTGCATGGGACGGGCCCTCCACGATGATGCAAACACGCATGTGCTGTCATTTATGGTTGTGAATAGCTTCGCACTTCAATCGGCCACAACTCTCTTTTGTTTTGAATATGTGTTCCCACTCTTTCTATTCATGTGTGTGTGTGTGTGTGTGTGGGAGTGGACGTTATTTTTTGAGAAACAAAGGAGGAGAGATGTAGGATCCAACACTCCAAGACAAGTCTAGACATAGTGTAGACATTTGAATGTAGGTTTTACAAATTCAGCAGCATGTCAAAGAGAAGACAAAAACCTTAAAAGTACTATAGTATATGTTATAAGAGTGTAGCTTGTTTGATTTTTTTGTACATGAGGAAATAGAGAAGAAGCAGCCTTCCTCTGTTGAGCTCTAAAGAGTGATATCAGGCACACATATTACATACAGTTGAAATCACCGGGTCTGTGAATAAATATTAATAAACAGCACTTCAGGCATGAATACTTGAAACATGGATTTTTTACAAGCCAATACATCACCAACTGGTTTTGACCGTGACAGTCTTGTGTGATAAAATAAAGACGGTCCTTGAGCACACCACCATTATCAGGTTTGCTTTGGTGCACTTTTTGTTTTTTTTACATTTGATTGACAGGACCCAAACAACAAGTCAGACCTGCCTGATACACAGAGGTGCTGAATGTGAAACGTAAAAACAAACCAAAACACTATTTAATGTGGTAGAAAATTGTTTGTGCAGAATCACTATTTGTAATTTTAAAAAAATTGGAAAGTTTTTTATGGCTATCCAAGCAGAAGAGATGAATCAAGGGCATCTTGACCACAGATCATAGACCATTTCGGTATCCTCACTGAAGCTAACGCAGGATTAGCAATATTGTGAATAGCCACCAGGGGGACGACTCCACTGATTGCAAAAAGAAGTCAATTTGAATGGAAGTCTATGGGGAAATCTACTTTTGTATGTTATGTTAACATACAATGTTAACATTTCCATGATAAGTTTATTGTCTCAGTCGCCAGTTTCAGCTCTTCTTCAATAGCGCATTATGTCAATTTTGTGAATTTCAGTGCCATTTAGAGCAAACCAGACCACAGACCTGTGTCCTGTGGGCCTCAATTCAACAACAATTTTTTTTGAAAACCCACGATGACCTGGGTAATTGAGAATCTTCACAGAAAAGCTTTCAGGGCATTTCATACTCAGAACATTCTTATTTCACTAGCATGCAATTTGTCAGGGTTTAGGTTCAGGAGAATGAATACAAATTAAAAAGTAATGAATTATTATGTTGGGTTGTTTTTTTCCCCCTCTGATATACTTCTTTGTCAATAGAGGATATTGAGTTTATTCTTGAAATGTGGAATAATTGGTGCAAGATGTGCTGAGTGCCAGGCAAGCCGGGAGTGCACGTCAGGTCAGGGACACAACTACAGGTGAAACTAAGGATCATTTTCATTTCCAAACAAATGTTCTTCTGTGCGTCCAAAACCTCAACATCACCAACCACATATTCAATTTACTGTGATAGAAGACCGAATAAACCCGAGAGAGATTTACATTGAAGAAGATGAAATCATAGCACATGAGCTAAAGGGAGTGCATAAGCTCTTTGAGATAAATCTTTACCTCATGACCCGTGATTGAACTCATATTTTATTTATTGTGCATAGTTATCAAACTCAAAGGCTGCACTGCGTATAAAAAATTAAACCGATAATGAGAAACGTGAAGAAGAAACAGATGTGCTGGAGTGTGGCGATCTGACAGGAGCTGGAAAGATAAAAGAAAGAAAGAAAGAAAGAATGGGAGTGAAATGGAGAAAATATGGAGATAGGGTCTGAGGTGGAGGATGAGCAGATCATGACAGCAGGGAACAAGGTCTCTACTTTTATCTGACACAGTGACCATGTGACGCAGCGGCAGAGCTCACGGCTCCAGATTACAGAGCAGTCGCTCCGGGGAGGGAGTGAGAGGGATTAATGGCGATTTCAGAGAGGAGAAAACAGGGAGATTACACAAATGAGGAAAGAGGCAATGTGGGGATTACAGCTTTGTGCCTGAAATAATCTCAGCAAATGACTGACACGGCCCAGTACATGTTTACATGGGTTTCGGCCATTTTGTGGATGTGATGCACAACGGAGTGCAAATTCAGGAAATGACACACTTCTGTGGGATACACGTACACCCGTGTACACGCACACAAATACTTCACAACCTCTTTAAAACGCGCCACGAGAGAAACTAGACAGGAATGTAAGGAGTTGGTGCTGCTGAGGCAGAGAAGGCTGTCCATGGGGCCCCCGCTGAAACCATGTGCGGCCAATCAGTTACAGTTGGTCCCTCATCCCTACAAAGACTCTTTGATGTGAGCAAGGCCTTTAAATTCAACCCTGGGGAGTCACGAGGCTGCACGGCCTTTTGATGTGAGTCAGGAGAAACCGTTTTCCCTTGCTCACAACAAGATGTTCTGCACAGCAACAAACAGCCAAACGCTTGTCTGAAAGTCAAAGAGCCAGTGGCAGCCATGGCTTTTGTGGAAAAAGCTTTAAAAAAAAAAAAATAGAACATGATGGATCTCTACAGCTGGATGGTTTCGCAAGTAGACTCCGCCATCTAGCTGCCATCCCATATGTCTTATAAACACAGATATCTATTATATCTCTGAGAGCCCAAAACTATCGTAGCAGTAACTAACTGGAGATCTATTATCTATTAATGTCTGTGTTGCTTTTGGCAACTTTACGCTGAGACTGGAGGCAAAGTGGACATGAGCTGTTTACACCTCCCTGTGTGTGCCGTGTCTATGATGTAAGCATCCTCCCGTTTACGTAAAGGTTCTGTCACCCTCCCACATCTGCTCCCTCATCCTGTTATGCTGCTGCTGGCCACCCTCCAAACTCTCCCAGTGTCTCTAGGCTCTCCTTTTTTTCTTCTTCTTCTTCTTCTTCTCTTGTCTTTCACATCTTAGTTTATCATCAGTCAACAAAATGTCCGCCATATGAAGTCAGACTGAAGACCCCCCTCCGTTCTCTCGCTCACTCTTTCTCTCTTTACTTAGTAGGATGATTACATAAGCGCTAAGGTCAAAGTGTCACTGCTGTTGTCAAGGGAGACATAGAACAGAGGGGCTTTAGAGTAGACATGCCTGGGGGCGAGAGATAGGGGAAAAAACACTACAGCAGACACTAACAGACGATTGCAAAGAATTTGCAGGAAATGCCGGGGAACAAGGATATAAACATGTGTACATTTATAAAAGCATTAAAATGTTTTGACCTGTACCTCATGTGGCTGAAATGAAGCAGACAGGGAAGTGTACATATAAATCATAGAGAGTGTATAGAATATGGAAGAGACAGAGGAAAAGGGGAGAGGAAAAAACAAAATAATGTGAGTTCCTGTGTGTGTGCGCTCTTGTCTTTGTATGCTTGCGTGGACCACCTCCTGGCAAAACACCTTTTTTGTGGGGACATTTTTCCTTGTGAGGACATTGTGCTCAATCCCGAACATGGACCCAACATGTGGTAAAGACATGTAGATGTGTGTGTGCATGTGTATCTATGTGTGTGTGTATGATTTTTTTGTCTTTGAATTCATGTGTGGACCACCCCCTGGCAAAACACCTTTTTTGTGGGGACATTTTTCCTTGAGGACATTGTGCCCGGTCCCGAACGTGGTCCCCTCAATGTGGTAAATACAGGTAGATGTGTGTGTGTGCATGTGTGTCTCTGCGTGTGTGTGTGTGTGTGTGTGTGTGTGTGTGTGTGAGTGAGTTTTTGTCTTTGTATGCTTGCGTGGACCACCTCCTGGCAAAACACCTTTTTTGTGGGGACATTTTTCCTTGTGGGGACATTATGCCCGATCCCGAACGTGGTCCCCTCAATGTGGTAAAGACAGGTAGGTTGATGTGTGTGTGTGTGTGTGTGTGTGTGTGTGTGTGTGTGTGTGCGTGCGTGCGTGCGTGCGTGCGTGCGTGCGTGCGTGCGTGTGTGTGTGTGTGAAACAGAAAAAGCATCAAACTGTAGGTTCTCTGTGTTTGCCTGCTCCACTAACCTAGTTTAAGTAATCTCTGGCTTCATGCTGTTTCGTAACATCGCCGTCAGACCATTGCATCATAAGGCCGTTCCGCTTCAGTCACACAGTGTCCCGATGCAGACGTTTACATCAGAAGTCTATTGCTTATCATTGACAGATTAACCCAGCAGAGATGATATAATCGTTTGCTTTTTAAAACGGGAAGTACCCAGCGATGCAAAAAGAAAAAGAAAAACTGGGACTATTGCCAAATGATTCAGCTAGCACACAAATATTTGAGTTACATAACGAGAGTCAATATTTTCTTGTATGTCCAGAATGAAAATGTGACCGTGAAACAAACAGGCTCCAGTAATTGTGCCAGGTCACTGGGTGTGAAAACCCCCGAGCATCTCACTCCACGTCATAGTCTCGACCATAACGGTGAGCCACCCTGCAGCAGCGTTACATGTTCTCTATTTACTGTCAGTGAAATAAAACAGCTTGTTTATTTGTCATTCCTTTACAAAACATTTGTTTCTGTTTATTGACAAAACAAGGTGTGAAAAACAGTGGTAGGGGCTGTGGGAGGATTATGCAAGGGCCAGATTACATTTTTTTTTGGATATATTTCTGTAAATGAGTCATTTGAAACTGCTTGTTTGAAATTGAACCTAAGTTAAAAGCCTATTGTGATCCACATCATCAACGCACATTCATTCATGCAAACATAATGAGACAAAGTAGCGCCTGTTGTGTGGTAAACAACGAACCAGTTAGACAGCTCCTTCGAGGTTGTTTTTTAATTGAATTGAATCAGTCATGAATGAGTCATCGTCAGGTCAGGACAGCGGGGGAAGGAAGTCAAAAAAATACATGAATGTTTCTGTTTTTACACAACAACTGACTAGATTTACCTTTGCTTTATTTTTGCAGCGTGGGGCGAGGTTGAGAAATGTTGATAATGTGAGCGAGAGTACATTTACATGCACAGTTTAACCGATCGAAGGCCATAGTCCGACTAAGACAGGCAGTCGGACAACTTGCCTGAGTCTAGAGGATACACGTAGAAGAGAAAATTAGATTTACTGGCCTTGTACGTCTGCCTCTGCCTCTGCAGGTGGCGCTGTATCGCTCTGTAAGCGAGTGCGTACTGAATCGGTTTTCCATTTGCATCGCAGAAAAACAAATAGTGAACAGTGAGATGGATCGCGCTGTGGTTCTGTAGAGTTTCCAGGTCAAAGAACGGAGGGGAAATTTTTGTCCGACTCCAGTCCGACTAAGCATATACATGCAGCAGTAATCGGTCAATGGATCGCATCATCCAGGTGTGTTAGTCTGACTAAGACTAGCTCCATTTTTAGTCTGACTAACGTGTTTACATGACATTAAGAAAACCAAATTGTTGTCTTAGTCCCTTGACTAAAATATGACTTTTAACTGTACTGATTGTCTGTATGCTGCGTCATTCATTGAAAAATAATAATCAATAAACAGAAAATGGAGAGAAATGGAGAAAAACAGGATCTGTCAAGCAAAACCTCTCTTTTTTTTTGCAGTTGACTTCACTTCTGAGACTTTTGGTGGGTGCTTCTTTGTGTTTTCAGTCATACTTCAAGCTGTTTGTGGCTATATGAGTGCAATTTTGCATTTTTCCTTTGTGTCCTGACATAAAGCAAATGACTTCATGTGCGCAGAGCAGGAATCTCACATGGTAACACATGTTCTGAACACTGCTATACTGAGAAACAGAGAGAGAGAGAGAAAGGGGGGTGGAGCTGATTATGGCTTAATTAACACTGTGTGAAACAAACACTGAGAAGGCATGATTGTTATTTTAAAGCAATTATACTCTTACACAAACACACTCATGGGTTGTGTGTTTCATTTCTGCAAGTAAAACCTCCTAAACATCTACACGGGAAGCTTCATCCATTTAAATGTTGTAATGTGCAATAGTTCATAGATGACATACATACAACATAGATTAAGATACTAATTTGAACAGCGTAATGTGAGTTGAGGGTCTACAGCATGTCCTGTGTTTATTTTGTGAAGTTTTGTTTGCTTGACATCAGACTATAGGGACCCCTTGTTTTCAAGCCTGGAGATCTGTGATTTGTGCCAAGATGTCATCTGCAACGAGGGACCTGTTGAACGATCGCAGCTGCGGCGTCTTGATTTTGTTAATTATGTTCCTGTTTTGATCAAAATAGGTGACAAAGTACGGCACACTTTATCACGTATTTTGCTCAGAACAGGAACATCAGTAACAGAATTAACATCATGTTCTGCTGAAGAAGACCCAAAACCTGCACTTGAATATATGCACGGTTACTTCCTGGCTTTCAATAAGCCAGACCAAATTCCAGTAAGCTCTCGGCCAAGCAAAGAAGCAGAGATGATCTACAGTTGGTGTCTGCAGAAGTTATTATTGTGCAGCGAATAACATAAACATGCGGCTATGTTGAATCCCTCGGAGGTAACTATGGAAACTGCTTAAACTTTTTTTGGTTGATATTGGATGTTAAAGGTTGTGAAATTATTTTGTTTTTTGTATTTGGAAGGAGATCAGTTTTTCATTCTAATGTTCTGTTTGCACCCAGTGGAGTCACCCCCTAGTGTTGGTTTGAAGTCATTCCTGGTTGGCTTCAGGAGGAAACTGGAAGACTACGTCAATGTTTTTATTTATTTTATTTCATAATGGGATTAAATGTATGTATACTTGAATTACATTTACTTGCTTTACTTTTAAAGGTCCATTATGTAATAAATCTAAAGCTAAAATCCTCCTAATATGTCACAGACACTCAGGAATAATGTTCATATAACAAACTGAACTCATCAACAACAACAGTACAGACAAAATATTCGCATTAAAAAATATATTTTGCAGACTGCAAATCATGTTTATGTTTTGCGGGTTGCCAGTTACGTCTGAGCTACAATGGCGGAGAAAACTAAACCTAAAAGACTTGAATTTGAGTGTAGTAACCGTTTTTGGTCACATTCTTACATATGGCGCCTTTAATTGAGTAGATTTAAAATGTGTACTTTTACTTTACTACTGAGTGAAAAAAAATGTTGGCCTGAGTTTAAATAAATTTTAAAAATGACAAGGACAGATGAATTGACGCGATTGACGAAGGGTAAAGTTTAAGCGTTTGTGACCTTTGACCCGTTTGGACTGACACACTGTGTGTTATTCTGTCAGCACATTTATTTGTAAAGGTTTTTTATAGAACAGAATAGAGTATTTCAGTACTCTTTTCACCTCTGAAAACACTGTAAACAAAATGTTGTAGTAATTAATTTAAAAAGTAAAACATTTCTTGCCTTTCTTATGTATTTATTTGTTTATTTGATTATTTTGTGGGGTAAGGGAGGGGGGGGAGACCCCTCTGGCCCAGTCAATCATTTGCTCAGCCACCTTAAGCTCGCTCCCGACGGCGCGCGCCCGCGAGTGATGTGAGAGAGGATCTGTCGGCGGTGAGATCATGTGAGAGAGAGAGTCCACGCTTGGAGAAAGTAGGTTAGCAGGGTAGACTGAGAGGAAAGCAGGCGGAGAATCACAGCGGAGGAGGGGGAGAACAACGTCGTCCACCGTGGGACTATTCTGTCAAAGGGAAAAAGAAAAAGAAAAAAGGAAAAGAAAAGAAAAGAAAAAGTTCCACTCTGCGCCGATCGAGACACTGACGATGAGAACCAGAGAGGCTTTCTACATTCTTCTATTTTGCTCGGATTTGACAGAGCGATAAAGCAGAGCAGTTTTCCTCCTTTCTTTTTTCCGTTTTTGCTCGTGCTTTAGGAGAAGCGTGTGCGTGTGTGTGTGTGTGTGTGCAGCCGGGACCAAGTTCATGTTGACAGATCCAGCGTGAGTGTGTGTGTGTGTGCGCTTCCCTCAGTCTCTGCGCTGTCACACACAGTCACAGCCACATGTAGTCCAGTCCTCACCGTCCCCAATCAGCCGAGAAGACACCGTCAACCATGAGAGGTTAGTGGACTTTGTGCGTGTTTGTTTGAACTTCAACACCGTTATTATTATTATCATTATTATTATTACTGTGTTGTTCATGTTGAACGTCTTAAAGCGGCGGCACATGTGCGCGCACACGGATTTCGAGTGCGCCTGTTTTCCTCCCCAGTGCGCAATAATCCCTTCATGACTGGATTATCTGTGCACAGAGCCCGAGGCTGCAGCTGAAGCAGAAGTAGGAGCATGCTCGGCCACTCTCTCTACTTCAGCATGCACTGTTATGCAACTCCCCTACACACACACACACACACACACGCACACGCACACGCACACGCACACAGTCTTTTTTTTTGTTTTAAACACAGTAATAACCGTGTTATCTATGTTATATTCAAGCACTTTGAGCTATATGTTTCTATTGCATTAACGCGCTACATCAATGAAAATCATAATAATTATGATTAATTATAAAAATCCCCTTTAAGGACTGTTGTTTTAGTGCTGTTTTTGCAGAAATATCAATTGATTTCCCACCTGAGAGAGTGTCCCTCTGTGTATTTGAGCAGGAGATCCATGTTATGCAATAAGGAGAGGGAGGGGCATGAGTGGAGGTTGTTGTTTGCCAAAACTTGAATTATGTAATCGTGATGTTAGTCCAGTTTATCGAGTTTCTTGTTAAGTGGATTTTTTTTTTCTTCTTCTCCAAAAAGCAAATAGTTTTAATCAGGCACATTTCACTTTAGAGAATAATAAATAATCATTTATATATCATGCTCAAATATAATCACTACTGTATTGATTCTAATGGTAAATCACTCCTGGAGATGTGAATGAACTTTTTATTTGCACCACTGATTTCAAATAAATATATAATAATGATGATAATAAAAAATAAGGGGGGGATGGCTGTGCCAGCATGGTCGGCTGTGTGAGTGTACAGAGGGAGAGGGACTTGGCTGTTCCACTGACCCAGTTATGTCACCCAACATTTACACAGCCCTGGCAGCAGAGGGAGGGGGATCGGCTCTGAGAAGCGCCGTGCCTCCAGACGTATACATCGCCTTGTGCGGTTCCCGGCTGAACTTGAACTTTGGCAGTAGCAGCGTGGCTAGGTGGGGAAATAATGAAAAATGTTGAAATAACCGCATTTTATTAAGTACAGAGTCTAAGAATTGGTGACATCTAGTGGCGAGACTGCTGTGCAAGATGGCCCTTGTGCCTAAAGTACATATAGAAGGCTTATTCTAATGTGATTATACATGTATTCTAACATACTTATAGGTATAGTATATAGGGCTATTAATAATAAAATATACAACGTATATAGCATGTGTATGTAATGCTCACGTATAACCTGGTCGACCTTTTTCACTCACAGCAGATGCTTTTTGAAAAAAGTAGGGCAAACACACAGTTTTTACCAGGAACATGAATTAGTTTCCACTCCAGTTCTAAGGCACGGCTCAGCTCTACTTAGTTTAATTTCCTTTTCATTAGCGGTAGCACCTGGTGCTTTTTTAAGTACCTGCTTAGGCGAGGTTCCAAGCGAGCTGAGCTGAGCCGATACTGAAATGTGACGTCATCAGACTGCCGGCCACTGATCGGTCACAGGGTGTTCGTCACTGGAAGAATCATGAGCACAACATCTGACATAAGACTCAAACCCAACAATGCCGAAGTGTAGACAAAAAAAAAAAAAGACAATAAAATGTCTAAAATCTCCATATTTAGGAGGAGAACTATACTGAAAGCCAGCGATTATGAGCTGCATCACAGCTGTCACGGAGTCTGTGCTCCAGTCATGCAGGAAGTACTTCACTAATCATTTTAATTAACTGATTGTAATGATTCGAAACATCGAAAACAACCGTCACAGCAGTTATGTGCAACCATGCTGTGATGGCCCTTCCGCCCATAATGGTAATGGTTAAAATGGTATGCTTGGTACCCGAGCTGTGTAGGAGTCGAGCCGTGCCGAGCCAAGTAGTGCTAGAAATGTATAGGTGGAAAAGCTCGTGTCACTGAGCACCTGCGGTGGGAATTTTCCACTCAGCTAAAACGGGTGTCAAATTCAACACCAGAGCACGACCGCTGCACTGCACCCCCCCCCCCCCCCCAGTTCTCAGCCCACTTCTTGGCATTGTTGTGTGGAGTTAGACTCAGAATAAGGAGCTTATTACTCTTTAAAATGACATATACTTTTCCTGTATTTTAACTGTTTTCCAATAATTAATCTGTATTATAGCATTTCTAAAATACATCTTGAGTATTTTTGCGACTTGAGACTTTTGCGTATGATAATATTTTCTTCAGTATCATTACAACCCAGGTTCAGTATATATGGTAATGTTTACGCACAGTGCAAATTATTGCTATCAACTGTTTTGCCTCACATCACAAAGAAGTTGAAAACCTTAATAACAACGTGACATTTGATGATGACATTTAGGTCAAAAAACAGCAGTAAATTACATTTCTGCCTGTAAACCCTCCTAAAGGTTACTCACTTGAGCTTTAATACAAGTGATTTATGTTTGAGGGACATGATGAGGAAACTGCAGCTTCTTACACTCAGATAACACTGCAGCAATAGATGGGGAAACGGCAACAAGACGTGACTTTGTGCCTAGGTTTTAATCAGTTTACATCTTCTTATCCTTCTTCTGTGGTGAAACACACTTTACATTATGCACCACCTACTGCTCATTTAGCTAAACTACTTCAAAGCAGCGGATGAAAACATATACATTTGCATTTAGTTTTCACTTGTACATTCACAGCCTGTGAAAGCTCCTCAAACTCGTCAAAGACAGGGATCAGATATAATCGACCGATTGGTAATATGACTAGAGAAGAATAGTTCAAATGCAGCCTCACAAGAAATTTTTTTATTTGGTTAGTTTCAGAAGAGGAGATGAAGTGCGTTGAGCTTTGCACTAAAAAAGGCAAAGGAAGGAGTGAAGAGGGAAGCAGGGGGAAGTAGAGGGGCCTCTGGTGGAGGGAGGTTCCCTCTCTGTCAGGATGTCCAAAGGTAAACAATCTCCAGCCATTTCTTACTCCGCAGCAGTGAAAATATAGGTTATTCAATCAGCTAGAACGGCGTCAGCCTTTGTGTCCTCGTTTGAACATGTACATTTGAGCTCTTCCTCCGAATTGTCGAGTCATTACAGGTGTTTTTGACATGTTGACAGACGTGTCTTGAGCTCCGAAAACAAATTTTCGCTTTGTTCGCTGCGCGTAAACAATGGCAGAGGATCATGAGACTCACAGGAGTCATACATACTGTAGGCACCCATGACAGGAGGCCTATGGAAATTCTTAGCTCTGTTCAGAATCCCCCTGTTGTGGGCCTCAGCTTGGCCTCAGCTCTGGTATTTGCATCTTTTAAAATAGAGCCAATATATTTGAGTACATTGGGATGGAAACAGCCCAATGTGAAATAGTGATAGTGATACATGATGTCCAAGGAGGTTTAAAACTTAATCAACATGACCGGTTACTGTTTTTGGATTCAGTCAGACACACGCAGTGTAAACAGACTTAATCAAATAATATGGAAATAAAAAAAATTAAATTCAAATCATATGGAGG
Source organism: Microchirus variegatus (assembly GCF_963457635.1). NCBI lineage: Eukaryota > Metazoa > Chordata > Actinopteri > Pleuronectiformes > Soleidae > Microchirus > Microchirus variegatus. The sequence continues at coordinate 14,165,625 of NC_139806.1, forward strand.
GACGAAACATTCATGTACTGAGAATAAGGTTTTTAACGCTGTGGATTGTCATGACACTGCGCTGTGCATGCGTACACCTGCAAGGTGTGACACAACAGGTGCTTCAGCATTGCTAATATGTACAGACATGGAGCACACATCGTCTCAAAGTCTTGTCTTCTCATGAACATTATTTGACGATGCTGCCGAGCGAGCTCCGAGTCATGCACACATCTCCGTGAAATAAGCAAGGACAAACAACCTGTAGTTGGTTAAAAAGTCACCCTACGGACACACTGTCTGAGAGCGCGGTTTTGTTATGCTCTTAGAAATAAGGGTTCCAAAAGGGTCCTTCTACAAGGGCTGATGTTCTACCTGGAACCATTTGCTTCAGAAAAACCCTTTCCCGAAGAAAGGGTTTTTCAAGCGTTCTTGGTAACACTGATGGTTCCAGTAAGAACCATTTCGATCCAGAGAACCCTTTGAAACCCCTTTCCTGAATAAAGGGTTTTAAAAAGGGTTCTTGGTGGAACCCTCCAAAAGGGTTCTAGGTCAAAAAGGTTTCTCCGATGTGGACAAGCCGAAGAACCTTATATGGTTCTACTTAGCACTTTTATTTCTAAGAGTGTAGAGATTTACCGACTGTTTGTTAGATACATAGAATTGAAGCTTTAGAAGCACAAAGCAAGTGATTTCTCCCCTCCTCTCCCTGCCTCACCCCTTCTGAATTGGGCTTCTAGAGATAAGACAGTTACACATTTAGCTGATAAACACAATGGGGCCAGTATGTTTGTCGCTGAGCTCGTAAAATGCCTGTTCCTGCTTTATATATTGAAAAACTGTAGACTTGGGGTGTGCCACATGCTGCTGCTGTTGTCGTCTTCCTGCCACAACACCTTCCCTTGTTTGTCGTTTGTGTATTTACACACTTCACAAACTGCATCTCCTGCTGACACGTGGAGGTTAATGCGTCAGTGGGTGACGATGAATGTTGAGCGTTGCGTGTGTTCTATTCGTGCATAATATCGCAAAAAAAGAACAACTGGTATTGATTTTTGTTAACAGCTCTCTCTCTCCCTCACTCTTTCCCTCTCTCTGGGGAGTTAAAGGTCACATGCCTCAGACTGGAGCCTAAGCACAGGTCAACCATGATATTTAGGGTTAAAAGTAAATGTTTCTTTAACATTTGTGTGGCTCCTGCTGCTACCATTGTTTGTTAAATATTATTGGGTAATATGTTTACATATGTTTTTGGTAGATTAATCAACCAATTACTTAGTCAATTCAAATGAAGTTATGAAAAGACAAATACAGCAACTACACTGGTTTCAGCATCTCAGATGTGCATATAAGATACTTTTTATAGTCTTGCTAATACTTAAGATAGTCAGTAGGTTACCTTAGGCTCTATGTTAGTTATATTGACTTTTCAGTCACTGAAATCAGTTTTAATTGTGGACTCATTTTCTTATTCAGTTGGGCTGCAACTAACTGACTTCACTTTAAACTAGAAAAGCACTCGGAGAGCGCAGACCTCTGCCAAGGCAGCTCAGTGCCTACAAAATACACCCTACCGGCACCCAGCTTGTATGGATCACGCCCAAAATCTAATCACTTGTTCCTGGTCCCACTGCGGACATTTCCTGAATTTTTTCTGAATTTCATCCAAATCCGTGTGTGACTTTTCGAGTTGTGTTGCTAACAGTCAGACAGACAGACAGGCGGAAACATACACTCTTAGAAATAAGGGTTCCAAAAGGGTCCTTCTACAAGGGCTGAGGTTCTACCTGGAACCATTTGCTTCTGAAAAACCTTTTCTTTGGATCCACTAATGGTTCCAGTAAGAACCATTTTGATCCAGTGAACCCTTTAAAACCCCTTTCCTGAATAAGGGGTTTTTAGGGGTTCTTGGTGGAACTTTTATAAAAAGGTTCTACCTGGAGCCAAAACGGGTTCTCCTATGAGGACAAGCCGAAGAACCTTATATGGTTCTACTTAGCACTTTTATTTACAAGAGTGTATACCTCCTGGCGGCGGGCAATGATCTCTTTGTTATATGGAGAGAGCTTGTTAAAAACACTCAAACCATTATTAACGGATTATCCAAAAATGGTTTAATTGTGGCTGTTCTACGTTCAGTGTAATGTGCTGTGCTTATTAATTGTCTGTATGTGGATAATTGGCTTAAGGGCGTGATGATTTTATCACGTTATCTGGTTATAAACGCTGTAATGACGTTAAGGGAACATTAGGGAGATGGATATGGGTGCGCGGCGTCTGGCTTGTGTATGGGATGTCTGCGGAGGCTCAGAGACGAGGAGTGAGGAAGCGTGTTTATGTGGTTGTAGCGACTGGGGGTGGGTGGCTGGGCATCTGTGTAATTCTGGCTCTCAGCACGCGGACAAGAATAGAACGAGTTGAAGCAGAAGCTCAATGTCAAAGAGAGGAGTGGGGGGTTGAATAGTTGAAAATCAAGAGTGCAGTTTGTCTTCTCTGAGTGGACCAGGTGAAGTCAGCGCTGTCACAGTCAACATGAAGCATGGTTTCCAACTCTGAGGTGGTTGAAACAGTTATCGATCATCACACATGAGTTGATGCAGAAACTGATTAATGGAAAGTCTGTCTCTTGTAATTACTCAACCGGCAAGTGCGGTTTTTCCCGCTCTCATTATCATGGCCGCTCTTTGTTAACTTCACTCTTATGTAATGTAGCCAATTTTCATGTGTTGCTCATGGGCCTTCAGGGAAATGTTTTATAGGGGAAGTCTTGAGTGAGCATTGTTCGGTTCCACCTTAAACTGGTCTGTGGAGAGCCGGGATTGCGCCTTCCGCCCGCCTCCCCTCTCCCCCTGCAGTGGGAAAGTGTGTCAGTGGGACAGAATGTCCACATGAGCTGACAGGCTACAGCGCCCGAGTGACGAGCCACTCGGCCAATAACAAGGAGGCGAGAGGAGTGCTTCACCAGTGGGGAAGAGCGAGTCTGAGGAGGGCGGGGTCTCTCTGTGTTGCTAGAGTGAGCTCTGAATGAGCGTTGTGAAGAATGCTCACAGACAAGAGTTATATAATCCAGTGATGTGGGAGGGAGGGAGGGAGGGAGGGGAACCTGAGAGGAAGAGAGGAGGAGGGGAGGGGGATATTTTTCCATTGCATGCCTGCAGCTGCCCAGATCAGTTGGAGTATTTAAGTTACAGTTTTAGAGAAGAGACAGCCGACTGTGCCATTAAAGGGGGGAAAAAGGAGGTGGAAAGTTGTGTTTTCCAAGTGTCTCGATCTGTAAGTGGTTTTCCGCACGCCACGCCAACGGCACAGAGGAGCTGCGAGTACAGATTTGCGAAATGAGCATAAAGATTGCATAAACAGGCGAGAGGCATGTATCTTTTACGATATCACTGCTGTTGTGTTTTTTTTCCCCCCCTTGGAACGAGGAAAGAAGGAGCCCTTGTGTGTGTTTGTCATATGTGCAAACATCATGTGATTCTCTATCTGTTGTGTACTCTGTTCCCTCATGGGGCCCACACGCAGGGTGCAGCCAAACAGTTCAGAACAAGTTAACTTCTCCCCCGTCTTTATTGTGACGCCGTTTGTCTGCATCAGTAGCTCAGCAAGTTTGTTCTGGAGCCTCATTGTTGCATCCTGTATCACTTGCTGTATTTTTCCCCCCATTATTCCAATGCAAAGTGAAGGATTCAGGCAGGTGTTGATCCGCTAGGTTTCTAAAGTGTCGATTATCACGCTCTCAACTTGCGGAAGTCAATACACAAAAGTCAATACACAAAATCAACAATCTGAGGAGGGCCTAATTATGACCCTGTGTTATACCAAAAAACACGGAAAAAAGTTCAGAGATTATAACACACTATGAAAAATGAGGAAGGACAAAACAATCACTGATTGATGGGAGCAAAAATATTTAAGAAGAAGAACAGGATTAGGAGGAAGATGTGATCACTCCAGGAAATGAAGCATGTTTTTTACTATAAAGACTGAACTGATGCTGTATGTTGAGTCAGATGCCGTCAATACTCTTAACAAAAATGTGAGTTCAGATCTGAAACTCAAAGAGAGAGAGAGAGACAAAACTCATATTGTCAACACGTGTTGTATCAGTCGCTGGCAGAAAATTGCCTTTTTTTAGCCTTCGGAGTACATGGAGATAGGGTTGTCTGACTGTGACGAGATAAAGGCACACAGAGAACCTTTTCAAGAACTGCAGAAGATACAAAGGACCAACTGTCATTTTTTTTATCAAGTTTAAAACGGGAGGAAACAGAATTATGCAGTATAACAACAGAGAGATTGACAAAACAAAACGGTGTCTGAACTGATTCACTGGAGGGTCGGAGCAAAACAAGAAAATAAAAGGATGCTTATGATTAATACTTTTTTCTTAAAGCTTGTAAAATATGAGCACAAACATGAGTTTCACCAGAAAGATAAAGAGATCCTTGTAAATACAACAGAGAAAAAGTTTCTACTTTAAACTCTTCTCTCATCCAGACTAATAAATAAATGAATCAATCAGGGCTTTTATGTTGTACAGAAGAGTACATTTTTAATCTTGGATCTAATCAGTAATTCCGACTAGTCTCATCACAGAGAAGTAGACACTGATTAAATGTCACATAAGGGCTTCTGGGCAAGTGTGTTATGTCTGAACGACTTGTGTGTAGTTATATATTAATATTTTTTGGCAGCCTTCCACACAGTGACTTAGTGCTGTCAAACATGCGACTTTGTAAACAGCATTTGAGTGACGTGAGCCAAGGGTTCTTTGACCTCTTTCATCATCACTCTTTTTCTCTTCTGTGTGTGTTTCTGCAGCTCAGATCGAGGTCATCCCCTGTAAGATCTGCGGGGACAAGTCCTCAGGAATCCACTATGGAGTCATCACCTGCGAAGGTTGCAAGGTGAGGAGGATGAAATGCAGACATTTAGGCTACATCCATAGGGTTAGGGTTAGTCAAAAGTCAAAGTTCACTTTCTTTAACTTTTTTACCATTTTTGTTTCTGTTCGCCGTTTTTTTTTTTTATCTGAAAACACAAAAGAAAATGTCATAGTATGGATGTAGCCTTAATCAACCTATTTCATCATAGCTGTGCATTTACAATAATGTCTATGTGTGTGTGTGTGTGCTTTTGTATCCCAGGGCTTCTTTCGCCGCAGCCAGCAGAATAACGCCATGTACTCTTGTTCCCGCCAGAGGAACTGCCTAATCGACCGAACTAACCGCAACCGCTGCCAACACTGTCGTCTACAGAAGTGTCTGGCTTTGGGCATGAGCAGAGATGGTAAACACACTCAGAACGCACTGAAATCAAGTCATTTACTTATATATGCGACTTCAACTTACACGTGGCAGGCTTCTTCAGAGCGACTCTGTGTGTGTGTGTGTACCTGGTATTCCTTATGTTGGTTACATAGTCACATTATGGAAACGTGTCTTCCTTATTGGGAAAACCAAGTCCCTATAATGTTTAATGACTACATTTTAAGGAGAATAAATGTTTTAAAGTTAGGCTGAGGTTACGGTTAGTAAGTCACTAAAAAACTGATTACTGGCAATAATCGGGTAACTGGAATAAACCGCTTAAGGTGTAAGGTGTATACATGTCTTTAAGAAATCAGATTATTGACAGAAACCTAGGTGTGTCAAACAGGTTTTTCAAAAACTGATAACGGCAATAAACTGATAATGAAATCAGTTTATTCTGTTTACATGAGCACTTGAATAACCAGATAACTACAAAACCCAGATAATAATCAGTTTTTTAGCGTGCATATAAACGCACTCGATGTAATGTCCTCTCAAGTCATGGAAAGCAGTGTGTGTGTGTGTGTGTGTGTGTGCGCAGGGATGATTTTCTTGAGCTGGTGCAATAAAGGGACACCAAAACAAATATATATAAACATATATGTAGACTGACGGGTAGAAGAGCTGTCATCGTGCTGGGACTGGAACATACAGTACTTGTGGATAAGGTGACAGAAGGAAACCTAAGCGAGACAAGAATATCTTAGAGTTCACTTCAGGGAAGAGCTATAGATATTAACGAGTAAGTATAGTGACAGACAAACGCAAAAACATCCCCTAGAATGTATAAACAAACGTCCGTTACATTAAAACCGTGATTAAATGTCGATGAAAGGATTCACAATTTAATGGTTTAAAGGTTTAACGGGATAAAGGTTTCTTGTGCTGCCGCTGTTCTACACATAAACGCTTCCCTTACGCAGCAGAGGTGTAAACTGAAACCCACTTTGAATGGAGCAGCGAGTGTTGCCAAACTGCATTGTGGGTGCTTCGCTTTGCTTGTGTGGTGTGCAGTATAGAAGTGGAGAAATGTTTGAAGCAGCAGCACAAGTGAAAGCCAACCACACACCGCGCTACTCCAGAACTCAAACGGAGCTCTTGGACAAGGTTGTTCTCCCAGTCGCGGATGTTTTTTTAGTCAGTCAAAGTGCACCCAATAATAATGGACATGGCAGACTCGCTGTAATCAAATGTGTTTCCTCTGTACAGCTGTGAAGTTTGGTCGTATGTCAAAGAAGCAGCGCGACAGCCTCTATGCTGAAGTGCAGAAGCACCAGAAGTCCCAGGAGTGTGTGGGCTCAGGAGGAGAGGGCACGACAACTCTGTCCTTACCCAGGGAGGATGGAGGCTGTGGCGGTCATGGCGAGGATGGCGAGGAGGGTCTGAGCAGGTCCTACAGCAGCGGCGGCTCCAGCTCTGCCCTCAGTGACCTCGACGACATTGCAGCGCTACCGGACCTGTTCGACCTGCCGCTGACTCCCGAGGAGGCCAGCGAGTACTGCAGCCTGGACCTGCTCGGCGGAGGAGCCAGCACTGGAAACACCTCCAACTCGTCGTCCTCTTCTTCCTCCTCGTCCTTGTCCAATCAGAATTCCCCGCAGCAGACGCTAATGGATGTGACGGAGAGCAAAGGGATACAGCTCCTGCATACACACTCTCACACACACCCTCTGCTGGGACACACACATGTGCTGCTGGAGCATCTGCCTGATGACTGCTCAATAACAGACCTTGGTGAGTACCGACAAGATTAGAAATAATGATTTTTATTCAAAATAATAGTTTTGCCCTTCAAATTTTGCTTTCGTCAAAGAACCAGCAAAACTGTTTTCAGCTGTGCTAACATCATTGCACAAGGGTTTTCAAGGGTTTTCTAATCATCCAATAGTCTTCTAACGCGATTAGCAAACACAATGTACCATTAGAACACTGGAAATGGGCCTCTATACACCTATGTACATGTTCCATTAAAAACCAGACGTTTGCAGCTAGAATAGTTGTTTACCACATTAACAATGTATAGAGTGTATTTATGATTCATTTAATGTTAGATTAATTTTTAAAAAGCGGTTTTCCTTCAAAAATAAGGACATTTCTAAGTGACCCCAAACTTTTAAACGGTAGTGTACATTTAATGCAAACTTCACTCTTCTTTAAAAACGATTCACGTTAAAACTGACTTAGTAGTTCAGGGATAATAAACCCTTTCATCATAAGCCATTTAATGCACGTGTTTAGTTTATTATAACAGCAATTTACATTTGTCCCCAATGCATAATAATATTGCATATTAAACCCACTTTAGGCACTAGTGTAAGCTGGGTATTATGGGTATGAATGCAACATTGAGATACTTTTATACATTTAATTTGGGAGATGATGGTGAAGTGGTATTTAAAGAGATAACAAAGATAAGGCATTTTCAAAGATAGAGTCTCTAGGGACCGCCAATGCATTTGCATTTTATTTTACGTATTAATAGACACTGGCAACTACAACCAACTGCAAAGAAGCAGTCTGTAAATATTTTGGCTGCTTGATATAACGCATCAAGGTAGTGGAGAAGATACTCAATATAAAAAAATAAGATGTCACGGCCGTGCTGATATTCAACTGTACAACAGCACTCCCACTCTTGTCAAATTGCTTTAATGGGTGTGTGTGTGTGTGTGTGTGTGTGTGTTTTGTTTCAGAGCGCATCACTCAGAGCATCGTGAAGTCTCACCTGGAGACGTGTCAGCACAGTGCCGAAGACATGAAGAGATTCACCTGGGTGCAATACACACCCGAGGAAACCCGCGCTTTTCAGAACAAGGTACATACAGTAACACACAGACTTTACTGGCATTTTGTCAAACCTAAAACACATTAGTGTGTCTGTGTAGGTTCATTTTTTTCAATACTTAAGTAGAATATCTGCTATAAATATTGAAATCTTCTTCAGCTCGGTCAGTGCGAGTACTGAAACTGATTATGTCCTCTTTTTTTTTTCTCCCACTTATGTCACTGGTTCAGTCAGCTGAGTGGATGTGGCAGGACTGTGCCCACCACATCACCAATGCCATCCAGTACGTGGTGGAGTTTGCCAAACGCATTGCAGGCTTCATGGACCTGTGCCAGAATGATCAGATTATATTGCTGAAAGCAGGTCAGTGCACAGTAAAATACTTGCTCCTTAATTAACACAGTTAATTCTTCATAAGTAAGCGTAATGTGAGACTTTACTTTAGTTCCTTCTTGTTTTTGTGTTTCCAACCTTCCAACAAACACCTGGTTCAACTTAAACTCAATTTGTTTACTCTATAACTTGTTCAAATCCTGAATGGTCGTCCATATTATTTATATTTTTATTTATCATCTCTCCATCTCTCTCCACATCTGTGGCTGACCTCTCAGGCTGCCTGGAGGTCCTGCTGATCCGCATGTGTCGAGCGTTCAACGTCAACAACAGCAGCATTTTCTTCAACGGAAAGTTTGCCACTCCTCTGCTCTTCAAAGCCCTCGGTGAGTATCAGATGTGATCATGCGATTATGTGATCTGTAAAAGAGTTGGATAACTGACAGTGTCACACCCTATGTAAGAAGGAAATCGCACTCCATGTAGGTCGGCGCAGATTAGTCTTATAACATTGTCAACTCTGGTGTCACCCTGCTGTTGTTTTTGACGGTTAATTAAAATGTCATCTGTGTTTGTGTAGGCTGCGATGACCTGGTCAGCGCCGTGTTCGACCTCGGAAAAGGACTCTGCCATCTACAGCTGTCTGATGAAGAGATGGCTTTGTTTAGCGCTGCTGTACTTCTATCACCTGGTGATTATTCTTCCATTTCCCCTTTGTCACTCGCAAACACTTTTCGTAAACAGAAAGAGAGCACCAATTATCTCGCAGGATGATAGCAGGGCTGCTGTGTTCCTCGCCAACCACGGTCACACTGACATTCAAGAGCAACAAGCTTGTCTATTTTTAACATAAATAATGCAGCATGTTTTCAGGTTATTATTGCAGATTATGTCACTGTTGTTTCTGTGTTACAAGGTTTAGAGCAGGCCTATTCAACTAAAATTTACGGAGGGCCAACTTTTCGGAAGGATGTCCAGCCAGTTGGCCGGTCAACCCCTGTACTACTATTTTGTGTTGCATATACAGTAAACGGATACAAAATGTTATAAATTATTTAGCACTTATTTATTAAAATGGCTGCTAGTTTTGTGCAAAAAGGTAACAATTATAGTACCACCAACATTCGGGTAGAACAGTCACAGTTGGCTCTTAAATTAGAGGTAACAATATAAACAACATTAAGGTGCAATGGCCACAATAGGCTATTTTTGCAGAAATATAAGTAACAGTACCAATAATATTCAGGTACAATTGCTACAGTTGGCTCATAGTGCAAAATATTCTGGTCCATACATAGACTGCCTACAATTACAGCTGTACTAGTATTGGCCAAAAAGGGACGCAAAGTGTCGCAAAGTGCCAGAAATAGGCAACGCTACAGTTTTATTCGCTTTTTAATAATACATTCATTATTTATGGGTTAATGGGCTGTGGGCCGGTCCAAATTGCTTAAAGGGTCGGTGCTGGCCCCTGGGCCTTAAGTTGAATAGTCTTGGTTTAGAGTAGTACATTTCAAATCTTAAAGGTACTTAAGGAGAAAAAGAGGAATTGTATTTGAAGGCTTCATCATTTGTTTCCTGTAGAACGACACTGGCTGACAGAAGGACAAAAGGTTCAGAAACTTCAGGAGAAAGTCTACTTGGCTCTGCAGCACAGTCTGCAAAAGAGCGGCGCTTCTGACGAGAAACTGGACAAGGTAAAGACAAGCAATCACTAGAACTGCATGTGCTCTGCAAATTAAAAAAAAAATAGGTGATTCAAGGATCAGTGTGTAGAATTTGGGGGGCTCTATCAGCAGACATTTGATAAGAACCCTTTCTCTTCCATGTAGTCTGCCATGTTTTTACCAGGATTCATTTGGCTGCAAGATGCAAACTTCACCCCTAGATGTTGCTAAATCCTACACACTGATCCTTTAGTATACCACAAATCAAATAGATTTGTTTTAAAAAAGCATGGAAATGTACCTTTTTATAACTGCCTCTTTCCCCACAGATGATGTCCAAGCTGCCAATAATGAAGTCTATCTGTAACCTCCACGTCGACAAACTGGAGTTTTTCCGCTTGGTCCACCCAGACACCGCCTACAGTTTCCCGCCACTGTACCGGGAAGTTTTTGGCAGTGACATGTCTCTGCCGGACTCCACCAACAGTTAGACAAATTAAAAAAAAAAAAGAGAGATGGAGTTTATTGAGAGGTAGGGAAGCAAAAGGAGAGACAAAAGAAGGATAGAGATGTTCAAGCTCAACAACCAGCACAGTTAAGAGACAATCCAGGACTTGTAACACTCCAATGATCCCAAAGTAGTCCTCCACTTTTCCCAGCAGGCAAAGCACCTTACACTGCACATGCCCATAGTCCTCGCCATATTGTAGCATTAACAAACACGCGGATGGGCACCGTAATAAAAACAACAACACACAGCCCACTTTGCATGTAACAGCTCCCGAGCTCTTGCACTCGTTAAAGATGATCGGATCCACTGTGGATCACCCAAACAGTTATGAATGTACTTCATTGATAAGCACCAATGCACAAGCCAGAACGCAACAAGAGTGAATGTATGAGACACTCGTAGTGTTAGAACAAAGTCACATTCACGCGGACAGGTCTCACTATCGATACAGCTTCTTAGTCGATACTTACACTCTCTTAAAATATCTGAGTGTGGTTCACATTTGAATCCGCACAGACGATATCTGACCATCACTTAGGGACCAAGACCATGAGTCATAACAAGAAACACACGGACATATACTATGACTCTTGGCTTAGGCTGAACTCCATCAGCTGCAGACCACTTTCACACACACGCACAGACAGATGGTGTTCGGTGCTGCCTTTTTGTAGGCTCTTGTATCGCAATGAGAAACCTCAGTCCCACGCACCCCTTTCCTTGTAAATGCCACTTAGAGACAGGACAAGATTAAAATGTATCTTTAATTTATATACACATTTATAAACAACTATTTTAAATAAGAATGTAAATAGATGATTATATAAGTATATGGAGGTGGAACGTGTGTGTTCAGTTCAATCAGGAGGACAGAGAAAGAGAGAGAGAGAAGAGTGGACAGTATGACGCAGAGGAGGAGGAAGAAGACGGATGTGGAAGGTGGACTCAAATCTTTTTCTTGACTTTTTTTTTTTTTTTTTTCCTCTCATGACAAATACTCTCAGGTTTCTGTGGCAATGACTCCTTCTTGCCCCGACGGTAATTTGGGTTGCAGTCATCACAAGAGTGATGGGGTGGACACTTGTTGCAGATGCGACACAGCAGGGGACGCAGTGTGACCGGACAAGGGCAAAAACAAACAAACAAACAAAAACATTAGCCCCGTGTCTTGCATTTAAAGTGGAAAGCTTTCAGTTTGCACTTTGGCTGCTTCTCCAAGAGGACAAACACGACACTAAAGGAAACGATGACTTCATGAACTCTAGAATAAAAGGGGACACTGCCCTTGTTTCTAACCAGCAGTCAGAAGAACAGGTGTGATACAATTACCTTTCACTCATAATGTTGGTTGGTTTAAAGCCGGAACAACAATGGTCCATTATATGTATCGTAAGCCCGCTTTGCTGGCTGGAGCAACTGTATTATTTTGTACATTTGCTGTTCCTTTCTCCTTTAGTCCAAAACCCAGCACTTGACTGAATACCAAGCACTTAAACTTTCCTCTTTCTCACTGGACACGAGTCTGCGGTCAGACAGAGCGACCAGCTGCCCCCTGAGTTGGGCCTCAATGCCAGTAAGACTCAGCAGTTTTCAGTCTGTTTTTATTATTTTTTGTTTATGTTTTGATTCCTCATCTCTCACAAGGTGGCACCCAAAACATTTTTTTTTAATCATGTACATAAATAAAAAAATTTTTTGTTATGCATTGAGATAATGATATGGTCTTACTTGGGTAACTGTGAAGTTCTTGAGCAGAGTCTGAGGACATGCTGTTTGCCACTCAGGGAGCCAGCTGTAATCTCTCGACCCTTTTATTACCGGCGTCGTCTTTTAACCTTGTACTCCTCACACATTTGCACCTAAGATGAGACCCGTAACCATGATCACTGTGGATGTAAGCTCTATTTTTGTGAATGTTACAAAGTGTCAAAGCCCTTTCCGTTGGTCCCAATATTGTAACATTACATTTAAGAAATTTATAAAAAAATTAAAGAAATTAAATGAATCAGTTAGAGTTCAAAAAAATTTAATTATTGGGTTTAATGTTTATTTTTGCTGTGATTTTAATTGATTTCTCCGCCGTTTATCCACCTCTTTCTTTACATGTCTCCACTTATGTCTGGTAAAGTCTGTGATCTGTTTTTCTTTAATTCAAGAAAGATTAGGAAATGTACAAACAAACAAAAAAGAAGTTTGTCTTCCTTCTCTTTCTGTTTGACAAAATGTACAAGAGGTATATTACTAGTCCAAAAGTAACTTGAGTCACACAGCTCGATATACTATATTGTCCAATGGGATACCTTGTATGGTATGTGTGGTTTTAAGAATGTAATAAATTGTTTCTTTTTCTTTTGAAAGGTTTGAGTCTTATTTAAAGGGACAATGTGTAGTATTTATGGGTTTATATAACCCAAAATCCACTTTTGTATACATATTATGTGCTCCTGCATTGTCTAGTCACTGTATAATAGTTTTTGTTTCATTTTCGTAGTGTTTCAAAAAGTCATGTTAAATAACATGGTCACGGGCCGCGGTTGCATAGCCACTGTTAGCAACGAGACGCCATGTTTCTACCGGAGGTGTAAGGACAAACGCGAGAGAACAAATCAAGCGTCTCTTTACTTTTAGCGGAAGTCCCACCTCCACTCTCTCGCCCTCTCCCTCGCCTCACGAACCTCATCTGCTGACACGGAGATAGACGACGAGGACGACATTTGACCAGCTGCGGATACCGTAGCGCTCAGGTTAGGGAGGGGGTGAGCAGAGCAGCAGTTCTTTGTTGTAAGTTTCAGCCTCTCCTCTAGATGACACTATAAACTACTTACTTCACCTTTAAAGAAAACCTGCTGATGAAGGCATAATATGCCATCAAATGAATACAGTATGTAGTATGCAAAAATAAATTATACATAAAATGTTTAATTTATTTTTGCATACTACATACTGTATTCATTTACTGTTTATAACATAATTGCAATCTGCACTTTTAACAACAACAAACAAATAATAACAAAACAAATAACGTAAATAAAAGTGCACATTGCAGATCTACATTGACTTAATATCTGGGTTCGCGCATTTATACAGGATGGAAATGACATTTCATTGAAGGTAATTTGACTATATATGTACTGTTAATCAACAGTTTATGTACATCATGTCCATTTATTAGGTCGTGAGGACATGTCCGCATTGAATGGACATTGTAGCACACTTTAAGTCACTATATCTCATTGAAAAAGGCATCAAGGTTTATTATGAACAGACGTTTCAACCGTTTGGTAGAGGCCTGTATCTGGAATACTATAGGGTCTAATTTAATTTAAAAAACAAAAAGAAAATCAATAAAAAAAATATTGTTTGTCATTATTATTATAATAATTAAAAAAAAATTTAATAAAATAATACAATATTAATTCATTAAAATAAAATAATAAAAAATTATTGGTGCGTACCTTAAAGGGTTAAGATAAGGGTTATTTTAAGTTATGGTAAAGGTTGTTTATTTTTGCCTGAATGAATGATAGTCAATGCGGGGTCCTAAGAAGAATAGCTGTGCAAACCTGGGTGTGTGTTGACCCATTTTATTATTCACCAGGATGGATCCTCCCACTTTGAGCCGGAGCCAGGAAATTGCGGTTGCCTAGCAAGTTTCATTATCCACGGTGCAAAGTTTTCAGACTTGCTGCTGCTGCTTTTATTTTCCCCCGTAAACTACAAACTCACAGCAGCTGTTTTAAAAAACGCACATCTCCACGTCGACGGCGCACAGGAGGCAACTTTGACGGGGCAAGATGTCCGTCGCGGGGTTTAAGAAGCAGTTTTACAAAGCGAGCCAGGTAAACGCGATACTTTTCTGACGTTAGCCGGGATAGCCTAGAAGCTAGCTATAGTGACATTAACTGCGCTAGCTTCTAGCTAGCTGGTAAACGTTGTGAACTTGGCCAACACTTGTTTTCTTGGTTAAACACTTTGCAATGTGTGAATGTGTACGTGAGAACACAGATATTTGTGGTGGTAATTATATCTATTAACTGTCAACAGATGTGACGCTTAGGGTTAACCCCCCGACAAGTATACATAGGACTGGTACAGTAGTACATTCAGGTGTTATTAATTATTCACTCAGCTATAATTGACTGGATTTTGACGCATGTTGGCTACGTGTCGTTAGCTTTGTTGTCAGTCTTGTCGAAGTCAGTTTGCAAGAAGGAAGTTATTAATGCTGCAGAAGTGCGTGCGCGTGTGTGTGTGTGTGGTGTTGGAGTTTGTTTTCGACGTGCTATGCTGTGAAGTCAGTGTTGATATCCTGCCCTCTCTCCAAAGTGGTGTCCTTGTGTATTATCTTAAGAGTTCCAAAACACTCAAAACAAAGTGGCTCATGTGTTCTGGTGACATTACTGCTCCAATCCGACAACACTAATCTCTTAGTGTAACAACTGTGATTTCAAGTTTTTAACTCGGGTGATGTGATCAACACCAGCTCATCCAGCTGCTGTTTACACAGTTAATAAACGTGTCATCTCTTTTTCAACATTCTGACCCATTTAAAAAAATATATCTATAATGTCAATAAGACGCAAAAAAAATTATAGTAAAGAGTTAATCAATCAATTTTGAAATAACATTATATTTCCCTAAACATGTTGTGTTGAAGTGAGTTTTCGCTCAGTGGGTGTGTGCCTGGTTGTGGGTAATGGAATCCTGTCTATGTGAGTACTCTGCCCAAACCAGCTTCCAGTTCCCGTGTAAACCACAAGACGGATATATTCAGCAGCACATTGACTGTATAGCAGAAATAACACATCTTTGTGTAAATTGCACTGATATTTTGTATTTAGCAGGATCTTAAATCTGAATTCCTTATCAGAAAACTGATAAGGGATGTGATACTGGGCAAATCCCACCACGAATACTTAAAATATTGGAACACTGGTACAATAAACATATGATACATATGCTAAACACTGTGCCTTTCTTTAGCCAAGCTCTGACCTACAAGTGTTGCACTGTCTCATTGAGGCCATGACATAAATAAGGCAAGGTGGAGGGTGGATAATAAGTTGTGTTCAGTTACTTAACATGGTTCTTTTGATACTGGACACACAATATCCTGAAATGTATTCAATTTTGAAAGGGCACAATAACAATCATTTATTATTCACACAGTTTAAGCCAATTATGTCTTTAAAGACTCGCGTTTTGCTTTGATAAGGCAAGTCCCACTGTTTCCACTTACAACTTTTTTGTTTTACTAAATATAATGCCTGTTTCAAATCTGCTTATGAAGCTGTATCCATTTAGCACACTGCGTGCATATCTATGGCTTTCAAAAAAAAAGTTTCCATATACATTGTGTAACTGCCTGAGTCTGCCTGAGACGGGCAGGTCTGGCAGTTGTGTTGAACAAAAACATTTGTTTCCAGTTATGAAACCAGATGTGATGAAAAGAGTGTTTGTGTTTCCCACATCTACACAACAACTTATTGTTCAGAGAGATTTAATCACTCTAATTAAAATGCTGTTTATTACAATTCAAAACTGGAGCTGCTTTGGACTGAATTCTATTCAAGTAAACCAGTGTTTCAATTTTGCCGGGCCCATGTGTTCTATAAACCAGATACTATATTGATCAACACATCTTGTCCAAGTTTTATTTGAAATGTACAAGTCTGTGTATGGCTTGCCAACCAAATGTGCAGGACTTTAGTCTGATATAGTACAGTGTATGAGTTATCGACGGTAACATGTGTTTAGTAAAAGTATCCATGAATGTGGGCGTAGTGATGGAAACTGCTGTGTGTGCGCTGGTCTGATGGAAAAGGGAAAGCTGTAGGCTCTATTTACAGCCTTGATTCCATGGGCATGAGTACATGGGAAATGTGTTGGGCTTATATTCCTTATTCCTTGACAAATAAAATTCTGGAAAATGTTTCAACCAGCCAGGAATTTCTAATGGCAATGATCAGATTGATTTGCCAGTAAGACCCTGCAATGTAAAAGTGTCCTTGTGCAAGCCTCTGTTCCAGAAATGAATCTCTGTAGATGACCTTGTTCTGTAGAGACCAGAAATGGTCGCGAACATAATGCATAAACTGGCAGGATTTAAATTGACCTCATACTCTGTTTGCTTTGTCGTCACAGTTGATGAGTGAGAAGGTCGGCGGTGCAGAAGGAACCAAACTGGATGAAGACTTCAGGGACCTCGAAAGGGTAATTGATGAATTATCAAACAATTACAAATAATTCATACGTTGACTTGCAATATCTTGTATTCATATCACTAAGAAATGTGAGCACAACACATTTGAATAGTGTCAAAAACACACACCTAGGTGTGCACACGGGAATCATTGTCTCTCCTCTACCTGTATCACCAGAGAGCCGATGTCACCAGCAAAGCAGTGGTGGAAGTCATGAATAAAACAACAGAGTACATCCAGCCCAACCCTGCAACGAGAGCTAAGCTTACCATGCTCACCAGTATGTCCAAAATCCGCGGCCAGGAGAACAGTACGGGCTACCCGCAGCCTGAGGGCCTCCTTGGAGATTGCATGGTTAAATATGGACATGATTTGGGCAATGCGACCAATTTTGGTAAGCGTGTGTGTGTGTGTCTGTAACAAAAAGGGACACACTGTGGTACAAATTAATGTAATGGTGTATGTTGAGTACATACTCATTGTTTTTCTTTTCTTTGCATAAATAATAATTACAGTTTACATGCCTCACAATGCCCTACTGTCTCTGAAGTCTGTTATGTGTGTGTGTACTGTAGGTAGTGCTCTTCTAGAGGTAGGGGAGTGCATGAAGAGGATGGCTGAGGTCAAGGACTCCCTGGATATTGACGTGAAGCAAAACTTTATTGACCCACTGCAGTCTGTCGCTGAGAAGGACATCAAAGACATTCAGGTAAAATCAAAGATGTGGTCAACGCTTTAATACTGTGCAATCAGCAAACTCTCATTCTTTACTCTTCCTTTCCCCCCCTCAGCATCACCTGAAGAAGCTCGAGAGCCGCCGTCTGGACTATGACTATAAAAAGAAACGTCAAGGTAAAATCCCAGAGGAAGAGATCCGACAGGCCCTGGAGAAATTCCATGAGTCCAAAGAAATGGCAGAGGGCTCCATGCATAACCTGCTGGAAACAGATGTGAGTAGCCTGTAGTTAAAACCAAATTCACCTCACCTTGCAGATGTTCCACTAAAATCTATTGGACGTTTTGATGCACTACAGTCTCAGGGCGCTTTCACACCTATAGTTAGATTGCTTTGGTCCGCACCGGTCAGAAAAATGTTACAATGTAGCAAAAAGACTTGGGTTAACCCCCGATTTCCATCGGGCGCATCACCGCTGCGGAACGTAAGCGCCGCGGTCACCGGCGGGGATTGATGCTGGGCAGAGGACATCGCAAAACCGCGGCGCTGGAGAATAGCTGACGTTAGCGCACCCGGTGGAAATTCGGGGTAATCTCGAAATGCTGTAGGTGTGAAAGCACCCTTAAATACAAAAAACTTCTATCGGTTAAGTTTCAGAACTGATACAAACATCACTTAAACTTGAACTAAAACATTCAAATGGATTGGTTTTACAATTGCATATAAGATGGGACTGCAGTATTGCCACTCTTTGTAATTCTACAAGGTAGAAAATACAATTACTGCAGTATTATGCATGTTGAACCTAGTATACCAATGTTTGTAATGACTGATATTTAGTAAAAAAAATTAATGCTCAGTTATTCTCTTTAAGCCTAAGGATAAGTGACCAGATTTCGGTTCTGATCTGGCCCTCCGTCAATAATGGGTTCCTCCCGATTTTAGGCTGATTTGATTACCTGGTCAAATTATTATATCAAAGCCTTCCTGATTTCAAATTGCAAGTATTAAAAATGTTTGATATTTTATGACTGAACAGCGATTGGAGCCTGAGCAGAATCCCACAATAAGCAAGAGATTTTATAGTAAAAATACTAAATACTTCTTAACAACAGGAATGGTAACACCTTTTATTTTTCATTCCTTCTTATTCTATCTGCCACGGGTGTCTCTGCTCTCAGGTACTGATATCAGTGAGTCACTCGTTTACTCGCTGATATCGTTGACGACAGAGGAGAATAGTTTGAGGACGTACACTGTGTCGGGTGACAAACCTTGTTTTTTCCACAGTGACTTGCAGTCTTGTGAGCCAGCTAAACCCGTTGTGTGAGGTGTTTGCGTGTCTCAATGAGGTGTTTCAGAGAATCCCGCGTGATGTTATTTTTATAAACAAGTGTCAGGAATAGAAGTAGAAGTGGAATGCACTCAACCAAGTGAAGTGAATTTACTGGAAGTGGAGACCTGTTTCCCTGTTTGGTCTCATGCTCAAATCATTTTCTGTGTGCATGCAGGTGGAGCAGGTGAGCCAGCTGTCCTCCTTTGTGGCGTCTCTGCTGCAGTACCACAGAGAAGCTGCGGATGTCCTGGTCGATCTTACTGAAAGACTCGGTCAAATGTCAGTCCGTCTATTTTTAAAAATGACTTTTGTGCTGTGTCCTTTGATTCGTGACGTGGTATGATTCAGCTGTTTAGTCATACATGCCAATCTGATTACAAGCAGCAGTGACTGATGCTGAGCTTAAATAACTTAACATCGTTTTTGTTTTTTTGTTTGGAAAAACTACTATCGACTATGAAAATGTATATATTGTGATTTATGTTTTTGGGAGAAAAAAAAGCTTGATAAACGGGAACAGCTAAAAGTAGAAGTTG
Source organism: Microchirus variegatus (assembly GCF_963457635.1). Taxonomy (NCBI): domain Eukaryota; kingdom Metazoa; phylum Chordata; class Actinopteri; order Pleuronectiformes; family Soleidae; genus Microchirus; species Microchirus variegatus. Next base: position 14,184,963 of record NC_139806.1, read on the forward strand.
CCAATTGACCTCAAAAAGTATGGGAAGTTGTGCTCATCTGCAATCCAGGGCTTTAAAAATACATTCTTCAGGTTCATTTTTTATTTGTAGAGGTTATGTACCACTGTCATTTAAAATAATTGATTTTGGAAATAATACTAATAATTGTTTTACTGTCAGAAGATCATTCGATTTAGGTTTAAGGAGGAAAAAAAACATATAATTATTGATACTATGATACCAATTCTGATGCAATAAATCAGAATTGCTCTACAGAGTGAATTGACACCGAAGTATCATTAATGTTTGAATTGTGACAAATGCATATCGTCCCACACCTAGTTTTTGTGTGGTCAGGTAATTGGTTTTTCCTCCAGTAAAGTCGGTAAATATCAATTTTTAATTTTGGAAAAACTGAAAACGTGATGTTTACTGTGGTATTTCACACAGGAAGCTGGATTGATATATCTATGTTTGACCTTATAGGATCTATATTGGTGCATGTCTTTATTGTGAGCTCTCAGAGACGTAATGGTTTCTTTCTTTTTTTTTGTATTCAGGGTGATTGCCGCTCAAAACCGCCCAAGACAAGAATACACACCCAAACCTAGACCACAATTGGACTTTGCAGAGTTGGACCAGTCCAATGGAGGATACTCGCCTTCTGCAACCAGTCCTCCTGCTTATTCACCTGGTAAATTTACCTCTAAATATTTAGGAAGTGCAGTGTGTGCTTGTGTGTTTATGGCCTATACCCAGGTCGGCATAATTGGCAAAGTCAATATGCTCAAGACTGATGTGTGTTTCCTTTGTGACATTAACCAGCCCCAGCACATTATCAAGGTCCTTCTTTCCCAAGGAACTCCGTCAAGAATAGGCCACGTGAGTGGATAGATGACGCTGTCACTTAACACAAAGAACTGCACTGATTCTCTGCTGTTCACTCACTCTGTTGTTGTACATCTGTGCAGCAGAGAGTCCGTGTCAACTTTTCACTAACATTGTTGAAAGGTGTTTGTTGGGTCCAGTGTGTCCTGTCTGTCAGGATCCCAGAGCGAGGTGGGGCTTGTCAGTGTAAGGAGCACTGTCATCATATCAAGGCTGCAGACACATACAAACTTCAGCAAATCTGTTATTGTTTTAAAGAATCGGACACCCTGGTGCTGAATTGTATGTCTCTCACAACCGTTTCTCTGAATCTTCTGAACCTTGAGAAAAATCAAAAATTGATTTTGATCTTGAGCTTCAGAAGGATTGTCTTTCCCTCTCTTGTTTTATTAATTTACATTTCATGGTCTATTCCAGAGTCTTACTGGGGAAACGCTGGAAAATCACTGGTGTTCATGATCTCTTCTCATTTCACAGAATGCCTTTTTTTGTTGTTATTTGCTTTCTCCTTACACTGTTTTTTCTTTTTCTAGCTGAACCGTGCTGTAAAGCCCTTTATGACTTTGAGCCGGAGAACGAGAGCGAGCTGGGCTTCCGCGAGGGCGACATCATCACGCTAATCAGCAAAATCGATGAGAACTGGTTCGAGGGAACCATTCGTGGAAAATCGGGATTCTTCCCCAACAACTATGTGGAAGTAGTGGTGCCTATACCATACTGAATGCAGCAAGGCAAGAGGGAGACAGCAGATCATGGAAAAAGGGAGGGGGGATTATTGATTGTTGACTTTCTAGAACCATAAGACATATTGTGTTGATTGAAATTGAACCATCTCAAGACAGGGACCTAATATTTGTATCCAGGTTATTTGCTTTTTGTCCATTCTCATAAGTAAAATGGATTTGTAAAAATGGGAAGAATGGAAGTAGGTTCAACAAGAGTGAGTGCTTTTACCACATCCTGAGACTTTATATCCATTCTTTATGCACCTGTGCACTTTTTGTACATTACAATCCCATCACCAGGAATGAGGGTGAAAGATTATGATAAAATCTGAGATACCATGTCCATTAGTATCCACAAACACTAAGAAGTGCTACTACTTTATTGTGATATTCCTGTTTTATTTTTACAATATGATTTTTTTCTCTTTCTCATATTGGTACTACACACATGCAGGTACACACATGCCTTTTTTTACGCACTTTTATCTACACTCCCATTTGTCACCTCAGTGCCTCGAGACAACAGTACTTTTGTTGTGGGCTCAACATGGAGGACAGGCTGCTGTCTGTTGATGTCTGAAACTATCCTCCACTGCCATCTGGTGGTCACTTTGATTGGGAGGTCCACAGAGGAGGTCATGGTCTTTGGCTGTGTTTGTCTGTCAGCATCTTAAATCAAAAAAGTAAAGAATGGATTTTGATCACATTTTGTGGAGATGAAAGTGATGGCTAAATGAAGAAATAATTATCTTTTGGTGATTAACTGGACACTGATACGGGAAACTGAGTGTCCATTATATGAAGGGAAAGAGAAAGCATGTCTGTAGATAAAACATGTTTGTCACATAGTGGTTTTGAGTAGATCTTTCTTATAAAGTATTGTCGGGGGCCCATAAATACACACACTTTGTAAGTACATTCTAATCATTGCTGACTTAGTGAGTCAATGTAACTCAGGTTTTTTTCAGTGAACACCACCCTCTTTTCTCAAAACCAAAGAGAAGTTGCACACACACAGCAAAAGTACATGTTTATACACAATTAATGTTTAATAAGGAGATGGTTCAGTGCATTTAATTCCCCCTTTATCTTATACACGGAAGCAGACATTTGTTTTCATCACAGGGGCAGCTTTGTAATGCTACGTGATTTTCTTTTTTCCCCCCACACTTTAAGCGATTTACATTACGCTGAAGCCATTGTCATACATTCCTTAAGTTCCTCTGTTTTCTCAGGCTCTAGAGATGCTGCTGGCAGTGTCACTTGACAGTGTTTTGTGGGCTCTTGATTCAACTGTTTGTCAATGAATCTGTGATGTACGTTCTCCCTCTGTGCTGGGGTTAGCTTGGCTTGGCTATTCTGATGTGTACTTTGTAGCATATGAATGAATCTGATGTGTATTGGATGTTTTTGTACCTGCCTCATTCCTCAGGCTGCAACTGACAGGAGATGCTCGCTCCTAACTATTGTGTTGAGGTTTTACTAATAGTACGTTTGGTCTTGGTACAATGGCTGGTTTTCAGTCTCACTTAAGCCCATTACGAGCATGAATATGAACTGTGAGGGTTTGTGCTTTTCACTAAATTGCCAACTTTCTCCTCTTGTCATGATCCCCTTGTTAGACCACCCCCACCCCACTCATTTCTCCCATTTCTATTTAAACTGCTAGTGGAACAGACAGGTCTTTTTCACAAGGGAAGGGCACACAGTGCTGGATTATGCCCTTCCTCCCCCACTCCTCTTTATTCACCACCTGCCCCCCTCGTACCCCTGCCCTCTTTCTCATTATCTGCCCTGTCCTAGTCCCATGGTGCCTCTGGACCTCAGTCTCCAGGTCCATCCCCGGTATAATCTCTTTATCATAGTTGGTGCCTCCCAATGTTATATTAGCATGTTTTCTGTGTTATTCATGTTTCATGTCGGGCCATGGTGTTTGTCTGTGCCCTGTGGTTCAGGTGTTGGTTCTCATTTCTCATTATTCGTAATTAAAAGCCTGGAGTTAAGAAATGGGGAAAGGAGGGTCAGGGGCTCAGGTTGGGCTATTATGCAGCTTGTGATGATTAATGTTGTGGCAAAAAAAAAAGCTAAGATCAATTTTTATGTCCTGTGACTGCCACCGTTTAAATAGTCGTCTGACGACTGCAGCTGACATTTATCACAGCACTACTATCTGGGATGGTCGATTCACAGCCGTGCCCAGATGTGGCCCAACATTGAACCAATATATAATAAATGAAGTATTATTGGCATTTGAAAGCTTTATTATGTATTATGCACAATCTTAGTGGTATTCTCTGTTTTAAAAATGTATCCACTTTGCATGTGTCTTCATTACAGCTTCTGTGTGTCGGGCAATGGATGCCTTTCGTAACTGTGACTATGGGGAGACTTAAAGTCAGATTATCCTGGATTATCTATAGGATATTATGCTCTACCTTTATATTAAATGTAATCTTACATGTTTATTTTTTTTATTTCAAAGGGGAATGGATGCTGGTAAAACATATAATGCATGTATAGTCATTTGGTTCTGTTGTGTCTGTACAAAAAAAAACTACAGCCACTGAATTGGCCTCTTTTTTTAAAAATAAATTTAAAGAATTAAATTATATGATTGATTGAAAATATCTGAGGTGTGTGACTGTGATCTGTTTTTACTTGCTGCCAACCTGATTTTTCTTTAAATTCCTCTACCTGCACAACATTGCTCGTTATTTTTGTCCAGTGAACGCCCACAGTTTGAACATATATCGTTGAAACATAAGCACTCAATTGTTAATCTGCACCACCACCCGCCTGCATGACCCCCAGACACACACACACACACACACACACACACACACACAGCAGGCAACACCACCAGCCAGCTGTTGGAATAGTGCCACAGCGCTCTATCTCATCGAGGAAGGCGTGTCACTCCCAGAATTACTCGGATCCCCTTTGTCCTCGGTGTCCAGCCAGCGACACTCATGGCGGCTGCACCCGTCAGACAGCGGTCCGGGCCGGGGGGACCCCGGGCGCAGCTTCCACCCTGCTACTACGAGGGTTTCCTGGAGAAGAGAGGACCGAAAGAAAAGGTGTGTTTTGCCGGTGCAGAATCCAGTGCCATGTTGTCTCGGGTGCATGCTGTCTGTTAATATTACGTGTGTATGTGGGTGTATATGCGTTGGACACCGGCTGGTTCCCCCTCATCCCCACTGAGCTGTCAACTTCCTTATTGTGACAGAATGGGCGAGGCTGCTGCTGCTGCTGGGGATATTTTTCCCACATAGCGGATCTCATGTTTGATTTTTGTGCTCTCAGTTTCCTGTGGCATAGAATCGAGCAGTTCTCTGAACAAATCACGACGCATGAGTCTAGGAATCCGGGTGTTGCTGTCAAAACGTTACTTCAACTTGCATTTTGAATAATAAATCACATGAATAATCAGAGCAGTGGTTTCCAGCCTGGTTGCAGACACCGTGGATCCCCCCCACCCCATCTCTACTTAGAAAATACAGGAAATAATCTGCATTTTGAATGTGTTCTATATTGTATTGTACTCATTGGCCCAAAACGCATGGAAAAACCGCCCAAATTGTATCCAATTCAGAGCATGTTTGCTAAGTACTGGGTGAGTTTTCCTATATTTGTATATGTGTATATACATATATATGTATATGCAGTATATGTATGTCTCTATATATGTATATACAGTATATATGTGTCTCTATATATGTATATACTGTATATATGTATGTCTATATATATATGTATATATATGTTAGGGGTGGGAATGTGACACATGGTCTACGGTACCAATAATATCGCGATACAACGATTCTGTGATAATCAATATATTGCAAGACACATAGCCATACATCACGATATCCGTCTCACTGAAGGAAACACAAATGTTAAAAGTGCAGGATTTCTCTTTTTATTCACAACATTGAGACCCAAGTGCATAAAGTATACATGATTCATCTCTTAGCGTATCTTTCTCCACCATTTTGAGAGCGCCTTCATTTAATAATAACGAAAACATCGATATTTGCCGTTATCGTATTGCATGAGGACAGACGATATCACCAAATCCATATTTTCACCCACCCCTAATACATATATATACCAAATGCACCAAAGCATTAATGGCCCTGTGTGTAACATTTTGGAGGGTTAATTGTCAGAAAATGAATATATGTCTATATGACTTATATATATAAGTATGGATGTGTACTACTGTCATTCAGCTACCTTAACTTTGCAAATACATGTTTTATTGTTTAGAATGACTAAAACATACTCTTAAATTATGCTTTTTTTGTCCACTGACTCAAATATATTGGACATATAATCAAAAGGTCGCAGTTCAATTTTGACCTACTGAATTGTCCACACGTTATTCTCCAAAATGCCTGTCCAATGTAGCCGTAGCACAGTCACAGTGGCAATATTATACATTATAAAAAGTCCATGTAACATAATAAGGTATGGGACACATGGGTTACCCTCCCCACCCCATCCCAATTAGGCTCAATTTAATGTAATACGAGCTTGCAGGGCTCAGGTGCCGGATGTGTCGCTGATCCATGGTCACAGATTGACCACAGCTGAGGCCCTCTCTCTATCTTTCTCCTGGGACAGGAAATGGGGAAAGCAATAAAAAGGGAAATATCCATTACGCAGATGTGTGGGACAGAGCAATGCATTTATTGTCACTGCTGTCTTTTCCTTTTTTCTTTTTTTTTCTCCTCAATGTTCCTGTCTGTCAGGCTTCCCGGCGACTCTGGACCTGCCTGTGTGGGAATTCTTTGTATTTCTTCAATAGTGCAAAGGACAGTCATGTAAGTCTGGACGTATACATTTTTACTACTGTGCATCATACTGTTCTGACACTAACACACTGTGTGTGTGTGTGTGTGTGTGTGTGTGTGTGTGTGTGTGTGTGTGTGTGTGTGTGTGTGTGTGTGTGTGTGTGTGTGTGTGTGTGTGTGTGTGTGTGTGTGTGTGTGTGTGTGTCACAGTATGTGGAAAAGTTGGACCTCAGTGGATTTGTGTCCCTGAAGGACGATTGCAGCCGAGACAGAAACCTGGAGGCAGCCAGACTCCTTCTGCGCATGAAGGATGGGGAAACCAAGCTTACAGTAATTCTAACTCAACATTTTTTTTTGTTTTATTTAAAGGCGCCATATGTAAGAATGTGGCCAAAAACGGTTACTACACTCAAATTCAAATACCAAGGTCTTTTAAGTTTTGTTTTTTCCGCCATTGTACAACGGACTGCAATGATTGGTAGACGGCGGTAGGTGGCGCCACATGTCAAAACATGATTTCAAAACATAAACATTTTGCAGTCTGCAAAAGATTTTTTTTAATGCAAATATTTTGGCTGTACTGTTGTTGTTGGTGAGTTCAGTTTGTTATATGAACATTATTCCTGAGTCTCTGTGACATATTAGGAGGATTTTATGGCCAGTTGCTTTATATTTATTACTTAATGCACCTTTAACATCAAAACAGAGATAATCTACAATACTTTTTTACATCAGAGTTAATCTGACAATTACAAAGGGTCCTTTTTGACAGCACACAGTAGGAAAACCACAGCTGTAAGTCATCAAATGAATGATGGCTGAGTTCCATTTCACTTCCTCAGTTTCCGAACGCATGCTGATCCACTGTCATACTTTCCTGACTTGCATAAGCTGAACAAAGCCACTGTTAATGTGATTAGTAACTGCTAAAGCTGTGAAAATGGCTGCTGCGCAAACGGCCCAATGTCCTTCAAGACTAAAATAAAATAGATTAAAATGCAGCAGCTCCTTTTAGCCACATATTAAGTGACAGGTGCCAATTTCAAATATGCTGTCAGTTCTTTTATTTTATATACACCTGTCTATGCTTTTCTTTTCTGCAATAGTCAATAAAACAAATATTGTGCTATACATTCCAACATGTGAATGAATCTAGAGACAATCCCAAATAAGTGTTAAATTGCAGAGTATGACCCTCCATTAAAGGTGTTCAAAAATATTTCATCTTTCCAAACAGGACTACTTTTAATCCTAGGACTATTTAAAGGAACAGTGTGTACAATTTGGCGACATCTGTTGGTGAAGCTGCATGATGCAGTTGAATATTCTAACCTCACCCTTTCCCTCCAATTATGTCGGAGAACTTATGTAGCCTTCAGTTATCATGAATTTCAATATGTGCCAAATGAAAATAATTTCACCTAAATTGTACACACTGGACCTTTAAAGACTTTCTTCTCATCGTCTCATTAGCTTCGTGATCTGAAAATTGTTGTTGTTTTTTCCAGGCACCTAACTTAGAATCACGGGAGCTGTGGAAAGGTTTCCTTTACTCTGTCGTTGATGTAAGTATTCCTCTTTTATACACCGTTTCACATCATCTTTGTCTCGGTTGAAGTTTAATAAGAAGCCTCTTCCACCCAATCGCAGCTCAACGTGCCATCCTGTCTCACGTTGCTGCCGGGACAGCTGCAGATGCTGAAGGAGGTGGTGGACAAAGAAAGATCCAGGCGGAGGATCCGCACTCCCACGCGTGCTCCTCCTTCACCGCTCTCCGTGCCTTTAGTAGGAGAGATCCCACCGTGAGTCCTCCTCTGTGTTCATAAGACAGAGTGTGGTTGTGTTAGTGTGTGTGCAGACCGTTTCCTCTGTGTGTGTGTGTGTGCGTGTGTGTGTGCAGGTGCTTTCGACCTGTGTCCCGAACAGAAGCTGAAGTCCTCCTGGAGAGACATCCAGACTGCGGCAACATGTTGCTCCGTCCGGGCAGAGATGGATGTTCGCTAGCTGTGACCACGCGACAAGACCTGAACGGGTAAAACAGCTGCCGAACATCTGGACACCACAGCTGCAAATACACGACTACACTATCTTCACTTTGTGTGTGTCTTTTTTTTTTAAATGTATTTATAGGTCAGTGTTCAGACATTACCGTGTGACCCAGAGGGACCAAGGCGGTTATGTCATTGATGTAGAAAATCCTGTAAGTTTGCTATAGCTGATGTTTTTTTACATATACACACTCATTGATTTATGTTATATAAAAGTGGCAATTGATGTGATTGAAGAAAAACTGATTTTAATGTAGATACATCATAGTGTGGAAACTTAGTTTAAGATCACCATTCATCCATCTTCTACTGCTTTAACCTCCACATGAGGATCCTGGGGGTCGCTGGTGTCAATCCCACCTGACACAGGGTGAAAGGTGGGGTACACCCTGGACATGTTGCATGTACACACTATTAGCATTAGTTAAGCATGAATAAATATTGAATTCATGACGCATGAATATCTTTAGTGTGTCGTTTATAAACACAGTTCTAAATGTTCTACTCATCCCGTCAGCTGAGGAACAGTGTCCAAATTCTAAAATACCGAAGCAGCCAATCAGCATCCACTTCTCTGTGTCCAGCAGTCGCTCAGTACATGCCAACACTTCAGCACATGAGGAATACATGTATAACTGTGTTTATAAACTACACACTAATGAGTATTCATGCGTTATAAATGATGAATTCAATATTTATTAATACTTAACTAATGCTAATCGTGTGTACTTATTATAAAGTGTTACCAGGCCCTTGTTCTGACTGGGTCACAAACTCTGGGTCTTCTTGCTGCAAATATCTGTGCTGAATTTAAACACAATTAATAAGCCAGTAGTGTGCGGCATATAACACAACAGGTTTCATCTTCCAGATTCCCTGCGCTACACTTCACGAAGTCATCGATGCCCTGGTAGAGAAGACAGCAGGGACTTTACAACCTTTCCTTCTGGAGGAGCCGTATGAGGAGAACATCAGTGAGACACACATTTCATTATCTTATCTTTTTTTTTTTTTTTTACTTTCACTCACATTTAATCTATGACTCCAACCATGTTTTTTTTTATGGCATCAGCATATGTTTCTGCCAATGATGAAAATGGAGAAAGGATTCTCCACACTGCCCCGCTAAGCCCCCTCCCAAAGGCTCCTGCCCTGCCACCAAAACAAGGTCCGTCTCTTTGACGTCAAACACAAACAAAACAGTCTCGGACAGACCGATAACCACTGGTTTCTTTCTGCTGCAGATCGTTGGTCCAGTAGTCCCCTGTCCAGGTCCCCCGCCCCAGACCGCCGTATTTTGACCTCACCAGTGCCAGCCTCGCCCACAAACCCGATGAGACGACTCATTCTCTCCCCTTCACCTCTTGCACACAGTGAGTAGAAGTCTTAATCGCAATTTCATGAGGTATTAAGTGTTGTCCATAGGGTTCGACTGAGAAAGTGTGCATGAAAGTATTTATTTAAAAATAAATTTAAAAATAGATTTTTAAATTTATCTATTTAAAAAAGAAATTTATTCTTTCGAGATTTGTTCCTTTCCTGCTTATGAGTCCCTTTGCATGGCTGTGCTCTGTAGATTTAATTGCAAACTAAGCCTGTTTTGTAAGTTAAATATGCGCTGCTGATTACAGCTGTAAGTGGCAATAAGATCTTAAAATATTTGAGAAGGTCTTGGAAAAGTCTTAAAAAGGTATTAACTTCAGGATTCCTGCATATATGTTATTTTTGTGCACATTTTACATAAAGATAAGATGTTTTACATAAAACAACAATTTTACCCATTCACAGTTGTTATAATAATGGTAATTCACCAAAAACAACTCAAGGTGAGTGCCGCTTATCACGCTGTGCTGATCCCTAGTCGACGCCTGCTGTCGATCTGCAGTTGCCTCAGCTCAAAGTGTGTCTCGTGTCTGCCCACAGCACTGAACGAGGAACTCAAAATGAAGCTGGAGAAGAGACGAGCCAGTCAGGAGTGACTTAAAAGGCACAACTTCTCCGCACTGCGTTCTCAATCTTCAGTGCCAAACCCCTGTTCTCACCGCAGCTATGTACTCATCCTGTGCCTTCTAGGTGGAAGACAAGGGACTACAAAACGCCACCACTTCCTGTTTTTGAGCGCTTTCTCCACGTGCGTACAACTGTTTACAAAACTGCCTCCGGGCAAATAGTCCCACAACACAAGAACTCTGAGTCAACATGACTGGCAGCTAAAAGAAAACACTGACACACACTGGACCTGAGCCTGTGTCTGTGTCTAAAGCTGAGGAAGTTACTGCTGCACCCCCAGACTTTATTTAATCCTCTGTGAAAGTCAAATAAAACCAGGCACGATCAGGTTTCAGCACAGAGATTCTCCTCCTTCACCTCATCACGTATAAAAAAAAAAAAGAAATCATCTGAAAACAGTTGAGCCTGCCAGCAAAAATGAAACTTGCACAATCTGCCTGCTGCTCTGAGTATTCTGTGTGATAATGTTGTTGATTCATCAGTGACACTGCTGTGGTTCATTTCAAACCTGACTTTAACTGTGTTAAGTGCTTATTTTTTAAGTGTTTTTTCTCTTATTCTCTGCTACTGTGTACGTGCTACTGTATGGTGCTATGACTCAATGGTGCTCACACCTGCTTGGAGACTCTCCATTGTTCCCCTTCCAGAATATCAGTCGACTGTATGTGAGGGTGCCCTCTAGTGGAATGGAGCCTCACTATCAGCACAAAGGCTTTTATGGCAAGCCGTTTTAACATTTAATAGCTAGACTGGATATGTATTACAGGTATCTGTAATTAAATTCTTCCTATCCACAATGTCATTCTTCCTAGGACAAATGACGTCACTTTTGCCATTGGTGTGTATTGGGCTTTCAGTTTCAGATATCTACAATGACATTCTTCCTATCCACAATGATATTCTTCCTATCCACAATGACATTCTTTCTATCCACAATGTCATTCTTTCTATCCACAATGTCATTCTTCCCAGGACAAAGGACATCACTTCATGTGTATTTGGCTTTCAATTTCAGATATCTACAATGACATTCTACCTATCCACAATGTCATTCTTCCTATCCACAATGACATTCTTCCTATCCACAATGTCGTTCTTCCTAGGATAAATTACGTCACTTTTGCCATTGGTGTGTATTGGGCTTTCAATTACATGCGGCTTCATTACAATTACCGTAAATGTTATTATGACGAGTAACAATTGGATTGAAGATATCTGAAATGGGAGTTTCTCCTAGTAAGAATTCTATTGCAGATATTCAGAATGTTCATTCTAGAATAATACACGTGCATGGCAAAAGTGACGTCATTTGTCCTAGGAAGAATGTCATTGTGGGTATCTGAAATGTTCTTTTTGACTAGAAAGAATCGAAATTACAGATATCTGCAATACATATCCAATCTAGCTATTAAATGTTAAAACAGCTTGCCATAGGCTTTTGGTTTTCTCACCGTATTAAACCCTACCTCTAAACATGCAGCTTCACTCACAAAACGGTTATTTATTATAAATCTGAGGGCCATTCAACAACTCGAATTTCTACAAGGGAAAACATTTTTTTTTCCCCTTCACATTTCTGTCAGTTTCTGTACAAAACTGATCGACTGACTCCTTACGGTGAACTTGTACATGTATGTTTGTACAGTATGTGATCATGTGTCCTTTTGACCACTATTCAATAATAGTGTTTGTTAGATATTGAGGGCATTAAATTGTTTTTGCATGGAATTGTTCTCCCTCTTCATAAATGTGCAAACCCTTTTTTTCTTTATTCAAAGAATGGCAAACATTAGAGGCTGGACACCAACTTTTAAGACAATCCCGACTGAAGACGTGTGAGTATTATATCATAAAAGGGTTCTTTTCAGTTTACTATAAGACTGTATTTTCCATACAGACCAGTTTGGATTTGCACCGGAGTGATATATAAATGCTGATCAAGTAAAAATGTTCACTGTCCTTTTGGTGGCAAGGTTCTCAAATCTGTGGTGCGTGTCCTAACAGTGGTACGTGAGCTTCCTCTGGTGGTACTTACAGAAATACTGTTCTACTGCATATACCAGGGTATGTGATCACAGTAGAGCTGATCATTTTGAACAGAGTGCAGTCACCTTATCTCTCACTCCATCTTAATCTACTTTCATTAAACCAGTGTCTGAATATGTGAGGAACAGGAGGACGATGAGAGATAAAATAATCTTATTGGGAATAAATTTGACAAATCAAAAAACCTTTTCACAGCAAACCTAGCACAGCTTCTAACGCGCATGTTGCAAGCCAGGAGTGCACGATCACTCATGTTTTCGAGCATGTATCCTTTTCATCCATCTATCATAGCTATCAAAGATCCACGATCCACCATTTCTTTCCCTTTATGGGTTAGTTGACAGCCTTAAAGGTGCATTATGTAATAAATCTAAAGCAACTGGCCATAAAATCCTCCTAATATGTCACAGAGACTCAGGAATAATGTTAATATAACAAACTGAACTCACCAACAACAACAGTACAGCCAAAATTTTCACATTAAAAAAATATTTTGCAGACTGCAAATCATGTTTATGTTTTGAAATCATGTTTTGGCATGTGGCGCCACCTACCGCTGTCTACCAATCATTGCAGTCAGTAGAGTCTCAGCTGCCGAGCAACCACGAGTTGCCAGTTACGTCAGAAAAACGAAACCTAAAAGACCTTGGTATTTTGAATTTGAATGTAGTAACTGTTTTTGGCCACATTCTTACATATGGCACCTTTGAGCATCTGTTTATATGTTCACATATTACACTGTAGTGTAACAATACAGGCTCCTGCACCTGTTATGTGTACACTCGTAAAACATGATGTCCACATATCAGATATGGGATGATTATGATCTGGCATATATTGAAATATAAAACTTCAAATACACTTTGTGGATCTCATAACAATGGGTTGGATTGGTTGAATTTTTGTTGCACCATGAGCCTGACCCGTGGACAAAATTGATTCAACACTGGACTTCTTGCATGAGGATGTTGCATCACCAAGTAGATCTGTTGTTGCTGCACTACAAATGAAAAAGTAATGTTTTTTTTCTATTGTGCATTCAGTATTTCTTACATTACATTAAGACAGTGTGAGAATAATTGACAGTTTTTTGTTGTTGTTTACAGTGAGGTGTAGGGTTTTTTGTACCTGAATAGCATTTACAGTACATTTGTATGGAATTTAAAGGTGCCATATGTAAGAATGTGGCCAAAAAAGTGTTACTACATTCAAATTCAAAATACCAAGGTCTTTTGGTTTAGTTTTCTGACGTAACTGGCAACCCGTGGTTGCTCGGCAGCTGAGACTCTACTGACTGCAATGATTGGTAGATGGCGGTAGGTGGCGCCACATGCCAAAACATGATTTGCAGTCTGCAAAATATTTTTTTTTTATGCAAATATTTTGGCTGTACTGTTGTTGTTGGTGAGTTCAGTTTGTTATATGAACATTATTCCCGAGTCTCTGTGACATATTAGGAGGATTTTATGGCCAGTTGCTTTAGATTTATTACATAATGCACCTTTAAATTATTTTCATTTCAATTGACCAGAATTGTATGCTTTTATTGTGTGTGTGATATTTTCACACACGTGTATATTGTGCTCACATTTTAACTGGAAGTGTGACTGGTCAAAATTAGATATCTTGAGTAACACCTGCAGCTTATGTTGTGAACAGGAACAGCAAACAGAGCGGTGATAAAACAACGCCTTCCGCCTCCTCAGCGTCAGACTCAAGACATTTTTTTAAAAACAGGGAGAACCTGAGGGGGGAAACTAACCAACCAACCAGATGCCCTTCAGCTCCTTTCACCGCGGGCTCTGTGTGCCTCAGTAATAGATCACTGCTGAGTCTTTGAGAGGACACGGAGACTCAGAGGACGCTTTTTTCCCCTCCTCTCTCTCTGTGCCGCACTTGTCTTGCACACAACCTGCCTGGCTCGTAGTGTTCATGCGCACATTCAACCTGAAGGAAGTTTGTACCGAGTTCGTGCGACAACCAGGCTTCACTTTTGCGCTTTTTTCTCTCTCAACACTCGAGGACAAGACACTTTTGGACAAGTCTCAGACCTGCTGGTTAATGACGCTCTAGTGTGTGTTTGAAATTGCCCTCAAAACGAAGTATTGGGACTATTTTTTTAATGGAGTTGTTCCCAGTCTTGGGCGTGTCAGTGCGCAGGTAAGTCAGTGATTAACCGCTGATTATTGACCTGCCGTTCGGAGGGTTTGCGCTCGACTTTACTACAACCACAAGAGACAAATGGCGACATTTATTAGGCTTCAAATGATAGAAGAACCACACGACACTCTTTGTTTGTTAACCACAGCTTCACCTACACTACTTTACACGCACATGTGTTGTTTGTGTGTGAAATTTGGCGCAGTAATGTAAAAGCCTGCGCGCGCGCGCGCGTGTGTATGTGTGTGCTTGTATTTGTTGCCTCCTTAGGACCCTTTCTGGCATTATAAATATTGACCTTATCAGGACCAGTAGTCCTCATAGAGACCAAAACCTGGTCTAAATGAAGCAGCACCAAAGTCAAGAGGAAGTGGTGAAATTGAATATTTTAATTGTGCTTAGGTTAGAGTTTAGCTGGTCATTAGGGTTAAGACCAGGGTGAGATAATGCTTTGTTTAGGCTGTGCAGATAAAATGAGTGCAAGTCAATGCAGTGTCTTAAAAACAATGGCTGTGCAAACGTGTGTGTGTTGAGTAAATCTGGTCTTGGCCCCAGGGCCAAATATGTGAAACATGTTCTGGAGACTACATTCTCTGACAAGCTGCAGCTCATCGGTGTTACACACCACTCACCTTTGTTAGGAAAGAGGCTCCCCCGCAGTACACACCCACTCTGTAGGCTGTGGTGTAACTGTTGTGACTGCAACAACATTTCAAAAAAGAAAATCTGATTAGAAGAGAATAGTCTGGATCATCTTTATCAGATATGTGTCATAGTCCGACTATGCTCTGCATTTGGTGATATTTTAAATGGAATGGGAATATGAATGGGATATTTATTTAGCAACCTGTCAAACTGGTGGCCCGCAGCCCACCACTTAATAAAACATAGCCTTTGACCTCGTCTTCCTTTCACTGAATATAATACTATAATGTTTGTGTTTTTTATAATAGTAATAAGACATTGCAACAACAACAAAAATGTGACATATATGTACTTTAACTTTTGACACCGCTGCTCTAAATAACATCTTCAGATTGTGAGATTTATAAGTGTGAGTATAACCAGTGGAAGTGACAGCAGCCGTCTCTGCAGCAAAGATGCAGGAAGTCCAGATGCTCTTGTTACATTAGAAGGGGAACGATACCTCAAACCACATTGTGTGAAACTGTTGTTGCAAAAAAAAAACCCGCTTGGTGCTCCATGCTCATCTGCTCTAGTTTTTGGCAGTCTCTGTGCATCTCTTTGTGTGCTTATGTTTGGTGCTGCAGGAGAGCTAAGGTCGACATCCCTGCACCCTGCTGAATGCCTTTCATAGCCCTGCATTAACATCACTATGGCACTGACAGAATTACTGCCTTGCTGACTTTGGCTCACTCTGCCCTTTCTGGCTGATCCTTTTTATTTTATTTTTCTTGCTATGTTTCTTCCACTTGTTTTTGGCATAACTTTAATTGTTCACCTTGTTTGTTTTATCCTAAGATTTTTGCTGCACGTTTTTTTTTCTAATTGACCGTAATAGCTGTCCAACCTTGTCTCTCTTTCAGCTCTTCCCAGCTTTGTTTCCTCGGTGTGTGCTATCCATCTCACCATGAACAGCCTGCTGAGCGGGGCCAATAAAGGAGCTGGGGCTCTTGAGCCGGCACAGACCTCACCACGTCATAGATGCCACTTGCTGTCTTTACCCCTGTTTGACTGACCGCTGGGGAAACAACAAAGTGTAAATTCCTCTTAGCTTACACAAAGGAGCCATGCACCCACCGCTGCTCTCCCTCAGTGTCTTTTGGCTGCTGCCCCTGGCCTTGACACTGGAAGAAGACTCGCCGCTGGACTGTGTCCCCCGCAAATTAATCCCCTATCATGGTGAGTACTTCTGTCTTGTGTACCCTAGGTTTACAGTGTCTCGGCCCATAATTAGCACACATGCACACAGTGGTTCATATTTGAAAAATAATTGAGAAACAGGATTCAGTTATATTTTCTCTCTCTCTCCAGGGGTCAACGCTCACCTATTTTATGAGGACGGAGTATTCAACTACTCAACCATGTTGTTGAGAGAAGATCTGGATCTGCTCGTGCTGGGTGCCAGAGAGGCAGTGTATGCTCTTGACCTCAACGACATCTCCAAGAAGCGTGCCTCGGTAAGACCGGCACTGGCCATTTCCACGTTGGAGTAACGCCCTTCGATTGTTAGCAAATATCTTGGATAAGAGCTTCAAAGTTTGATATGGACTTTTGTTTTTCGTGCAAGAGTCTCTGCCCTGAATAGAGTTTCCCGGACAGTAGATGCTCTTTGGTTTTAATGTGGTCCAAATACTGTAAAAAACCTGAGAAACTTAGTTCAGGGTAACAAAGACCCTGAGCATCCCTAAATCACACTGTACTTAACATGCAACTACATTAATCTACGAGAAAAGGTCTCCACTTTCTGAATTTCACTAAAACCAACCCTGTGTCGAGCTCAGTTATTTATGTTAGTTACTTATGTTAGTTTTGCATCGTTAACTTCTAGTGTTTCATTCACAACCCTCTACGATGGAAAGAAAGTGAAATTGTGGATGAATGTGTAACTGCAGTTGTTTTAAAAAAAAAAAAAAATTATAGGTGAAATGGAGTGTGACGGCACAGCAGAAATCAGAGTGCCAACACAAAGGGAAAGATCCTGAGGTGGGTCCCTTCAGCAGCATTACACCTCTGTAAATTATTATTTTTAGAAGAAGAAATGGTTTGTCTTTGAGCAGAAGTAGTTCATTGTGTTTTTAAAAACGCATTTGCAGCTGGAGTGCAAGAACTATATCAGGATATTGCATACGATGGAGGACAAGAGGATGTTTGTTTGCGGAACCAATGCTTTCGATCCAGAGTGTGATTACATGGTAAGACACATCAAGAGTTTGTACTGTACAACAAATGGGTGTGACTACATTTATGTATAGTTCCTCCAACAATATGATTTGAGGATGTGTTTGTGTTTTGTGTGTTAAGTCCTATTCAGATGGAAAGCTGATTCTGGAGGAAAAAAGAGAGGATGGCAAAGGGAAGTGTCCGTTTGATCCTCTACAGAGATACGCCTCCATCATGGATGGTGAGAAGTTGTTTTTTAAAATAACAATGTTGCTTTAAAGGTCCAGCGTGTAACATAGGAGAGGAGGAGATAAAATTCCTGGAGTTTTTGTCTCGTGGAGCTCTGCTTTCTCCGTAAAACACGCAAGAGTGCTGGTGAGGGCAACAGTCCGAAAACCGGAAGTCTGCAAAAAGTTCTATTCTTGGCTCAAAGTAGCCTCGGTGGCGGATGTAATTTCCTGTCCCTTAAGTTTCATTTTACTTAAGTACTTTTTTTAACGTGGACCTAAAGAGATACTACTAAACAGGGCGTTCTGAACAGGGCTGTTTTGGCAGGATGATTGAACTGCTGTGGTGCTTCATCCTTATGGTATTTTGACCAAAGCACAGACATGTTCAAGAGGACACCAGGGAACTAGGTTAACTTGTAGAAATACGGTATAATATGCCACCTTTAATGTCGCAAAATGTTGTTTTAATATCCATTTTCTGTCTCATTTCACCAGATAACAACCTGTACTCGGCCACGTCTATGAACTTCCTGGGATCCGAGCCTGTCCTGATGCGCAGCTCTCCCGTCTCCATACGCACCGAGTTTAAGAGTTCCTGGCTTAATGGTAACATGTGACCAATATCTCTCTGTTGCTGTACTGAGCCATTTCAGGAGTTAAAGTTGATGTTTTTCTTTTTACACCAGAGCCCAGCTTCGTTTCCATGGCTCAGATGCCAGAGAGCGAGAACAACGAGGACGGAGATGATGACAAGGTTTACTTGTTCTTCAGTGAGAAGGCCGTGGAGTGCGATTGCTACAACAAACTACTGGTCTCCCGCGTGGCCCGTGTCTGCAAGGTTATAAAGAGCTTTCATGATACGACAGTAGCACAATAATAGTGCACACGATACAGTTATAGCACGGCTCGACTTGAATCGGCTCTTTTTGGTTGATTTCGAGTTTCCATTTGGGATAGTACCTGCTATCTGGTGCCATCAACAACTGCCATCACTGGTATGTGACACTGACGGACTCATGAGTCATGAGCACGACGTCCAAAACTGGAATCAAACCGAAACAATGCTGAACTGTAAATCCGTTAAAAACACTTTAAGGAGACCTATTATAGAAAATCAACTTTTTAATCAAAGATGACTCGCATATGTTTTTGTGGTCCGCCTCAGTCTAAGTACAGGAGATAAAAGACGAGATGTTGACTTCCGCGCTCATTGCTACATCACAATGAGACATTCCTGGAATTGTTGTCTCACGGTGCTCCACTTTATCCCTAAAAAACACGAGAGTGCAGATGAGGGCAATAGTATCCGGAAGAGCGGAAGTCTGCAAAGTGCTCTATTCTTGACTGCACAGTGCAGCACAGAGTTCTACACAAACTTCCAGCCTCAGAGGATTGACATGTCCAGTGGATACATTTTATATATGACGGCAATGTGCCTGCTAGAGTCGGTAAATGATGGCTTTTCCAAATGCTAACTGCTGTTAGCTGCCGGAGACTCAGTGACGCTGACATGGTTTCCTGTGTCTCATTTGCATTTAAAGAGACAGGCACTCAAAACAGAGCGTTCTGAACAGGGCTGTTTTGGCAGGGTGATTGAACTGCTGTGGTGCTTCATCCTTAAGGTATTTTGACCAAAGCATGTCGCAGACATGTTCATTAGGACACCAGGGAACTAGGTTAACTTGGAAAAATGGGGTATAATATGTCTACTTTGGCCATTATTCTGTCCCCATCCTGTTTGTGTGACATTATGGTGTGTGTCTGCGCTCACAGGGTGATCTTGGAGGTCAGAGAACTTTGCAGAAGAAGTGGACATCCTTCCTGAAGGCTAGAATGGACTGTCCGGTGCTGGAGTCTCAGCTGCCATACATTATTCAGGACACGTACCTTTGGTGTGATCCCCAGCAGCACTGGAGGAACTGTTTGTTCTACGCCATCTTTACGCCACAGTCGTACGTTTGAATTAACATGTTTGTGTGTCTCTCTCACAGGGAGGAGGGTCAACCCTTTCACAAAATTTTGTTTGGCACAACACTTGGCCTTCATGTTCTGTGTTATTGTGTGTGTGTGTGTGTGTTTCAGGGACACGTCAGACCTGTCTGCTGTGTGTGTGTTCCGGGTGTCGGACATTAGCAGAGTGTTTGCAGAGGGGAAATACAAGACTCCAGTCCCTGTAGAAACCTCTTTTGTGAAGTGGGTGATGTATAGTGGAGACATCCCTGTCCCTCGGCCTGGAGCTGTGAGTCTGCACATGTTTGTGTGTGTGTGTGTTGGAAACAAATCAAAATCTCAAAAGGCTACTTTTTTTTACGAGTGGCCCAGCTGGAAGCTGATTCCTTTTGTACTTTGACTCCATTGTTCCCCCCTTTTCTCTTTCCTTGACCTCTTCACTTGTCAGTGTATAAACAATGAGGCTCGTAAAGCGGGTATAACTCAGACTCTGGACCTCCCAGACCGGACTCTTCAATTTGTCAAAGATAGGCCCCTCATGGACCAGGTCATCCAGCCAATAGGAGAGAAGCCCCTGCTGGTGCGAAAGGGAGCAACGTTCACGCGCATCATCGTGAACCAAATGCAGGCCGCAGATGGCGAGAAGTACCACGTGATGTTTATCGGCACAGGTGTGTTTTCTGGATCACTTCCTGCTTTGTTGCTCTGGATGGTTTGACAAGACGAGTGTCTACACATGAGACCAAATACAGTACTGTATAAATAATACATGTTTCCTTGTTTTTACATGAAAAGAGGAAGGCACCATGCTGAAAGCAGTGAACTATGATGGAGAGATGTTCATCATAGAAGAAATTAAACTTTTCCAGTCCCCAGAGCCGATCAAAATTCTCAAGTTTTCTAATGTCACGGTAAGTTGAAATCTTACCTTAGTCAAATTAGTGGACTATACACTACCGTTCAAAAGTTTGGGGTCACTTAGAAATGTCCTTATTTTTTAAAGAAAATCACTTTTTTTTCCAATAAATATAACAACATAAATGAATCATAAACACACTCTATACATTGTTAATGTGTAAACGACTATTCTAGCTGCAAACGTCTGGTTTTTAATGGAATATGTACATAGGTGTATAGAGGCCCATTTCCAGTGTTCTAATGGTACATTGTGTTTGCTAATCGTGTTAGAAGGCTATTGGATGATTTGAAAACCCTTGTGCAATGATGTTAGCACAGCTGAAAACAGTTTTGATGGTTCTTTGACGAAAGCAAAGTTTGAAGGGCAAAATTCTTATTTTAAATAAAAATCATTATTTCTAATCTTGTCAATGTCTTGACTATATTCTCTATTCATTTCACAACTCTTTTGATGAATAAAAGTGTGAGTTTTAATGGAAAACACACAAAGGTTGTATACGTGACCCCAAACTTTTGAACGGTAGTGTAATATTTGTATATTTAAGTTAGTGTTCATCTGATGTGACACCACATGTAACCGTGTCATTGTTCTGTGTCTGTGTGGGATGGCTCAAACACACACACAGCGTCAGCTGTATGTAGGGTCAGACTCTGGAGCAGCACAGATACCACTGGCCAGTTGTGAGAGGTCCTCTTCCTGCATGGACTGTGTTCTAGCAAGAGACCCATACTGTGGCTGGGATAAAGTTCTTGGGAAATGTGTTGCTCTTTCTGATTCACAAAGGTAGGCAGCTGTCCTCACATGCAGTGCTTGCAGCGCTGGCATCAGCTCTAGTCAAAGTGAATTTAATTTATTGCCTCTTCTGCTTTAGAGAGCTAATCCAAAGTGTGAAGGAAGGAAATGGCTCTGTTTGCCCAAATGCAGGTGAGTTGGACACACTTGTTTTAAAGTCCTATGAGGCGAAGTGTGACCTGTGATTTTGGGCTATACTGGTACATTTTATTTGATCTCGTTTTTGTTTTCAGGTCCAATCAAACCAACAAATCAGTCCATCTGGCCAGGTGGCAACGTGAAGCTCAGCTGCCCGAAGCCTTCTGACTTGGCTATAACCAGCTGGGAGCGGGACAACCGCGCTCTGACTCCTTCAGAACGGTTTCAGCTGCTGGAAGACGGACTGCTCATCCTCAATGCTTCACACAGCGACGCCGGCCGATACCGCTGTGTATCTGTGGAGCACTCAAAAACCGACAAGTACACAACTACTGTGGCCGAGTACCAGCTCACGTTAGGTCCAGCAGGCTCAGGCAAAGGTGGTCATATAGTGTTTCCTCAGGCTCAGAAGGACGGCCCCTCTGTGACCGGACTGCAGGTCGCAGTCGCGCTCCTTGTAATTTCTCTACTTGCCCTTTTGGCTTGGAACTTTTACAAAGGGCACCTGCCTCTTCCGTGGAAATGTGGGAAGAAAAATCAGAAACAACCCCAGGGGTCTTGTGAGGAGGAGGGTGTCAACTCTACTGCGCACTACCGAGGAGCACAGAAGCCTGCACTGGCAGAGGACAAGCCCCTGGTGTCTGGAACAGACAACGGCGGCAGGCACAATAACCACACCAGAGAGGGGGCAGCGTTCGGCGCTGCAGAGAATGAGCTGCCCGATTTTAACCAAGCATCACTGAATTACATCGACGACGAATCAGAAATTTGAAAAAAAAGAGCAGCTCTTTCAATTGGATTAGTGACAGTGCAGCAAAACTGGTTGGTTATGAACAACCTTTCCGTGTTGTTGAAGCCTCGTTTTCAGAGGATACAAACTGAGACACGCGTTCTGAACACAATTCTTAAGGTTTTTGTACATGCTTTAATTTCTTTTATTTTAATAATGCTGCATGTAAAAAAAAGATTCTCACTAAATTGTTCTAATTCTCTTTAAGATTTAAATATTTTGCATAGATTGGTTTGATTTGCTTAGGGAATGTACAATAACTTTAAATGAGCCTATTTGTTTTAACCACATGTTGTAGAGGTTTTGTTTTATTGTATTAAACCTTTTTCTACCTGACCTTGTGTTTTTATAGTGTTTCTAAATACAGTCGACTGCTTTTACCACAAGACATGACTTGCCAAGAATGTGACAAACCACTGCGGAAGTATCTGTTACTGCTCAGTTTTGAACATACATTTCAGAACTAAAGAACACAAAAAAATGACATCAGTTATTGAGTAAAAAGGAGGAAATCTTTAATGAGTAATTTTCAAGCTACATAACAATTATTTTTCTCAAATGGAACAGAATTTAATTTGTAACTTTAACAAATGACATAATACAACAATGCAGATTGACTGTACAGCCTACATAAAAAAATGTATGGTTAAAACCCAGGGACTGGCCTTTTGGTCCCTCCTGGTAAGTTGCCCCCTATCTCCTGTAACGGTATCTCTTGAAGTGGAACCACAGCTGGAAGATACCATTGGCGAATTGACAGCGGAAGCCGTGTCTGTGTGAGTACTCCCATTCCCTATTCACTATCTTAAAGGCGATGTCCTCATAAGGAGGGCCTGCATGGAACCTTAAGATTCCAAAGTCTTTGTTGTCGGGGCTGGGCTCGAGGAAGTACTGTGGGGTGGAGCGTTTGTTAATTAGATCTGGGTAGAAGATATTGAACTTGTATCCTTGGACGATCTTGGGCGGAGGATTGTCGAAGTCGTAATGCGTCTGATTGTATTTGTTCCACTCGAAGCCTGTGTGCACCCGATTGAAGAAGCGGGGTTTCCTGGGGCGATATTTGTCCGCCCACAAGTACATCTTTCCTGTGACCGGGAACTCCACGCTGAACTGGGCCTCATCGTTGCCCATGCCCTCTTTGGCACGACGCACAAAGAAGTCCTCTGCGCTCTCGCTGGTGTCACCTGATGGAGAAGTAGGAGAAGCAACAATGAGTGAAACAATCGTGTATTTCTGAATCACGTCAAGAAACAGGCGTGTTATATGCACATGTTTTTGCATGTGTGTACGTGGTCTCGTACCTGTATCCTGTAGTTGTCTGCGCGCCAGCTGCAGCCTGTGTGTGTCCTCCTCTGGTGTGATGGTGTGCGTGTCCAGCGGCAGCTCAGAAGACGTGAGCAGCGTCGGACTGTAGCGCCCTGAGTCATACTCGGCCTGACTCTGCTGGATCAGGTCCTCCTCGGTCAGCACAGCCTCCACCACCTCGCCACCCTCCTCTCCATCCTTCCGGTCACCCTTTTCTCCTTCACCCTCGCCTTGGTTTGAGGATGTGGATGGGCCCGCCTCTTCGTCCTTGTCTGCAGTTTCTCTGTTCTTACTTTTTGTGGAGGATGACTGCCCAGGTTCTGCTCCTCTCTCCCTGGTTCTATCTCCCATTCTCTCACTGCCATTACAAAAACATTAGTTTATTTCTAGTGTGAAGTCGATACAACCAGATCTATGTTCTCAAAACTGTATGTTTCAGTGAGAGCTGTTTGTGGATATATGAAGTGTGAGGTAACTTACTCCTCCTCGTCGCTCTGCTGCTCCTCTTTGATGATGGGGAATAAAGGTTCACTTTCCACTCCTTGTTCCTGTTTTAGCTTGAAGAGCTTCTGCCGCAGCACATCCTGGTGTCGCTCCCTCAACCTGAGACATACAATTGTTTCCAATTACTCTAAGTTTTGCTCTGATTTTGGCAAATTTGCTCAACCCCAACTGCTTTTGTCATTAATCAATAAGAGTATCTTTGTCCGTAGTCTTGTATTGTGTATTTACAAACACAAAAAGGAGCATTCCATTAGGGTTGTGGTATGCTCAGTGATAAAACCTGCTTATCCGCTTTCTACATTTCTTAGCAAAAAAAACTACCACTTTTGGCATCAAGTTGTCAAGACATTTGAGTGAGGAAATTCAATAGCGGAGCAACAGTAGATGTTTCTGTATATGTACCTGGCTCTGGCCATGTAGACTCTGACTTGCTGCAGCAGACTCTCCCAGTAACCGATGTCAAGATTGGATCCTCCAGCCCGAATCTTTGTCTCAATGTTCAGGTGCAGCGCCTGCAACTGGCTGTATGTCTTCCCTTTGAACACAATCTGGACATCGATGCTCACAGCCGTGTTAATGCCCTCACGGCGGTCACCTGAGATTTCAAAAAAAGAGATTGCATTAAACAAGAAAAGTGTGGTTGACAACAGCTTCCTGTTGCATTCACCATCACTGTGGGAATTGATGCAGATGCAACTTCACACATGTATGTCAAAAAACCCAAAACATTGTTTGATAATGATGTGGTAAAGTTTCGTACCTGGCCCTTTCCCTGAGGCCTCCAGTTTTCTCAGTTTGCTGATTTCATCTTCAGTGATGGTTGTCATGTCTCTCCAGAAATCCACGTTCTTGCCTTGCTCCAACTCCATATACACCTATCAATATAAACAACAGTTACAGTGAACCATGAACTAAGTGTCTTCATTTTGCCATTAATAGATGTAATTCAACAAATGCATCCTGTTTGGGGTCAGAACTATCAGCAGCTGACACTCACATGTCGTCACACTTTATGAGTTCATTAAGTTCATATTTGTTTGTTAAGAGCATTGCTTATGTACCACAAGTTACACCATGTTTACCCTTGAATGTAACGCATCAACACACCTTAATGTCCTCCAGCAGGTCATCCATGTCAGTGACTGTGAGCCCGTTGAGGAAGGTATAAGGTTCATGCATTTCTACGGCAAGATCGTCATCCTCTGCGCTGATGTACTTTGCCAAAAGATCAATGGGCTTGGCACGACCGTCACGTATACGAATTTTAGACCTAAACACGTGGTGAGAAAATGCATATCAGTATTTACAAACTGTCTGGAAAACTAACTAAAATTGTGCAAACAAATTTGCAGTTGGTAAAGCATATGAGAACGGCGAGTGTTGCTGTAAACAAACCGTAGTTTGGCCTGATGTAAATGGAAGTTATCTTCCTGTTCAGCCCAGGTCTTGAAATGCTCTGCCTCCTTCTCTCGCTGCAGCATCTCCAGCTCGGTCTCTCTCATGGCTTTTTCTCTCTCCCGCTCCAAGCGAAGCTGTTTCACCTGCGTACAAATTTATGATGATTAACCAATGAGCAGATCCTCATTAATCTTAACACTATACTACTACGAGGAACTATCCTGCTCATACCTTCTGCAGCTCCCTGCGGTTTTCCTCCTGAATACATTTGTTCCTATCTTTGAGCTCTTTTTCTCCAAGATGGCCGATGCCCTTCTTATCCAACGCCTGAAAATATATACACACAGATTTAGGCAATATTTGAGACAAGTGGTAACAAGAAAAATGACAAAAGTTCTGTGGCTGAATTAATCAGCTTCACCAACTCACCTTCTGCCATTTAAATGTGCCTAATAAGTTGTTGTCACCAAAGGGATTGTCGGCATTAGTGTAGCCCATGTATTCCTCACTCCAGCCCATCTTTTCTCTCCTCTTCTTCTCCTTTGCCTCCTTCTTTGACAGTCGTCTCGCCCTCTTTTCCTCTGGTGTCTCCAGAGCTTTCAGCATTTCCTTTTGCTTTTGCTTTTCCTCCTTTTCCTTGACTACGTGTCTCTCACGGTCAGACCCCGAGCTATCAGAGGATTCTGGGGAACTGGAGCGCTGCCTCCCTCTGCTTCTTTCCCTCATCCTTTGTTCCCTGTCTTCGCTCCTCTGGCTCCGCTCTTGGCTTATTTCTCGCTCTCTCCTTCTTTCTCCCTCTCTGCTGCTGCTTTCCTGTCTCTCTCTATCTCGATCTCGCTCCCTCCTCTGTCTGTCTCTGGCTGGACTCCTCCTGTCAGGACTTCTTCGTCTTCTTCTTTCTCGGTCACTGCTTCCATCATGGGAGTGTGAGCTGGACGGGGACCTTCTTCTTGTCTTCTCTCGAGCTTCCAATTCCTTTCTCCCTCTCGTCATTTTGGGATCATCTGAATCAGAACTAAGAAAGAAAGGATGATTCAGTATGTTTGTTTGTTGATGAGTAACCATGTTTTAGCATATCAAGTGCTGTTTGAAAATGTAAAATGTAATGCAAATGTAAAACCAATACTCTGTAAACTTGTAAAACTGAAAGTGACTAATCTCTATCTACTCAAGGACCGTCTTGTCTGTCCATCTTTGTCAGTGCCAAGCTTCAGAGTCATCAAAGGCACATTTTGGTCGGTTATAGCTGTCCCCCTGGAAACCATATAGACCACACCCATATAACCCAACCTATCTAGCAGCAGACAATGATTAAAGTTACCTGGATGATCGGCCCCGGTGTGTTCCCGGCCTCCTATCGCTCTCAGAGCCACTTCTGGAACCAGGACGGTCCCTGTGCTGATGACGATGCCTGGCAGGAGAGCCACTGCTGGAGTCCCTGCTGGCGGAGCGTCCCCGACCACGGGCGGTTCTTTTCTTGTCCACGGACCGACTGCGGCCTCTCCTTTTCTCCGGAGACCGAGACCTGCTCACTCTGGGCATGGTCGACCGGTCTCGGGATGAGCTTCTGGGCCTGGAGCGGGACCGACGTCGCGATTTCGACTCCATCACGAAGAAGTTGGTCAGCGCGGGGTCTGAACTGTACCGTGTCGCGTAAATAAGACGTAGCAAAGGGAAGCTCTATGTAGTTTACACTGTGTAAATACAACATACGTTAAATAAAATGCATTTATTTGACAGGTGTTTCGCGAAGCAAGTATAAATCTGCATTTACGTCTAACTTTCGATAAATTGTCTGGTTTCCACAATAATCACTCAGGCACTCCAAAGACAACTAAAAGGGGGCTTTCGACGATGAAGCGCACATTCATGACACTCAGCGCGAGTGGGGAAAAAACACAAATAAATCGCTGTCAACTTTAACTGTTATTCTGACAGCACTTTAAACATCTAGACTTGATTTTATTCTAACGTAGCTGTCACCCGTGTTAAAATAAATTATGGTTTAAAATAGGTCAAAGCAGGTTTTCTGAAACACAAACAACCTCGCGTTATCGTGACGTCACGCAATTGACAAATAGAGTTCTCTGAATTCGCGTTTAACACAATCTTTCAATGACAACATATCACCAACTTAACGAATTTGACATTTTATAAAGATATTATAAACAATCAACTCATTTCGTACGACCTGGCGTGGCTCCTCAGCTGCCTTTGGAGAATAAGTAATGATTACAGTTTAAATTGGACTACAAATACCAGACGACACACGACGCCATTGCCTGTTATGATGGGAGAGTGGACTCCTTTCAACAACAGTATTCTTTACTCAGTCATGTGAAAGGACATCCTCAACTATATTTTTCACCAAACCAAACTGATAAACTGTGGGGTTTTTTCCTACTCCGGCTCTATTGAGGAGTTAGAAACTGCGGTGAAGTGGGCTCCAGCTGCTCGGTAAGGTGGAGCTTGTCAGCTAGCTCAAATTAGCCTACAGTTACCAGTAGATTTACGGCTTATGTCCGAGGTTGCCCTGCCAGGTAGATCAACTAAAGCTGGAGGCACCGGTCAGCCACAATGGTCCTGCCAGTTCACCCATTATTGAGCATTGACGGTGATAAATAATTTATCCGGTTTGGGAACAAATCAACTCCTTTCAACGTCTTTGTTTGCGTGCGCGCAGCCTGGCTGGTTTGGCCTGTTTCATTGTCTCCGAAGATCGTAAGCACAGCCGTTGTTTTTCAGTGTCGGTACAGGTTGTTTTGGCTAGTTAGGCTAACTTCGCCCTGTTCGTGTAAACAACAGCTGTCTGCTTCAGATTATCGTTTAAAAAAAAACTATCAAAAACGAGTATGGCGCAACACGACTCATCTCATGTAGCCAGTTCACAAAAGGCACTTATGTTAGAGATGAAGAGCCTCCAAGAGGAGCCTGTCGAGGGTTTCAAAATAACACTGGTGGATGAGGCTGATTTGTACAACTGGGAAGTGGCCATTTTCGGACCCCCGAACACCCATTATGAAGGAGGGTATTTCAAGGTAAGAACACTGTATTGCAGCTTGTCTTTGCTACAGCTGTCACTCCAATATACAACCAGAGCTCGCCACAACAGCTACACGATCTACAAGTAGTAACACACAACATAAATATAAGAAAACACCATTAGATCAAGGAGGTGGAACATGTTTTTAAATATGTATAACATACTGATTGATTGTGTCTACAAAAAATCCACCGTTACCAACTTAAACATTTCCCCTTGTGTCCAGTAACCGTAGCTCCTCATAGATTAGTCATTTGGCTTATGCATATGTAGGTCCTCAAAACTACCTGGCAACCCCAGGAACAACACTCCAATATTTGGGTTACAGTACCTGTTTTAAACTCTAGTTGCATATCTTTCATATAGCCTAAGATTGTTGTTTTTCTATACAAATGTTCACTAGAAATATTGTCCTAATAAACATGATGTGTGTCATTAGTTAATCTTTTACAGAAAGCTTATGAACGCAAACCAAATTCTGGTAGAGCATGAACAGAAAGTTCAGCCTGTTTTATTTAATTTATGAATAAATTTTTTATATATATATTTCAGTATATTTTTAAAAGAATCACAAGAATATTACCAACTGTGGTTATTTTGCTTAGGGAAATTGACAGGGGAATGTTATAACATCTCATGCTTACATGGCACATAGTGATACGAAAGATTTATATCCCTATCGTAAAATAGACAGGCTCGCTCCAAAGCTATTCTAATTTAATTTCAGTGCTAAAAGTGGCACTAATATAAGACAATGTCGGCCATAAGATCCAAGTCTGTCATAAAAATACCAAAAATTATAGGCACACAGTGTACAGTCGAATTAAAAGAGCTCTTTGTGTTCTAGGCTCGGATTAAGTTCCCCATAGACTATCCATATTCTCCACCCACCTTCCGGTTCCTCACCAAGATGTGGCACCCCAACATCTATGAGGTAAAGTATCATAGACTTGTTTAATTTTATATTGCATGTTAGATCCGTCTTGTGCTTGTGCATGCTTTATTTATTTAAATAGCTGCCCTACAGTGGGCGGATAATACAAATAAGTGTTTATTTCTTCTGTTGTAGAATGGAGATGTGTGTATTTCTATACTGCACCCTCCAGTGGATGACCCACAGAGTGGAGAGCTGCCTTCAGAGAGATGGAATCCCACCCAGAATGTCCGGTTAGCACAACTACTCATTATCTCTCCCCTTATGTGTCTTTTTGTCTGGGTTTCTTCCTGCTTCATACTCTTTCAGCCACATGACTTGTTTCCTTATCACATGACATTTGTCTTTAGTGGAGAGTTCCCATAAACCCAACATTGAATCTATTTGTGGGAATTCAACACCACATGTGTAATGAGATATTTCTTGGCAGGAGTCATTGTCCTTTTGTTTGCCCATTGTTCATTATTTCTAGAACTATACACTGTATAGACATCGCAGCTCAGTTTAAAGTATTATATATTTGAATTCTTACCTTTAAACATAACACAAAGACATAAACAAACTGCAGTTCCTACCTCGTGTATAAAAGCTTTCCTTGGCCTCAAAATGTCTTCATTTCCTTCATGAGGGTTGCATTTGACATATTAAACCAAGCATCCAACCTGTTGTTTACCTGTAAATAGTATACAGTTTTCAATTGCCGAAAAGATATGAGCGTGATTAAGTATTGTTTCTGCCACAAAATTAGTTGATTTAATTCAGGAGGCACTATGTTGATAGATTATAGGTCACCCGTGACCTTTTACCAGCAATGCAATAAACGGAACCAAATAGATTTATTTTTTTTAAATGCATTTTTCTGATGGCCCAGTTGTCTTGTTCAAGGCTCCTAAATTTGTGTCAGTTTTTTTTGGCCCTTTGAAATAATACTTTTAATGCCTTTATGGATTCTTCATAATACTAATTCAAATAATATAACAATAATAAATTGTGTCTTAAAAATAATTCTGATGGGCATCTTCCACTATTTTAACTTGTTACCTAATAACAATTCATTTGCATTAAACATTACCCGTCCAGGCACACTGATACGAGAGAGGAAGTTAACCTTTTAAACAATACATGTTTACAATGGCCACATCTCTTATTTCTGAACAATATTTAGTGATTTTATTTTAGGTCAGCAAATTGTCACATCATGCCACTCATCTTTATTCTTTCCTCCAGGACCATTTTACTGAGCGTGATCTCACTGCTAAATGAACCCAACACCTTCTCTCCTGCAAATGTGGACGCTTCTGTCATGTACCGTAAATGGAGGGACAGCAAGGGCAAGGACCGTGAATATGTGGAAATCATTAGGTAAAATGTCAAACACTATGATCTCAGTGCACCAAATCTGAAGAAGTTTTTTTCCCCCCTATAGAGTCAGTTGTTGTTACTCATGTGTGTTCTATATCCTTCCCCCAGGAAACAAGTTTTGGCCACCAAAGCAGAAGCAGAGCGCGATGGCGTGAAAGTTCCCACCACACTGGCTGAGTACTGCGTCCGCACACGTGTCCCAGCCCCTGACGAAGGCTCTGACCTCTTCTATGACTATTACTATGATGATGACGATGTGGAGGGCGGGGATGGCGACTGCTGCTATGATGAAGATGACTCAGGGAACGAGGAGTCGTGACAAGCTTCTTTTTTTTTTGACAGTAATGCTGTCTAGCTGGCATATGCCACCCCCTATTTCTGCCTGGGTTGCCAGATATTCAAGGTCTACAACCATGAAAGATTTGAAGCTTCTCACTTCTAATACAGTGAAAATAGCTGTTTTTACCTAAACCTCTGAATTATTCTGGAGGTTTAAATCAATGTGTCATTGTGGAAGGGTCATACCTAGTAAGATTTGCACCAGCACAAAAGTTTATCCAGCTTTTATCACCATGTAAAACCTTACTTTGAGAGAATACCTTTATATTTTGAGTTATTAATTCCCCTGTATGGTCCACGATATTGTCGGTTTAATGTCGATGTCCACAACAGCATCATTTGCACTGGTGCAAACACTTCCAAACTTTTCTCAGTCTCTCTCTTTGCATATGTTTATTTCCCTAATTGTAATTGGCTCCCACCAACCAGTACTTGGTCTCAGTGAATGACTGAGGAGGACTAAATGCAGCCTGGACGTGTTGAGCAATGTGCTGCAAAAACATGGAATCTGATGTTTCAGTTTTACGGTCTGTCTTGATTCAACAGGACGGGACATGAATTGACACAAGACTGTGTTTTCAAAGTTCCTGTGCATGCCAGAACATCTTTGAAAAGCTTTGTGTCTCTTTTACTGATGGACAATTTGCCTACTTCATGATCTGATTTCAGCTGGATGATAAAATAGGCACTAAGAACGCGTGTCCTCTGGACCATCTGACGATTCTTTGTGAACATTTTTGCTAACATGATACTGATATTTGCTGTGTTTCCTCTGGTTATCGTTGGATGTATTTCTTTTATCATTTTGAGTGTGAGGTCATGTTATTTTACGTAGCTCAGATGTAAGTCGTGTAGGGTGACCAAGTTTTTCAGCGTCGGCTGGTGAGTGGGCAGAACTAATTACTGATCCAAGCTATATTCCTCCTTGTGTTTGCTGTCTGGGCAACCTGAAGGAGCCAAAGACCTAAACCAGTGTAAAAGAACACCCAAAGCGTTTTACGACTGTTTGTTGTACTCGTCTGTTTGTCTTTTCCTTGCAAGCTTTCTTATTTATTTTTATTCTTTCTTGGTTAGACCGTATGCTTGCAGTCTATGGCAATATTTAATAGCTAGACTGGATATAATAATAATAATAATGCATTTTTCAAGACACTCAAGGTCGCCGATATCAGATATCTGTAATTAAATTCTTCCTATCCACAATGACATTCTTCCTATCCACAATGTCATCATTCCCAGGACAAATGGCATCACTTTATGTCATTCATGTGTATTGGGCTTTCAATTTCAGATATCCACGACGACATTCTTCCTACCCACAATGACATTCTTCCTACCCACAATGTCATTCTTCCTAGGACAAATGACGTCACTTCTGTGCGGTTTCATTACATTTACCATAAATGTTATTATGACTAGTAACAATTGGATTGAAGCTATCTGAAATGGGAGTTTCTCCTAGAAAGAATTCTGTTGCAGATATTCAGAATGTTCATTCTAGATATCCAGAATGTAATTGTGGATATCTGAAATTGAAAGCCCAATACACATGAATGGCTAAAGTGACGTCATTTGTCCTAGGAAGTGAAATGACAATTGCGGATAGGAAGAATGTCTTTGTGGAACTAGGAAGAAATTAATAACGGATATCTGTAATGCATATCCAGTCTAGCTAGTAAATGTGAAAACGGCTTGCCATAGCAGTCTCTGATTGAGAATGATGATTAGGTTCGATTGGCAAAAGAAAAAAGCCATTGTAGGGGAAAGTGTTGGTCTAAAGGTGTTGATGCAGTATCAGTAAGGATTATTAGAGCGAAGAAGGCCACCTTATTTTATTTTGATTTCAGTTCTTTGTGTTAGCTGAACGTGAATAGGTTTTGATAGCAGTTTTAGAGTGTTTGGGTGTCTGTGTGTATTCTCGCATTACTCATTTTGATCATGTCATTTACTTAAATTGGTACATTGGTTCATAATAAATTTCTCAGGACAATGAATTACTTATGGCAACATTCAAACAGGTAAATATTTTCCCTCTGTCAGTGGTCTTCACTCTTGGTTTACAGGAACTTTAAGTGACATGCACATGTAGCTGTATTGATGGTCACCATGTTGTTTTACTCACCTGCATTTATTTTTTATTTTCTGCTATTTAAAAAAATAAAAAAAAATGTTCTGAAAAAGGAAGTTCTAAGTTTAAGCTCGGAAGTATTTAATCTACTATATATACTGAGTATTTTTGCTCTTTTTTTTGCAGAAACCTATTATATTACAATCTGGAGTGCTGTTAAAATAGCATACATTCATTTACTTTATGAATTTGAAAATAACTGCATTATGGGAGTAATGGTTTTATAGATTTTATATAGATTTCCCAAAGCTCAAATGACACATTTGAGCTTTGTTCTTAGGAACTGTGTATTCCATTTCATACTCCACTGAGATTTAGGATAGCAGAGATAGTCGAGGAGTAAGCTCAGGCAGTGTGAAATAGCTCTGAGACATAAACTGCCCCAGAGACATGATGACAGTTTTTAATAGACTTTAATCTCTTTGTTGTACTTCAAAATGTGATTGGGAACTTCAAACTGTGAAGGGCAGCATTGCCATCTAGTGTGCAGCCTTCTGGAGATTATTGGAAGAAGAAGAAGAATCAGTTGTCAAAGGGAAACACTAAAATACTGAAGAAAGTTCACTGTCGGAGTGCAAAAGTTAAAATACCACCAACTGAAAGAGTGAGGCAGCTCTGTATTTCCTAGGGCCTGTATCTTCTTTATAAGATTTTTCACACTAAGTAGATTTTAGACCATTAAATATTTGGATGCCTACATTTTAAATGGCCTCACATTCACACTCGGTCACAGACAACATGGGAAAAAGTGGGATAATGTTTCATATGTAAAGAAATTGTATGGACCTTGTTGTGCTCATTAACTTCTATTCTGTAAATTAATTCAATTGAAGGGCCCATATTAACCAAAGACACATGTCTTAAGTTGCCAAAAAGTGACTGCAGCTCCCAAAGCTTATTTTGACCTCAAAATTACTTCATGACTTCATTCACAAAGATTAAATTTGACCTGTTGAAATATCTCTAAATGGCCGGTACAAAACTTACAATGCAGAAGTTGTGATGAAGAGGTTGTTCTATCCCAAAATTAGTTGATCACACTCATCGGGGTTAATTTGACAGATTAGCATTCCCATAAACAGATTGAGATGCATGTAAAGGGCCAGTACATCGATTATCTTTCATGCCAAAAAAGTAATTGCACACATTTATTGAAATAAACTTGATTTTAAATGAGGAGCTATAAAGGAGCTATTATATAGCCGATGTTTGCTCTGTGATGGGCTCAACCCTGCACATTTTTATTTATTTAAACTTCTCATTTACTACACTGTACGGCATTTCAACATTTTGAGATAAACAAAATATAAATAACACAACAAAATTAAAAAATAATAATAATAAAAATAAACGAGGAGAAAGGAAAATAAAAAAGACTTTAAGTACTCTCTGAGGTCCATTAGATAATATAGATCTATTACTACACCATAAATAATATAATCTTGTAGTAACAACACTTTTGTTGTAGGTTAAATTAGTATATGTGTGTGTGTGTGTTAAATATGGCATATATGTAAATCTTTTGACGTCGCAATCAAAGTTATATTTACGACAAAAATATTGTAAGATAATATTTTGTATCTGACAAGTCCATACACCATACAAGCAGGTCTAACCATGGTCTAACTCAGGCATGGATGAATTATATGAACTCAGGGCGTCGCACAGTGATGAGGCAAGGCGTCGCACAGTGATGACGTCACGTAACACCCCGCTCAGCTTAAATCACACGGTAACAGCTTTCTGAACAAAAAAGAAACAATAAAAGCGAGAACAGCAACCATGTCTGTGAATTACGCTGCCGGGCTTTCGCCGTATGCAGACAAAGGCGTCTGCGGACTTCCCGAGGTAAATAAAACACACCTACCTACCGACCTAGCTCTGTTTAGCTAACGTTGCTAGCAGGCTAGCCGAGAATATCTAGTTTCCGTGCAGTGCACAGTATATAAGGTAAAGATAGAGAAAATGTATCCCTGCTGAAAACGACGTAAAGACACAAATCTACTCTATGTTTGAGATTGTACATGTCCGGGGAATGTTCACACATCAACGGTTTGCTTAGATATATATGTATGCTGTATGTTATTTATCCTAAATACAGAAATCGTAACCTTTGCAGATGATGCTCAGACTGGAAAAAGAGAATGACGTTGTGCAATTGGAGAGATTTAGTAGTTTGTGTTGTGTGAACAGATTTTTAGCAAATGTCTTATCCTTATGGGAGTATTTACGTTCTGTACAACCATACAGTGTACAATAACGCTGTGATGGAGATATGACCTGCGATACATAAACGCAAATACTTTAATAGGAAGTGTTAATGTCTTTCTGCTTCAGGTTTGCTGCTATCGTTATTGAAACTCGGGGTTATTTGCATTCGAACACAATGATTATGTCTCAATGCCCCCCATAAAACATTTTCAACTACTCTGAATAAAAACATCCCTTTCTAACTGAATTGTAATAGTATATTTGATCACATTTGAAGTAAGAAAACTAGCACGAGGGGTGATCTACATCATTTATTATCTTTTGGAATGTATGTATTGATGCTATCCGTGACAACAATACATTTTTGATACATTTCACAGTCCTTATTTATAAAGTTGTACATTTATTTAGTGTAATTAATCCTCCATGTTGATATGAAACATTTGCCCCAATTATTATTAATAAATAAATGAATAACAAAAGCAATAATATAATAGCAGTTCATACAAAACCAGTGACATGAAACATCACACAGATACAATCTTTGAAATCTTGTCTGGATATGACAATGTTGTTTTTGTTATTCCCAGGCTTTATATTATTAAAGAAATAATGATCTGATCTTAAGTTACTGTGCAAGCTCTGTGAGATGAAGTCACTGTCACTGTATTTTGTGTGTGTGGCAGGTATTTGATAATCCTGAGGAGCTAAAGGTGAAGGTGGGGACTCTCGCCCAGTTGATTAAAGAGTCTCAATCCCTCGTTGTCCACTCCGGAGCAGGAATCAGCACCTCAGTAGGAATCCCTGACTTCAGGTGAGACGCAATCAAATGCACGTCACTTCAGGTCTGTTTTCCCCTCCCAAACAGCCACAGATGATGTTTAACTCAGCTGGATATAACACAATCAAACCTTCAATCAAACCAACGGCTTGATTGTTATGCTTCTTCATTCATACATACTTGTTTCAGCTACCTTCTGATTACGGGTCGCCACAGTGAATTTACTCAAATTATTGGATTATTGAATGTTATTTCTTTCTTAGCAGGATGATAATCACATCTACTGATGTGACTGTCAAACCAGTTTCGCAGAGTGCAGGCAATCAATACAGCACTGGAAAGTAAATGTTTCCTCACTATTTCGCTACAAAATGTTTGCAGAGGTTTGATGACCATTTATATCATATTGCTCCTGTCCAACATCATTTATGATCTCAATCTATTTCCACTGCAATGTGGAAATAACACAAAGTGGACTGACCTTGTGTTGATACACTGTACCTTTCTTACTGTACGTCTGCCATATGTTAAGTTTTAAGATTTTTAGAATAGCTGAATCTGACGTTCTTGTTCAAAAAGAACATTCTGTTACTACTGTCAAAAACAAATGGATATCCTTTTGTTCAAGTCTGTAATTCACATTTTCTTAACATTAAAAACATGTCAGTATACTGTTTATAAACATAAACAGTATATTGGCATTACTCTTGCAGCAGATGCCAATGGCCCAGTGTTTGAGCAGAACAGATACAATGAAAAGGACAATTGTGTGTCTGACAGGTCAGACGCAGAAGCATTGAGATTATTGCAGTCATTCTGAAGACTGCTGCAAATGCAGAACAGGACAAACCATTCTCCTGCTCAGCCCAGTAAGAGAGGAGAAAATTACACTTACTGCATAGTACCATTTCATATTTTTGTCAGACTTGAAAAAAAATGAAATTGTATCTATAGTGGAGATATATGGAGAGTTTCCTGTTTTGAATTTCAAAGAGTTACTGTTTGCCTGGTGGTTAAATGAATAGTCAACTAGTTCATACTCTGACTATCTCATACTAGTTTCCTCTTAGGATTTTTCTATCAGCACTCTAATTATAAAGCACACTGTTACGAGTAGGACTGCGACAACTCATTTTTTAAATATTGCATTAGGATCAACCCGGCACTGTTTAACCGAAACAGTTTGCATAATGCATTGCAAACTGAACTACATCACTCTAGGATTTCTATTTTTTCTGCAGATTTGACTTTGTAGCTCAGTTGGCTGCTAAATCAATAACATATGAGTTCACTGATGTCACCTGAAATTATCTATTTTCACAAGGCGTTGGTAAAAAATATTGATTTGGTGATATATCCTAGTCTGTCCTCATACGATACGATAATGACGCCTGGGCAAATATCGATATTTTAATTATATACGTCCAGATAGTCCTTGCCAGTTTCACTCGCCATTCATTCATTTTTTAAAACCACTTCACAGTTTATTTTACAAACATGGATGTAAACTGCATGGTGGATACATTCAACAACAAGGCCATAACTTCTTCCACAGCACTGTTGGTTAGACACAATGACGTCTTAGCTTTGTCTCCTAGTTTCTTTTGTAGTACCACTACTTTCCCAGATGGGGGTGGTACCTGTATGTTATTTGTCAGGAGCAGCCCTCTTTCAACAATAAGCGAATTTACAATGTGTGTTTTTATGGAAAACACAATTTGCTACTGACATCAGAGGTTTGACATGCAAAATAGAAAACCTAACATACACTTGAATGACAGGTGCTTTCCTATGTGAATTCACATTGGCATGCCTGGAAAGGTTGTACCTGACTAATTTGGTAGCTGTGCCTGTGAGGCAGGTAGAAGCGACCTTGGATGACAATATAATTGAAGCTAAGGATTTTCATCAAGCGTACTAGTGCAATTTATATTCACACACACATACACACACGCACCAATGCACATGATCCAGCTGTGTGTAAGAAATTCAGCAGCTTGCCCCATTTACCAGCCTTACAGATCCTCTGTGGCTTTCATGTCCTGCAGCATCTCTCATGGTGATAAGCATGTAAGTAATAAATGATGTAGGTGCCTCTCCATTAATGCTGGAATGTCTTTGAACTGGTATTGGCTCAGCAGGCGGTGAAATGTACTGGCGATGAGACATGGGGCTGTTTGAGTTCACACAGAAAGCAAGAGATGAGACTGTTGTGGCTGCATTTGAGGATACGGAAGATTATTTCCCTTGTTTGATGTGTAAAGATAAGTTATGTGTCCTTGAAGTAATTTGCAATAGTCAATGCCAGAGCTGACAGCAGCACCGTGTTCATTTTTAACTCAGACGCTCAACACTGACTGGTTAATTAAAAACTAATCAGCTGACGAATGGTGCGTGCAACAAATTATTTAATATATTTTGGTGTTAACTGTTTGATGTTTGATATAGTTTATTGTATTTTCTTTGTACATTTTAAAGCAGGAGAATCTGTGCTGTCCCAAGTATTGAAAAGAAGTATCTGCCTGCTATGGGTTTTCACCAATATTTTCTGTTTCAGGGGTCCAAAGGGGGTTTGGACATTAGAAGAAAAGGGTGAGTCACCTCACTTCAACACCACATTTGAAGACGCTCAGCCCAGCTTAACTCACTTGGCCCTCCTGGGCCTGCAGAGGGCCGGATACCTCAAGTATCTCATCAGCCAGAATGTGGATGGCCTGCATGTCCGATCAGGATTCCCCAGGTAACAGATTTTTTTTTTAATTCAACTTATATTAATGTATGCACTGATGATTACAGTGTCTAATGAATCAAACTTGCAGTTGAACAACATAAGTATACTCAGCGTAAATTCCATAACATCCAAATCTGTAACTTTCCTATGACATCAGCAGTCAAAAACTTTTTCCCCCTTTCGAGTAAAATAGATGACCTGACAAAAAAAAATCATATCAAATATCTCAAAGTGTAATGTGTCAGATTGTCATGTGAGTAACTAACATTGCATTGCGCCACCTACTGGCAACAGGAAGTACACCTTCAGTAACATTGTTTCATTTACATGAAGCTTTCATGAGTGTGGTCAACATTTGCTGTACTCTGACAAATTATTTGTGACCTCTCTCTAGGGCCACGTAATGGCCATTGCGGTCTGACATGTAAGGGGAGTGCAAGGGCTTGCAACCCTATTTTATTTCTTAAATCCAGACTCTTTTTTTTTTTTGTCTGGAGACCATTTCATAGCGCTCCCTTTTATTTTTATTCTGTCTAGGCAGCACATTGGCAGCTCTCTGAGGAGACAGCAAAGAAACGTATGAAGTAAACTGGTACATGCGCAAGTTCAGGGTGGAGCTATAGAGCACATAAATAAGAGTAGTTCAAAAAAAATTGATCAGAGCAGAAGTTTGAGAGAAGTACTGAGACAAACTTGTGTAGATGAATCCTGACATTAACATTAACTTTAACAATGATCTAAGAGAATATTGTGTTTGTGATCTTTTTTTTGCCTTTGTGGACTTTCTCTCTTTCTCTATTAGGGATATGTTATCAGAGCTTCATGGAAACATGTTTGTGGAGGAGTGTGAGAAATGTGGCCGGTATGTTTGCACCCATACATGCACTAAACATCACCCACATTATTTTTTGATTTCTCCCAAAGCTCTAATCTTTACAAGCTGCTGTTTTTACAGATTTTCACGAGCAATTTAACGAAGTATAACAGCATAAGAGTTTCTTTTCAGTGTATACCAGGCTGTACAGCATCTTAGCTTTATTGCATCTTGTGGGAGATTTGTTGCACAATGTTGGCATACCAACATCTTCGACCTAGTTTTGACATCCGTCCTGATTAATCTGGATCAATCATATCCAGATTGGGTTACGTATGATCTATGAACACGAACATCCTGAGTGCGCCCTTAAATCCAGTAATAGAAACCACATTCAGAGGTGGTTTGGGGATTACGATTTACATTCCTGAGAATGCACGAACACAGTCCTTCCTCAGGACAGATTAGAGACCGCCTCATCAGCTGTCATCATCTGATCCACAGCAGTTACAGTTATTTAAAATTAGGCAGCAATCATACAGTATTTTATTTGCCACCAATCAATATTAACATTGACAATTTCAGACATTGTACAGCAGCGTGAGTAGAGTTTTTTGATTCTATCAAGCTCTTTTTGTCTCTCTCTCTATCTCTCTGTCACTCACACTGAAATACACTGACGGCAGACACATATGTGCATATATCAGACTCGTTAAAACATGATGTTGTTCTTTTAAACAGTCATGACATTGGTGCATATTTGAATAAAGGGACAGGGACACCAGATCAGACCTTATGTGGTCACAGGAGACATTTAGTCAGCAGCATTTCAGACAACAGCAACAGCCCCCTAAGATTTTCACACATCGCAGGTATCCATAGAAAGTAAAAGGCTAAAAGCTTTCAGAGGCACCTATGTGACTGTAAACCTCTCATCATTAAGAGAGGTAAGAAGAGAAAGGCCAAACTTGTTAAAGAACACATGAAGTACACAGGCATTAGTTTAGATACTAAAAACACAGTTGTTGATTTATGAAGCTGAAAATCTGCATATAAGAAAGGGGTGAATTTGTAGACTCTCTCCGTATTTGCTAATTAAATCACAGAAAATGTTCATTAAATCTCCATTTCTATCACACCAATCCAAATTTGTGCTAAATAACAAATGCATGGGAGGCACCCCATACTAAATGAGGCTCTTATTCATCATTGACCAGCTGCTCCACAGTCTGACTTATTCAAATGGAAATTCCAGCTGGGCAATACTGAGCCTTTCACAGAGTGCTTATTATCTCAAATTGATTGCAGGACGGTGACAAGGGTTTCATTGTCGTGTGTCAAATCAAAGTTTTTCTTTTTTCTCCCAGGCAGTTTGTCAGAGAAAAAGTGATCGGTGTGATGGGCCTGAAGCCGACAGGACGTTACTGTGATGTGGTTCGCTCCAGAGGACTTAGAGCCTGCAGGTAACACCTGTGGTTTTGTGCATTTTGATTAATATAGTTGACTTTGGCAGATTTATTATATTGTATTGTGTGAATTCTTTTCACAACAGAGGGAAACTAATTAGCACCATTCTGGACTGGGAGGATGCTCTGCCTGACAGAGACCTGAACAAAGCAGAAGAAGCCAGTCGGTGAGACAAACAAACGATGTAGTTTGTGCCCTTTTACATTATATTATTGTTCCTTTTTTGTTTGATTTAGCAGCTGTTTTGGTAAATTATTAGCATAAAGTACACTTCCGTTCAAAAGTTTGGGGTCACTTAGAAATGTCCTTATTTTTTAAGGAAAAACACTTTTTTTTCAATGAATATAACATCAAATGTATCAGAAATACATTCTATACATTGTTAATGTGGTAAACGACTATTCTAGGTACAAACGTCTGGTTTTTAATGGAATATGTACATAGGTGTATAGAGGCCTATTTCCAGCAACCATCTCTCCAGTGTTCTAATGGTACATTGTGTTTGCTAATCACGTTAGAAGGCTATTGGATGATTAGAAAACCCTTGGAAACCCTTGTGCAATGATGTTAGCACAGCTGAAAACAGTTTTGCTCGTTCTTTGACGAAAGCAACGTTTGAAGGGCAAAATTATTATTTTGAATAAAAATCCTTATTTCTTGTCAATGTATTCAATATATTTTCTATTCATTTTTCTCATTTTCAACTCTTTCGATGAATAAAAGTGTGACTTTTAATGGAAAACACAAAAAAATTGTATAGGTGACCTCAAACCTTTGAACGGTAGCGTATATACTGTATTTATTTCTATACTGGCTTCCTCTGTTTCATGTTAAAAGAACGCAGGCTGTTGGTTATATCTTTGAATGTCCTCCTGAAAACTGTGAAGCAATGCGTTGTAGTGATGTATTTCCCTCATGTTACATCTGGCTGTGTCATCTGCCTCCTGATTGTCTGCTTTAATCTCTCCTTTGGCCTCTCATGTGTCAGTATTTCATCTCTATCAACCACAAGAAAAACATTTCCTGTTTGTCTACAATAATACAAGATGAATTAGTTGCATGTTGCATCGTTTAGAGGTCGTTTGTGCTGTGATTCTGATGTAACAGGAGAGATTTGGTCAATTTAAAAATGTTTCCTGTGAAACCGTAAGGCAGTTATTTTAATTATTGATTTGTCTTCCAATCAATTTCATGATTTCATCTTTCTTCTGCAAACTGTAGAAAGCATTGAAAACTATCACACTTACCATGATACGTTTGCTTCAAAAAGAAAATCAGAGATAACTGTTCAAAGTCAAAACTTTTATTGTTGTCCTGATGAGTTGTTTTGTATTTTAGGAGATGAATTCTAGCTGATTATCAGATAAGAAGACTGAATAGTGGTTGTTGATTAATGTGTGACTCGTGTCTCTGCTGCTGTTGGCTCCCAGACAAGCAGACCTGGCACTGACCCTCGGCACATCCTTGCAGATCAAACCCAGTGGAGACCTTCCACTGCTCACCAAGCGCAAAGGAGGGAAAATAGTCATTGTCAACCTGCAGCCGACCAAACACGTGAGTCTCACACGTCCACCTCCACCACACACATATTTACATGGAAGCCAGGATTGCCTTAAATTTCAATTTCAAACTTAAAGGGGAAATATTATGCAAAATCAACTTTTTAATAATTTAAATCCTTATATTTGGGACTCTGGAGGTCCTATCAGTCGGCAAAGTGTGAAAAAAGATGACTCACTCATGTTTTTGTGGTCCTCCTCAGTCTAAGTACAGGAGATGAAACACGATGTTGACTTCCGCGCTCACTGGGACGTCACATTGTGTTAAATGCCTGGAATTGTTGTCTCGCGGAGCTCCGCTTTGTCCGTAAAACACACGAGAGTGCTGGCGAAGGGCAACGGTATCCGAAAAAAAAGGAAGTCCGTGAAAAGTTCTATTCTTGGCTCCACAGTGCAGCACAGAGTTCTACACAAACTTCCAGCCTCAGAGGATTTATCTGTTCAGTGGATACATGTTATATATGATGGCAATGTGCCTGCTAGAGCCTGCAAATGATCACTTTTCCAAATGCTTCCAAACTTTTTTTTTTTTAAAGAGATACTACTAAACAGAGCGTTCTGAACAGGGCTGTTTTGGCAGGGTGATTGAACTGCTGTGGTGCGGGGTATTTTGACCAAAGCAGGTTACAGACATGTTCAATAGGACACCAGGGAACTAGGTTAACTAGGTCATTTCCTGTTCCTTAAGTTTAGTTTTCCTTTTTTTTAAGGTGGATCTTTAAGGTGGACCTAAAGAGATACTACTAAACAGAGTATTCTGAACAGGGCTGTTTTGGCTGATTGATTGAACTGCTTTGACCAAAGCATGTCACAGACATGTTCATTAGGACACCAGGGAACTAGTTTAACCTGGAGAAATTGGGTATAATATGACTCCTTTAAACTTCCTTACTTACTTTAAATTTCTGAACACAAATCAATGTCTGGTAGAAACGGCGTTTATTATTTTAAAGACATGCTGCAACTTCCTGCAAGTGTGTTGTCATTTTTTACTTTCAGGACAAGCATGCACACCTGCGTATCAACGGTTATGTGGACAATGTTATGAAGCAGCTGATGGAGCTGCTGGGATTGGACATCCCAAAGTGGGAAGGACCGACTCTCTGCGAAAGCTCCACAGCCGCATCTGAGACCACGGCCGACGTCAAACCGCCATGTGCAGTGACTGCAAAGGGAAAGGTGAAAAAGGAACTCATTAAGGAGGAGAGGAAAAGAGAGGCATTGTCATCAGTGGATGATGGGAGCATTAAGGAGGAGGTGGTTTCAGTAAAGCGAGAGAAAACAGACTCTGGCAGTGATACATAAAGAGAAATAGCCTGAGGTGTTTTTCTTTTCACAATAACACCTCAACACGAACTCATCCAGGAAAAAGGTTTACAAGCAACAGTGCTCAGTTTCATCACCTTTACAGAGGAGGAAGGCTCTTAACATCCACCAGCCTCTGGAGCACAGACTTGTATTGTTTTGCTTTTTCAATCCTAGATTTTTCACACTTACGTTTACAGCTGTGATGGACACTTGTGAAGCTCGCTCACTCCAATGAAGTCTCACAACTTGACATGCTTATTTTATAAGGAAGATGTTTGTTTAGCAGATTATTTTTGAACTCCGCCAACGAGGTATATGTTTGTCTGTCTGTCTGTTAGCAACATAACTCGAAAAGTCACAGACGGATTTGGATGACCTTTTCAGGAAATGTCCGCAATAGGGCCAGGAACAGACGATCCGTAGACGATATCACTATTTTAAACGCTATTTTGTAGGCACTGAGCTGCCTTGATGGAGGTCTGCGCTCTCCGAGTGCTTTCCTAGTTTTTTTTATTATTACTGTTTGAAACGTTTAACTAAAATGAAAATTGACCAATACACAGCCAGCACTATAACTGTTTTTCTCAAGAACGAGCGTTTAATTTAGGTCAACACAGTGGAATATGGAAGACATTTATACAATGGAGCCTTTTGTTAAAGCGTGTATGGTTGCTGCAACTTATCAAGAGCTTAATTCATATCCATGTGCTGCTTTTGATTGGACTGTAATCACACTGTACTGT
Organism: Microchirus variegatus; assembly: GCF_963457635.1. NCBI lineage: Eukaryota > Metazoa > Chordata > Actinopteri > Pleuronectiformes > Soleidae > Microchirus > Microchirus variegatus. The sequence goes on from NC_139806.1 coordinate 14,229,905, forward strand.
ACATTCCCAGGAACACGTTTTTTTTAATCTCAGGAAACAGCATTTGTAGATACAGATAGTAATTTTACAGTTTTGTCATGTACACACGTATGTTTTCCCATTAAAAAATAAGTAACCGTGTGCTGTGGTGTCGAACAGCTGTTGCCTCCTTGAATGTCAACCAGGGTTAAAAAGAAAAACAGAGAGAGCACGTATGATTGTTTGTGCCATAAAGCCTCCATACACAGAACCTCGACCATTTCTGAGGTCAAAATCTACTCATAGGTCGTTAAAATATTCATCACACACGGCTGCACTGAGATTGAAAATAATGAAACCTACCTTCTTTTTACAATGTCTAGCATAAGGGGAGAGAAGAGCCTCCACAAAATAAAATCCTGAACCTTAGTTATATTTATATTTAACAAAGTGTGCTACAGCCGCACATTGGTACACAGGTGTTTGGAGGAAATAATTACCGCAGTGAACCCGTTCCTGCATGTCTGCTGAATTTGTTTTAGTCCATTAGGACACTATTTACGTACTAATCTTCTCACTTTGCCACTAAAAACTACATGGTAATTTGAGGTTAAGTGTTTTATTACAATGAAGAAATATGGTAAGTAAATAAAACCAAAACACACTGGGAATTAATTAAGGAAATGGAGCACAACAGCAGCAGCAAAATCAAGCAGCCACACCAAGCCAAAGGTCAGAAAAAACTGCGTGTTTCCAGACAGCCACACCTCCACCACCTCGGTTTCTTATTTTAATGGCCGTCCTGACCTGTAGAGGGCACATGCTCCTGGAGATAGGAAAAAAAGGCAAGAATTATAAATGAAGACTCAACAAAATACTGCAGTGACATTTAAATTACATCTACAACAGTCAATCAATTGATCAGGAACTGTTTTAATTATCATCCACGAGCATGTCACGCATCTCTTGAGAAATCTATTAGACTTAAATTAAACTATTGATCATTTTATTGAAAATTTAATTCCCATTTGTTTTTCAGACATCCCATAGTTTGTATCATGATGATTGTGTGTAAAAATTGTTTTTGATGTCACCCGAAGGCTGCATGGGTTCTTTCACACTTGGACTGGAAGGCTGAGGTAAGATGCAACTTCACCATTACACACTGTACCTTTACAATTGAAGTCCTACATTTAATCTGCACCCTAAGCTTCGATTCACATCTGTCTCATGGAGTGTTAGGTCCAACAGTTGAGCCAAGAAGTCCAAGTCTTCAGAATAGTGAGGAGGCAGAGAAATGAAGAAGAGGTTTGTGTTCACTGACTCTAGGATTATAAATTGGAAAACATACACTCTACGCAACACAGCTGCTCGCTCTTTTAAACTCGGTGCCAAGAACATTGGTTAGTCAGGCAGTCGACAGCAGAGCACTGTGAAGCCAGAGAGAAGGGACAAAAGTCGGTGTGAGACAGAGAGTCTTTCTTTCTATAGTCTGATGATGATGATGATGATGGTGCCAGAATCAAGCTTCTCAGTGGTAATTCAAAATGCTGCGTGTAGAGGAAAGCAGGCACAGTTCTTAACTATTTAACGAACTCGCGCTGCTGCAGAGCTCTGTGGCACTTTTAAGTGAGAAAGTGAGGACAATGAATAGAGGCAAAAAAGTCCAGACTCATCCAAGTGTGACCGCTCATAAAAGACGGTCGCGCCAGACTACTTAATATAAATCCAGTTTATTTGTATAGCACTTTTAAAAACAACAGTTTACAAAGTGCTTTTACATTACATAAAGATACATACACACATGTAAATGTAATCTATAAGACGGCATCACTTAAAGGCCAGTCTATAAAAATACCTTTTAAGAAGTGATTTAAAAGCAGTTTGTAAATCTACAGCCACTTTTAGACTGCAATGTTCCTTTAAAGTAGGAAAATCTGGCCTAAATTTATGAAAGTTAAAGAATGAATGAAGAACAAAGAAATAAGGTAATGTTAGAAATGTTTTCTTAAACTGAGCCTTTAACTGATTGAACTAACTTTACAAATGTATATCTTAGAATATTTGCACACACACACACACAACCCAGTTTGTGATAGTGAATTTTACACATCCTTAACACGCACACCAGTAGTGAACATACACGCCACAAGTTTTAGCGTGTTACTGGAAATGAAAGCTAAACTGTAATATATCATTAAGTTACAATTTTATAATTTACAAAGTTAAACAAATCTTAAACTGATTATTTTTATGTCAAACTTGCTTTTTCTTTTTGGCAGATATTAGAACAATTTCCCAGAAATAAGACTTACTTTCTAGAAAATCCAGTGTGCCCTGATAAGATATTCGTCTTAACAAGCAAGTACACCAATACAGTGGCCGGTGAGTTTATTCATTCATTCAAATCAGTCAAATTCAATGAATTGCCATTAAAACGGTGAGAAAATTCATTTGTGAGCTTCAGTTTAAAACCTGAAACCTAGTCAGGGAAGATAATTATCGGTCATTCCCTTGTGATGTTACTTTAAAGTGGAAGATGTTTTTTTATTCTTGGTTAATCATTCTAATAAGCAAGCGTCATGAACCGTTTCATTATGTAAGATTTGTGTTTCAGATAATCACTTACCACTCTTTGATCTTAAAAGAGGAACATAACATTATCACGGTGCCTCCATGACACATGCTCTTTAATTGTAATTTGGCCAAGTCGTGCTGTTGCAGCAGAACTAACGACTGAATCCAGATTCATCACCTCAGTTCTTTACAGAGATCGGTCTCCAGAGACACTTCCTTCCTGTTCCTGTAGCTGTTGTATTACCCACGGTTCAGGAACTTGTTGCACCTACGCGATCATACAAACATGAGAACAGCACATTTACATCGACCTTGTCTGCTTTTATGGAGCGCCTTGCTCACACTCATCTATTCGTAATGTACTTTCGGGTTTTTTGTGTCTTTATCACTGCATTGAGATAATTGGTGGAACCAGGGATCTAAATGCCAGCCCTTTAGATTAGCTAATATCCATCGTATACCGCTTTATCCTCAGGTTACAGCCATGACAACACAACATCGCAATCCCAGAGGTGACGATAGATCTGTGGAGAGAAAATTGAAGAACAAAGCTTTCCCTTCATTATAGGAAACACTTGAAGTTTCCCCATTACGATAAGAACTAGAGGGTTAATTAGTTAGGACAATCATTTTTTCATCCTATATGAAGATTTTCAGTTTAAATACTGTATATTTTGCACAAGGAAGTGCTTTTATTTCAATTAAACTGTTATTATTTCTCTAATATAGGTCTAATGGTTGACCTCCTCAATAAGAAGTTTTAGAGACTTTCAACATTTGACTCCAGCTGCAAATTGAGCAACAGAAAAAATCCAAATTGAACTGGAGAGTGTGCTTGCTTAGGTGCATTTCACTAATGCGAGCCCGATAATGCGTGGCAAAGCAGAGCTGCACTTGTGTCAGTAAACGGTTAGATAGTGTCGGGGCAGTGACGAAAGTGTACAGTTGCCTTGGTGTGGTCATGTAAATAAGTCTGTGAAATAGCCATAATGTTTTTCTTTTTTTTTTTACAGATCTTGTGCTTCCTCATATTGGAGTCCCGAGTTCATGTACAAAGTTTGGTTTCGATACGTGAAAGCGTTCTTGATATATGACCTAACTTCCTGTTTGGCTTCCTGTCATGTACGTCAAGTTTCATTAAGATCGGGCAAAATTTGTGGCCTGTGAAAGTTTAGTTTCGCTTTCTATTCAATCCAATATGGTGGAAGAACGACAATGGTCAGTAAGACTATCTTCAATTTCCACACTACACCGGTTCCGGCTGGACGTTCCAGAGTCGGACCGGTGGAGATATCTCAAAAAGTCTAGGAGCAGGAGCTGACCAAAAATCTGGCTGACAGGAATAAGAAAACTTAAGAAGGACAATAGTGTGCTGCCTTTCAGCAAACACACTAATAAACTCAGTTCAGGATTGAGAATGATCCACAAGAACCTGCTGAACTACAGTGTAGTAAATCCCAGTCTAACTGAGGGCTGTGGGTTCTGTACGGGTTCTCCTATAGTCCAAAAACAGGCAAATTTCGAATTTGGTCACAGTCTTTACTTACTTTATACACACACACAAAATTCATCGATGCACATAATTCTGAAAACTGGAAGATTGTACGCTACCTTTCAAAAAGTTTGGGGTCACCTATACAATTTGTGTGTTTTCCATTAAAACTCACACTTATATTCATCAAAAGAGTTGCAAAATGAATAGAAAATATAGTCAATACATTGACAAGATTAGAAATAATGATTTTTATTCAAAATAATAATTTTGCCCTTTCATCAAGGAACCAGCAAAACTGTTTTCAGCTGTGCTAACATCATTGCACAAGGGTTTTCAAGTGTTTTCTAATCATCCAATAGTCTTCTAACACGATTAGCAAACACAATGTACCATTAGAACACTGGAAATGGGCCTCTATAAACCTATGTACATATTCCATTAAAAACCAGACGTTTGCAGCTAGAATAGTCGTTTACCACATTAACAATGTATAGAGTGTGTTTCTGATTCATTTAATGTGATGTTCATTGGAAAAAAGTGCTTTTCCTTTAAAAAAAACAAGGACATTTCTAAGTGACCCCAAACTTTTGAGCGGTAGCGTATATGAACGTCATGCCTCCAGGCTGCTGAATACTGAGCATTCGTGTCACTGAAATATCTCTCTCATTCACATTCTTACAAATCTCTGAACACGCATTGCATCATGCACGCATCACGTTTGTTCACCTATAGAACCACTGACCTTCAAATGGCAACGCCCTATTACTAATTAGTCTCGCACATCAATCGCGTGTCAGTGTAAATGAGGCCTCTGGTGACTGATATGAAATATATACTTTATTATATTTTTCTACCTGAGCGCTGGTCGACCTTGAAGTGTTTCTCGTTGTGCTTTCATGGGGCAAATTATTGAGTTGAATTTGCTGAGGAAAAAAAAACTTGGATTCCATCCATCCATCATTCATCTTCTGGTGCTAATCCCAGCTGACATATAGGGTGAAAGGCGGGGCGGGGGCGTGCACTCTGGACAAGGTCACCAGTCTATGACAGGGCCACATAGAGACAATCACAATCACACTCACACATACGGTCAATTTAGAGAGTCCTATTTACCTAATCCACAAATCTGCATGTGTTTGGACTGTGGGAGGAAAACGGAGAACCAGGAGAAAACCCCCACACACACACACACACAGGGAGAAAACTGGAGTTTAAACAAATGTAGCTACAATGTTTAAACTAAATTTAGGACTGAATCGGCCTTCGATGTGAATGTGAATAGTTGTTTGTGTCTGTATGTTGCTGCTGTGGTGGCTGGCTACATATACATAAAAATATTATTAATAATATATTATTTTATTATTGTTTGACGTGATAATTCATCCAGCCAGACCTAGACACACTTTTAACTATGTTTCCACATCAGATAACATCTCGTCAGAAAGGAAAGTGTCCAACTCCAGCAACAACAAAGTCCACAACATGAGAGCTAGTGAAAGTAATGCAGAGTTTACAATGTGTTGAGCTAAGAGGAGCAGCATAAATTTCATCACTTCTGCAAAAACACATGCTGTCCACTCACAAAATGATTGCTGCTGCTGCTGCTGCAGCCACAATCTCTTTTGATCCGTGTTACTAATGCCCAACATCAGCTGGGACTGGATGCAGCCCCTCTGCCGTCCTCGTATCTTAATCGTAAATAATGAATGAGCATCATGTTTGACTATGTAAACAAGTGGTTTTAATGAGCAATTATTATTTATTGTATATTTAAAGATGGATCGCTGGGCTTTGTACAGCACAATAGAGGAAACATGTATACATCTACTGGTTTAAGTGTTGACCCGCCTTACACTTGAACAACAGCACGACCCTCACTCTTAAATCTGGAGCAGAACCACAATTATTGTTACTGTTTGTCCGACTATTTCTGGTCAATATCTGCTGCTACTGATGAAAAAGACTTGAGCGTTACAGCCACGTGTGAAACTTGTTCATTTTTCTTTCAGTCACATCGTTCCAATCCAAATGTGAGTGACAGACGAGTGGCAGACGGACATGAAAACCTGTCCTGAGACCTTTGCACAGTGCTGTATTTAAGTTAAATCACCACCTGCTGCATCGTTTCTCTGATGAAAATGAAAGCCTTCTGGATGGGGAGTGGATGCTGTGTGTGTGTTTGATGGAGGGGGTTTGTCTGTCCGCTGCTCGGTCCAGTGTTCGGGCTTTTGATAAGAGAAAAATGGAGAAGAAGGAGAAGAAGGAAAAATCAGAAATGATGATTACAGATGTCAGCGACTTGGCTCTGGATGATAACACAGTTAGAACAGTTGTAGCACGGTAATCTGTGCAGGAGAACTGGAGAACTGACACTTTTGACTTTTCTATTCACAGCCAGAAGATGCAGTTTCCCTTGGTGATGCACTAGCCTTCAAAACTATGGTTCTGATCAGAGAAGTACTGTAATTACTATCAGAGCGACTCACTGTGGAGGTAATTTGATGGCGTGTGTGTGTGTGTAGTATGTGCACATCAGCCCTTATCTGCGGGCAACGGAAGATGTTTATCCCTGACTGTAAAGGTTGCTAAAGGCCACAGTTATATGGCAGCTTTTGTGCAGCTGACTTCTTCTCTTCCCCTCATCTTCTGGGAGGTTTTTGGCGTCTGCCGTGACCGCAGTAGAGATGAACTTCTGAAGTCTTTTGTGCTCTCGTTTTATTTAATGTCATATAAGTCACGTGTTTTTTTTTCTGTGTTTTTTTTTTTTTCCCACAGAACAATTTACAGAGCCACAGCAAGGCAGACAGAGAGCCAGAAATGGCCGACAGTTTCATGCTGGCATCAAACACTGCTTTACATCGAGGGAAATGTCCTGCATTTTTTAACACAAGACAATAACACAAATGATAAAGAATTACATCCATCACTCCTAAGAGCATTGTGACAATCATCTCAAACATTATCTTTCTTGTAACTCCCAGGTTTTGGGAGTGTGTCTGTGTGAAATGGATGAAGAGGGACGACTTCATTATGGCACCACAGTAAAACATGGCAGGGAAAGTTCATAGAGGACCATTACAGGTACGTAAATGCTGACTCATCATTGTTGAACGTTAGAGGAGAAGATTGATGCTATGGCTGCATGATTAGAGCTGAAACAAGCGATTATTAATCCATTACTAAATTAATCGTCAACTATTTTGATAATCGATGAATTGGTTTGAAGCCTTTTTCATGATTAAAACAAGATTTCTGTTTGTTTTAGCTTCTTAAATGTGAATATTTTTCTGGTTTCTTCGCTAAAAAAGAAATCATTAAAAACTGAATCATTTTGGTTTGTGGACAAAACAAGACATTTGAGAACATCGTCACTTTCAGGTTTGACAAACACTGATCAACCATTATTTTTATTTTTTTAGCATTTTCTGACATTTTACGGACCAAACGATTAATAGATTATAAAAATAATCGTTAGTTGCAGCTCTGTGCATATTATGAAAGACGTTATGAGCCGTTGGTGTCTACCTGTTTTGGGTTTGCCCCTAATGACAGTGGGTCTTTACAATTCTCTGCCCACCAAGTGAGAAAAATGGAAAATGGTTAAAAATAAATAATTGGCAGTGGCCCTGCGATGGACTGGCAAACTGTCCAGGGTGTACCCCGCCTATCGCCCTTTGTCAGCTGAGATGGGCACAGCCCCCACCCGTGACCCGGTGGAGGATAAAGCGGTAGATAATGGATGGATGGATGGAAATAATTGGCAGTACATTTATTTCAAGCCGTCTGTGCTATATGTATACATTTGCAATATATGCATAGCACGTGTTTAAATCACAACAACGATACATTTCCAGTTTAGTGTGCAGCCCAAATTGATGCCGGGTTTGTCTTCAGTGAGAGGTTACAGAGAGGTTAGTTTAGCTCTGCACAAAGACTTGAAAACAAGGATGGAAATCATATTCACTCATCAGCAAAAGCTCACTTATATATTTAATATTGTTTGATGTCACGGCAAGCCACTGATTCTTTTTTATGAGCTTTAACTACAGCTTTACACTTGAGACTTGGTTCAGTCCTCTCATCAATCTCTCTGCAAGTAAGGAGCAAATATGTCCCAAACTGTTCCTTCTCATAGAGTAAATCACACGTTGATGTCTTTGTGTATGATGACGAGACTGGACGGCGCTTCCTCCACTCGTCTGCCTCTCAGAGCCAGCGTGAGGACATTTTGGACGGAGCGCGAGACTCTCAGCAGGAGCTCCTTCAGTCCAGCTCTGTACTCCTGTCGGATCAGGCAGTAGAGCACCGGGTTGAGGCAGCTGTTGGCGTGAGCCAGACACACGGTCAGTGGGAAGGCGTAGGCCTGGGCGTTGTAGAAGGCTTTACTGAAGGGCACCATGTCAAATTTGATCAACACCCCCCACAGAGTGAGAGCCTGGTTGGGCAGCCAGCAGATGAAGAAGGACAGAACTACAATGGTGACAGAGCGGGTGACTTTGGAGCGGCGGCGGTGGCGACCCCGCTCACACTCTGTCCTCTCCGCGACGTTTCCACTGTCCACACTGCTGACAACACGTCGGCTCAGGATGAACCTCAGGAGGAGGAGGTAGCAGACGCTGATGACGATCAAGGGCACTACAAATCCTAAGAGAACTTTTTGAGTTTGATAGAGTCCAAGCAGGACTTGTGGATCCCAGTGGTCAGAGTCGGAGTCGGAGAACCGCACCAAGCACAGCTCGTCGTCAGCCGATACCTGTCAACAACACAAGAGCATCAGAGGCTGCCGGACTACAACAGAGAATATCTTCAGTAAGCAAAACAAATCAGGAATGAAAGATTAGTCTCAAAACCTGGACTGTGGTTGAGTAGAGAGTGTGAGGCAGCGTAGCCACAAGTGACACCACCCAAATGGCTAAGCTGACCCACTTGGCTCGGGCAGTGGTGATCCTGGGGCTTTCCATCTTCAGGGAGGTCACCAGGGAGCAGTAGCGGGTCACACTCATGGCGGTGAGGAAGAAGACGCTGGCGTACATGTTGAGCGTGGTGACCGAGCTCACGATCTTGCACATGACCCGGCCGAAGGGCCAGCGGAAGTCCAGCACCGTGTCCACGGCCCAGAAAGGCAAGGTGAGCACGAACTGGAGGTCGGTCAGCGCCAGGCTCATCACAAAGCAGTCGATGGAAGAGTGGTGGCGACCGCGGCGGCGGGAGTGGAGCAAGAAGAGCGCCAGGAAGTTACCCACAAGCCCCAGGACACACACCACGAGGTAAACCAGGGCTATGAGGACTCGCACCTGTCAGACAACAGATACAAACATAAAAAATAACAGTTTCATGCTAAATGACTGTCCTTTCAGAAACATATATTTAATTTTTGAGATGCATTTCAGGCAAAAATTCTATTTGATCATATATATGTATATATATATATATATATATACAAATATTATATATCATTATTGTTTGAATAAGTGAGTATTCATCCAGCCAGATCTATTAGACACACTTTTAACGTTTCCACATCAGATAACATCTCATCAGAAAGGAAAGAATTATCCACTTCAACAACAACAAAGTCCAGAACATGAGAGCAAGTGAAAGTAATGCAGGGTTTACAATGTGTTGAGCTAAGAGGAGCAGCATGAATTTCATCACTTCTGCAAAAACACATGCAGTCCACTAACAAAAATGATTGCTGCTGCTGCTGCAGCTGCCACCCTGAGGTAATAGATATTTATTAATTTAGGCAGTTATTAATATTAGTAAAGTATAAAAACATGTTTTATCATTGTAATAATTGTTTTTATTTTTTTTAAAAATATTTTTAATATAATTGATTTTTTTAACCATCTAATAAATAAATAACTTAATATACATATATATTTATATGAACCTACTGCCAGGTTTGCGCTGTCTCCGTGCAGGTCCACTGAGGACTCCTTGGAGAGGATGTGAAGCCAGCAGTTCAGAGAGAAGTTAAAGGTTGCCAGGTTGGAGGCTGTTCCCGTGGGGCTGACCAGTTTGGAAATTTCGCTCTCATCCTCTTCTCCACACACACTCAGAGAGGTCGGTGGTCCGAAGGCGCTGCCGTTGCTCTGCATGGTGCCGCGGAGGTGGAGGTGAAGGTAAAGGTGAGTTACTTTTCACTGAAGCAAGTTCAGCGCAGTTTTGCCTCCCTCTTTCAGGCCAGCAACGCTCCAGAGTGCGGCTGAACTGCAGCGGAGGACGCAAACATCCTCAGCGTCCGTGTCCTGCTGCATGGAAGTGTTCAGAGTCTCAGCGGGAGATCACTGTCTCATCTTTTATTCTGGTGGCTCCTAAAAAGTATTTCTGGCTGCGTTTGGTTATTTTTTACAGTAGTGGAAGAAGAAGAAGAAGAAGAAGAAAAAAAAACATGAGTTTGATTAAAAATGATCAAATGAGAGGCAGCCGACTTCGGAGCGTTCAGCTTGAAGTCTGACTAGTTGATGCAACATCTCCCTCCTCTTCCTCCTCCTTCCCCTCCTCCTCTTTCTCTCTCGGTGATGCTGTCAGCATCCACTAACTGGAGGCTTTTATACTCACCGGACTCTTCCTCCGCCGCGTGGTGGCGCACGCAACGTGCAACATGTTTTTTTAATTATCTTACTGCAAAAAGTGAGAGAGGGAAACAAAGAACTTCACGTCGTGTTGTTGTTGTTATTTTTTGTTTGTTTAAAAAAAAAAATATATAAAAAATAAATATACACAACATCTCAAACCACACAACCAGAAATACATCAAGCTACTTCAAAGTACCACCATTTCCTTTACCTCCATTGGTATTATGTTCTAATTGTTATAATCTGTATTATATTATAGTCGTGGTTTATCAATATTGTGTGTATTCTGATATATTGAACTATACTTCCCATCCATAGAGGGCGCTAGGGCGCAGCCCCAACAGTCTCACATGAAGAAGAAGTAGATAAGGATCATCTAAACAAATGTTTAAAAACATGGAAAATTGAAATAAACAATTGTTCTCTCTCACTCGTTTACAGTGAGTGCCGGTCAAGTGTCAAGACATACGTCATAATGAAGTGAAGTATTTCCGGTTCCGGCAAAAGTTTGCGCCTATGCAGAGGCGATTCTAGAGTCTGTAGGGGCCCGGAGCAAAAATTCCCAGGGGGATCTTCCAAACAGTGTTCATCACCATTATGTTATAAATAATCTGACACCAACGAAAACATTTATGAGTTCAAAATATTATTTTTTCGAAATGAATGAAATAACATTGAAAAACCTTGTAATTAAAAAGTATGTGAAACTATAAATGTCAAAAACACATTTGCCGGGGGCCCTTTCTCAGCTCGGGGCCCCAAGCAGTTGCCTGCCTTGCCTGTTCACAATCTGCGCCTATGGCAAGCCGTTTTAACATTTAATAGCTATACTGGATATGTATTGCAGATATCTGTAATTCAATTCTTCCTAATGAAATAGAACATTTCAGATACCCACAATGACTTTCTTCCTAGGACAAATGACGTCACTTTTGCCATTCATGTGTATTTGGCTTTCAATTTCAGATATCCACAATTATATTCTTGATATCTAGAATGAACATTCTGGATATCTGCAATAGAATTCTTACTAGGAGAAACTCCCATTTCAGATATCTTCAATCCAATTGTTACTCGTCATAATAACATTTACGGTAATTGTATTGAAACCGCACTGAAGTGACATCATTTGTCCAAGGAAGAATGACAAGAATGTCGAATGCCATTGTGGATAGGAAGATTGTCATTGTGGATAGGAAGAATGTCATTGTGGATGTCTGAAATTAATAGCCCAATACACATGGATGGCAAAAGTGACGTCATTTCTCCTACGAAGAATGACATTGTGGATAGGAAGAATTGAATTACAGATATCTGTAATACATATCCAGTCTAGTTATTAAATCTTAAAACGGCTTGCCATATACGCCCGATAAAGACCACCCACAGCCAAGCAGACTGGTAAACATGTAACTCCGATAACTACCGGGACATGCTCTTGTGCACAGCTGCAGATCCGTCAGCGTCAATGTAGACACACATCTTCTCCACAGCAGGTGAGACACGTGATGATTGAGTCCATCATTTCTTCATAAACTTTTGTGAACATCAAACTAGTTTGAAACAACATCAATAACTGCCAAGAGGCAACACTCCATCCCCCTGTGTGTGTCTCTACCTGTGTGTGTGTGTGTGTGTCTCACAGCTCCAAACAGTGATCATCATGGCTGATCTTTAATCGATCACTCACCACTTCGATGTGCGTCAGCTGTTTTTTTCCTTTTGATCTCTGTAGTGCTTTTTCCCCCCTCTTTTCATATGCGCTCCAACATTTTTTATCACCAGTCTCCACTGGTGTGTATATACAGTTTTTATAGTTGTGCGATTGTTTGTTTTTACCTGTTTTTGTCCAGTACCTTAGCCACTTAAATTTCTCCCACGCTCAGCAGCCTGATAAAGGATCTGGATCTCAGCGTTTTCTCATTTTTCTTTCGGTTTAAAGCCGTGCTACAGGTTTGCACGTCTCACAATTCATTCGAATTGAATTGTGTATTTGCTTCTCCTGTATTCTTGTGTTCAAAATGTGCCTATTTTTTCAAATTGTTTCCATTTTGTGTGACTCACTGACTGCAAACCTATGATGAATTGTGCCAATGCTATCTTGAATAGATGTCTCTAGAATAAATACGTAGTAAAAACTAATTTGGCAGCTGTGGAAAAGTCTGATTCTGGTCTGTTTCTTTGTGTCAGATTGTGTAAAGTTAACCTTCAGTATGTTGCAGGCCACCTTTTCTATATAATACTGTATTAATATGCTATAACCTACCATTTCATCTTGTGTTTTCTCTCTCTCTCTCTCTCTCTCTCTCTCTGTCTCTTTCATGTAGTGACCAAAAAGCAGCAAACCCTGGGATGCTGTGCCAGTCATTACCTTTCAAATTCCCTAACCTGATGAGAAATGCAAACACAGGACGGTATTTCCACAACCATAGCGTTCGCAGTTGTTGATTTGCATCTAAAATGCACATCAGAAGAATCAGATTTCAAAAGGCCTTTCTGTGTTTGTGAGAGAGCCAGAAAAGAGAGAGAGAGAGAGTAAATGCGTTCGATTTGCATTTCTTATAGGTAACGGTCAGGATTCATGTAACACCAGCTGTGCTGAGCTGAGCAGGGGACTGAATGCACATGAAAGACGATATTTTGTCATTTTCTTTTAAGCTTCAAACAAGTCACAGTGGACTTGTTAAAAACTAATCAGCCAATTTGGACAAAAGTTGTTGTGATTCACTCCCAAAAAAAAAACTCCTCACTTTGCCTCTTTGGAAATGAAATAAACAAATGACTCTTACATAATTCTGTTGGGGTCTGATTAGGATTTGAATGACAATTTTTGAGGTTAATGTTTTTCTCATTCACATTTCTGATTATGGAACTAGACAATTTATGGGACTAGTCAATTTAAAAACATATATATATATATTTGTTAACTCTCTCTTTCATCTTCTTCTTTTGATTAATTTTGAAAGCATGAAAGTGTTGCAAGGAAAAGCAGCCCAAAGCCACTACTGTGCAATCTGTATATTTAATTAAATTTTCACCACTCTTACTTTGTTTTTCGGTAAAGAAACAAAGGCTGTGCCTTTTTAGGTGCTGTTGTTGATTGCCTCCCTTAACTCCTGTATTTGTCTTTTGCTAACATAAAGATGGGACTTGTTTTCATTCTTGTGTCAAAGTTAGTTGTGAAAATATAGTTACGGTAGTTTGGACGATTTAATTTATACGAGGGTAAAGATAATCATGTTACAGATTCTAAACTGTTGGAAGAAGGAGCATCTTCCAGAAAAATTTAATTATATTCACACAATAGTTTCCCCTCACTTTGCTGCAGTAATGATATGCACACACAGTTTCATGAAGTGCATCCTTACCTCAGAGTGGAGACAATGTGGGTTCAATCAAATTAGTCACGATCTTGGGGCGAAGAAATGGAACAGAGATGATCATAATAAAGGGAGCACTGTGCGCAAATGGTACAGCGTGTACTGTAATTTTGGTGTTCAAATGATCTGGTTTTCTGTTCTTAAATTGAAAGAAATCACAAACAAACACATTAAGGTTGGAAGAATATGTAAACAGATGGAACCCTTATTTCACCCTCAGCTATGCTCAGCGCCTACATGACTGACATCCATAGTACATTTATATCTATTAATATAATAACTCTTCATCACACTATATGCAAGTTTCTTTTGTAGTTTTGTTTCTCCTTTGTTGTTGTTGTGTTCTCCCTCTTTCCTCTTGCAGGGTGTGTGTGTGTGTGTGTTTGTTTTGTAACATTGTTTGACTACCAGGAATAGGCTTGTTGACAACCAGGAAGAGATTGTTGACAGCCGGAGAGACAGACGACAGCTCGGAAAGACTGTGGTTGGTGCCCCTGGTGCGGGTTTCCACAGGGTGTCGATAAGACCACCCTCAGACCCGACATCATCCTGGTGTCAGAGGCAACACTGTGCCATGGTATGAGGGAGAAGTATCAGGACCATGTCAGCGACTGCCACAGACTGATCGACCTCAGTCAGGTCACCTGAGGGAGGGTGTCTGATGAGCATGGACATCATGCCACCAGTCATGCCAGGTAATTTCATCCTTGACCAGTAATGCATGTTATTTATTTGCGTGTTGACTTTAAATATTTGTGCATTCTTGGATTCTTTTTTGTAGTGAGTGACTTTTAGTTTTTTGCAGGATGCCAATGTTACGCCATTAGCTTTTTGTGTTCTTTGAGTTCAGTCTCCAGTGAGTGTCTTAACACCCTAACACCCAACATTCCCACACAGATTATAACTAACAAGACACTAAAGTAAAATTCTTATTAATAATAATAAAAAAATAAATAAAAAAATGTTATTGAATTATTCCTACTATAATATGCTATGCTATACTATACTATAGTATGCTATACTATGCTTTGCTATACTATGCTAGGCTATGCTATGCTATGCTATGCTATGCTCTACTATACTATACTATACTATGCTTTGCTATACTATAATATACTATGATATGCTATACCATGCTATACTATACTATGCTATGCTATGCTAAACAGATGGGTTCCAAAATATTTTGTATAGCTCCAAGTATGCAAGTAAACACCAGCATGTTATCATATAATAGTCAGCAGTTAGCATGTTGACTGGCTAACGTTAGCATTTGGCTGGTTTATGTGTAAATTCTTGTACCTGTCATTATACTAATGTCTTTAATTTGCTGCCCAGTGTGTGACTTCTGTTTTGAAAAAAAAAGTGCTGTAGATGGTTATTATAATTATAATACTTTTATTATTATATTATCATCCTCTAAATGTATAACAAGAACATTTGATGGACGTGACCTCAGTGTCCTTAGCAACTGCCCTGTCTGCAAACTTTGTTTTGTATTCGAGTGAAGTGTTAACACAAAGAATATGTAATTACTATCTCGTGAGACAAGCCCCGACCAGAGTTCACCTTATTAATCTGAACAGAGACCGCTTCACCAACAGAGTTCTAAAGTAAATCTGACCTCAACGTTGCCCTCATGCATTGACTGGGAAAAGTATCGCTGCATTTGCAATGTATGTGCTAGAGGATACAGACAGAGATTGGGTATTCATCCCTCTAAGCTTTTGTGTTTTGAGATTCAGATTTGATCAGAGATTTGCAGCTGAGCCACTGTGAAGGCGATGTTGTAAATAGATAAGCTGGTTGATGAGAACAGTGGATGTAAATGACTACACCAGCACCCTGAGACAAGAATGACCAATAACATGGTTTTGCTTAATTGACTTCCTTTATCTGACAGCTTTAATCATTATTCCTCAAATGCAATACATAGCAGCTGTTTAATGCAACATTATTTTAAATAGATATTTAAATATTTTAAATTATAAGAAATAGGCATGTAATGAAATATATTTTTTACCAACACAATAATGACTTTCTCCATAGTTAAAAAACTAAATCTGCAATGAATAAAAAAATTGTGTTTTTTCCATGAAAGTGAGAATCCATAAGCTGAGTAATAAAGTGAGAAGCCATCTGGCAGTTTTTGCTCAAACGGACCAAATCATTATGTTTTTCCAAATATTTTCTCTTGAAAATACATCAAAAATCCACCAGGTACCTGAAGCTTCACTCATCCAAAGAAAGAAAGAAAGAAAGAGAGATTTCCTCACTCCACTAACTTTTCGGTGAGTGAATGAATGGCAAACACACGTTGACACATCACTCAGTCTCTGCAGTGACAATCTGCTATAATAGCAACAATATTTGCTCAGTTGGATGCTGCATCTGCGACCGCGCGTGCACTTCTTTGCTTACTGTCTTTCTTATTCTGTGTAAGTCAGTGATCGTCCCGGTGCCTGAAATCCTGGTGGCGAGACTGTACGTTGACCATGTGGACCACGTCTGTCCAGGTCCTGAGCTTCTCTGTCAAACTGCAGAAGGCCTCGTAGCCTCTGGAGACAGACAGGAAAGGAGAAGCAGGAGGAGGCGCATTCTCCACTTCATCCATTAACTGTAGGGCGCGGGATGGCACTGAGGAATGGAGGCATGTTGGAGAGGCATTAGTTTGTGTTTCTGTGTTTGTCAGAGCGTGTGTTAAACAGAGAAAGTGAATGTATGTATACGCTCAGACCTTTGGCCTCCATGTACTCTGACTGGCCGAGTTGGCTGTAAGGCTCGGGCTGAAGGCTTGAGGATATAAGTAGAGATAACGAGAGGAACAAAACCTGGACATGAATACAGACAGCAGGACAAAAACCAGGCCACACACACACACACACACACACACACGAACGAGATTGAAAAGACAGAAAACACAGCGTTGAGAAGAAAATTCGTTTTTAGGTTTAACCTACATCCTACAACAAAGGATAAGCACATGCAGGTGCTACTCACACATTCGTCATAACAGCTTTAAAGTCCACTGTGCAACATTTGTAAAGGGTTTATTGGCCGAAAATTGCATGTGTGTAAGCGTATAATCGCTTATAAATAAGTGTTTGGTTATTGGAGCATTAGAATAAGTCTTTTACATATTGTATATAGTGACTTTTTGTCCACTTCTGACCATAGACACATACCCCGCTAAATTAGGCAAGGGCTGGGCTTTGTGAAGGCCTCCATCTTGTTTCCATAGCAGCCAGAACAGACAAACCAGCAAGAGAGAGTCATTCACATTTTGTGTTTTCAATCAAAAACTTCTAACTCAAACAAAGGAGAACATCCTTTATTGTGTGCAAAGGCCAGAATAGTTCCCTGACTCAAATTGACTAGGGAGGAGTGAGTGGAGGATGCCACTGTTTGTTACGAACGGCGACGGTAGCTCGGTGGCAGAGCGAGTTGTCTTTCAACTTGAAGATTGTGGGTTCAATTCCCAGTGTTACTTGGCCATGACACTTAACCCCAGTGGGTGTGAACGGGAAAAACTGTAGTGTAAAGGAGTAAAATGATGGGTAGTATCATTACATACGAGGGAATCAACCTAAGTATAAATAAACTTGAAAAATAGATAGCTCAACACAGCCTTACTGCAACAGTCTCTTCCCTCACCCAATGCCCACGTGACTTCTAATACCCCTCATAGCCCCGCCACGAGGTAAAGCTCGGTAAACTAAAACAGGCAGAACTCAAACATCTCAATTCTGCAACAGAAACATGTCAAATATCACCAAGTAAATGTTCCATTAGACCATATGTTGGAAAAATCTTAATTCATGTCGTAATAGAGGTAGAATAAGGTGTTAATACGTGCCTATTGATTACTAATAAAGGGCTAGTATGCTACTTATATGTTAGTAAGCACCTAGTTAATGGTGAATCTGTGTTCCCTAATCTAAAATGTTACCATATTTATTATATATGCATCATTGAGGAATTGCATTTTTTTTTTGTCAGATGAAATGTTGTTGTGTTTTCTATCTCACCAGGATGCAGGTCCCTTTGTGCTGTGTCTTGCTGGAACCACTCGAAAGGAGAGCATGTAGTCGGTTTAGCTGCTCCAACAGAGCACTGCAATACAAACACAGACAGCAAGATGAAAGAGACTGTCAAAAAAAAGGGGGGGGGAAGGGGGGGGCATCATTGTTCACTGGCAACAAAAAGAATAGCAGCATGCGGCAACGAAAGTAAGCGAACGCAGCTACTTCCCACGTTTTGTTTCAGTTTGCTGCAGCGCTCTGCCAGCCAGCGTCAGGAAGAAAGCAGCCTAATGAGATGGCAGCGTGAGAAGGAAGCAAAGCCAGATAACATTGTGACAGGTTTGAAATGTAGAGACCTTTTTAGATTCTGGCAATTTCATGATAGCGGGGATTTTCTTTAATTCAACTTGCCAGCAATTTTAAAGTCAAGGCCCTGGGACTAAATCATTGGAGATCATTGGAAAACTGACAGAGTGTGATACAACACACAGCAAAGGCACAACAAGAGACACATAATGAGACTTGACTACAATGTAGCTCCATGACAAGGAAATCAACAGTGAAACAAATGAAAAGATACAATGAATGAATATTCCAGACAGCATAATAACGGTTATTTTGATGGTCTTATTTCATCTGTTTGAAAGGGAATACTAGGAGATGTTGACAAAATAATCTGAGACTGAGTTTGTGCTGCCATTTTTAAAGCACTCTTGGGCTTCAGAGCTGCATAAACCCCTCCCTTGACTCTCCAGTTATATCACAGCCACCACAAGCATGCAGGGCTTTGATGTGTGCATCAGGCTGCTGAAATTGAGATTCTCAGCATTTAATGGCTTCAATAATGGTCTTTTTCTTTTTTTTTTGGTCCTTCCCAAACTTAAGACAAGAGCAGAAGAACTGCCAGAAAAAGACTACACTAAAAGTTGGTCTGCTGTAATGAAAACTCCAATAATTAGCATTTCACAGTTTTTAAATGCACTTGATTACCTTCAGTCTTGACACACCGCCTTTTCATTTTGTAATGTTCAAAGAAAATACTAGACACATAGAAAATACTAACATACACTATATGGACAAAAGTATTTAAGTATTGAACTCAGGTATTTCAATCTCCAATGAAGGGCAATCTTAAAGGTGCCATATGTAAGAATGTGGCCAAAATCGGTTACTATATTCAAATTCAAAATACAGAGGTCTTTTAGGTTTCGTTTTTTGACGTAACTGGCAACCCATGGTTGCTCGGCAGCTGAGACTCTACTAACTGCAATGATTGGTAGACGCGGCGGTAGGTGGTGCCACAAGCAAAAAAATATAATTTCAAAACATAAACATGATTTGCAGTCTGCAAAATATTTATTTTAATGCGAATATTTTGTCTGTACTGTTGTTGTTGGTGAGTTCAGTTTGTTATATGAACATTATTCTTGAGTCTCTGTGACATATTAGGAGGATTTTATGGCCAGTTGCTTTAGATTTAATACATAATGCACCTTTTACACTTCAGCATATACCACAACATTTTGGAGAATACCATGCCTCCAACTTTGTGGTAACAGTGCGAGGAGGAAGTCCCTTTTCTATTCTGCACCCTCAGAGCACAAAGCAACGACTATAAAGATGGTGTGGAAGAAGAGGCCTTGACCTCAACCCCATCGAGTCAGGTCTTCTCATCCAACATCACTGCCTGAACTCATAAAAGCTCTAGAGAAGGAATGGGTGCAAATTCCCATAGAAACACTTTTCAAAATGTGGAGGAAAGTCTTCTGAGAAGAGTGGAATTAGCATTAAAAATGCTAAAAAGACAGTAATTTTGAACTATGTCCAAATACTTTTGTCCACTTAGTGTAGCAGTTAAAGGTGCATTATGTAATAAATCTAAAGCAACTGGCCATAAAATCCTCCCAATATGTCACAGAGACTCAGGAATAATGTTCATATAACAAAATGAACTCACCAACAACAACAGTACAGACAAAATATTTGCATTAAAAAAAATATTTTGCAGACTGCAAATCATGTTTATGTTTTCAAAGTCTCAGTCTCAGAGAGTCTCAGCTGCCGAGCAACCACCGGTTACCAGTTACGTCAGAAAACGAAACCTTGAATTTGAATGTAGTAACCGTTTTTTGGCCACATTCTTACATATGGCACCTTTAAGCTATACAGGCAAACAAAAGAATGTGTCCAGGTAAAATAAAATACTTTTTTTTAACTGTCATATAGGACATTAAACTGCTGAAAACATCTGCTTTCAGGCTCATCTGAGGACTCACCTGTTGGTGTCCTCCAAATGCTGGACCTTTCTCTGCAGCTCCAGGTTGTGAGCGCTGCATGCAGACATCCTGCAGAAACAGGAGGACAAGAAGGTGAAACAGGGAGAGCATGAATGGTATGAAATAATACATCATTTCTCTTTTTATCAGTATCCCTCTGTTGAGTGTTATCTTATACCCATTCAACTCATACAACGACTAAGTACCACCTCCATCTCTGTCTCTGTTGTTTCAGGAGGTCACATTCAATGATGACCCTTAGGTGAACATGACTGATTCATATCCCGCTGATGAACAGGTGATTCTGCTGTATGAAAGTATGGTTTGTCCATTATTAAGGATTTTTAAAAGCATGTTCTTGATTTAGGTTTACTCCCTCAATTTGAACTTCTCTGACAAAAGGTAGAAACGCTGTGTTAAAATAATGTGTATTAGTCACAGTGACCAGTCGAACAACCTAACTCACTCACTCACTCACTCATCTTCTGCTGCTTTATCCTGCACAAAGTCAGTTATGTCAGTTATGTTAGTGCACATTCACACCGTCTCTGATGACTCTTATTCTGAAATGAGTGACTGATAAGACGTGGTGGTGGTGATCTCTCAGGATCAAGCAATCCTGTCAATAACCAGTGGTTCTTATTGAGTTATGAATTATACAGAGAGGACCAAACACAATCGTGGCGGGGTAATTGGGGCCAGTCTGCCTTGTCTTTTCCTCATCTGGGTCAAACTATACAAGCTCTGCCATGACACTTTTTTTTTTTGTGTGGACGTGCAATGGATGGAAGAGCCAGTGTGGGGGTGGCAGGCAGGATTAATAAATCTGGCAACAAAGGCTGCATGGCTTTGTAGTGTGGGGCTCATTCTTCACAGCCTGGAGGTGGCTGAGGAGAGGAGGAAGAGGATAACTAAACTGAACTCCAATGCGCAAAAAAACAAAACCCTCCTGTCCTACTCTGAGACACACTCTGAGAGCCTACTCTCTGTCATCTGCTGCTTATTCTATCAGCATATCACGTCCCAGTGTGCCTCTTTGATCCAAACATCCTGAATTATAACGATACAAATTTGTACAGACACTCATCGTTCCCAGGAGATCATGACATAGTTTATTTTGTTGCTTTTCCTCCTGCTCATACCTTGTGTTTTGACAGGTTTAGTGCTTTTCGCATGAAACGTCTTCACACAGCTAATGCACAACTTGCACGTGGAATACTTTGCTGTCATGTTGACTGGTTACTCACCGCCAGACGTGAAGACTCACACTCTATAACTTGCACAGTTTTATAGACTCGGTCTAACACTAAAGTAAAAGTAAGAAATATCCATCCATCCATTATCTACCGCTTTTTTCTCCCTCGGAGGGTCGCGGGAGTGCTGTGCCTATTTAAGCTGACATAGGGTGATAGGCGGGGTACACCCTGGACAGTTCGTCAGTCCATCACAGGTCCACGTATAGAGACAAACAACCATTCACTCATACTCTCACACCTACGGTCAATTCACCTAATCCACATATTGCATGTTTTTAGACCGTGGGAGGAAGCAGGAGAACCCGGAGAAAACCCACGCACACACGGGGAGAACATGCAAACTCCTTGCAGAAAGGCCCTTGTTCCAACCGGGGTCTTCTTGCTGGAAAGGCGAGAGCGCTAACCACTACACCAACCGTGGGCCCAAGAAAATGTAAGGAGTAAAATTCTTACATTTTGGGATTATGGGTAGCAACACGATTTCTCGTGGGGCAGCGGAAACTTGCTTGCAAAAAAAGCTTGCAAAAGTCACAGTCTGTTCTCGTAAAAAGAACAGACTGCTAATCAGAAAATATGATGATTGAATTATGTATGTGAGCATTTAGTTTAAAAGTGTTAGTCTGTGTGCGTGTATTGAGACTACACACAGTCATGAGCGTCCAAGCATAGTAACCTGTTATAGTCTCGACGAGATACTGTAAATGTGTTAATGGAGCACATCTGTTCATGTTGACTGTTTCTGCAATTCTAATGTGCAGCTCTTTGCTCCGATGTTGATCCTTATACCGTGGCTGAAACAAAATGAAGAATGCTAGAGAATCAATAATGGAATGAGCCTCGGTGCTTTCAGTTTGGCAACAAAAACAGCAGGATCTGTCTGTTACTGCTGCGATGAGTTCCACTGCTATTAATTAACTCTGTGTCCAGCTCTGGGAAAGCCTCAGAAAGTTTGACGTTCAATCTTGTTTTCTCTGCTCGATTTGGTCAACCATAACCACAGCAACGACCTCAGCTTAGCTCTGTCTTTTTTTATTCCAAACAAACCACTGCTCCCACTGTTCATGTCGGTAACACTTTACAACAAGTACACACTATTAGCATTAGTTAAGCATTAAAGGGGTCGTATTATACCCTAGTTCTCCAAGTTAAACTAGTTCCCTGGTGTCCTAATGAACATGTCTGTGACATGCTTTGGTCAAAATACCATAAGGATGAAGCACCACAGCAGTTCAATCACCCTGCCAAAACAGCCCTGTTCAGAACGCTCTGTTTAGTAGTATCTCTTTAGGTCCACCTTAAAAAAAAAGTCAAACGAAATTTAAGGGACAGGAAATGACATCAGCCACAGAGGCTACTGGGAGCTAACATCAGTTAGCATTTGGAAAAGTGATCATTTGCAGGCTCTAGCAGACACATTGCCGTCATATATAACATGTATCCACTGGACAGATAAATCCTCTGAGGCTGGAAGTTTGTGTAGAACTCTGTGCTGCACTGTGGAGCCAAGAATAAAACTTTTCGCGAACCTCTGGTTTTCAGATACCGTTGCTCTCGCCAGCACTCTTGCGTGTTTTACGGACAAAGCGGAGCTCCGCGAGACAACAATTCCAGAAATTATGAAATTATGATGTCCAAATGAGCGCCTTTAATTGAATGTCATGAATACTCATTAGTATGTAGTTTATAAACACAGTTAAAAATGTTTTACTCATCCCATCAGCTGAGGAAAAGTGTCCAAATAGCTGCTGTACTCAAGCAGCCAATCAGCATCCACCTCCAACAAACCAGCTCTTTGATCGACTTATGATGCTAATAGTGTGAACCCCACTAGTGTTTCAGAAATTGTGAATACTCAGAGTGGGTGAAGCGCCTTCCCATGCAACAGTTAAAGTTAATTATGTGTGTGACAAAATCAGAGTACAACAAATTGCTTTTTGCCAATGTGCCAAAGTATGCAGAGATAATGTCATGTGGAGTGAGTGCAGCTGGCTCATACCTTCCCTCCAGACAATCCACATATTCCCTCCTCTTCTTACGACTTTCCTGAGCTGAGCGCTTGTTTCGGATTTTCCGCCGGATCTTCTTCAAAACCTTCTCTTCAAACTTCTCAGGGAGATGAAACATGTGGGAGGAGAGGGAAAAGAAAGAATAGGAGAGAAAAGCATGACTCGGGGGAGTGGATGATGTTAGCAGTAGCAGCAGCAGCAGGGTTTGTATGACTGGGGATTCAGATTTAGAATTGAAGCATCTGCCCTACATACATCTAAGGATGTACCTTGGACAGGGGCAGTTTGCTGGGTAAGTTCACCCCCTCTTTAGCCAGAAGAGTCTTCTCATCCTCGTTGAGTTCAAGCTCTGGCAGGGAATGCTGGGGGATTTGTTCTGCCTGTGAACCAAGTGGACAGAATATTCAAAGTTAAAGTCCTTCTGTGGGCAGCTCACCTCAAAATGACAGTGATGCAAATGAGGTGCTCAAGAGTGACTCTGGAGTTCACTTTTTTGCTTATTTTAACCATAAAGGGCCAGAAAATGTCCTGTTACTAAAATGTAAAGCGCTTTTGCCCATTTTTCCAGAATAACTGTCAATATCTGGCAGCTGTTTACAATTTACTGCATGTTAAAAAATAGTG
Source organism: Microchirus variegatus (assembly GCF_963457635.1). NCBI lineage: Eukaryota > Metazoa > Chordata > Actinopteri > Pleuronectiformes > Soleidae > Microchirus > Microchirus variegatus. The sequence continues at coordinate 14,254,080 of NC_139806.1, forward strand.
TATTAACAATTTAAATTTACTGAGAAAAAAAACACTGTAGTTTGACACAAACACATTTGTTTACATCTTTGTTTCAATGTCCAAACACAGGCCAAAGATTTGAAACTGAGTACAGGCGTTTTTTACAGCTCTCTTCTCTCAGCTGACAAAGACGCTGATTCGCCAGCTTCCTGCAAAACAGCGCAAGCGGAAAATTATGGCAATAACCTAAGATGTAGGCTTTGACTTGCAATTACTCAGCTTTCAGAAACAGTTGGCATTTTTCCAGAAGCACAAACGGTCACGTAATTACGGTAATGCAAAGTGGGGCTTATGCAAATGTGTCATCTGTGCTACGCTTAAAACACTGAACTACCGTTCAAAAGTTTGGGGTCACTTAGAAATGTCCTTATTTTTCAATGAATATAACATTAAATGAATCAGAAACACACTCCATACATTGTTAATGTGGTAAACGACTATTCTAGCTGCAAACGTCTGGTTTTTAATGGAATATGTACATAGGTGTATAGAGGCCCATTTCCAGCAACCATCTCTCCAGTGTTCTAATGGTACATTGTGTTTGCTAATCGAGTTAGAAGGCTATTGGATAATTAGAAAACCCTTGAAAACCCTTGTGCAATGATGTTAGCACAGCTGAAAACAGTTTTGCTGGTTCTTTGACGAAGGGGCAAAATTATTATTTTGAATAAAAATCATTATTTCTATTCTCTTTTGATGAATAAAAGTGTGACTTTTAATGGAAAACACAAAATAATTGTATAGGTGACCCCAAAACTTTTGAACGACAGTGTATGTTAGTTTGTACAATGTCGGATTCTAGGGGCAAAGTTGCATATCACACCCAACCTGAATACCTTCATCATCACAGTTGAATTGAGACAATGCCCATCCAAGTCGCCCCAAAAATGTAATTGAATCAGTAGCAAATTGGCTTGTAATGCTCTTGACCTAGTTTCACCTGGTGTCCTAAGAGGATTTTTCAGAACTGATTATAGAAAAACGCTGACTCGCAGGATGAATATGAATCTATGATTTATCCTTATACAGGCAAAATACCGCACCAATACCGCACCAAAAATATTCTGTCCTTACTTTGTGTCCCAGGTTTGACAGCAGCAGGTCCTTCACTGTGAGCGTCTGACTGGACAACAGGGGCCAGCTTTGGTTTGCCGTGGGGTCAAATGCACTTCCACGCTCCTGGAGGTCACTGGACTCCCAACCTTCAGATTAAATGAGTAAAACAGCAGGAGACGTTTCACAAAATTGCCACCACGTGTCCATTTAAATGCTGAGGTTGCTGCCTGTGTCTTATAGACCTCTGTGCCTGGTGCACCCTGCTGTTTTGTACAGTCCACTCGACAAAATATAACATCGCACTTTTCTCCGTTTGCGGTCTTTGTGTTATTTCAGATCTGACAGTTGTCAGTTGTCAGTTTTGTTGTAGTATGGGGTCAGTAATAAGCATTGTGAAGAGCAGCACGCCAGCTTCCTCGTGCGATGAATGACAACTGTGCAACCTTTGATTCTTTACAAATGCTTTCAGAAAAAAAAAAAAACTAATTATTTTTCTTTTTGAATGGACCCTTTGAACCTCAGTCAATAACTCTAATTTTTCTGCTGCACAAAGTAGAAAAGGATTATTCTTACATCCAAGTCTCTGTGCAGTGCGTGACTGGTGTCCTGGTTGACTTACGGGTTAAATTGGTTAGTTTGTGCTCACGACTGGGACGATTCATGACTCATTTTGTGGCTATAAGAGATATTCCTCCCTGAGGTGTAGTCTTACATTGATTTACGGAAACATCGGCTGTTTTTCCATTTTTGATCAGCTGATTGTCCAGTTGTGGAGGCTGAGAGAGCGTTGGCGTGTCGAAGGTTTGGAAAGCGTTGCAGTAGGATGGGTGAGGGCTCTCTGTCGGATCTGTCACAGGGTCCTCGTTGATGCCACTGTCAGTCGTGCACGGCGACCACAGGGGGGACGCCGGGGCTGAGGAGGAGTCACTGTCACCCAGCAGGGTGTCCAGGAAGTCATCAGCGGCACTTCCTTCATCAGGGTTTGGGGTCTGGGGTGAAGGAGCACATGTGATCACATGACTTATTCAGAACAAGCACGGAAAAGAACGTTCAGTTCACTTTCCTGAGAACACTTCTGCTTCAAGGACACAGTAAAAACACACGTATAGATCTTAATAATATATTGGGAGGTAATATTATGATACGATCCTATTTCCGGTGCAATTTCCAGCTTGCTTATATAGCAATAATCATGGTGCGATAACACGGAGATAACATCGCAGAGATACCGTGTTATTTTCAGGAAATGAGAATTATTTTGGGCGACCATAATATCTTCCCTTTTAAAACTTTGCGAATCTAATTCTAATTCTTTCTCGTTATGTCCCACACATATTTAATGATTGCCGTGCTTTTATGAAATCTATTCACCGCTCTTACCTTATGAATTGTGATGGTCCACGATTGGTTGCTGTGGCAACCGCTGGTTTCGTATGTGTTTCTGAGCAGAAGGTCGATGAAATCCAGCCCACCGTGTACCTGAAAGAAACAGCTGCTCTGAGTCTCAAGGAGAAAGGCTGTTCATGTCACTCCTGTAAGTTCTCACCGCTTGGTTGAGAAGAATATACCATCAATATAACATTAAAGGTGCATTATGTAATAAATCTAAAGCAACTGGTCATAAAATCCTCCTAATATGTCACAGAGACTCAGGAATAATGTTCATATAACAAACTGAACTCACCAACAACAACAGTACAGCCAAAATATTTGCATTAAAAAAAATATTTTGCAGACTGCAAATCATGTTTATGTTTTGAAATCATGTTTTGGCATGTGGCGCCACCTACCGCTGTCTACAAATCATTGCAGTCAGTAGAGTCTCAGCTGCCGAGCAACCACGGGTTGCCAGTTACGTCGGAAAACGAAACCTAAAAGACCTCGGTATTTTGAATTTGAATGTAGTAATCGTTTTTGGCCACATTCTTACATATGGCATCTTTAAAAGAATCATAAATACACTCTATACATTGTTAATGTGGTAAACGACTATTCTAGCTGCAAACGTCTGGTTTTTAATGGAATATGTACATAGGTGTAAAGAGGCCCATTTCCAGTGTTCTAATGGTACATTGTGTTTGCTAATCGCGTTAGAAGGCTATTGGATGATTAGAAAACCCTTGAAAAGGGTTTGAAAAAGGGTGCAATTATAATCTTGTCAAGGTCTTGACTATATTTTCTATTCATTTTGCAACTCTTTTGATGAATAAAAGCGTGACTTTTAATGGAAAACACAACAAAATGGTATAGTTGACCCCAAACTTTTGAACCGTAGTGTATGTTGTTAATCCCATAGTTTACTCTGAATCATTCTCATACACAAAAACCCCAACAATTGTACATCTTACCTTGTCTGTTGACATAATTCCACTGTTAAAGCAGCCGCAGATCAAACTCAAACCACAACACACTCTGAGATCCAGATACTGTTCTGTTGCTTTGTGTCCAGGAGGAAGTTCTCGAGTGTGTTTCAAAGGACAAAGGTGAAATGCAGCATGATAAAACCCAGGTGATCACTGTCCAATCCGGGTATTAGCAGACAGCTGAGAGAGAGCCAGGCGTCATAAAAAAGAAGAATCCTGGATAGATTAATAATCCTAAATCACTGGGTCAAGACTGATTTGTTGTGTGGTTTCACATTCACTTGTTGGACAGAAGTGATTTACAAGAGTTCCTCTTAATCTATACACCTATAACTTAATTATTATAATCAACAAACCACATTTCAGTAAAAAAGAGAAGAAGATTTTCATTGCGACACACACTCATAGATATTTTTAACCAGATTGCAGTGTGATTTAAAAGGTGTCAGTCCTGACAGACATGACATGTCTGCTTTTGGATGGATTGCGATGACATTTTTTTATAACATAGACTCAGTCGTGTCCCCTTGGGGCGTGAATAGCAATAGCTTTGGTGATCCCTGAAAGAGGAACTTTGTCGTTTTTCTTTCCTCCACACATCAATTCCCACTGCAATCGCAAAAATACGAAGTCACAGCCAACTAATGGCTCAAGGCTATATTGCTATTCACACGACAAGACCTCACGGTGTCTGTTGGAATATAGCAAAGTGTTGGGCTTGTAACTTTTAATTTAGAATGGGAACTTTTATTCTGATCTAAATCTGATCTGTGACTGACCCTGCAGATTAGGCTCAGCTTCAGCTGTACATTGTGTCCCGTGCATATTAGCAAATATCATCATACTGACATGTTACCCTGTCTGTGGTAAATATCTCAGTCTTAAAAACTGTTTCACTTTTCTTCTCTTAGGATCAAATGGTCAGAGAGAGCCAGCAATAAAAAGGTTGGTAATAAGTCCAGTTTCACAGCTATTAAAGCTCCTTCACTTTCTATTTAACTTTGCATTTAACTCAGAGTTTGCCCTAATTCTTTCAACTGGCCTTACATGCAAAACTTTTTCTCCATTCTCTTAAAGACTGTTAATGAGGAACTGGTTCGTCTTTATTAATAAATGAGAACAACATCATTTTTTTGCTTTTCTACGGCAGAACAGGCGTCACAGTTTCTTATCTTTATTGCCATCAGTTTCATGCTCTTTCAAAGTATACAAACACACACGCGATAAAGCAGAGCTATTACATAATGTGTTCAGGGAGCAATAACACAAACAGAACACGCACACTTATTATCACAATGTGGTAAGAGATTCTTTTAACAGCAGGGCTATTATAAGAGCCTTCGGTTGAGATGAGCACAATCCACAGGCTGTTAGTTTCCAGGGTAAACAATAAATGCCTTGACTTGAGAATTTCTCTGAGGAAAGATACTCACTCTCTCTGCGGACTTCACCCAGAGTAATATTCAGCCTAAACTATGAAGACGAGGGAAAACAAAATCATTTTGTTTCTCGTCTTTTCTTCTCGTATGTTAATAAATCAAGCCCACTGCTAAGGTTTTGAACTTTGATTCCAACACTGTGGAGACTTTAATTGTACAGCTGAAGGCTTTTCAGAGAGTCTTACAAAATAAAAATACACCTCAGCTTCTGGCTATAGAAGAATTATCCCGCTCACTTGGGAACTCACTTGTTTGCCTTCCTACATCCATTGGGTCAGAGTTTTATTGTGTTGCCTTGGGCTGGAGAAACTAAAATCCAGCTCCTGCAGAATATTTCAATGTTGTAGTGAAGCCTGGTCTCCATTTCTGACTTATCCTAAGATCCTATGCCTCTCCCATGTTTTCCCACCCTGTACTCACAGTTCATTCTAAGTGTACTTATGGCAGCAGCTCCCTGACCTCACTCACTGTCTCCCTCACCCAACACTTTTATTCGTTCATTTTAATCCCCTCAAAAATGACTGCAAATCCATGGAACAATAAGAATAATAACGTATACGTTGTAAGTGAAAAATATTATTCGGCCTTCTCTAAAGTTATCAGCTCCCATTCCTAAGCACAAGCCTAAACAATTCAGGACAGCGCCTGCTGGAACTGTTGTTGTCACATTGACCTCGGTACAGCACTGTTGTCTACAGAATTCGTCTCTTCATGTTTTCGCCTGACCGGAATGGGGCAGAGGACTGACGCTACTGCGCAGTCCTCCCCAAGGTCAGCTCCATGTATCAGCAGAAGAAGCACCTTTAAGGATCCTAACTCTGGGACTCACAGACAGACTGACAGAGGATGCCCAACTGTTAACATACTTGGTTTATGTTCGGCATTGTCTCAGTTCTCCTCAGATCTGAGCTGCTTCCAATAAAGCTTTTCAACTGAACTCATCTCTGACTCCAGGAAACTCCATCTTTGGTCGACTCACTTAATAATCAAATCTCCGCAACATACGTGTTTAGAGTCGGTCTCTCGTGTCACGTATGGTTTTTCGGGGCAATCGGTCAATGCATGGCGAAGTTATGGGGCACTTCCTGTTTCAAACTTTGGTGGCCACACCCTTTTCAATCTTTGATGTGTCGAGTACGGATGGTCTACTTCCTGTGTGCAGGTCACATTATGAAGTTTTAAGCAGATTGGTCGATGTACAGCTCACAGTTATTGTGTCGTGGCGAAATGGCGGCTAAATTCAAAACGGCTCACTTCCTGTTGGGTCAAGTTGGTGTCTGCAAACTGTTCGGGGTCGGTCTCGTAAAAAAAAAAAAAACACTCAATATTTAACCCTGTAACACCGAGCATATCTCATTACCGTAATAACGCAACAGTTTCTGAAAGCTGAAAAGTTTCATGTCAAAGCCCAAAAATTTGGTTATTACTGTAAATTTCTAATTTAAAAGTTAGGAAACCGACGAATCAGCGTCCAGGTCTCCAGAGAGGGAAAAAGTTGGAAACCACACTGTTTGATACTGTTCAAATTTAAAGGGGACATATTATGCAAAATCAACTTTTTAATCATTTAAATCAGGGGTTCTCAAAGTTTTGATACCTGAGGGCCAATTTAGGAACCCAACGTTGGACTGAGGGCCGCCAAAGGAAAAAAAAACAAAAAAACAGAAAGAAATCCCATTTGTAATCATTTTAATGACCAGATTGCAGTTGTACAGTTTACACTTGTTGGTTTGTATCCAGTAATGTCCAATAAACATAACAAGCTTAGTCGCTCCTGGATTAAAACTATCAACTGTAATTCATTGCGGGCCGCTAGAAATGTTTCTGCGGGCCGCCATTGGCCCCCGGGCCGCACTTTGAGAACCAATGATTTAAATCCTTATATTTGGTACTCAAGTAGTCAAAGTGTGAAAAAAGATGACTCACTCATGTTTTTGTGGTCCTCCTCAGTCTAAGTACAGGAGATAAAACACGCACGTACGTCATGGTATGGTACGTCATAATGATAAATGATAAATTACTAAAAAAGAAACGCGAGAGTGCAGGCGAGGGCAATAGTATCCGGAAGAGCGGAAGTCCTCGGAGTGTTCTATTCTTGGCTGCACAGTGCAGCACAGAGTTCCACACAAACTTCAAGTTATATATGACGGCAATGTGCCTGCTAGAGCTTGCAAATGATCACCACTTTTTCTTTCTTTTTTTAAAGAGATACTACTAAAGAGAGCGTTCTGAACAGGGCTGTTTTGACAGGGTGATTGAACTGCTGTGGTGCTTCATCCTTATGGTATTATGACCAAAGCATGTTACAGATAATGTTCATTAGGACACCAGGGAACTAGGTTAACTTGAAGAAATAGGGTGTAATATGCAATGTATAATGTTTTATATACAACTGCAGTGTGTTTTTCTACATTTTAAATCATTACTATACTATTTTAACATGCAGTAAATTGTAAATAACTGCCAGATATTGAAAGTTACTCTGCAAAAATGGCCCTTTTATGGTTAAATTAACCACAAAAGAAATCTTACTGTCGAAAAAACTTAGTGGTCAACAAGACTCAGCAACAACAAGAACAACACATGTCATCCTGTGTGAGTTATCATCTCCCTCATTCCCTCTGGACGCTATGGCCCCCATGCAACCCTTCTGACCCTTCTGCTATCCGTGCCTCTTCAGTGTATTTGTCGCATCAAAATCAACTTATCTACGACAGAGAGTCCACGACTATCAGCGCTGTAATACGCCTAATTGCATGGCAGCGCAGCTGTGTTATCTTTATTGTTGTTCTCTCTCCTGATTACACAGATTCAAGGTACATGTCTAATCAGGACATTTAAAAAGAAAATATCTGTGGATACCGAGAATATGCAGCAGGGCAGGTAATTACCGCGTAATCACACGTGATGTCATATTCTAAAGCCGTATTATTGTGTCCATTTGGATGCTTGTTACACCCAGTCACGGAGAAAGGCTTCATAATAGTGAAAGTGACTCACCACCACATTCCATGAGCTGTACCATGAAATCACAGTCAAGCAGCTGCAGTCAACTCCACATACTTTTATTCTACATTATATGAAGTATGTGCGAGTGCAGCTCAAGTCCAACAACAACAACAGTTCACACATTTTTCTTTTCAAGGACGTATGAAATTGGAAAAGTGTGAGCTGACAACACTCGGCTAAGCTGTTCTGGGGAAAATAATAGACCTGGTGAGGACAAGAAGAAGGCTAATCTGATATCTTCTCTCTTTTTTATATATATATACCCAAACAGGTGAGACGCAGGGAGTATGCTCCGAGCACATGCTGTGCTATCGTTCCACCATGAAATGCACGCTGGATGGCTCTTATCAGGAGGTCGGTGATATCATTGAGATGCACAAAATGAACCAACACCTGCCGCAGTGGTGGGAATTTTCCAGTGTGTGTCACACACATGTAAGAGAAATGAAAGCAGTTTCAGGCTGCGTGGCATCAACTGTGCTGCTCACGTGTCCACTGATAAAAGCCTAAATTCAGCTTCAGCTACACGCAGACGTCTGTTATTAGAGTCGTTTTAGATTTTAGATTGCTTATTTCAAACACATTTGCATCTCCTTCTCGTCACATGTTTGAAAAGGTGTAGTACAAACGTATATGTTTATATTCCTGTTGCACACAACTCAACAAAATCTCGACAACTATTTACACAATATACAGTTTATACGTTATATGTTCTTCATGCTGGATACAGCACAACAATATTTCTGGCTTTAAACATGACCATTACTGCGGTTCTTCATCCAACATTTATTTAAAATGTCTATTTTGTATATTCTTTTAAAAACTGAAATGTCTTTGCCTATATATATATATATATATACATACATACAGTATAATATATTTTTAACATTATAAATGCAGCAAAATGTCTTTGTCCCCATCTCAAATGCCAGATTTTGAATATATCTGTAACTCCTACGCATGATGGGGTATGTTTAATTTAATGCAGAAAACAATAGATTAAGGTTTGGGTATTTTCCTATCAATTTTCATTTATTTTTTACTTATTTATTTATATCATTGAATATATGCCTGTAGGTGCACTAACATATATACGTAGCATACTAGCCCTTTATTAGTCATCATTAATAAGCACATATTAACACCTTATTCTGCATAACCTTATTCTACCTCTTTTTTTACAACATGAATTAAGATTTTTCCTACATAAGGTGTTAATACGTGCTTAAAGGTGCATTATGTAATAAATCTAAAGCAACTGGCAATAAAATCTTCCTCATATGTCACAGAGACTCAGGAATAATGTTCATATAACAAACTGAACTCACCAACAACAACAGTACAGACAAAATATTTGCATTAAAAAAAATATTTTGCAGCAAATCATGTTTATGTTTTGAAATCATGTTTTGGCATGTGGCGCCACCTACCGCCGTCTACCAATCATTGCAGTCAGTAGAGTCTCAGCTGCCGAGCAACCACGGGTTGCCACTTATGTCAGAAAACAAAACCTAAAAGACCTCAGTATTTTGAATTTGTATGTAGTAACTGTTTTGTCCACATTCTTACATATGGCACTTTTAATATTTACTAATAAAGGGCTAGTATGCTACTTATATACATGCTAGTAAGCCCCTAGTTAATGGTGAATGTGTTCCCTAATCTAAACTGTTACCAGATTATTTTTTTCAAGTCTAACTTTAGGGTACCATGCTATTTCTGACAAACAGTACTGTTTATGTAAATGTGACAGTATAATCGTAGCCCTGAGTGATGTTTAATCCCTTATATCAAATCTACACTCATGTTCGTGTTAAATTTAGAAGCCAATCCTTGCATTTCCACGTCCTGACGTGGTGACTGAAGGAGGCAGACACAACAGCTTGTTTTTTGACTCGATGCAGCAGTGAACATCCCACGGGGGGGATGTTCGCATCATGCTTTACATAAAATATAATAAAGACTATGTTGTGCCATAAATCGGGCACTATTTTTGACATCTTTTTTATCATCTCTCTGAGTGACTGCAGACACCTGGAAACAGACTGAATGTCTTTCTGAGCGTCACTGCTTTAGTAGGTCAGCTCTGCTGCTGAAAATGCGACAGAGCGCAACTGCTTTTGCACTGAAATGAAATAATACAGAAGCGTCAGTCGACATGGTTGCAGAAATGATTGATTGTATTAGGGTTTTTTTCTGAAAAGTTTTGTTTCTGTTGACTTTTGCAGATAGAAAATAGAATCCCACTTTTTAATCAGGCATAAAAAAAGGGTTTATACAGTGTAATGAATATTGATTTTTGTTAGAATTAATAATCAGTGCTTCATAGATAAGTTATCAGTGGGTATTAATTGCAAACCAGTGGAATACGGGTAATACAAATCCATTATTGATTACATCTTAGCACCTGGACAAAAAGCAGCTGAAGCCCATATTAACAGTCTTATATATTATATTCCTCTACTTTAATAAACCATGATGCCAGGTTCTCCTCTGACCTCTGCTCTCATGAGGGCCCATTATGTGCATGTGTGAAGAGGGAATTTTCTCAGTTTGGAGCTGAATTTTTCCTCTGAGCACTGAGCGTGTGGAAAAATGAGTCATCTGGGGTAATAAAAAAAACATCCCAGTGCATGCATGTTCATATAAACACATTCAACGAAGACAGGACCTATATATATATATATATTGTGTTTTAACTCTGCTTTTCCTCATTCAGCTCTCATCTCCCTGTCCCTATGTGACCTCCTGGAGATGCTTTGTCCTGCTCTGCCCTCAGCTGTCGGAAATGTGCAACAGCACCCGCTGAAGTGTGGAGTTACCCACTCTGCTTTGTCCACAGAGAACGCTCAGCCAGGAAAGGTTTAACCCTAGAACACTATCGCTCAAATTAAAAACACCATCACTAACGCCGGGTGATTTTTACCCGAGATAATAAATACACCCAATAAAGGGTCATCAAAATATATCAAAACATGACAATACATGACACATTTCAGTAGTGTTCTTTTATTTTAAACTGTGTCATGTCTAACAAAATGAAAGAAAAGCATCATGAGGAGACCATATAAAAATGCTCCAAAATTACTGGAAAATTAGAAATTTGGGAACAAAACATTTCTAAAAAAATAAATAAATAATGAAGTTGAAAACTTGGTTTTCATGAAAATCACATACATTTATTTGCTCGGGTGAAAACCACCAGGCAATGGTGTTCTAGGATTAATGCACACAAACACAGATGTGGACAGATGTCTCAGGGCGTTTATCTATTGACATTTGGATTGGAATGATGTCATTATATATATAAGCTCATACAACATGTGTTTTCACAGCAGATATTTCTCAACATGAAATAGTAGGACAAACTCTATTTTAAGGCTCCACTCCAGTTTTAAGAGAGCCAGGGTCGTGCTATAGTTCAAGTCCTTGACACTTTAACCTGTAGAAGCCTGTGTTTCCCCCCTAATGGTGGACTAAATCTTTTGCACAACACTGTATATTAATATTATCGTACATTAGATGAGGAAGTCTGGCATGACATTGGACCATCTATGGCAGGCTTAACTTATTATTATTTGCTTAACTTTGAGTTCAGAGCTTTTATTCTAATGAGATTATGTTGCTAGAATTGACAGTTAACCTAAACTAAATGCTTGGTTTGATGTTGGGAACATCAAAATGTGGTGGGCAGCAGAAATTATTAAGAAGAAGAATAAGATCCACAGATTAAGAGTGTACATGGTTAAAACTGTACTCACAGCTCATTATTTATTGCGTCTCATTAATCTCTCTGCTGCATATTGCACTGTTTCCATTTAATGTGTCTTGTAATTAATGAATACATAATTACTTGCACACATATTACACCACACAATTTCGTCCAGGATTAATAAAGTATTCTGAATATACTCCGTCTTTCTTCCACAGTTCCAAGTCTCAAGTTTAAAGCCTGACAAAAATGCGATTGACAGACAGACGGACACTGCACTCCTTTCGTCATCTGTGATGTCACTTTGTATCAAAGGTAATTAAAAAACTTGCTTTGACGTCCCCAAAACAAAAGGATAGCGTTCACAGAAAAATCTGACAAGTTCAAAGTGGTCAAAGGACCCTTTGTCTTTGATAAGAAAGTTAAAGAGGTTGAAGTTGTGATTAAAGTGTGGGACAGAAAGATAGACGGACGTTCCTCAAAGAAACGGGTAAGGACATATTTTAAGTTTTACTTTTCAGACACAGTTCTCTTCAGTTTGTGCATCTTAGCTGTCTGTCCTGCTTATGTTTTCCTTTATTGTTTTTATTTGCCAATGAACACAGTATTGTCTTGTTTAGTTTCTTGAGTTACTATTGGCTAAATTTGCTAAAATGTTATTGCTAAGTTGGTGATATCATAAGAGCTTTTTTCCCACTGGTTAACGTAAACAATATAATACACTCTTAGAAATAAAAGTGCTAAGTAGAACCATATAAGGTTCTTCGGCTTGTCCTCGTAGGAGAACCCTTTTTGGCTCCTTTTTTATAAAGGCTCCACAACCTTTTCCACCAAGAACCCTTTTAAAACCCTTTATTCGGGAAATGGGTTTTAAAGGGTTCTCTGGATCAAAATGGTTCTTACTGGAACCATTAGTGTTACCAAGAACCCTTCTTTGGGTTTTTCAGAAGCAAATGGTTCCAGGTAGAACCTCAGCCCTTGTAGAAGGACCCTTTTGGAACCCTTATTTCTAAGACTGTACCATATTTTGTGTTTTATTGTGAAATGACTATATAGTAGATGTGGCTATTAGACAAGAGACCTCCAAAGTAAAAGTGCAATGTTGATACAGGCAAATACTGCTAAATCAGAGTTATTTATGACATAACTGTGAAGTGACAAAAAAGCAGCTCTGTCTAGAACATTGTATTTCATGTTCAGTTTAGAAGAGGAAGAATGACACTGAAGAAAGACAATACAAATTGAATTAGAATTGCTGGGTTTTTATGACACAATATTTATGACCTTTTTGAATAAACACTCCATGTTGTAAAAAAAACAACAACCTCAACTAATAATAATAATATTTAATAAAAATATTATAATGATTAAAAAAAAAAAAAAAAAAAAGTAATTTCTGCTCTGGGCTCAAAGTGCAGTGAGAGATGCAGTTCCTCCGCTCCACCACAAGAGGGCAATCTCCAAAATAGGAGCAGGTGGATGATAAAGGCCTTTCTCTTTGTATAGTGGGACTTCGGACTGCACGCGCGGTCCAATAGATCTGGTAAATTAGTATAAAACAGCGAATAAGTGTGCGCTATTTCAGGATTAAACCTACGGCGTTGCCGAGAATGTGTGTAAAAGTGGCCGTTTGGGCACATTGTGTGTGTTATTGTGTATTCGTTAGCTACACAGAAGCAGCCCTGACGCTGTCTGATAGCAGCTAAATCTAAACTCATCCAACTCGCCGGTCGGTTACAGCAAACGTGGCGCTGTTTAGCCGCTGCGTAGACTTTCCGTGACTACTCTTTAACAACTGTTGTGTGGGATTAGGAGCCACTGTGGTGCTTCGTTTCACTTCATTAGCTTTGTTACAGAGATATTATTGTGTTTTTGTTTACTTTTAGACAAACGTCACTGATTTGAGCGGAGTGCGTCGAGCACAGCCACGTCGGTCGTGTTTCATTCCAATAGAAAAGTTCGAGACAATTAACAGCGAGGGGGGAAAACAAAAGACGGTGTCAGTCATCTCAAATGACACAGTCGAAGAGTTTTAAAACCATTCGAGTCAACGTTGTCTTTTCATCCTCTCACCGCAGAAACACACCCAGCAGTGACTTTTCCGCACAGCAGAGTGCAGTGTGCACACAGAAATCCTCCCCCAGACCAGGCTGTGGCGTTGCGAGCTCCCCCCGCTCCAGCAGCCTCTTTCCTTCATCCTCTCGCAGCAGCAGCAGCGGGTCCTCAGCCTGTCCTCAGACAGCCGGAGGCAGCGTGAACAATAAACCCATCATCACACTCTAGAGGACCAACAACCCGCAGACAAAATGGTGAGTCGGCATCGGGCGTTCACGCGCTCTTTTTTTTCTTTTTCTTTTTTTGTGTTCTGTGCTCTAGTGGGAAAACACGGGAACGTTCCGTGATTCGACGTCCGTGTGCTGTCATGACGCGTGTTTCATGTGTGTTCTCTGTGGGAATGTGTGAGTGAATCGAACGCCGAGACGCCGGTTCAGGTGGTGTCTAGTTGTTGTGTTCGCTGGCATCGCAGTTACGCAGCGGTGGCATATGGTGGCGCAGGCCCGAGGCCTTTAATCGTGGCCCGGTCTTCTCTTCTCCACTGTGACGTTGATCGCTAACGGAGCCGTAAATGTCCCAGCGCCGTTGAACGTGGCTCTCGTGTTATCATGTACCGAGGACACCGTGAGACGAAGAGCGCAGTGTCCCAGACCTGCGTCCTGTGCCCCCGCTATGACTGTTAGAGATGCACATATCAGGAAATGGCACAATGCTTTATTACACGTGTATGCATTCGTAGGCCTTCGCCCTCAGTGAGCTGCAGTGTGTCATGAGTGACTCATAATGGTGGATCTTTTTATTTTTTTAATAACTTGGAATTATTTATTACTGTGATCGACCTTGTCAGTGAAAGCCAAGATTCTGGCTGTTTTGTCATTATTGTGTACGATAAATTCATTATTTAGGCAGTTGGCGAGTTTAATCCAACTTGATCAATGTTTGGCAGTTGATCTCGTCTTCGTCACAATGGCACGTCATTGCATAATCGCTACATTGAGCTCCACCTATGCTTAAAAAATGTTCCTGGTTAGGGTGAGGCATACAGTTCTTCTTAGGGAGTAATACATTAGATCAAAACCATTCCAACATTAACATAAACCTTTCCTTTTTACTGTGGAGATTTTAGGAAACGTCCAATGTTTGTTTATAAAGGAAAGACAGATTTATGAATCATAACACATAGTGCGTGCTTTTGTGTTGCCAATTTAACATGTATACATTTTTAATTGTGTGTATGTATTAATTTTTTATACAAACAGAATTCCAGTGCCTTGAGATTGTAAAATGGCATGACTTGGCACATTCACTGGTGACTCAGTACTTCCTGGGTGCGATTGCTTAATCAGAGTACAGGTGGTAGAGTCGTCATGCAGGTTCCCTCTCTTCCTGTGGGCAGGCTGATGGATTCAGTTTCAAACATGCCTTTCTTTTTATATGTTGTAATGAAATAATCTTTGCGAAAACTCTTGTGGTGGACGTGAATAAATAAACTTACACTGCTGCTGGTTGTAATAACACCAGCGTCCCCAGTCCTTACGCACAACTCTGCCTCCCTCGCCAGGTGAACTTTACTGTGGATCAGATCCGTGGCATCATGGACAAGAAGTCCAACATCAGGAACATGTCCGTGATTGCCCACGTGGACCACGGGAAGTCCACACTGACCGACTCCCTGGTGTCCAAGGCAGGGATCATCGCATCGTCCCGTGCTGGGGAGACTCGTTTCACAGACACGCGCAAGGACGAGCAGGAGCGCTGCATCACCATCAAGTCAACGTATGTGATTCAGCAGAGGGCACAGTTTAAACCAGGGGTCTCAAACTCAAATGACCTGGGGGCCAATGCACGTTTATTGTGGTCAAGAGGGGGCCGGCCTAGAGAAGAAAAAGTGGGGAATAAAGCAACTGTTCACAATATTGCATCATGATATCACACTTATACTTAATAATACTATTTATGATGCAAAATTAATGTATTAATATCCAAAACAGATATTTATTTTAAATTACATTAATACTAGTGTGGACAACTGTAATTAAAAATAGACCCCTGGTTTAGAGACAACTCTGTTTATGTGCACACAATAAAAGGTTCTGATGACTTGGTTTAAAAAGATGAATTTGTAGGAGGGGAACACACACATCAGGGTGTTTTATGAGATTCATAAAACTCCTTTATTAAAAGCCTATATTTAACGGTGAAGTGTGATTTCTAGTGACATCTAGAGAAGAAGCTAAACAATTGCAACAAAGCAATGATCTCCCCTCCTCCACCCTTCCATGAGAACTACGCTGGCCTTTGCCGATCACAATGCTGTGTAGGTCACGGCTGTATAAACACACATTGAACATGTCAACAAATATCACTTGCATACAAAACAGTAATAGGCTGCATGTGTCTACCAGTAGAGAGACATTTTTTACTTCATTCTTTACATTATGTTTAGTTTGGGTTAAACAAATAGTGATTAGCAAACAGTGAGCAGACTTTTACCTTACCTTACCTTTTTTTCGTGTCTCAGGGCCATCTCCATGTTCTACGAGCTTGAGGACAATGACATGGCATTTATCAAGCAGTGCAAAGATGGAAACGGCTTCCTCATCAACCTGATTGATTCGCCAGGTCATGTTGACTTCTCCTCTGAGGTCACTGCTGCCCTCAGGGTGACTGACGGAGCTCTGGTGGTGGTGGACTGTGTCTCAGGTAATTGCATAGTAGCTCATGTTGACGCCTCTCCATCTTACAAATACACACATGCACAATCTTGTGTTTTCAATGAGGCTCATTTAAAAAAAAAAAATTCTCTGTCAGGTGTGTGTGTGCAGACTGAGACCGTGCTGCGGCAGGCCATCGCCGAGCGCATCAAACCAGTTCTGATGATGAACAAGATGGACCGTGCTCTGCTTGAGCTGCAGCTGGAGAAGGATGACCTCTACCGGACCTTCCAGCGCATTGTGGAGAATGTCAACGTCATCATCTCCACCTATGGAGAGGATGAGAGTGGACCCATGGGAAACATCATGGTATGGCATTTGGACTGCAGGCACATCGTGGTTGATGCCACTCTTGATTTGTGGTTATTAAGACTTCTCTCTCTCTCGCAGATTGACCCCGTCATCGGCACAGTTGGGTTCGGCTCTGGCCTCCACGGCTGGGCCTTCACCTTGAAGCAGTTTGCTGAGATGTATGTGGCCAAGTTTGCTGCTAAAGGTGATGCTCAAATGACACCAGATGACAGGTGTAAGAAAGTGGAGGACATGATGAAGAAACTGTGGGGAGACAGGTAAACATAAGGCAGCAGATCTGTGTGGTCACAACTGCAATGATCCGTTTTTGTAAAATTGCTCTTGCACCTGTTTTGAAAAGCTCATAATATTCTGCAGCTGTGTGTATTAAGTGTGAATTTCTTCTTTCAGATATTTTGACCCAAAAGCTGGGAAATTCACAAAGTCCTGCAACGGACCTGATGGTCAGAAGTTTCCTCGCACCTTTTGCCAACTTGTTTTGGACCCCATCTTTAAGGTACCTGAAATAGATTTAAATGAATATTTTACCTGATGAATGGTGTCAACTATGGATGTTTTATAATGTTACACACTGGGTGTTTAAGGCGTGCCGTTTCTTAGCGCGATGTTTTTCTATTGTCATCCCAAGAAGTATTGTCTGTTTCTATCACTAGAATATTTGATATGTCCTTTCTATAGGAATGACATACAGACCCCTTTCATTAGATGAATAATTATCTTTATTTCTTATTCATTATCTAAAAATAAAATGGACGACTGGAGTTGGATATAATAGTGAATTGATTGCAACATTTTTTATGAGTATTATTTAATTTCTCACTTATAGCAGTAAAAAGAAAATAACTTCTTTTTCACTGCTATGAAGATTTTGATATAACCCTTCTTCAAAAAGATTAAGATTAATTAAACTAACTTGATCTCAACACATTTTTGAGTCACAATATTTGTCTTAAAGTCTCATTTTGATAATTTAAAGCAGAATAAAAGTATTGGTATAATTTTCTACAATTTTATAGTATAATAAAAGTAAATATTGAATACGTCGATATACAAACAGAAGAACCCAAATTAGAGGTTTGCATAGATCTGGCCTACGAGGTGTAACGTGACATTTGTCCATGAACAGCTTTAAGTCATGGATCATGCTGTTTTCTCCATTTTTGTAAATGCCCTACTTTTCTCAACGTTTTTCATGTGTGGCCTTTTTCTAGTTTAATTGAGCAATCGTTTCAAATACCCTCTCAATCCTCTCCAGGTGTTTGATGCCATCATGAACTTTAAAAAGGACGACACGGCCAAACTCATTGAGAAGCTGGACATCAAACTCGACACGGAGGACAAGGAGAAGGAGGGGAAGCCTCTGCTGAAAGCCGTGATGCGTCGCTGGCTGCCTGCTGGAGAAGCCCTGCTCCAGATGATCACCATCCACCTGCCCTCCCCCGTCACCGCACAGAGATACCGCTGTGAGCTGCTCTATGAAGGGCCTGGAGACGACGAGGCTGCTATGGGTCAGTACTACATTTCTCATAGCACCATGCATCACCCTGTAGACTATCCCCCCCCCCAGTGATGAACGCCATGATGTGTTGTTTTGTTCTTTACCAGACTTAAAGCTTACCATGTTCTCCCTGCTCAGGTATCAAGAACTGTGATTCCAAGGCTCCACTGATGATGTACATTTCTAAGATGGTCCCAACCAGCGACAAAGGTCGTTTCTACGCCTTTGGCCGTGTGTTCTCTGGATCTGTGTCCACTGGCCAAAAAGTGCGCATCATGGGGCCAAACTTCTCCCCTGGAAAGAAGGAGGATCTGTTCGTCAAACCCATCCAGAGGTGAGTTTGTTTAAAGATAAACACACTAGAGCTGAAACTATTAGTTGATTATTTATTGATTAATAAATGAATCGGCAGCTATTTTGATAATTGATTATCTGTTCGAAGCTTCTTTCATTATTAAAACAATTTCTTATTATTTTCTTTGTTTCTTTGCTCCACATAACAAAGAAATCATTAAAAACTGAATCATTTGTTTGTGGACAAAACAAGACATTAGAGAACATCATCATTTCCATGTTTCACAAACACTGATCAACACTTTTTCACATTTTCTGACATTTTATGGGCCAAATGATTATTCGAGAAAATAATCTATAGATTCATTGATTAAGAAAATAATTGTTTGTTGCAGCTCTAAAATACAACAAGCATTCAGTGGTTAAAGGAAAAAAGGGGATTGTCTCTTTCGCTTGTGTTGGCAGTGTTTTAATAATGCTCCTCTTGTCTTCCCTCCAGGACCATTCTGATGATGGGCCGGTATGTGGAGCCTATTGAAGATGTCCCCTGTGGCAACATTGTGGGTCTTGTTGGAGTGGACCAGTACCTTGTGAAGACAGGGACCATTACCACCTTTGAACAAGTACTGTATTGCTTTTATTCTCCCCTGTATGACAGCACATCTACTGTGTTTATTTATTTATACATACTGCAGTCATTGATTGGTGTCGTCGCTCTGTCTGCAGGCCCACAACATGAGGCAGATGAAGTTCAGTGTGAGCCCTGTGGTCAGAGTTGCCGTGGAGGCCAAGAACCCCGCTGACCTGCCCAAGCTGGTGGAGGGTCTGAAGCGTCTGGCCAAGTCTGACCCCATGGTGCAGTGCATCATTGAGGAGTCAGGCGAGCACATCATCGCTGGAGCTGGAGAGCTGCATCTGGAGATCTGCCTGAAAGACCTGGAGGAGGACCACGCCTGCATTCCTCTGAAGGTACTGCGGACAAAGAAGCTAAATTTGATTTAATTCATTTATAATGAATTAAAAAGGATTTGGGATGGGACAATCGCTTCACTCGTCAAAAATTCTTATCCTGTGACAATAAACATATTTTTTGATCCTGTCACACATTCAAGCACACTGCTTTATTAAGGAGGCAAATGATGCCTTCTGTGTGCCTAGCAGTTCCAGGCGTAAACTTGTTTGGTCATAATTGTCATTGTTTTGGATCGGCTCTTTCCTTTGTGTCATAAATCAATCAAAAATATTAACCGAGTAAAAGCGCGCTTACTGGGGATCAATATAAATTTGGACAGTGGTGTTTTATTTCAACATTAAACTGTGGAATCATTTTTGACATTTTATTAACGAGATTATAACACATTGTCTAATCCACCGCCAAAGTATAAAAACTCCTCATGGCCACATTACATAAAATACCATAGTATGTGAGACGTATGAGGGGGTTGTATACAACTGAAATGAATGAATGAACATCAAAACATCAAAATAAAAACCAACCTTGGAATTTGTGGCTAGGAATTAATTTATATTATCCTTTTTTTTGTTCTATAATCTCCTCTCCTCTCACGTCTTTCCAGAAATCGGACCCAGTCGTGTCTTACAGAGAGACGGTGTCAGAAGAGTCGAACCAGATGTGTTTGTCCAAGTCCCCAAACAAGCACAATCGACTCTTCATGAAGTCCCGTCCTTTATCCGACGGTCTGGCAGAAGACATCGAGAAGGGAGACGTCACTGCTCGACAGGAGCTGAGGGCTCGCGCTCGCTACCTAACCGATAAGTATGAGTGGGAGGTGTCGGAAGCCAGGAAGATTTGGTGCTTCGGTCCGGATGGAACTGGCCCCAACCTGCTGGTCGACGTGTCGAAGGGGGTTCAGTATCTCAACGAGATCAAGGACAGCGTGGTGGCCGGTTTCCAGTGGGCTACTAAAGAGGTGGGCATTTGGGATATTGTTTCCTCAGTGGAAATGCATTATGGATGTTGCTTTAACGGGATTTCACCCTGCAGGGAGCTCTGTGTGAGGAGAACATGCGTGCAGTTCGCTTTGACATTCATGATGTCACTCTGCACACTGACGCCATCCACCGCGGGGGAGGACAAATCATCCCCACGGCTCGTAGGGTCCTGTATGCTTGCCAGCTCACTGCTCAGCCACGTCTCATGGAGCCCGTTTACCTGGTGGAGATTCAGGTATGTGTGCACAGATGCTGTTGCAACAGCAGGCGATTGACTGTGGGACATATTGTTTCAGAATGCTTGTGTGTTTATTTGAACAGAACCTGCCTTACAAATCACTTTGGTTTATAATTTCTATTTTAAAAATACAAATAAAAGATGCCTATTTACACTCCTGTACCTCTTGACTGTGCAGTGCCCAGAGCAGGTGGTTGGTGGGATCTATGGTGTGCTGAACAGGAAACGAGGTCACGTGTTTGAGGAATCACAAGTGATGGGGACTCCCATGTTTGTGGTGAAAGCTTACCTGCCCGTCAATGAGTCCTTTGGTGAGTTGGTTCTTCACTGTTACACTGCTGTTTTTTCTCTCTGATCTTGCTCTTATTTCTATTATTGCATGATGAATATTGTATGAATACTCTCTGCGTATCTGAAAGTTTACAGAAGCCAAATTGAAGACTTTTATAGACTCTTTTCAAGACCTCTTTTAGATTCTTAGTAGCAGATAAATAATTGGGCTTATTCTGATCTACATTATGTGAATTCAAAAACACCCAATTAGTTTCAGTGAATTCGTTCCAAATAAAATGTAGTTTGTGTGTAAATTGGACAATCAAAGACTTTTGTTTGTCCCAATAAAGAATATTTCAGTTACATAATAAAGCATTATGCAATACATAGTGCAGTATGTATTGGAACGTGGTCTGTAAACTGTAGATTTATGTCATGTTAAACCACTAACTGCACACGAGTCACATTCTTGCCTGACAAAAGAACACAATTCATCCGTCTTCCATTCTCCACAGGCTTCACTGCTGACCTGCGCAGCAACACTGGAGGCCAAGCCTTCCCTCAGTGCGTGTTTGACCACTGGCAGATTCTCCAGGGAGACCCCAGCGATGAGTCCTCCAAACCCTACCAAGTTGTTGGTGATATTAGGAAACGCAAAGGTCTGAAAGAAGGCATTCCTCCCCTTGAAAACTACCTGGACAAACTTTAAACACAGAACCTGGATTTAAAAAAAAAACCAACAACAAAAAAACCAAATCAATCTCTAAACCCTACCCAGTGGGCACTTTACAATCTTTGCACAGGCTTAAAAATACACTGCACAGAGTGTTTTGACTTTTGAGTCTGGAGCAGAAATAAAGCTCCAGTTTTCATTTTTTGCTAGTGGAAGCAGTGACGCTTCTTTCATTTCACAGCTAAAGAACACCAAGTGCCTCGGGCAAGGGTTTTGGGGAACAATTGGATCAAAGCAGTTGTATTATTGATTCCTCCTTTCTTTTATTCCTCTACATCACTCATCTGCCAGGGTATGTCTCTACAGTGCACTGTGATACTGCTGCAATAACGCATACTTAAATGAGTCATTCGGAAAATTGATAAAAACACGACAACATGTCAAACTTGCTGGATTTGCAACTTTGTTCAGTGGATGTTTCATCATGAATAAATTCATTCTACTCGCCATGAAAGTGACTCTTGAGTTTCTGTTACTCCAGTAGTAAGTTTTGAAGAAATTGAAGGGGGTAAAATAAGTCCATTCACACTCTGGCTGTGAGTCAGATTATTCTCCTGCTGGGACTAGGGGGCAACTGAGCCTCCATTGTGATCCCTGAAACCAGCAGGATTCAACAGCTGACCTAAGAAGGTGATGTTTTTTTGTTGCTTCATCTACAGAAAATGCAGATACTGCTAATCCGTAGAGGGTCGTGAGGGAAACTGGAGACCATTCTAGCACAGGGCCAACGTAAGAAAAAAAAACCCACCAATTATGCTAACAGTGAAATTGATTAATTCTCCAATTACGTTAAAGCCATTTTAGCCATGGAACTCCACATAATTAAATACATCCAGAGTGTTTACATAAAATGAAACTGTCTAGCTGAGTTATGTTCACAGCAGCAGGAGAATCTTTGGATGGTCCAGGTCATCAGGTGAGCATCCAGTTAGCAGGGCACTTGTCCATTCACTCAGTTTCTGCCTGTGGTGTCCTCATATGAACTTACAGGGACTGAGACTGCCAGTGGACATTTGCAGTGCTCTATGTACAACCTCTGAATAATCCAGCTAGCAGCTATACATCTTTGGGTTACAGTAGCTGGCAGACTTAACTTTTTTTCGAACCAGGGAGCTACATACCAATGACTACACTATGTGGCCCTTGATTTTAAAACAAAAAAATATGATATGCTTTTTATTTGCCAGCAAAATAATATCTTCACTACCAGCATCTCAAGGATGAATATTTGCTTATTCCTTGGGCTGTGCTGAGTATTAATTTGCTCCCTAGCAACCCCTAATAAGTGAATTTTCATGCAATGATGTACCATCCTCATTTATGGTCGACATGAAGGCAAAAAGGAGACAACCTAAAAAAAAAAGTAATTTCTGCTAAGATTTGGTGTTCAAAAACAAGCTCAGTAGTTTTCCTCACTCTTTAATCAATAGTTATTTCAAGTTACATATATAGTTAATAAATGCCACTTTAATATACAACCCTTAAACGTCTGCCCACACTTTTTAAAACAAAGCTTAATAGAAACTTATGAAGAGTAAGTGTGCATCCATAGAACAACCAAATTAATAGATGCCAAGAAGTGCAAGGTATCCCTGTTATATGCAACTACCAAGCAAGGACACGAGATATCACAGATTGTGCTGTATGTAAAACCCCCAGATTTGCTTATAATAATCATATTGTTAAGATTAATAGACGCTTGGGTTCAAATGTACCAAGAGTTGTGAAGCCTATGAGGTCTGCAAGTCTACAGAAGTCATGTGGAATTGCGTGAAATGTTGGTCTCTATTAGACAATGAAGATCTTTCTTGGCAAATATGATGAACTGTACATTCATACAGTTACTCCTTCGAACTAATCCCGTGGAGTACAGGAAGGTGTAATCATACAGCTTTATTAGAATTAAGTGTCAAGTTTTATGCCGCCCATCCACAGCTGTGACACGGATACTGTGTTTGAACCGAGAGGCTTCTCTCTCCCTCTCACCTTCCATTGTGGAGGTTCAGTCATGTCTGTTGTTTTTTAGAGACTTGCATCACTACAACACAAAGGGATAAAAGGGAGTCACCAAGAAAGAAAGACGGCATCTCAAATGACAAACTATGCCCCATGTAGTGGCCTACATCGCTTCACGGCTATTGGTCTTCCCGTGTAGTGCACTATATGGAGGGAACAGTATGATGTCTGACAAATAAGTCCCCAGTACAGATGCTGAGACGTGGCCCTGCGCTGGTGTCAGGCTGTCACATTTGATGGAGGATCGTAGAGGTGACAAGAGGTGACTATGTGTAGAAGATGACCTCGGGAATCTGTCCGTCCTCTACAGAAGTGCCGTTGTTGTTGCCTGCTGCGTAGCAGAAGGTGAAACAGGTCTTTGTGCCGGTGGTCGACGACTCGTACGTTACCTTTCGCATTCCCTTCGTCCCATAATGAGAATCTGGACCCTGCGTGTTGGACAAAGGGAAAGCTGAGCTTAATGGTAATATAGCTAAGCAGCATAGGAGAAGTTTATTAATCCTGTTTAATATGCTTTATGCACACTATTTAAAACAATTACCAGACCTTGAGTGTAGCACAGGCAGTGTAGCTGACGTTGGGTAGTATCTCCACAGGTTCTTTAAACATGACTCTGAAGGTGTTCGCCGAGCCATCGCAGCTGAAGCCTGTATCATTCTGGCCCAGCACTGTGTTACTGTCTGTATGAATTATCTGCAGGAGGAGAAGGCAGGCATAAGCATCCACAACATGAAGAGAGAGAGCGAGGTACAAGTACAGAATTATTTACACATTACACATGTGACATTTACACTGTGGAAAAACCTAATATACTCTTGAACCACCTTGTGTTCTTTTTTTAATTTATTTGATTTTGTGGCAATTCAGTGTTTTGCTGCCTTTATTTCCAGCATCCATACCTGTATGTTGACCTGGTAATCCGTGGGCCCGTGTATGGAGCCGTAGAGGCCGAACCCAACCACAAATATCCTTCTGTTTACCGAGAACCTGGGAGGAAACAGGGAGTAGTTATAATTTCAGGAAGCAAACAACAACAGAATTTACTCTAATATTATTAAAGGAAATATAGTGCAAAAGATTCAGTGTTTTTAGCCTGGAATTAAAAATATTCATATTTGGTGCTGATTTCAGTTCCACTGGTAGCTTGTTGTTGGCTCAACTAACTGTTTTGGTTATTGATTTGATAGGACTGCTGAAGGTCAGCACACCAAGGTTATGGACTCTTTGGTTTGAAGAGACCGTGACTCCAGGTATTTACAGACAACAGTCCTCTCTTTATCGCCAAAAACAATGACACTAACCACAATAGTCTCGACAGACTGGAATCTAGTAAATAACTGATCAAATTAAAGGCATTTCACTAAATTTGAATTTTGACAGAAAATCCAGGCTCCTCCCTCACCGTATACGATCACTTGTTCCACTGTAGCCCCAGCGGCTCTCCACCTGTCCAAAACGTGTAATGCTGCATTCCTTCCCACGGAGGCAGCAGCGAGGTCGGTCGATGAAATCTACACGGGGCTTTGGGTTTACTGTGAAGTGGAGGAAGAGACTTACCACCTCTCTGTCTGAAAGAATATTCGACTGGGCTGGACCTTCAGACACAGAAAAAGACAAAAATCAAAGTTGAGCGTCTGTATTTTGGGACAGTGTGACAGCGTGACAAACGGAAGTAAATAAACGCTTTCAGTTTATTGTGCTGTCATTTACCTGCAGCAAATTCCTCAATGGTCATGAGAGGGAAGCGGATGAGTGTCAGGGCTTTGCCCAGGACTTTGCGTTTGTTCTCAGGTGTGGGCTGCAACTGCTGCCTGTGAGTTTCAGCGTCTGCCCAACGCACCGAAGCTCCGAACAAACGCACCTCCCTTACCCCGAGAGTATCCCTCTCTAACACTGCCACCAATGTATCTAAAGGAGGGAGAGATACAAAAGGTCGTACAGCTATACACATGGGGGGAAAAAAACAGTCTTCAAAAGAATGACAATACTCAGGATGAGAGAGGAGATATTACCCAAGTCTATGTCTGTAAAGCCTTCAGCAGCAAGAGCATCTCCAGTGTTCTTATCGATATTTTCTAGACAAAGGCTGGCAAGCTGAGGCTCATCAAACAACCTCGCCTGAAAAAAATAACATGCCACAGTTTCAGAATTGCCTTTGTTCATGTGAAGATGGTCTAAAATCTGACACTGCATCATCTGTGAACTGCACTATATGAATTGTGGCTTGTGTTTAAAACAATGATGTTAAAGTAACCATTTGTTTATACTAAGCCAATAACAGGATGACATTCAGAGTCCAAAGGAGGAGACCTGTGTAAGCAGCATGAAAGCGTTGTCTGCTCTGAGGTTCTTCTTGAGGAACTCCACACAGTGAGCCTCCAGGGCCGGCACTGCATACTTCTTAGCTGTATAGAGTGTGGTCATCACAGTCTCGGGCCCAATCTGGACTTCATCAGAGTAGAGAAACCTGGAGGAGAGCCACAAGGTGTCATCGAGGTAATCATTTAAAAGCAGAACTTTTTCTGAGGCTAAATATTACTATTTACAATGAATAATTATGCCACTAATATAATAAGAACTCAAAAACCTCCAACAAGGCCACACAGTGACACAGCACTCTCCCCCATCTTACAATGTAAACAACTGTTTAAAAAGCAAACTCATTGTGAATATTTTGTCCACTGACCAAAAATAGTAAATGTTTTCATTGTTTAATTGTTCTAGAAGAGCAAATAAACTCGATAATAACATATTATAGGAGGTTGAAATATGAGATAACTTGTTTCCGAGTAAAAAAAAACAAACTAAATTTATCAACGGACGATCAAAGCAGTTATTGAAGTAATCGTTTCTTTCTTTGTTGCAGCGCTTGACATAATGCAGACCCTCCCTTTAAATGTCTACCCCTGTCCCCTCCTTACTTTAGCAGAGCTAGAAACGCAGCTGGTTCCACATCAGGGAGCTCGATTTCCGTTGAGGTCGTCGCCATCCCACCGTTAAACATGGCATCGAACACTGCGCTACCCACAGCCAGGACAAACCTGACAATGAACAGACTGAGTCAGCAGCAGCAGCAGGAACATGCGCTCATGTTGTCAGTGTTGTTCACACCGCAGACAGACGTCTTACCTGTGCGCAGGTATCCTCTGAACACCCATCCCTTTCCCCACTAAGAAATGAACGTCACTGAGCACCTCGTTGTTGAACAGGAAAGCGAACCTCTCCTTGACGGTGCTCTTCGTAGCCTGCCAGTTGTACACGGGCTCTCGGTACACCAACACTGACGCAGCTGCCGGGGTGGCGGTGGGCGCTGTCGACTGAGCCGCGTTTGACGCTGCGGTGGCTGCCATGTTGGACGCCGGGGTAGCCATGGCTCCTGTTGCCGCAGCACCTGTCGCAGCGGACTGCTGCAGGGAGTTCTGCGCAGTCGGCGGCGGTCCGGTCGAAACACCGTTGCTGTCTCCGCCGCCAGGCCCCATCTGCGGGTTGGGACGCCTCGCTACTCCTGGCGCTCCCCCAGCCGCACCGACCGCTCCGCCGTTGGATGCTGGCATGGAGAAGACGCTGTTGCTCGGCTGGCTGTTTCCCAAAGGACCCGGACCGGAGAAATTAAGGCAAGGAGGCCTGCCACTGTTGTCTCCAGCAGCCATCTTGAAGCTAGCGTCTGCGTA
The DNA here is from genome assembly GCF_963457635.1 of Microchirus variegatus. Taxonomy (NCBI): domain Eukaryota; kingdom Metazoa; phylum Chordata; class Actinopteri; order Pleuronectiformes; family Soleidae; genus Microchirus; species Microchirus variegatus. Next base: position 14,281,437 of record NC_139806.1, read on the forward strand.
AACAACACACTTCTTCGTTTTGTATATCTGGTAGTCTCAACGGACATGGCTTTGTTTTTTATGCCCCCTGGCGTTTAATATTGGTACTACATGAACCTATCGCCGTTTACAGGAGGACAGTTTTTCTCACACCACTTTATGATTTATTATAAATAAATAATCTACTATGTATTCATTATACATACATCATCTAAATATTGATTTATTACAAATAAATTATCTAAATATTTACGTATTACACATAAATTATCTCATATTTGTGGAATGGTTGATCAAATGAATCGATGGTTCCTTTTTTAAATTCCGTATAGAACGTTTAAAACCACATTATAGGCATAACAAGCATTTGAGTTAGACTGTGTGTTTAAAGTCATTAAACTGATTTACGTGTTTAATTCTAGGTCAGTAAAACCACATTTAGTGCTTTTTATACTAGACTGCTTTTGTGATTTTACTGCCCAAGAGTGACACTGGTTTACGGTAAATTACACAACTTTAATTCAAGCAATTTATAGTGTACATATTATTGATACATTTGTATCAATAACAGTCAAGCACTGGCTAGGTGGTAATCTGGAATTACCATTATAGATATCTGCAGTGTCATTTTGACTAGTCCTGTTTTCATCGTGATTTGTATGAATTGTAGTTGTAGATTCCTGTGATGTCATTCTTGCAAGTCAAAACTGCAGTTTCAGATATCTGCACTCAGAATGATGTCACATTTGCCATTCATGTGTATGGGGTACTTCATTATAGATATCTACAATTCAGTTTGCAGATATCTGTAAGTGCATTGTAGATGTCTCTAATTCCAGTTTCAGATAGATTCAGAATTCAAGTTCGAGAAATATGCAACTTTATTCTGACTATCTGAAACTTAATTCCAGATACCTAAAAAAGTATATAAGAGTATAGATAGCTTCAATCGAGAATAATCAAAGATATCTTGAAAAATCGGGTCACAGATATCTATCATCAACACTTCATACTAGTCTCAATGAAATCACAGGTGTCTGTTATCATAATTCCAGATAGTCAAACGTCAATGTCTTAGCTCTGACTGTTTTTTGTTTTTTTTCTTACAGACTGTTGTGGAACTATGGCGGCCTGTGTAGAGCAAGCAAGACCCATTACCTTAAGTACTTATACAATACTTATACTTATACTCTTACTATAAGGCTATGAAAACCAAATACTTTATTTTATTTTATGTGTTGCATATAGGGCTTGGGCACCGCGTTGCATTCTGGGACGTGGCGGCCATGTGATGGCTTCGCGAATGTAAACAAACAGCAAGTGAACAAGGAGAAGAAGCGTAGTTGGGAGAAAGAAAATAAAGAAAGAAAAAAGATGTTAAAATCCCGAAAAGGATGTGGAATTTACTGAAATACGTTAAATATAATAATAATATAATATATAATAAATTCTCACCAGGCAGCACAGGTGGCCTACTTTAGTTCCATGTTGTAGTTATGTTATCGCAATCTCAAAAATAGAAACCTTTCAATGCGGGACTGAAGTTAATGCATGTTTTAAATGAAAGTAATAGATTTTTAAGACCTTTTGAATTTGTATTCAAGACCTTTTATAAAATTTTTAGGACAATTTTAGACATTTTAAGGCCTTAAATTCAAATGATTGGATTTAAGTTTTAACTAAAACGCTCTGTGCCTCTGAGAAATCTGAATGAAATTCCTCGTCTTATTGTTCATTGAGGACACTACCCTGGTATTAAACCCTTCCTCACTCCACTCCCTGCTGCTACTCATCAAGCGTGACGTCAGCGCGGCGCGGCGGAGCTGTCCTCGCGCGCGCGGAGGGTCCCGCCTGCTGCTTCAACAAGATGGCTGCACGCGCAGGAGGAGCAGGAGCGGCGGCGGCGGCGGCAGCGGAGGAGGAGGAGGATAACTGAGGCTATGCAGAGGAGGAAGGACAGGGGGAGACGAGGGCTTGTTTCACTCCTGTGCGCCTGGTCCTGCAGTCTGAGCAGCGGCTTCACTGAGGAGCGGACGCCGTGACAACGATGCCGTTTTGTGACCGTTACCTGTCAGGGTGACGACGGCTGCCGCTTCCGTCACTCGGGTGTCTTTATTTGTCATTAGCTTTTTCTTCTGAACTCGGCACCAAACAGACCGAGCAGACACACACTCACACACCACTCGTGGAGCACTCGGCAGCAGAGGACAGCCGGGGACGCTCACTACATCACGCCGCCGACAGAGATGTCCCTGCTGTGCGTGGGAGGTAAGAAAGACCGGAACCTACATTTACACAAGCGCCCGTGTTTGGAGTGAGTGAAGCCGCAGCATCTGTGTGTGTGTGTGTGTGCGTGCGCGGGCTGACAGTCCGTGTGGACCGAGCAGCATCAGCATCAGCAGCGGAGGGTTTATGCTGAATAGTCATTAAATCACAGGGATGGAGAGAGGATACTGTTACTGCTGCTGAATCACATATTCCATCCACTGTTATGCTTTTTTATATTGACAGTGAGTATAAAGGTGACATAAATCCACAGGTTCGTGACTGACAGGTGATGGAGTTTCATTTAATGTATGTGGAGGAGGAAAACCTCTGATTCCTGTTCCTGTGTGTGTGTATGTTTGTGCTCGTTTTAGTTGCCTCTACAGGACATCATCCGGTATAAACACTGACTCTTTCAGGTCTAGTAGACCTCCTGGGGACCAAAGCCGGATCCTAATGAGGCAGCACCTCATTTGGTTGAAGTCAGGGTTGAAATGTGAATTGTGTGAGATATGGATGGTTATGAGTAAGGCTTTGGTCCAAATGAATGGGAATCAGTGCAGTGTCCTCACAAGAATAGCTGCAGCTGCTGCTGTATACGTGTGTGTATGTGTGTGTGTCGTTCTTGCGTGGGTAGTCAAAAAGAGGAGGACGAGGAAAAGCCCCTGCCGCTGCCGCTGCCGCACCGCTCGCCGCATCCGTTCTGCCGCTTTGCTGTAGTCGTGAGGGAATACTCGCAGCCGAACGGAGGTGCGCGTCACTCCTCGACGTTTTCCCCGAAGCGATGCGTCACCTTCCGCCCACCCAGACTCCCAGAAAGCACCTGATGATGCTGACTCTGTTGGGCTCTCCGTGCCGTGAATAAGCATCTGCTATGATGACTGACACACAACAACTCCTCCAACTTCACACCCTCTCTGCTGTCGGCAAACCGTTTTATCATCAAATAGCTCCGTCTATATTTCTAAATCAGCTTTCAGTCAATCAGTCAAAATGAACACCTCAGATCTACTTTTAGATCCATTTTTAATCCACGACTGTCATTTTCCCAGAACTTCGTACCGGACAAATAATTCACCTGGGGTTTCATTGCAGATATCTTTAATTCACTTCACTTCCTCCCGCTGTCCAAAAACACTCACATTACAGGATTATGATAATTGGAATGTGAATGTGAGAATAAATGTATGATGTATATCTGTATCTGTGGATGTCGCCTCTCTAGCTAACTGTACAATCAGACCTTACTCTATGTTTTGTTTGGACATTAATGGTGTAAACGAGTAAAGAGTGTGAATAGTTGTTTGTTTTCCACTGCAACCCTTAAAGGAAAGTGATATATACAGATAATATACATGTGCTACCTTGGGATTTGGAACACTGTAATGACATTATGTTTAGACCAAACCACTAATTGATTTATTGAGAAGATAACTGACGTGAATTTTTACTTCCAATCACAACTTGCTAAATCCCACGGGGACACCATCAGACAAGAATTACACAATTCAATGAGTTGTATGATTATTTGAAGTGCACCAAAATGGCTGCTAAAAAAGACTCTGACCTGGTATAACCTGCTGCATTTTCATCAACAGACATTTTCCAACTGGAGACAGAAGTTAGACGTAAACTGCTCTCTTCCTGCACCAAAGTCCATCGAGAAAATCTGTGATTTTACTGAGTGGCGCACAGGAGTTGTTGATCCCGTGCTGCCTCCATCACTAAGTTCCAATGTGTTATATTGTGACTGTGGTGTTTGAAACGCTTTGCTTGAATTCACCTATGTATCACAAACTAACTTACAAAGGCAGCAATAGACCAGCAGCTCCTGTGGCCCCATTAGTTAAAAACTCATATTTTCTCTATGGACTTTGGTGCAGGGAAATGATCAGCTTACACACTTCCATTCACAGCTGAAAAACACGGTCTAATCATGATGCATCATGAGCTTATGTCTGTAAATGACTGTGTAACGATGTGTTTAGGCTCCAGAAACTGGCTGTCGATGAAATACTGTTCCCTTTCATACAGTCTGTTCCGTCAGGTCCACCCACTGACGGTCCCTGATCTGAGTCAGTCCCAGGTGCCATTAGGACCCTGAGTGTTCTTCATTCATAAACACTGGCTGCAACACTCAGTGTCACAGCCTACGAGACTTGGCAGAGAGCCTCCTTTCTGTTCCTCTTACATCATTCATACGTAACTGACCGGAGCTATTTCTGGCCTCCACAGTACTTTGTGCTTCTTGAATAGGCAGCGTTTCTTCAGAGCATCTGCAGAACCAGCAGAATCCAGACACATATTAACTCGGAAAAACTTAGCCCTCTTTCCTGCAGATACTTTCCAGTCCACTTTTCTGCCTGTCTTGATTTGGAAAATAAATCACAAGTGTACTACTGTCTCTGTCAGCACTTGCAAGGACTGCTGCTGCAGACCTGCCTGTACTGTATATATGATCCTTCAGAGTCAGGCTCTGTCCATCTGAATCATGTCAGTTGTGGTTTTGACATTGGGCGGCTGAACTCAGCTCACCCACTCTTTACTTATCATTCATTGACTGTTCAACCTGAAGGCTTTGCTCGATTCCTTGTCTGCCTTCTTGCCAATCTGCTTACTTCCCATAAGTCAGTGTGCTGTGTCAGACAAACTTCCTGAATGAAGCACCCACTCCAAAAGAGAAAAGGCTTTGCACTAAATTTACTCGCAGTTTTTACAGATACACATTAGAGATTAGAGGATTAAAAAGAAACAGCCACTCTTTGATGTTTTTATGCTCCTAAGCATTTAATCAGGTGGAAATATATGGTTATTTAGCATATATTCCTATTACCTACATGTCAGCCAATCCATACCGTGCTACACAGGCTGATTGTTTATGGGTTGTAGACACTTGCATGTGTGTGTGTGTGTGTGTGTGTTGGGGTCTTCTTGACGGCTTCAATACATGCACTTGTGATAAAAATGTCTCTGAGGATGTGTGGACGTTTGTCATCGTAACTCTCATAGTCGGAGGTTTATGACTGTGAGCTATTATTAAATGTTAGCATCCCACTGTTGAATATACAATTTCTTTTTTATTGATCCTTCTCATGTTGCGACATATTTCCACAACTGTTGACGCTAAAGCTTGGCAAAGTAACAGACTCTGATTTGATCTGCTTGAATAATTACAGTATACCATGGCTTGGTCTATCAATTAGTTTTTATCTGCTGTTCTGCAGCCTATCTGGGTCCAACAGCCATGCAACCACGTCACTTAAATCACTTTCATTCCCAGTTTGATGCTCAGGTTTAATGTATTGAGATGGTGGTCTTGACCATGTCTACATGCCTAGATACATTTAGTTACTGTCATGTGATTGGCTGATATTTTTAGATATTTGTGTTGACTGTACTTAATAAAGTGGCAGGTGAGTGTAAATATGTTTGATGTGAGTGAGTCACTGCAGTTAAGTGAAAGCAGTTTGAAACAAAACAAAAAAAAAGTGCCATACTGACTCAGAGCAATTTTTTTTTTTGTACTTTTCATTTTGTGCCGGTTACCATGGTGACAGGGGCCAGTGCGTAGAACACTGTGCGATAAGTCATGAATTGATGGTCACATCACGCATTTCTGAGTAGGTGATAAAGGTAAAGGTTTGCTCACTTGGTGTGTTGAGCTTCTATTTGAATTTTCTGAATAAAAACTTTCTGTGTATGATATAAACACAGGAGCAGTAGTCCTCAAAGGGACCAGAACCTGGTCCCAATGAGGCAGAACACTATTTCTGAGGTTAACTTTAAAGCTAAGATTTAAATTGTGGTTAAGGTGAGGGTTAGGCATTAACGAATGCATTCTCAAAGATAAGTTATTTGAATCTTTATATGTGAATGCATTTTATTATACCCACTCCCACCATACTACTATACCAGCACTGCAATTCTAATTCCTTTTAATTCAAGTCCTAAAATACCCTGGTTTTCTGTTCAATTTGCTGCAGGTGTTTCCAGCACTCTGTTTTTTTTAATGTTTTGCTCTGGGCCTTATTGTCAAAAAAGGTAGAGCCTTTTATTTAAATATGCATAGTTGCAATTTTAATGTAATGTGTTAATGTATGTCTTATATTCTTGTGCAGTGAAAAATCGTAAAAAATTAGGTGCTAAAATTCAGATTTAAATGTTGGTATAGTCACTTCGTCAAGCTTTTTATAACATATTTAATATACACAGTATGTTTTGATGTATCTTGAATGATATCTTGTTGCCTGTTGTTGAAAATAAAAAACAGATGGCACAAAGGGTGTATGACTATGTCTCTCTGTGTGTGTCCACAGTGAAGAAAGCCAAACTGGATGGACCCCAAGGTAAGACTTGGCCTCCTGGCAACAGAAATAGGCAGATCACTCAGGATGACATAAATCTTTCGGAGACCAAGGACACGTTATGTGCTTCACTCATACACTGCATGTAAACAAAGGCATGGGAAGTTAGATAATGCACAGTATACATTACACCTGCAGGACGGACTGAGTGATCTTTATTGTTTTTTTTGTTTGTTTTTTTTTAATGTTTCATCTCAACTAATCCAGTACTTCCCTCTTTCCTTGACAGATAAGTTCAACACTTATGTGACTCTGAAGGTGCAAAATGTGAAGAGCACAACCATTGCTGTCAGGGGCAACTTGCCCAGCTGGGAGCAAGACTTCATGTTGTGAGTCCTTCATTATCCGATAATACTACTTCTCTCTTTTCTCTTCCTTATTCTCCTGCCCTCTTTCCTCTCACCAATCATTGTTGATCCTCTCGTCTCATTCTCCACTTCAGTTGCTTGAGTGCATTTGTGTTTTTTCCATCAACCTTCCTCCCTTCCCTGTTTTTCACTCCCCCATCCCGAGTGCCCTTTATCCCTGCGTTGTTCCACATAACTCTTCCTCCCCTGCATCGGCAACTCTGCATCATGTGCTTTTCACCTTCTCTTTCTTCACAATTCTGCCCCTCTCATCCTCAACCTTATTCTCAACCTTGGCTACCTCCCAGCTCCTCTTTTCTCTTTCTTCTGTCACTTCCTCTAAACAGAGCCTCTTGATCTTTATTTGCTCAGCCCCACCTTCTCCTCCTCATCCTCCTCTCTACGTTTCAACTTCATATTTCACCTCATATTCTCCCTTCCCTCTCTTCATATCGCTGCTCTCTAGGCCTCTCAAGCAAGATTTCCCTCGTTTGTTTTTCCGTTTTTTCCGAGTGAGTAATTGACATGCAGTGATACAGTGTGGTATTAACAACGAAGCCCTGTGCATCTGTATGATGTTTGGAGGCGTTGAACATTGTTCTGGGATTGCATCAGTAAAGTAGTGTTATGTAATGTTTGGGCTGTAGAGAGAGCCTCATCCCCTCCTTCAAGATGCCTTTGACTGACTGTGCCCCCTCTGTCACAGCCATGAATCAAACAGGCACTCTTTAAAAGGACTCACCACTGAGATGGGATTTCCACTCCTCCTTTTTCTTAATTAAAGTTCCCACTTTCTCGCTCCAGGCATGCGATACAATCACCGGCTCCGACTGCCATCATCATCATCATCACACTTCTCCCTCCCCTCATTTATTTTCTCTTTCTGTGCTTCCTGCTCTCTTTTTTAGAATTACACCCACAGAGATGTGTTTTATATTTCTGACAGTGAGGCCCACAAGTACTTACCGCACATCTCATCTGTGTGTTTAGTATTTATGTTTAAATTGAGTGGGACAGGGGGTGGATGACGTACTCAGATTTGTTACATAAAAAAATAAATAAAGCATTGTAGCACTGTAATATATATTGTATATATATATAAATACTTGAGAGTCTTTCAGTAAAGAACAGCACAGTACAATAATAAGTAAAAATGAGTCCCATGAATGTAAATTATTGTTTTTTATTTTATTTTGCTGTAAAAAGATCATTTCATGTATTTTGCTTCATGGTCCTACATGTACCTACTAGAAACTCAAGGGCCCCCCAAGTAATTACATAAAAGGCTCACAAGCCAACTTGTTTAGGACATGCAGGTTTAATCTTCAATGATGTACAGTATTAAAGAAACTTTCTTTAATGTAAAATATTGTTGCCCTCAGTGTGTATTTGAGTTTAAGTACAATACTGTACTTTGAAATCTAAAATAGAGGCTATATATGGAAAATGTATGGAAAAAGCTGATTGTCAAATTTTGGACGGCATAGTATAGCATGACGTTTTTTGTCAAATGTTGCACCAAATTTTTTTTTTTTTTTAAAAACAGTCAAATTTTGGACAACATAGTATAGTATGACGTTTTTGTCAAATTTTGGACAACATTTTTTTTTTTCAATTGTCAGATTTTGGACAACATAGTATAGTATGATGTTTTTGTCAAATTTTGGACAACATAGTATAATATGACCTTTTTGTCAAATTTTTCTTTATTTCTTTCTCTTTGTAGTGAGATCAACCGCCTTGACCTGGGTCTGACCGTCGAGGTATGGAACAAAGGGTTAATCTGGGACACCATGGTTGGCACTGTGTGGATTCCCCTCCAGAGCATCCGGCAGTCAAATGAGGTTTGCCGCTAACCGCAACCGCTTGAGAAATGCTGTAGTGGAACACTCTGTTCTCAGCCACACTTCAGGGATTTGCAGCAGTGATGTTGGGCAGACTTTATTGTTATTTTTGTATCATCTGTGCATCTTTCTGCTCTCAGGAGGGTCCAGGGGAGTGGCTCACACTCGACTCTCAGGTCATTATGTCTGATAATGAGATCTGTGGCACCAAAGAACCCACTCTGCACCTGGTGCTGCTTGACACGCGCTTTGAACTGCCTCTCGGTGAGAAATCTATAGTCACGTCAGATTCACAAATCAACAATCGGTGGACAGAATCAGAATGTACTGGGCGTTATCAAGCCTTGAAGAAAGGGAAGAAAGTCTTGAATAAATTATGTTATGTGTTTATATTCATACAGTGAATAGTGGTGTATGAACACCAATAATCTGTGACTGATTAATTATCCTGATCCAAGTATTTGCACAGATCATTCAGGGAGAAGAATGTTTGTGTCCTTTCTTAGTGATCATCAAGCTGTCCTCCTCTCAGCATTGATTAGGTGTGATTTCCACACTGTTTCCTCTAATCAATATTGTACACTTGACCCTTCAAAGCGTGACCCTATTTATAGGATTTTAGCATTTGGGCCATAAGTCTAGAGGCTAATTTTCAGTGTCATTGTGTTCTGGGTCAAATAAAATGTGCAAATGGGTTGTTTATTTTATGGTCCTTGCTATTTTACGTCACGCAGGATGAAGCAATTTTGAAGTGCAGTGCAATGACTATTTTAAGTTTTCTTTTTCTTTTTTGTTGGCTGTTTGTGTGTTTTGTCGTTCTCAGATATCCCAGAGGACGAAGCGCGGTACTGGGCCAAAAAACTGGAGCAGCTCAATGCTATGAGGGACCAAGATGTAAGCTGCATGATTTTAATACCGCAACATATAACCACATTTTAGGAACATGCCCAGTTTAGTGGATTATAAACAGTATGTTACTCGTTCCAATATCAAATGTTACTTTTGAAACTAATACAATAACCATAGTTTTAAGTCTTTCTCATTTTCTCAGTCATCTTTAATGTACACTTGTAATTTTTCCAGTATTCATACCAGGAAGAACAGGAACGCCCTCTCCGTGCACCAGGCACCCAGTGCTGTAAGTAACTGATCGATGTTTGCACAAACTAGTCATTTGTTTGTGCTGAACAAGAGAATTATGTGTTTAGCTGCTGAAATGTAATAAAGATTGCTTTAGGTCAGCCTGTGCATTATGTGTGTAACCACACATGGTTTGTTTTGCGTTAGACGGGAAGAAGGTCTGGATCACTGCACTGTAAGGGATCAATAGCGATATCCGATGTCCTGAGGAGTGCTGCTCCAGGATGCTTTCCAGTGTGTTTTGACTCCTGGCTCAGTCTGCTGAGCTCGCTGAGGCAGCAGTCTTGGGCAGGTGGAGCACACTCCGCTCCCTCTGTGCTCTCTTTCCACACACCTGCTCCAACTGGGAACTTTGAAGCATCAATAATGTGAATGCATGCTTATGTTTTGACATCGGTTCAGTTCATAACCAGCATTGACACATCTTCTTGTTCGATTGCAGGTAATTGGAACCTATGGGGGGACCAACAAAGTAAGAGCACATGCAGTACATTCTGTGCATACAGTGAGTACATACGTGTTTTGTGAGTCCTACATGCTGAGATAGAAAGTTCAGCTTCAGTTTTATAGTAAATATGGGGGACTGCCCCCTAGTCTGTGTCCCCACTACACTCTTATACAAACTTTCACACACTTAATGCTATTGTATGGCTTGGTTAAAATATGTCTTAACAGTTCTATATTGCAAAATCTATCACTGATCCAGAGTTTCCTCAGTGGCATTGTGTCAGAGGTCTGACCTTTTGAAGTATCACACAACACTTTCAATCAACAGAGAGAATTCCACAAAGAGCTGGTTCTCTGTTCTCTAGGTGTCTTTTCTTAAAATACGTTCAGTAGGCGACATAAGGAGTTAAAGGGGAATGTTGATGGCACGAAGAACAGGACGTTAGCCAAATGTGAGCCAAAAATAAGGTTATGCCCGAAGGGTATCCAGTCATGCAGTGGGGTTTTATTTTGGAAAGGTTATTTCTTCCACTGCTATGAAAAAATGCATGGTTGGTGGATAGTTGTTTGGGGTAACTGATCCTATAATTTTTGTCTTTGTTTTAGTTTAATCTAGCACTTGGCCACAGATAGTCATTATATTGAAAATATGTTGCAGTCCAATACACACGCACACATACTTTATATACAGTATATATATTGTCCGTACTGCATACAGAACTATAGTTCATACATTTATTAGATATAAAAAGCCTTCCATGTGTCCCCCTCTCTCTATCTGTCTTCCTCCTTGTCTGTCTGTCTCTTTCTCGCTCTTGCTGTGATTAACAGATGGTCTTATATAAGTGCCTCACCCACTCCACTGCAGCAGTTCATCTCATCTCTGTTCACTTAAAAGAAAAAAGAAAAGGAAAGAGCATGGGGGGTGGCTGATAGATGGTGAGCGGGTGAAGTTGGTGGGACAGACAGAAGGATGCAGAGGGAGAGAGAGATTGAGACGTGGAGACGCGGGTGAATAAGGAAACAAAGTTCATTGTCAGTAATTAGTGTTTACATGGCCAGACAGATGGAGATGAAGGTGTACGCACTGCAACAGTAGCCCTCCCTCAGCGTGTGAGAGATGATTGCTGATAATAATGAATGATTAATAGATGGTGGTTTGGCTTTTGACTGATTCAGTACTGTTTAAGTCTTTCATCACTTCCCCCTGGGGTTTTAAGCCCAGATCTATGACCACCACAGAAAAATAAAGCTCCTTCATGAGTAGAAGGGATTTATATTCAGCTGTGGTAGTGGGAATGTGAAAGAGGCCCCTGATGATGCTCATCATGAGCCTTATGTATGGATGCACTCTGGATGACCTATATGGGTCTGATTGTGGCAATCAATTTTGGGTGATTTTGGACGACATACTATATACTATGACATTTTGGTGTCATTTTGGATGACACACTAAACTATGACTTTTTGTTTGTTTTTGTTTTTCATTACTTCTACAGTGTAATGTTCTTTAAATCAGTCTTGTTAACAGTACCATTGTATGACGTTTTTGTCAAATTTTGTACCAATAATATATTTTTTGTAATTGTCACATTTTGTCAAATTGTATGACGTTTTGGCACATTTTGGACGACATAGTATAGTATGACATTTTTGGTAATACTATAATACCAATACTATATCAAAATTGGTTAAAAAAGTCATAGTATAGTATGTCTTCCAAAAATGGTCAAAAACGTCATAGTATAGTATGTTATCCAAAATGGTCAAAACTGGTTAAAAAAGTCATAGTATAGTATGTCGTCCAAAATTGGTCAAAAAAGTCATAGTAAAGTATGTCGTCCAAAATTGGTCAAAAAAGTCATAGTATAGTATGTCGTCCAAAAATGGTCAAAATTGGTTAAAAAAAGTCATAGTATAGTATGTCGTCCAAAATTGGTCAAAAAAGTCATAGTAAAGTATGTCGTCCAAAATTGGTCAAAAAAGTCATAGTATAGTATGTCGTCCAAAATTGGTCAAAAAAGTCATAGTAAAGTATGTCGTCCAAAATTGGTCAAAAAAGTCATAGTATAGTATGTCGTCCAAAATTGGTCAAAAAAGTCATAGTAAAATATGTCGTCCAAAATTGGTCAAAAAAGTCATAGTATAGTATGTCGTCCAAAATTGGTCAAAAAAGTCATAGTATAGTATGTCGTCCAAAAATGGTAAAAAAAAGTCATAATATAGTATGTCGTCCAAAAATGGTCGAAATTGGTCAAAAAATTCATAGTATAGTATGTCGTCCAAAAATGGTCAAAATTGGTTAAAAAAGTCATAGTATAGTATGTCGTCCAAAATTGGTCAAAAAAGTCATAGTATAGTATGTCGTCCAAAAATGGTCAAAAAAGTCATAGTATAGTATGTCGTCCAAAAATGGTCAAAATTGGTTAAAAAAAGTCATAGTATAGTATGTCGTCCAAAATTGGTCAAAAAAGTCATAGTATAGTATGTCGTCCAAAAATGGTAAAAAAAGTCATAGTAAAGTATGTCGTCCAAAATTGGTCAAAAAAGTCATAGTATAGTATGTCGTCCAAAATTGGTCAAAAAAGTCATAGTAAAGTATGTCGTCCAAAATTGGTCAAAAAAGTCATAGTATAGTATGTCGTCCAAAATTGGTCAAAAAAGTCATAGTAAAATATGTCGTCCAAAATTGGTCAAAAAAGTCATAGTATAGTATGTCGTCCAAAATTGGTCAAAAAAGTCATAGTATAGTATGTCGTCCAAAAATGGTCAAAAAAGTCATAGTATAGTATGTCGTCCAAAAATGGTCAAAATTGGTTAAAAAAAGTCATAGTATAGTATGTCGTCCAAAATTGGTCAAAAAAGTCATAGTATAGTATGTCGTCCAAAAATGGTCAAAAAAGTCATAGTAAAGTATGTCGTCCAAAATTGGTCAAAAAAGTCATAGTATAGTATGTCGTCCAAAATTGGTCAAAAAAGTCATAGTAAAGTATGTCGTCCAAAATTGGTCAAAAAAGTCATAGTATAGTATGTCGTCCAAAATTGGTCAAAAAAGTCATAGTAAAATATGTCGTCCAAAATTGGTCAAAAAAGTCATAGTATAGTATGTCGTCCAAAATTGGTCAAAAAAGTCATAGTATAGTATGTCGTCCAAAAATGGTAAAAAAAAGTCATAATATAGTATGTCGTCCAAAAATGGTCGAAATTGGTCAAAAAATTCATAGTATAGTATGTCGTCCAAAAATGGTCAAAATTGGTTAAAAAAGTCATAGTATAGTATGTCGTCCAAAATTGGTCAAAAAAGTCATAGTATAGTATGTCGTCCAAAAATGGTCAAAAAAGTCATAGTATAGTATGTCGTCCAAAAATGGTCAAAATTGGTTAAAAAAAGTCATAGTATAGTATGTCGTCCAAAATTGGTCAAAAAAGTCATAGTATAGTATGTCGTCCAAAAATGGTAAAAAAAAGTCATAATATAGTATGTCGTCCAAAAATGGTCGAAATTGGTCAAAAAATTCATAGTATAGTATGTCGTCCAAAAATGGTCAAAATTGGTAAAAGCCGCCATTCTATACTATGTCATCCAAAATGTGCCAGTAAAAGTCATGCTTTAGTATGTTGTCCAAAATCACCAAAAGATGTTGTTATTACTGTCCATGGCCGGATTCGAACCGGTGTCCCCTGGGGGAGGCTGGCACCCAAAAATCAACTTCAAAGACCACTGAACCATGTAAAAGGTCAAATGGTGTGTGATATGGTACTTAACAACACCAAGAAGTCATAGTCGGTATGTTGTCCCAAAATGGTCAAAATTGGTAAAAAACGTCATACTATAGTATGTCGTCCAAAAATTGCCAAAAATGGTAGAAAACATCATACTATATATTGGATGACATAGTATGTCGTTTTTGTCAAATTTTGGACCAAATTTTTTTTTTCAAAAGATTGTCACATTTTGGAGACATAGTATAGTATGAATTACTACATAGTATAATATGACGTTTTTGTCAAGTTTTGGACCAAAAAAATGTTTTTCAAAAAAGTTGTCAGATTTTGGACGACATAGTATAGTATGTCGTTTTTGTCAATTTTGGACCAAATTTTTTTTTCAAAAAATTGTCACATTTTGGACGACATAGTGTAGTATGAAGTACTACATAGTATAGTATGACGTTTTTGTCAAGTTTTGGACCAAAAAAGTTTTTTCAAAAAAATTGTCCGATTTTGGACGACATAGGTCGTTTTTGTCAAATTTTGGATCAAATTATTTTGTTTTAAAAATGCTCACATTGTGGACGACATAGTGTAGTATGACGTACTACATAGTATAGTATGACGTTTTTGTCAAGTTTTGGACCAAAAAATTTTTTTCAAAAAAATTGTCAGATTTTGGACGACATAGTATAGTATGTCGTTTTTGTCAAATTTTGGACCAAATTTTTTTTCAAAAAATGGTCACATTGTGGACGACAGTGTAGTATGACGTACTGCATAGTATAGTATGACGTTTTTGTCAAGTTTTGGACCAAAAAAAGTTTTTTTTTTTTTAAATTGTCAGATTTTGGACGACATAGTATATATTATGTCGTTTTTGTCAAATTTTGGAGCAAACTTTTTTATTCAAAAAATGGTCACATTGTGGACGACATAGTATAGTATGACATACAACATAAGGAATGTGCAACATGATATTGTATGACTTTTTGGACAACAATATATATTTTTTTACTTTCTTTAAATACATGCTATAGTATGACTGTACTGACTATGACGAACTTGAACCCACTGTCTTTGTATCATGAGGGCAGCGCCTTATCCATTAGGCCACTGAGCATCTGTGTCACTTTGACACATTTTGTTTCTACCTGGCATTTCAGACATGCTATAGGGTGAGTTCAAATAATGGTCACATTTTGGACGACATAGTGTTGTATGATGTACTACATAGTATAGTATGACGTTTTTGTCAAGTTTTGGACCAAATAAATGTTTTCCCAAAAAAATTTCAGATTTTGGACGACATAGTATAGTATGTCGTTTTTGTCACATTTTGGACCAAATTTTTTATTCAAAAAATGGTCACATTGCGGACGACATAGTGTAGTATGATGTACTACATAGTATAGTATGACATTTTTGTTAAGTTTTGGACCAAAAAAATGTTTTTCTAAAAAATTGTCAGATTTTGGACGACATAGTATAGTATGTCGTTTTTGTCAAATTTTGGACCAAACTTTTTTATTCAAAAAATGGTCACATTGTGGACGACATAGTATAGTATGACATACAACATAAGGAATGTGCCACATGATATTGTACGACTTTTTGGACAACAATATTTTTTTTTAACTTTCTTTAGACAACATGCTATGCTATAGTATGACTGTACTGACTATTGCGGGGCTTGAACCCACTGTCTTTGTATCATGAGGGCAGCGCCTTATCCATTAGGCCACTGAGCATCTGTGTCACCTTGACACATTTTTTTTCGACCTGGCATTTCAGACATGCTATAGTGTGAGTTCAAATAATGGTCACATTGTGGACTACCTAGTGAAGTATGACGTACTACATAGTATAGTATGACGTTTTTGTCAAGTTTTGGACCAAAAAAATGTTTTTCAAAAAAATTGTCCGATTTTGGACGACATAGTATAGTATGTCGTTTTTGTCAAATTTTGGACCAAATTTTTTTTTCAAAAAATTGTCACATTTTGGACGACATAGTGTTGTATGATGTACTACATAGTATAGTATGACGTTTTTGTCAAGTTTTGGACCAAAAAAATGTTTTTCAAAAAAATTGTCCGATTTTGGACGACATAGTATAGTATGTCGTTTTTGTCACATTTTGGACCAAATTTTTTATTCAAAAAATTGTCACATTGTGGACAACATAGTGTAGTATGATGTACAACATAAGCAATGTGCTTCATGATGTTGTATGACTTTTTGGACAACAATATTTTTTTTTTACTTTCTTTAGACAATATGCTATAGTATGACTGTACTAACTATTGCGAACTTGAACCCACTGTATCATGAGGGCAGCGCCTTATCCATTAGGCCACTGAGCATCTGTGTCACCTTGACACATTTTGTTTCTACCTGGCATTTCAGACATGCTATAGTGTGAGTTCAAATAATGGTCACATTGTGGACTACCTAGTGAAGTATGACGTACTACATAGTATAGTATGACGTTTTTGTCAAGATTTGGACCAAAAAAATGTTTTTCAAAAAAATTGTCAGATTTTGGACGACATAGTATAGTATGTCGTTTTTGTCAAATTTTGGACCAAATTTTTTTTTTCAAAAAATGGTCACATTTTAGACGACATAGTGTAGTATGACGTACTACATAGTATAGTATGACGTTTTTGTCAAGTTTTGGACCAAAAAAATGTTTTTCAAAAAAATTGTCAGATTTTGGACGACATAGTATAGTATGTCGTTTTTGTCAAATTTTGGACCAAATTTTTTTTTCAAAAAATGGTCACATTGTGGACGACATAGTATGACATACAACATAAGGAATGTGCCTCATGATATTGTATGACTTTTGGACAACAATATTTTTTTTTTACTTTCTTTAGACAATATGCTATAGTATGACTGTACTAACTATTGCGAACTTGAACCCACTGTCTTTGTATCATGAGGGCAGCGCCTTATCCATTAGGCCACTGAGCATCTGTGTCACCTTGACACATTTTGTTTCTAGCTGGCATTTCAGACATGCTATAGTGTGAGTTCAAATAATGGTCACATTGTGGACTACCTAGTGAAGTATGACGTACTACATAGTATAGTATGACGTTTTTGTCAAGTTTTGGACCAAAAAAATGTATTTCAAAAAAATTGTCCGATTTTGGACGACATAGTATAATATGTCGTTTTTGTCAAATTTTGGACCAAATTTTTTTTTCAAAAAAATGGTCACATTTTGGACGACATAGTGTAGTATGACGTACTACATAGTATAGTAAGACGTTTTTGTCAAGTTTTGGACCAAAAAAATGTTTTTCAAAAAAATGGTCAAATTTTGGACCAAATGTTTTATTCAAAAAATGGTCACATTGTGGACGACATAGTGTAGTATGACGTACTACATAGTATAGTGTGACGTTTTTGTCAAGTTTTGGACCAAAAAAATGTTTTTCAAAAAAATTGTCAGATTTTGGGACGACAGTATAGTATGTCGTTTTTGTCAAATTTTGGACCAAATTTTTTATTCAAAAAATTGTCACATTGTGGACGACAGTGTAGTATGAAGTACTGCATAGTATAGTATGACGTTTTTGTCAAGTTTTGGACCAAGAAAATGTTTTTCAAAAAAATTGTCAGATTTTGGACGACATAGTATAGTATATCGTTTTTGTCACATTTTGGACCAAACTTTTTTATTCAAAAAATGGTCACATTGTGGACGACATAGTATGACATACAACATAAGGAATGTGCCTCATGATATTGTATGACTTTTGGACAACAATATTTTTTTTTTACTTTCTTTAGACAATATGCTATAGTATGACTGTACTAACTATTGCGAACTTGAACCCACTGTCTTTGTATCATGAGGGCAGCGCCTTATCCATTAGGCCACTGAGCATCTGTGTCACCTTGACACATTTTGTTTCTAGCTGGCATTTCAGACATGCTATAGTGTGAGTTCAAATAATGGTCACATTGTGGACTACCTAGTGAAGTATGACGTACTACATAGTATAGTATGACGTTTTTGTCAAGTTTTGGACCAAAAAAATGTATTTCAAAAAAATTGTCCGATTTTGGACGACATAGTATAATATGTCGTTTTTGTCAAATTTTGGACCAAATTTTTTTTTCAAAAAATGGTCACATTTTGGACGACATAGTGTAGTATGATGTACTACATAGTATAGTATGACGTTTTTGTCAAGTTTTGGACCAAAAAAATGTTTTTCAAAAAAATTGTCAGATTTTGGACGACATAGTATAGTATGTCGTTTTTGTCAAATTTTGGACCAAATTTTTTTTTCAAAAAAATGGTCACATTTTGGACGACATAGTGTAGTATGACGTACTACATAGTATAGTATGACGTTTTTGTCAAGTTTTGGACCAAAAAAATGTTTTTCAAAAAAATGGTCAAATTTTGGACCAAATTTTTTATTCAAAAATGGTCACATTGTGGACGACATAGTGTAGTATGACGTACTACATAGTATAGTGTGACGTTTTTGTCAAGTTTTGGACCAAAAAAATTTTTTTCAAAAAAATTGTCAGATTTTGGACGACAGTATAGTATGTCGTTTTTGTCAAATTTTGGACCAAATTTTTTATTCAAAAAATTGTCACATTGTGGACGACATAGTGTAGTATGAAGTACTGCATAGTATAGTATGACGTTTTTGTCAAGTTTTGGACCAAGAAAATGTTTTTCAAAAAAATTGTCAGATTTTGGACGACATAGTGTAGTATGTCGTACTGCACTATGTCAGTGGTCAAAATTGGTTAAAAACGTCATACTATAGAATGTCGTCCAAAAATGGTCAAAAAAGTCATAGTATAGTATGTTGTCCAAAAATTGTCCAAAATGGTAAAAAAAACATCATACTATAGAATGTCGTCCAAAAATGGTCAGAAAATCATAGTATAGTATGTCATCCAAAAATGGTCAAAAAAGTCATAGTGTAGTATGTCTTCCAAAAATGGTCAAAAACGTCATAGTATAGTATGTCTTCCAAAAATGGTCAAAATTGGTCAAAATCGTCATAGTATAGTATGTTACCAAAAAATGTCATAGTATAGTATGTCACCAAAAAATGTCATAGTATAGTATGTCACCAAAAAACGTCATAGTATAGTATGTCATCCAAAAATGGTAAAAAAAAACGTCATATTATAGTATGTCGTCAAAAGAATGGTAAAAATTTGTTAAAAAAGTCATAGTATAGTATGTCGTCCAAAAAT
Source organism: Microchirus variegatus (assembly GCF_963457635.1). NCBI lineage: Eukaryota > Metazoa > Chordata > Actinopteri > Pleuronectiformes > Soleidae > Microchirus > Microchirus variegatus. The sequence continues at coordinate 14,300,781 of NC_139806.1, forward strand.
GTCATAGTATAGTATGTCATCCAAAAATGGTCAAAAACGTCATAGTATAGTATGTCGTCAAAAAAAATTCAAAATTGGTCCAAAAATTGTAAAAATTGGTAAAAACGTCATAGTATAGCAAGTTGTCAAAAAATGGTCAAAATTTGACAAAAACAGCACACTGTACTATGTCATCCAAAATTTGACAAAAAAGTCATGCTTTAGTATGTTGTCCAAAATCACCAAAAGAAGTCTTTGTTGCTGTCCAGGGCGGGGGGAGGCTGGCACCCAAAAACTAACGTCATTGACCACTGAGCCAAGTAAAACAAGTTATGAAGGTCAAACGGTGTATTATGTGGTACTAAACAACACCAAAAAGTCATAGTCCGATATGTCGTCCAAAAATGGTCAAAAAAGTCATAGTATACTATGTCGTCCAAAACACGGGTTAAAAAACGTCATAGTATAGTATGTCGTCCAAAAATGGTCAAAAAAGTCATAGTATAGTATGTTGTCCAAAACTAGTAAAAAACGGCATTGTATAGTATGTCGTTCAAAAATGGTCAAAATATGTAAAAAACGTCATAGTATAGTTTGTTGTCCAAAAATGGTCTTCATTGGTCAAAAACGTCATAGTATAGTATGTCGTCCAAAAATGTGAAAACTTTTGGGACGACATGCCGGACTATGAGTTTTTGGTGTTGTTTATTACCACATGAGACACCGCTTGACATGTCACAAGATGTTTTACTTGGCTCAGTGGTCTATGACGTTGGATTTTGGGTGCCAGCCTCCCCAGGGGACACCGGTTCGAAAACCCACCTTGGACAGTAACAAAGACTTCGTTTGGTGATTTTGGACAACATACTAAAGCATGACGTTTTTGTAAAATTTTGGACGATATAGTATCATTTGAAGTTTTTGTCAAGTTTTGGAGGATATAGTATAGTATGACGTTTTTGTCAAATTTTGTACGACATACTATAGTATGATGTTTTTGTCAATTTTTTTTCAATTTTTTTTTTTTTTTCAATTTTTTTTTTCAAATTTTGGACGACACAGTATAGTATGACGTTTTTTGTAAAATTTTGCCGAAAAAAGTTGTGAAAATAAATTGTCAAATTTTAGACAACGTAGTATTGTATGACGTTTTTGTAACATTTTGGGCCTAATAATTTTTTCCAAAAAAATTGTCAAATTCTGAACGACATAGTATATTACGACGATTTTTGTCAAATTTTGGATGACATAGTGTTTTTGTCAAATTTTGGAGCAAAAATGTTTAAAAAAAAAAAAAATGCTGATTTGTTTGGTATCATTTTGGATGACATACTGTGCAGCCACCTCATCTGTATTATCTGTAATTACTATTGTAATGGAAGATTCTCACAGTGCTGATTAGAACCTCCTATTTCTGTGCCACATAACAAGTTCGACTGGGATCATCACTATGATTCTGTTTGTACCCCTCATGTTTCTTACTCCTGTTGCTTGATCATTAAAAAATATAATTTTTTTCCTGCCATGTCTCTGTGTGCCTCTGTGTAGATGAGGATCCGGACAGTGCAGTGGATGACAGGGACAGTGACTATCGCAGTGAAACCAGTAACAGCATCCCTCCTCCCTACTACAGCACATCTCAGCCCAATGCCTCTGTTCACCAATATCCCATCAGCCACCAGCACCGCACCTCCAGAAGCTTTTCTTACCCATGCTCGGCCAACAGCCAGGACCTGGACTACCACAATCAGAGGGCTGTTAGGTGTGTGTCTGCTTCTTTGTAATCACTACTGGAAATTATTAGTGAATCATTTGGTCTTTGGAATATGTGAAAAATTGTCACTGCAGTTTCACAGAGACGCAAGAAGAAGAAGAGAACAGTTAAACAGTTTAATTCTCATTCAATTAATGTTCATAAGAAAGACTAGAATAAATAGCACAATCCTGCTCAGTTAAATCACACTTATTTAACATACATGAAGCACATTTAAAATAATAGTTGTGCTGAGCACTTTTCAAAAGCAAGATAAAACAAAATACAATAAAAGAAGATAAAAGTTCAAATATAATTTAAAATGGCAACATATACAATCAGACTGCATCAAGAATAAAAGCAAGATTAAAAAGGTATGACTTATTAGATTTGAATACATCGCTGGTAATGGTTTTGAAAAAGAAAACCAAAAATCAGACATTCAAATGAAACAGTGCAATTCACCCAGGAGGTGGCTAATGATGGCTACTTTGTGGAGATTCTCATCAGTGTTAAATTGAAAAAGCTAATTTTTGCATTAATATTAGTGGATCGGTTTCGGATTATACTGTGTATTGGTCATTACTGAGTGCTTCACAGAGAAGGACAAACGTGATAAGACAAACTAAAATAAAAACAATACAAATAAATTAATACTGCATATTAATACATTAAACGTGTTTGCTTCCCTTGCATGTGCCCCACTGAGCCTGGGCCTCAAGCTTTATTGTTTACAACATTTTCTGTCAAAATGTTAATGAATGTAATCAGTGAGTGTATGAATATGTGAGCCCCTCACTCACTTATGCAAACCAAACCCTATTCCCTCTTCACATTGGTCTGCACACTGGGAAGGAAACCATGCGTCTCTCCTCCTCTGACTTTATGAATTATTCATCTGGCAATCTACCGGTCAATACTGCACATACCGTTATAGATGTTTGTGTGAGTGTATTGGACAGGGCAACTTCCCCACACTCCCTCCCCATTTTCTTCATTTCCTCCTTTCATCTCCCCATTCCTTCCCTATCCTCTTTCCCTCTGTTTTCTGCTCACTCTCCTCCAGTTCTCACCATCCATCTTTCCTCCTCTTTGGGCCTATTTTTCCGTTGGCCATGCTATTCATCAAAGGCTATAAATACCCTTTTTCATCTGTATCTTTCCTGAAAGCTTGTGTCAGCATTCTGGAGACCTCTCACCTTACTGGTCTGCTTTATGTCTCAGTAATTGTCTGCTACACTTGTATTCCCTGTGCCTTTCATTGATTATCCATCAGCATTATTCCTGACCACCCCAAGAAATGTTGAAAATGTTTGTAGTCGTGCTGTCGTGTTCACTGTGCCACACAGTAGAGTACAATGTGTACAGGTTATGAAGTTCTTTGTAAGATTATTGTGCATATGTGTACATAGGTGCAATAAAACATGGAGTCATAATAAAAGTGTTTTTTGTACTTACACAAATTAACTCTTCTCTTCTCTTCTCTAGCCCCACGGGGAGCTATGCGTCATCTGCAGAGCTGAGTCGGTGCAGCAGTCAGCTAAGTGTGGAGGATTATGTAGGTGAGTACGGGGGCGAGAGGGATCCGTATGATGAGAACGACTCCTACCACTCCTGCCATTCCTCGGTTAGCTACAGCAAAGGCTCTCCAGACTGGGACCCCGATGAGACCCAGGGGGCGTACAGTGATGAGGGTGGTTACAGCAAAGACGGTGGCGAGGAGGTGGCTCTGTACGAGGAGGATGATGGTGGACTGTACGAGGGAGAAGAGGATGGGCTCTATGAGGAAGAAGAGATGATGTATGACGATGAGGATTTGTACAATTTGGATGGGACCCTCAGTGAGGACATAGAGCCTCCATTCACTCCCACACCAACATCAACTGCCCCTCCAACTCTTGATGTACCGAGCTCCAGACCTCCTCTAGAGAAACAGACGTCCTTGCACCAACAACAGCCATCATCTCAACTGTCTAACCAAACATCTAATCAGACTCATCCTCCTGGTGTGGCCCCAGCAGCACAGCCCCCTTCTAGTCAAACAACGACCCAAACACCTAAGCAGCCCCAAACACAACCTCAGCCACAGCCAGCTCCATCTGCTACTTCCTTCTTCTCAATGGCCAAACCTCTAACAGCTGCAGTCACAGGCCTGGCCTCTACTTTCCTGTCTTCAGTACCCAGCACCCAACCTGCCCAACCTCCCCCTCAACCTTCAGCCTTAGCTCAACAGCACCAGTCTGCAGCAGCCAGCTCTGTCCCTCCATCTCACCCAGCCACCATGCCTAACTCAGCCACTCAGCCTCCCTCCACCACCGTCGGCCCTTCATCACAACAGATCTCGTCATCTGCACAGCCCCATTCTCAAATGAACGACCATGCCACCACACAGTCAGCTGCCCCCCAGGACCAGGCTCCCCACCTTGAAGAAGAACAGTGGCCAGAAGAAGAAATGATGTTAGAGAGAGAGGACAGGACACCTCCAGCCCAGTCAGAGGAGAAGTTCCCAATGGAGGAGAAGGAGCAACAATTAGAAGAGAACACACCGCAGACGCCAACAGAGTTACAAGAGATTCCACCAGAGAGGTAGGAATTAAGAGTGAAAGAGATCAATTAATAGCCCAGAAATTCAGTGACTATCTAAAATGTTTTATTTATTCCTTTTAGCCCTCCAGTTATAGAGGAACCCAAAGAGCCAGTGGATCCAGCAGTCCGAGCCAAAGAGAACTGGTTGAGGTTGTACAACAAGGTTTTAGAGCAGCTTCGGGAGGTAAGATAAGAAGTTTAGCACAGTCTCAGTCTGGTTTGAACTGAATTTTGTCCCCAGTGCCTGAGCTTTAGGCTTGATTAAGCTCCATTCTGTCATCAAAAAGACATGTCTGATTTAAAAAGCCTCTAAAAGGGTCTACCAGGTCTTTGAAATATGTATCTGTCGTGCATTATTTATGTTCCCAGACAGGATACATTCAGGAAGTTCTTGAGTTCTATTTTGATAATGTTTTTTTTCCAGAATTCAGACTCGTACTCTCATATTCATACTGTGGGTCACTGCAAATGTGTCCTTTCCCTTATGGGGAGGCAGCTCTTCCAACTGAGCTATCCTGCACCCACGTGCTCTACGATTGATACCTTTTGATTTTCTGGAAATAAAAATACTTATACATTTTTTATTTTAGTTTTGAGTGCAGCTCAACACCACTGCTTGAATTAAGTTATGCTTGGTCACTTGCATTATTTTATTCATATATTACGTTTGCTTTTCATTATCTTTGAATTCTGTTGTGCCGATGATTAATCACTTCAATGTTTATGTCAATGGATGTCGCGTTGCACTTTTTGCACCTTTTGCACCTTTTGTTTGTTCTTTTTTTTGTTTGTGCCGACCCATTTTGTTTTCTTTCTAGTTTCATGTCATTGCCATAGCGACACTCGCATGCACTTTGCTTGGCCATCATTGGAGCATTTTGACAGGTAGGTTCAACCCAACTGGTTGTGTGAACAAAAGAAAGACATGTGTAGAAATTGGCAGGCAGTGAAGAAAACAAACATGGACAGGCTGATGTCATTTTTAGAGTTAGGGGGATACAGATAACTGGCAGTAACTGGTGATGAGGTACCTGGAAACATAAACACTGACTGTCTTTGCCCACAGCAGTCATACGTCAGCACGCCCGACATCTTGGTAAACCAATACATTTACACATAGAAACTGTTTCAGAATAAAACATACTAGCGTTGACATTTAACTGATTAAGTGTCAGTTATTTGTTATATTGTATGTAACATACATACATACATATATATATATATATACATATGTATGTATGTATGTTACATGTATACATACCATTAAGCTAGTCATGGAAGAGGTGTGCTGATTTAACAGGAAAGCATGACTGTAAAACAGAGTGAACAAGACTGGAGAAAAAGTTGGGACATCTGGTGGACGGATGAAGAATGACTGTTTAATAAAGGGCAGACATGGAAGAGGAGAAGTGAACAAGGGCCAGTGACAAAGTCTTAGAGGAACAAGGAAGCATAGATGTGACTGATTTCTGGGTTAATTCCTCACTGTGTTTCAAAAAAAAAAAAAAAAAAAACACACACACACACCATCATTCTGCTCATCCATGTTCATGCCAATTATATATTTTCTGTTGTATCTTATCTTATCTTATACACTCTGTGATTCTCCCCACACACATTTGATTTCAAATTTAACCAAAGCATCTTTTTGAACTGTTATATCACCAATTATATATATAAAGTAGCATAGCTGAAAGGCATAAATCATGCTACTAACAACTTAAAAAAACCATTTAATTGCTTATTTTTCGCTCTCTCAGGCTCGAGGAGAGACCTCCAATTCGCTGTGGTTTGGTAAAGGAGGGTGAGTGTCTGCTGCTACTCTACATAATATACGATATTAAAGTAAAGTTCATGAAATAACTCCTGATATTAAACTCAGTCAAAATTATCCTCAGATCATTGTGGAAACCTGCCAATGTTCCTTTCGATTGAAAATGCCCTTCTTTAGTCAGGGATTTCCTCCTTTTCTCATTCCACTCATGGCATTTGGCCAGTGAGTATTGAGCTGCGGTAGGCTGCCCTGACTTAGCTGGCAGGTCATTTGTAGATGAGGCAGACCTCAAAGTGGAACAGAGGCTGCATACTGAAGAAGTGCTCAGCGAGCCAAGTAGAAACCCAACAATTACACCCAGATGCATGGAGTGTCACTTCCACAATTTGAGCTGTAATCAAACTCTTCAGGAAAGTCCTTGAGAAGTCCTCCAGTGAAGTAGTGTGTCAAACACATCAGCTTTATAGTAACAAAACATGAGCTTGTACCAAGAAATGTTGATAGATTTGACTGCAGATACTTATGATTTCACAATTAATATATTTTTCTTATGCAGAATGGGTGGTGCACTCTACAGTATAGACAGCATGCCCGATCTTCGTAAAAGGAAAGCTATTCCACTTGTGAGAGATCTGGTAAGAAACACACACACACACCATATGCACCCGGGTAACTCACCATATGAATAAATACTAAAAAAAACCATCTGATCATTATATTGCCATTCTATTTTACCTTTTGCATATCTGTGATGTTAATGTAATTACATTAATGAATCAATATACCAACACCTCTAGAGGTCAGGCCATACCTGTGCATGTGCACTGGGACACTGGTGCACATGCTCATGCACACAATGCACCATAAAGATTCATTTAAAAATTCCTAACATGTTCACATCTGTTTATTTCTCTCTGTTTCATCACTGCTGGGTCATACCAGGCCATGGTGAGTCCTTTTTTTTGTCCCTTTATAGAAATCAAATATGCAGCTGACAGCCACAGCATAGTCAACACAAACGCTCTCTCTTTTTCTTTTTCACAGTCGCTAGTGCAGAATTCTCGGAAAGCTGGAATCACATCAGCCATGGCTTCCACCACCCTCGGCAATGAAGAGCTGGTGGGTGTCCTTTTCCACAATTCAGTTCACGTTTTTCCATCTTCTATTCGGTCTTGGTATCAAAACTCACAGTTCATTTCTCCTCCCCTTCATCTTTGCAGAAGAGCCATGTTTATAAAAAGACCCTGCAGGCTCTAATCTACCCCATCTCCTCCACCACACCGCACAACTTCGAGGTGTGGACAGCCACCACCCCCACCTACTGCTATGAATGTGAGGGGCTGCTTTGGGGTATCGCCCGCCAAGGCATGCGCTGCTCTGAGTGTGGTGTCAAATGTCACGAAAAGTGTCAGGATCTACTCAACGCTGACTGTCTGCAGAGTAAGAAACACAGATGCACATGCCACTGTAACACTATAATACATATGCACCTATTTGCATGTATGTACACACCCAGCTCTCAACACTACACGGTCATACATACAGTCATGGGACATCACCTAAGAATCTGAACTCCCGTTTGGAAGCGTTGAGATTCGTGATTTGGCAGGCACCATGTTGAGGTTTGGCAACCAGAAAGCTACAACCAGCTGACCAAGCTGTCAGTCACATTAGTGTCTCCACATATGTGCCGTTGTTTATTGTCTGTTTTCCTCTCAATTGGAACATCATTTTGAAAAATGGACACCATGTTCTGATTAAAAATATGCACTCCTCAGGAAAATGTGAAATGGTGTTTTGAATCTAGCGAAAGTAGTTTGCAACCAGTGGATTTGACCCAATGGCTATTCAGTATATTCTTGGTCTATGAATGCAATACATATAAGGTTGATGACACAATCACTATGAAGGTATAGTGTAATTTTTTATCACAACCAAAATAGCATATTTTAAAAAAAAATATTTCCTGGTAGATTGGATGATACAACACAAAACCACTGTTTTTATTCCTATATCTATGCAGCGCTTCAAATAATTGATGCCGTATCATGCCATTAGATATCATAATATTTGAGTGTATCCATATTTCCTTGCACCCCTACTCAGCACAGACATAAACCTATTTAGCCGCTCTTCGCTATCCTTCTCCCCATTGACATCCCATTTTTCTTGACCTCTATCCAGTCTCACATTCTCCTCCTTCTTCCTTTCCAATTTATCTCATGAGTAATGTGCTGTCATACCCCAGCTTCTTGCCTCACTCCCCTCTGCCCCTAGCTTTTGCGTCTATACTGCTTTGTCTGATTCATCTCCACAAACAGAGTCAGTCTATGCAGTGCGTTATTCATATCGCTCCTGTCTCAAAGAGTCATGTAAGATATTTGTGCCAAATCGTATTATATTGTGAATGTTTTCTTTTGTTCTGTCCAGACCAGTGGTGAAGTGAATTCAGTTTTGTTGTTAGATAAACAGGTTTAACGTTTGACGATTCTTTGCCATGAAGTGTCAAAGACTTGAAAATGATGTGATGCTATCTTAATCTGACACACAGCTTTGAAAATATGGCTTCCAGTGAAAGAGGAGCTCTGTCCTGTGGGCTATATTGCTATGAATATATTTTACGCTATTGCCTCAATCTTCCTGCATCCCTTGTCTCATCAGGAGCTGCAGAGAAGAGCTCCAAACACGGGGCGGAGGACCGAACCCAGAACATCATCATGGTCTTGAAGGACCGCATGAAGATCAGAGAGAGGAACAAACCAGAGATCTTTGAGCTGATACAAGAAGTGTTTGCCCTCGATAAATCAACACACGCCACGCACACGAAACAGATCAAGCAGAGTGTGCTTGATGGTACCTCAAAATGGTCTGCGAAGATCAGCATCACAGGTTTGTTTTTACATTGATGGTGACAGCATATGTCCTATTCTGGGGCATCAATAACATGTATGTGGTGATCTTACTGATATAACATTTAAAAGTATCTGAATTATACAATACAAGTTGAGGTAGCTAGCAGGGTTTTTGCTGATATTACACTTGTCTCTTGTGCAGTGGTTTGTGCTCAGGGTCTGCAGGCTAAAGACAAAACAGGCTCCAGTGACCCGTATGTCACTGTTCAAGTTGGGAAGACCAAGAAGAGAACGAAGACCATCTATGGCAACCTCAACCCTGTCTGGGAAGAAAACTTCCACTTGTGAGTACAGTAAAATCATATCACATAACGGTATCAGTTTCTGTGTTTTGGGATCACCAGATAATGACAATCAGAACCACAAATCAACTTTTTTTTTTTTTTTTTTTTTTTAAGCGAATGCCACAACTCATCTGACCGCATCAAGGTCCGTGTGTGGGACGAGGACGATGACATCAAGTCCCGTGTGAAGCAGAGGTTTAAGCGTGAGAGCGACGACTTCCTGGGTCAAACAATCATCGAAGTGCGCACTCTGAGCGGGGAGATGGACGTCTGGTACAACCTGGGTGAGATTTGCAAGACAAAAGAAAAGGCGATTTATGAGAATTATGGACATTTTAGAGAAGCAAGTCACGCTGAGCTAATGGCACAGAAGAACTTGTCTCCTGTAGATAATTGGCTGAAAAAGTTATCTGTCTAACTTTGCTCTGACAGACAAAAGAACAGATAAGTCTGCTGTGTCGGGAGCCATTCGGATGCACATCAGTGTGGAGATCAAAGGAGAGGAGACGGTAGCACCATACCATGTCCAGTACACCTGTCTGCACGAGGTCAGTCTAACTATGACATCCAGTAGGAATCTTCCAAATGTATTTGCACTTGAAATTAAACTTTAAAGGTACAGCATCTAAAATTTTGCAACATTTATTGGTGAATTTGCATGTTGTAGCTGAATTTCCCCTTTTCCTCACCCTTCCCATCCCACAGTGTGAGAGAATCAATGTAGTTAGCATCTTAGTTAGCATTAAGACTAAAAAAAAAAAAAAATAATAAGTTTGCCCATTGTTGTCTACTGTAAAAACATGGCAGCTTCCAAAGAGCTGACCCACCACCTGGTATAAAGGGTTAGGGTTCATTTAGGGTCATGAACAATAACAATTCACTTATTATTTTATCTTGAATTTGTCTCAAATTAAAATAAAGGTAACACTTTAGATTAGGGAATACATATTCACCATTAACTAGGTGCTTACTAACATATATAAGTAGCATACTAGCCCTTTGTTAGTAATCATTAATCATCATGTGTTCTCTAATCTAAAGTATTACCAGTTTCTTTGCTCAGCTGACATCATTAGGGTTCGAGCAAGAATGTGCAAAGAATTCTTCTTATTATTAGTAATTATTTTCATCAGTATAGAATGGATATGGACATACTGGATGTGGGACATCGGCAATTAGGCATAGTGTCATATAGTGCTCTGTCATGAAAGCCTATAGACAATTTAATAGTTGATATATAATCCTATTTCCCTGCAGGGTTGTGAGTCACAACCATTGAATTAATAATAAGCAAGGCTAAAGTATTTTGGCAGCCTCTTGGCAAATGACTGAACTTTAACACACAAGCACACTCATCATTCCTTTCCCCTGTTTTGCAGCATCTGTTCCAGTACACCACAGAGGAGCAGAATGGAGGTGTAGTAAAAATCCCTGATGCCAAAGGGGACGATGCCTGGAAGGTATACTTTGAGGAGACCCCTCAAGAGATAGTGGACGAGTTCGCCATGAGATATGGAGTAGAGTCCATCTACCAGGCCATGACGTCAGTACTTCAAATATTACACTGTATTTTTTAACTCAGTCCAACACTGTTGACTTGACACAGTTAGATAATGACATTATGTAGTTTATATATTCATCAATGTAGAGAAGTAAGCAAGTTTTCCTTCTCCACTTCCACCCCACAGCCACTTTGCCTGCTTGTCATCCAAGTACATGTGCCCAGGAGTCCCAGCGGTGATGAGCACGCTGCTGGCCAACATCAACGCTTACTACGCCCACACCACCCAGTCCTCCAACAACGTTTCTGCCTCAGACAGATTTGCTGCATCAAACTTTGGCGTGAGTCCCCGATAGGGCTGAACAGTTCATTGTTCAAAATATCACTTTTAAACAACCCATTTTAGCAAATTGCAGAGGCTGAAATTCGATTTGTCTACTTTTAAATATCCATCCAAGTTTTTTTATCCTTGCAAGAGAATGGAATAGTTATCCTTCTATTAAGTCTGTTTATCAATATTTAAAAGTTACATATTTCTCCAGTTATCAGTCATTCATTTATTGACCCCAACATTATCGTGCATCCGTATTCTGCTACTTAGTCAATATTGAACTGTGACTTTTATTTTTTAGTTACATTGTATACTTTTTAAACTGCATCGCAAATCATATTGCAGTATCCTTCAGAAATTCACAATTAAATATTTTTCCCAAATCATTTAGCCACAGTCCCTTACTATTGGCAGAAATAGTTTTATAAATGAATGACTTAAGTTGTCTTTTGTCCCCTCTCAATAGATGTGACTAAAATGGGAAAAATAATGTCTTAAAAACCTCCTTTAACAAGAAAGCTAATTGTCCTCAATTTTATTTTTCTCTGGCCCCACCTTCTATTACAAATATCCAATCAGCTGAGCCTTGTCAGATCCAGCCCAAAACTTGTGTCGTCAAATATAGCAAACACAGCTGTAGTGTGTGTCTGAGCTGTTTGTTCTGTTTTTGTGTCTTCCTGTTTAGAAGGAGAGATTTGTCAAACTGCTGGATCAGCTGCACAACTCCCTGAGGATTGATCTGTCCATGTACCGGGTACTGACTCTTTTTCTTAAATAGAACACATTTATTTTTAATATACAATACTTCACACTTTATGAGCAAAACACCACTTGTTAGTCCGCTCTCTTTCTCTGTCAATGTATGACATATGGCTATTTGCTGTTTGTTTAAAAATGAAATTGCCACTACTCATATTCATTGTCTTTCTACCTAAAAACTGTTTCAAACCTGATGAGTATTTTTTATACAGTATCTTACACATTATTGAATGTGCTTTCAGAATAACTTCCCTGCCAGCAGTCCTGAAAGACTACAGGACCTCAAGTCCACTGTTGATCTCTTGACCAGCATCACATTCTTCAGGATGAAGGTAAAACAATATATCTTTTTCTTTTTGTTCTTTCTTTCCCTACTTTTCTTTATTTTCAACATGGAACTCCAAGATAAACATAGTAACCATTTCCAGCACTTTCTGAGAAGTCGCCTCAGGCACAAACTGAGAATCAGCTTAACATTTTCCTGTTCAAACGGAAACTAAGCTCATGCAACTCAGGGTGTTAACGTATGTTAATAGAATTCGCTCACATCAGTGAGTTTATGGTTACAGTACTGCTGAGATAACCCCCCCCTGCTGAGAGAGAGCATGTCTGACAGACACTTTGGTGCTTTCCATTCAACCAGATGTTGTGTTATATTTGTGTTCAGGTCCAGGAGCTGCAGAGTCCCCCGAGGGCAAGTCAAGTGGTGAAAGATTGCGTGAAAGCCTGTCTCAACTCCACCTATGAGTATATTTTCAACAACTGCCACGACCTCTACAATAGGGAATATCAGACAGATCCTGTAAGTCTCGGTTTGAAGCTAAATTATTTTGTTCCTGCTGTTTGATAGCTCTGCTTTGGTCTCATTATGCCACTATAAAAATGTTGTTTGAATCTAGGTCTGTTTTTGTCTCCAGTCAAAGGCAGTTCCTCCAGATGAGCAGGGTCCCAGCGTCAAGAACTTAGACTTCTGGTCCAAACTTATCACTCTCATCGTCTCCATCATAGAGGAGGACAAGAACTCCTACACTCCTTGCCTTAATCAGTGAGTTCAGTGCTCATAACTTTGGTCTACTTGCTCAAAGTATCACATAGAGGAGAGTCCAAGACCAGCTTAGTAGAACCAACTTATTTAAAAGGCATTTTCAGAGAAAAAAACAAAGCAATCGAACAAATAAATGGATGTGTTATAGCATGAAGAGAAGCATATCTCATATCAGACTGTAAAAAAGAAAGCATTTAACTGTTGGTAGCAATATATGTATATACTGTATTGTTAGTAAACAAAGTGCAGTGACAGTTAACCCCTAACCTGTATGTTTACAGTATAGACAAGTCATTCCAGTACTACAACAGGTTTAGGGGGTGGGCAAATGTAACAGTAGTTTACTGGACTTGAATAAACTTAGCAAAGTAATTTTAGGAGTTAATGAGGATCATTTCGAGCTAATTTAATATTTTTGTTGCCCCTCTGTCTTTCATAGGTTTCCTCAGGAGCTGAATGTGGGCAAGATCAGCGCTGAGGTCATGTGGAATATGTTTGCACAAGATATGAGATATGCCATGGAGGGTGAGTTTTCTGTGTTCTTTTTGTGTCCATGTGTTAAATGTGTATTAGGGTTAGGGTTAGGGAGTTTGTTTTCCAGAGACATTTTTTTTTTCCAAAACTTTGTCTGATTCAATCTTTCCGTTTGATATTCAGAGCATGAGAAGCACCGCCTGTGTAAAAGTGCAGATTATATGAACTTGCACTTCAAGGTAAAGTGGCTCTATAATGAGTACTGCAAGGAGCTGCCCACCTTCCAGAAGCACGTACCTGAATATCCAGCGTGAGTATCTCCTTCACACTTGTATCTGCCACGCTTTCCACAGCTACACAAAGATTCACGTCGCTTCTTCTGATTTCTTCTTTGGTTCTGAAGGTGGTTTGAACCATTTGTCGTCATGTGGTTGGATGAAAATGAGGAAGTGTCCAGAGATTTTCTCCACGGAGCCCTGGAGAGGGACAAAAAAGATGGGGTAATTGCTTTAAGTTGCATCGTTCACACTGTCAGTGCTGCCTGTTGTAAAACACTTAAGCAGGAAACACACAAACACTCATCGGTGAAGTTGAAACTGAGGAAGAAAGGTGATTTAAGTGACTTGGTTGATTTTGAGTATTTCAGAAACTGATGCTCTCCTAGGATTGTCATGCAGTTAACTCCAGGGTTTACAGGTAATGGTCTAAAAAAGAGAAAATATCCAGCAGAATGGCAGTTCTCTGCAACAGTAACTCAAATAACCTCTCGTTACAACCGAGTTATGCAGACGACCATCTGTGAATGCACAACACATTGAACCTTGAAGCAAATGAGCTGCAGCAGCAGCAGAAGACCACACCAGATGCCACTTTATTAGGTGTCCTGTGTATTCAAGTGGCTGTTGAATGTAGTTAAAAAATGTTCTTCAACTATTCCTTGACAGCAAACATTACAGCTAATCACAACCCTGCAGGCGCTGTATAATATATTTCATATTGATATACAACACATATTAAGACTTTACTGGTTTCTTGCTTACTATAACAAAGCATTTTGAAAAAAAAAGTGAGTTTAAAGGGGGGAAAAAAGCTCTTATGTGAGACTAACAATTGACTAAATATCATCAAATCTTGCTGAGACACTAATACTATTTTAATATGAATGCCTTTAACCTCCTACATGCAACTGCAAAAAATGTATTCATCCATTTCTCATGCAAATGCAGGCCGTTCACATCGTCTCTCCTGACTCAGCACACTGCAGGCCGGGAGGAGCAGGTTGAATGCTTCAAAGTAATCAATAATGACTCAATTCCAAAGGCAACTTAAAAAAAAACACAACCCTCCACTGCAGAGAGAACAGTTGCTACAGTCCACATCGATGCACATACTCACACACCCATGCAGCGACTCGCCATGTTTCACTCACACCTTCATATCCACATGTCGGCACAAAGAGGGTGATACAGAGCTGCTGAAGCTTCTCCCGTCTCATATGTCAGGACTCCTTTGGGTCCAATTACTGTCGCCTGAGGCAGCTTCTGCTTTCCTGTGTCAGCAAAAACAGCACTCTCCAGGCCCAGTCATATACCAGAACAGTTTTAGTCTAATGGCTGGCACTGCTAATGAAGGCTCTGCTCCTCATCATAACACCCTGATCGCCTCCAGCACTCGCATCCAAAAGGGTTACAGAGGAGAAGCTTTAAAAAGAAAAAAACGTTTGATTGGAGCTGCTAATGTTACAGCAATGTAAACCTTTCCCACAAGGTTTAGCCTCATGGGAATTGAACCTCTTCCACTTTCAGTCATGCTGCACAGCATTTGCACCATCAAGCAGCTACTTATCCCCTTTTTTCCCTCTTCTTTTTCTCATTCTTTAGTTCCAAGTCACATCGGAGCATGCTTTGTTCTCCTGCTCAGTGGTCGACGTGTTCTCTCAGCTTAATCAAAGCTTTGAAATCATCCGTAAACTGGAGTGTCCCGACCCGCAGATTGTTGGGAACTACATGAAGAGATTCGCCAAGGTGACTTTTATCCTCCTCGTCTTTACATGTGCAGTACAGTCACTAAGGCTGGGCAAACATTCAATAACAATATATTTATTGCGGTATCACTCTCTTTAATATCGGAATATCAATCAGTTACTTTCCCCAAATACAAAATAGATGCTCTTTTTTGGGGTTTTTTGTGTTATATTTTATGTATGGGTTTTATGGTTATGCATATTTATCTTGTATTATTACATTTCATCTTGTGCATATTATTTATCAATGTCTATTTATTGTTTTGCTGTTGTAATACAGCAACTGTAACTACTAAGATGAATAAAGTGATTAGTGTACTCTTGTGACAGCCCATAATAGCTATCAAATGTTTTTTTTAAATTATTATAATGTTATTGGTCTTACCTACATTTAACATTTTTACGTCAGCTGAAAAAACTATTTTAAAATTTAATTTTCTTCTGCATTTGTGTGCTGCTAATTTTCTTTTTTTATTTTTCACTCCTAGACGATCGGCAATGTCCTGTTGTCTTACGCTGACATCATAGCAAAAGACTTTCCAAATCATGTCAAGAAGGAGAAAGTGGTAGGTGTTTGAGAAGTTTTAATGTGGCAGACAGGAGGTAATAGACTGGAAAGTTTTCAACTTGACTGATAATGATTCTAAATGTTACGTTCCATCTGCCACTTGACTAAGATGTACTCCGTTTGGTGGTCAGAGTAATTAATTTCAGCACAGTGAAGCGCTCCTCTCCAGTGTAATAGCCAGGCCTTAGTGTCACTAAAACTGTGAATTAGAGCTGTCGATCCAGCTGAATGTGGTGTAGACTCAGAGAAAAGTGGGCTACTCTCCCACAGAGACCAGGAATCCACAGGGGAGCAGTAACTACTCCTGCCTCACATCACCACAGTGTTTTTGCAAGCAAAGTAATAAAAGAAGTTAGGAGGACAAAGCTTGATTAATTACAATAAAGAAGCTATTTGTGTGTGTGTATACAATTACCTTTTTTTCTCTCCCTCTTCTCAGCCATGTATCATCATCAATAACATCCAGCAGCTCAGAGTTCAGCTGGAGAAGATGTTTGAGGCCATGGGAGGCAAAGACGTAAGTTTCCATGCACACCGTTGACGTTTTTCAGGTTCTTCTCTTATGGCGTGACGCGTGTATTAATCCCATTCATCCTCCTGCAGCTCAATCTGGAGGCGAGTGACTTCCTGAAGGAGCTGCAAAACAAACTCAACAGTGTCATGGACGACCTAAGCCGCATCTTTGCAGTCAGGTATGTGCTTTGGTATTACACTTGGCCCAGAACTACAAGACGCTGCAACTAAGTGGCCATGGGTACACTCTTGGGGCTGGGGCTGGGGCTGAGGTTCTACTTGGTTCTGAAAAAAACTTTCCCAAAGTTAGGGTCATTTTTATTATTATTATTGAAACTGAGATCTCTTTGCAACCAGTGGCTGTTTACAAGCTTCTCCAGAAGATGTTGTTCATGTAGTTTGTGTGCTGTTGCAGTTTCCAGCCACAGATTGAGGACAACGTGAGGCAGATGGGAGACATCTTGGCCCAGGTCAAAGGTCAGACCGTACCAGCCAATGGCAGTGTGGTTCAGGAGGCGGACAACGTCTTACAACCCATCATGGACTTCCTGGACAGCAAGTAAGAACCCCAGCACTACCTACTCCACAGAAATGTTGTTATTCACGTGATAAAGGATCATTTAATATTGAATATTTTATACTCATCATCTCAGTGGCTCTGCGTTTATATGTTTAACTGAGTGATTGTGTGTGTGTCTGTGTTTCAGTCTGTCGCTGTTTGCTAAGATCTGTGAGAAGACAGTCCTGAAGAGAGTGCTGAAGGAGCTGTGGAAACTAGTGATGAACACAATGGAAAAAACCATTGTTCTTCCAACACTTACTGACCAGACGGTATGTTGTGATGCTGTTTAATTTAACATATTCATTGCCAATTCTTCTCTTTTTCCCTTCTGAATGTCAGTGACTGTATATTAATCCATCTATCCTGCCATTATTCCATTCTCTCTACTGTCCTGATTTCCTTAGGTTATTGTAAAGATGTGTGTGATTGTGTGTGTGTGGATCTGTGTGCAAAAAAGGAACACAATATGTTTAACAGAAGCCAGAAAACAAACAAATCTTTATGTTGTTTTTGTTTTGTTTCTCTTTGTCCTGCTCTGTTAAAGTTGCATTCAACCACTGCACAGTGCACCAAAGACACAAGTCCACATGCTTATAATGCAAAGTATTACAGTAATACAGTTTAGCGTTTGTAGTTGTACTCTTCTCAGTTATTGTGTTAGTAGCTCACTAAACCTCCTGAACTCACCGTTCACCTGTAAATCAATTTGCTGATCTCTTTAACACCACATTTAACGTCCTAATCTCACTCACTTGTGTGTGTGTGTCCGTCTCTCTTTGACAGGGCACTCAGATGATCTTCAATGCTGCTAAGGAACTGGGGCAACTTTCGAAGCTCAAGGTGATTAAAGAAGAATACGAGTGTTCAAAAGCACAGAATTGGTTTCAGCAGACTGACTTGTTTCATATTTCCTGCAGGAGCACATGGGGCGAGAGGAGGCCAAAGCTCTGACTCCTAAACAGTGTGCAGTCATAGAGCTGGCGCTGGACACTATTAAGGTTTGTTACAATAGCAAATCGTTTGTTTATTTCTATTTGGTTTGGGACTTTAAAGAA
The DNA here is from genome assembly GCF_963457635.1 of Microchirus variegatus. Classification (NCBI taxonomy): domain Eukaryota; kingdom Metazoa; phylum Chordata; class Actinopteri; order Pleuronectiformes; family Soleidae; genus Microchirus; species Microchirus variegatus. The sequence goes on from NC_139806.1 coordinate 14,318,900, forward strand.
AAGTCTGATCTTTCCCTGAATTAAAAAAAACAGTACAGAAACAAACACAACATGGACTGAACTCTGAAGATTATGAGATTAGGACTCTATGTGTGAACACTAATGTTTACAGAATTTTCTCTGGATGCTCCTATCAGCTCTGTTGTACAATCTCCAGTTAATATTCATTCATGTGAGAACACAGCAGGAAAAGTAAAGAATAATTGGTGACAAAATTGGTAACTCACAAACTGCAATGTGTAACCTTTTCAGCTCCACATGACACTTGCTCTGTTTCTCAGTGGCATTCCTGCAATGCACACAGGAAGTGATTAGTTTCATGTCAAGACAGTCTGAACAACATTGTGCTAGTAAAGTGAGACAGCTGCAAACAGGTTAGCGTAAGACTGAAAACACAAAGGCCTAGTTTAGACTGCAACTCAATAAGGATTTGTAAGCACATCAGATCATAAGCTGATCTTTCTAACACATTCACATGTGCAGGGACACATTTTACTTACTTCTGATTTTTAAACTATTGTCTTATACTGTGTCGATAGTTAAATGCGCCTCCAATTAACTTCTGTCTCTCCGGACAGATCTACGTTGTTGTTCGAGTCGTGCCGCGTGTCACGCAAATCACTTTGAAATCCTATCTGAGCGATCGAGACATTCAGATTGAAACGCATCTGTAAAAATCCGATCAGCATCACATTCAAAACCAGCAGATCTCGTGTTTTCTAGCTTACCAGGCTGCCAAAAAGAGATGCAACAATTATGACACGGCGTTTATGTTCATGAAGTCCAAGCAGAGGGAGATTAATCATCATCAACAACAAAAATCACCAAATGTACCTACTGCAGCTTTAAGGCTCTTTTCATGCACCATGTTTTACTAAGCATGTGTAGCTTTTTGGCTTTGATTATTTTTGATTCAAGTAGATACACTTAGCACAGTGTGGACTAATGATTATATTATTGTGACCTTTTGAACAGCAGACATGTAAACACAGTTAACATGAGCACACTGATATACCTGTTTTCTGTGTATTAGTGCACATTCACAGTTGTCTCTCTGTGACCAAACCGGTTTAAAAACCATCACATCTTTTCTTCGTAGCTCCGAGGTCTTTGCGCAGTACAAACAGGTTTGAGTAAGACTTTGTGTGTGTGTGTGTGTCTTCTCTCTGACTACTCATCTGTGTCACACAGCAATACTTCCATGCTGGCGGTGTGGGCCTGAAGAAAACCTTCTTGGAAAAGAGTCCAGATCTGCAGTCTCTGCGCTACGCCTTGTCTCTGTACACGCAGGCCACCGACAAACTGATCAGGAAGTTTGTCCTCTCACAGAACGCACAGGGTATGAATTTAAATGCCTGTAACAACACACACACACAACGTTACACACCACGCTTCACACATGGCATGCATATAATTAGCATACTAGCCCTTTATTAGTAAATATTAAGCATGTATTAACACCTTATGTAGGAAAAATCTGAATTCATGTTGTAATAAGTAGAGGTAGAATAAGGCTATGTAGAATAAGGTGTTAATATGTGCTTAATGATTACTAATAAAGAGCTAGTATGCGACTTATATATGTTAGTAAGCACCTAGTTAATGGTGAATATGTGTTCCCTAATCTAAAGTGTGACCCAATCTTTATATCAGCTTCTAACCTGAGGTTAATAAACATGTACGCACGACAATACAAATGTCGTCTGCACAAAAGTATTTAAAGGTGCCATATGTAAGAATGTGGCCAAAAACGGTTACTACATTCAAATTCAAAATACCGAGGTCTTTTAGGTTTCGTTTTCTGACGTAACTAGCAACCCGTGGTTGCTCGGCAGCTGAGACTCTACTGACTGCAATGATTGGTAGACGGCGGTAGGTGGCGCCACATGCCAAAACATGATTTCAAAACATAAACATGACATGAGTCTGCAAATTTTCTTTAATGCAAATATTTTGTCTGTACTGTTGTTGTTGGTGAGTTCAGTTTGTTATATGAACATTATTCCTGAGTCTCTGTGACATAGGAGGATTTTATGGCCAGTTTCTTTAGATGTATTACATAATGCACCTTTAAGATGTCCCCACAGTCTTATTACATTCTCATATACACACAAACACACTCACACTTTAACTCGTGGGTAAGTAAAATACACACATACTTGTATACCTGGATACATTATATTATAAGTTATTACTCTGTAATTTGTCTTCTATACTAATTAAGACTGACTCCCAGGTAAAATAGTTTTCAATCGAGTCACCATGATGCACTTTCTGTGATGCAAAACATCCGTAATGTTACTCTCTGTGTGTCCAGTGCATGGAGGGAAAGGTGTCAGGTACTCTGCGAACGAAGACACGCCGCCAGAGAAAGGTACGTGTGCGCTGTAAAGTGACCATGAGCAGCTGTGTGTGATCACTGTCACAGATCTGAGTAAACAGTGTCAGTCTTTTCCCCTCTGCCTCATCTTTGTCCTTCACCTTTTTATTTTCCCTGTCCAAAGCTCCTTTCAGTCCACTGACAAAAGGACTATATGTCTGTGTGGGATTATTTGTGGTAACTAAAAACCACAGATCAATCAAGTGTCAGTGGATGAAAACGAGCTTCTCCTTCAGAAACTTGTGTTGCAGTTTGTTTTCTGTTTAGTGTCAACAGTGTCAGGAAAGAATTAACCTCTGTTATTACATTAAAGTTCGCCGATCGTTTAGCATTAGTCTCTCTGTGAGAGTGTGAGAGAGAGAGCGAGAAAGCGTGTTTCTGCATGTTTAAATTTAGTTCACGATTTGCTGATCCCAGTTTGTTTTTTTTGGAGTCGCTGCTCTGATTTGCTGACTGCAAAAGCACCACTTATAGTCAAAGATAGATGGGCTCATACCAAACACACACACACACACACACACTTCACACGTAAGGGACCAGTAAAGCACTTACTGAGTGTGTCTCTGTCTTTGCAGCGTCTGGAGTGGATGCAGTTGGCGAGGTGGTCATGGGTGTGGACATCTTACCCCAGCCTAATGGAGAACACAAAATCAGTGTTAAAGGTAATCTCAGACTACGCCCATAAAACAAGACAAATCTGATTTTCATAGTTCTCATTAATACACTACTGTTCAAAAGTTTGGGGTCACTTAGAAATGTCCTTATTTTTGAAGGAAAAGCACTTTTTTCAATGAATATAACGTTAAATGAATCATAAATACACTCTATACATTGTTAATATGGTAAACGGCTATTCTAGCTGCAAACGTTTGGTTTTTAATGTATATACATAGGTGTATAGAGGCCCATTTCCAGTGTTCTAATGGTACATTGTGTTTGCTAATCGTGTTAGAAGACTATTGGATGATTAGAAAACCCTTGTGCAATGATGTTAGCACAGCTGAAAACAGTTTTGCTGGTTCTTTGATGAAAGCAAAGTTTGAAGCAAAGTATCTTGACTATATTGTCTATTCATTTTGCAACTCTTTTGATTAATAAAAGTCTGAGTTTTAATGGAAAACACAACAAAACTTGTATAGGTGACCCCAAACCTTTGAATGGTAGTGTAAATACAAATGTGATGATGACAGCATCTGTCCTCTGCTCATCTTCCTTCGCCTGCGTTCTGCAGTGGTGGCTGCCAACGACCTGAAGTGGAAGGCTCAGGGCTTCAGGCCTTTTGTGGAAGTCTACATCATCGGCCCTCACCTCAGCGACAAGAAGAGGAAATTTGCCACCAAGTCCAAGAACAACACCTGGTCTCCCAAGTTCAACGAGATCTTCCAGTAGTGAGTTTCCACTTCATTTCATACGTTTAAGTTTCAACCACGTTTTGGTCCTCGATCCTCGTCCGATGACGTCTCCTGTCTCGTTTCAGCTCCCTGGGCACAGAGGTGGGTCCGGAGAGCTACGAGCTGCAGGTGTGCGTGAAGGACTACTGCTTCGCCAGAGAGGATCGTACTGTGGGGATGGCCCTGCTGCAGGTGAAGGACATTGCCAGCAAGGGCAGCGTCACCTGCTGGCTGCCGCTGGGCAGGCGCACCCACATGGACGAGACGGGTCTGACGGTGCTGCGCATCCTCTCTCAGCGCAACAACGACGACGTGGCGAAGGAGTTTGTGAAGCTGAAGTCAGACCAGCGCTCTGCCGAGGAGGGCCGCAGCTGAAGCGAGGACACAGACGTCTGACTCCCATAGTATTATGCACACATATAAGTACCACATAGATAAGCGACCGTGTGCAATACATAAGCACACACACACACATGTGAAAAAATACTCTTATTGTACAAATATCTGCATACATTATGCAACATTGACATTGCAAACACGTGTTTGTAAAAGATGACGTTTAAGTTAACTCACACATGGTCAGCTGAAGGTGTTAGCCTTGCATTGAGCAAGCACTCTTCAGTCCATCGTTCACTCTTTCCTTTAACGCGTTACACCTTTTATACGGTGGGGCGTGAATTTAGATGCGATAAAAACACCAACGCCACAAACTTGCATCCATGTGAATAGTTTGACAAAGACCACTTTGCACTTTTGCTTCTCTGTATCTTCAGGAGAGCGACTCTCTCTCTCTCTCTCTCGCCCGAGCCACGCTCTGTCCTCCTGCTCGCCCGTCTGTGTTGTCTCTCTCCTCCTCTCCCTCAGTGTGACCATGTGTTGGAAATCAGATCCAAGATCAGCTTTCTTCACAACCCCCCAAAAACAAAACAAACAAAAAAAAAACACAAACAGATCTACGATCAGTTTTCCTCTGCCTCTCTGTCCTGTGACTGTGTACGTGAATGCTGCATGTTGACTCCAGGAATATTGTGATTCACTCTGCTGTAGCCATGGCAACCACTCAGCATCCACATAAAAGATGGGTGCCTGTGATATCTGACTGGTGGTGGTGCACAGATCCCTGTTTGTTTTTTTTTTTATAGAAATCACATTTGAATAAGGTTCATGTTCCTGGAGAAAACCCCAGCAATGAAGCTGAAGGCAAATGTGGTTACAATGTGCAGTTTTTTGTCGTTTTTTTTTTTGTTTTGCTTCACGTCATGACAAAAAAAACGGAGCAATACCCCAGTGTCGAACACATCCACACCCCTTGAGTTCACATTAACTCCAAAAAGGGCTACAGGATCGGTGGACTGGGATGTCAGTTTTCTGTTTTCTGCCACAGACACAGTGAGTGTGTCATTGTGGAGGACGCTGTGGAGGGAAAAAGTCCACACGGAGCCTAAAAGGACACACACACAGTGGGTCGCTCTCCTCCCCATCTCTTCAAGGCAATAGCGGTGCGTTCACTGAACCACGTTTGTTTGTTTTGTTGTGTTTTTGAAGGACAAACCCTCTGTGAACACTGCTGTGTGTGAGGGTGTGTGTGTGTGTGTGTGTGTGTGTGTGTGCTGTCAAACCTGCAAAATGGGCTCTAAAGTTTATGAGCAATATATTGTACCTACATACCCCAAATGTATGCGCTGTCAGTGAAACTACAGGAGCACCAACTGCAATATCCACATCCAAGGAAGGGGACACTGCAATTGTAAATCACTTAAGAGATTTTATTTATGGACTCATAGAAAAAGAAAGAAATCCCCATTCCTCTTTGAAGCGTGTTCACTTTTTCTCATATTTTTGGACAAGAGAGAAGGGAACGTGTCGATTATTACTATTTGCCTTTAGCCGGACCAAATTTGCACGAACATTTTGTTATTTTGTCGGAAAAAAAAGAGAGAGAAGCCATCACAGTCACCGCCAAGCATCTATGGTGTTCAAGTATTAGTCTCGTCCATGTGCTTCGACGAACCGCTTTATCTGTCACTGCAAAAAGGTTCGCGAGCGCTCACAGCCGTCGTCTCGGCGTGGAAACCGTGTTTAGACGTCAGTGCTGGCCTGTCACATGTCGTCTTTGCTGTGCACTGTTGAATGCAACCAAATACAAATCCTGGGAATGTTACTGATCCTCAGCAGAGCCTTCTTTCTACCATCAGAAGGATGTTTAACCCAAAACGCCAACTCATGCCTTTTGATTTAAGCCTCCAAATCTCACTTTTAACCAATGGATCATGTGTTTAGCTCGATTTTCTGTGTGTGTGTGTGTTTGTGTTTGGGCTGGGGGTGAACTTGCCTTTCACAGGCCGCCTCTCTCCTCCATCCACACACCTGCAGTTCCGTTGTTTCCATGTGTCGTACAGAAGTGATCCCATGCAGCATTTGAGATGAAACTGCAAGAAAAATAAAGAATAACACAATTAATTGTCCAATTCAGGGCTTACTGGTTGCTGGCTTTGTTAATTTACATACATTAACACACGCACACACACACGTACACAATACATACACAAAGACTTCTGCTCAAGCACAAAAGGGCACATGTAAGACGACACACATGCATGCATGCACGCCAACACAACTCTGTGGAGACCAATGATGCCCACTCTGTGAATAATCCACTTACAATTGCATGATGGGAAACTTGTGCCAGCACGTGTCTCTTTGATGTTTTTGGACTTTTTCTTTTCTTCTTTTCTTCCTCCTTGTCTTTAATTTCTGGAGCTACTTGTGTGTAACGATCAATGTTTTTTCTTTCCTTTTATTGTGTGTGTGTGCGTGTTTTTCCAAAAAAACAAAACAGATTGTGAATACGTTTCCTGTAACCAATACGAATGTAGTGTGACCACAGAACTCGCATGAGACAATTAATTTTCTACCGAGGATGTTTCTAATTTGTTTCTTATCATTACCGATTGTTCTTTAATGAGGATGAAGTGGAAAACTGGAATGCAGCCTGATTGTGATCTGCTTCCTATTAAAAGGACATTTATATCACAATCTAAATGTCGTCTTTATTTTCCTCTGTTCAACCAAGCAACACATGACGTCAATACGGTTTCTGTTAGGAAATGTCAATTTAATGTTGTTGTGTTTTTTTGTTTTGTTTTTTTAAATCTCTGCCCAATTAAAGTGTCTGGGTCTTTTTTTTTTTGGAAAAGGAAACTATTACATCCATTTAAAAACGCCTCTGACTCACACTGGTGTTTAAACAGATGCAGGGACAGCTGGCTGTTTTAACCCTCAGCTGGAACAACTGGCCTCTGCTGCAGACAAGTCACAAGTCATGACCTCTGACCTCCCTGTGGAGGGGGAGGGGGGGGGCTATCACACGTCCAAATCTACACAAGTCGAACCACATGTTGCGTTTGTTCAGACAAGAGTGGAGAGAGCAGACAGATCAACAACAAAGATCAGTTTAATAATCCTTCTTTTCCAAGTTGTATAATTGCATACTCGCTTTAAAATAAAGATTGTTTTTCGTAGGTTTAGAATCATTTCTTTTTTCCTTTTAGATGTACATCAGTCAAAGGTTTTGCTTTACAGAGGCTGCCGTGTTTCTACAGCAGCAGGAGAAGACAAACCAGCCCAAGTAGCAGAAGTCTTCATTAACGACGAGAAACAACTCGTCGTTAACTTAAAATGTGACGACACACTCAACACACGTGTAACTTTTACTGGTAACGTTGCATGTTGCAGCTGAATATTATTTAAGTTTGCATCAAAACGCAAAAGATTTAGTTTGTAGTGATGCTCCCGACAGTGGATACTCATTCTGTGGTGATGAAAAACAACAATAATTCATACGATCAGGTAAGTTCAGTAAGTTCAACTGCTTTATCTTCAATTTCTGCAACTTTAAAACAAATTTAACCTTTAAATATGTGGTCCATATAATCTGTAAATAACAGAAAATACTTGTTGCCGTCTCTGATACTTATTTCTCAACATTTCAGCAACAAATATTTGGCTTTTGTTTAAAAACATAACCTAAAACTTTGATACATTTGTAGCCTATGAAAATGCTCCTTCATTCCATTAATAAAATGTCAAAAAAGGCCCAAACATCTCAATTTTCCTTTTTTTTTTTTGCCTAAATAAGATATAATCTAAATTACAATCTGACAACAGCATCATATTCTGACTGGTTTAATTTCCCATTGATCATTCTTGAAACAACAGGAGAGGGAAAACTGTTGTGTTTTCAGCCCAAATATTATCTCCACTGTGTTGTTTCCTGCAGACGTAGCAGCCTGTCCTCACATTTACAGAGGAACACGTCTGAACTGCAGATTTCACACCCAAACCATTATTAACGTCTGGATTTGCTGCTTTGATGCAGGCATCTCTACTGCCCCCGTGTGATCGAGACGCTGCCGCAGAAATAAAGACACGAGTCGAGGTTTTCTGATCTTACAGTAAAAAACTGAAACAAAAAACAAGACTTTATTAAAGAAGCATAAAAAATAAAACTCTTGATACATTTCTCATAACCGTCAAGTCAGCTCAAATTATATGATTATACAATTTCACCGTGTCACGGTTAAAAGGTCCATAAACTTTCAAATAAAATATATTTCAATTTTAAAATTTCTTCAATAGTTTTTTCATTTTGTTATAAATTGCCTATATGTAGTACACAGGAAATAAGGAAAATAAAAAAATGGAAAATAAAAAATACATTTGAAGTAATAAAAAGGGTCACATTATTGTCTGGGATATTTAGGTAAGCAAATAAATTGTAAAAAATAAAATGTGTAAAAAGTTTTTTTTTTTCTTCTTCTTAAATCTTAAAAATCATTAGCTAACGCCGGATGGCTTGTAGACATGCAGATGGTTAACTTACAAATAATGATACATGTTCTTTAGAAACTACACTTATCTTCAATTAAGTCATTTTGCTTTTGGAACAAAAACAAGATCCCGATGATTGTATTCCAGGTATTTACACGCACAGGTCAGGACTGAAACTCACTGTTTGCCAACGTTTTACATTTTGGTTCTGCGTACAAAGAGAATTAAAGCAACAAAAATAGAGGAGAGCGGAGGTTTTTGCAGGGAGTCTTTCACCCCTGACTGGCTGAGCTCTCTTTGCATCCATCCCCCCTTTAATCACAAAAAAGGTCAGAGGCCACTGGCAAAGCATGCCTCAGGAAACCCTGTTTTCAAACCTTAAGGAAGGAAATGGGGAAATGGGGGGGGGGGGGGGGGGTAAAAATAATGGGGGTTTTTAAAAAGTAGAAATCAGCAGTCAATCTGAAAAAAATGTACCTTGTTTTTTAAAAAACAAACAATGAAACTACTGTACATTAAACTCTAACATTCTCTCAATGGCCAGAAATCCCAGTGCAGCACCAGGATTTGAAATCTGGCACAAAAAAAAACAAAACACATTTTTTTTACTCTTCTTTAACACGTCGACTGGGACAGTTTGAAAATGGGGCTTTAACTGCGGGGGCTTTAAACACAGCAGTCGTGACTAATCTGATCACTGAGACACACTCGGGGTGGGTGTGTGGGTGTGTGTGTGTGTGTGTGTGTGTGTGTGGTGACATACGACATCTCAATCTGAACTCGCGCCCAGTTTTGACAATAAGAGTTGTCCCGGTGTGCGGTGAGCAGGCGGGAGATTGTGTCTGAGAATTAAAACAGCCCCCCCCCCTCCTTCCCCCTCCTCATGTTTGACAAACACTTTTCAGTAGGAAGTCGCACCAAAGCACCACAGGGGGGAAAAAGTCCTCAGAGAAGAAGACGACCTGTTCTGTTCAGCTACTCCTACACGTGTGTGGTGGACACAGAGTCAGTGCAGTGCTGCTGCTCAACCAGGACAGCTGCTTGTATTAAGCCAACAGTCGAGACAGCAAAGAAGTTGAACGTTAAACTGAGTGAAGCACCAAAAGCACAGCAGCAACTGCCCCTTTTCAAACAGCTATTTTACTCATCAAGAGTTTTCCCCGCCCCACCCTGCCCTTGATATCAAAACTGAACAAACTCAATGTGACCAGCGACGACGTCAAATTGAGGACGCCAACGCTGCGACTGCCACGCCCCCCTAACAGGCCTGTGAGGAAAAAGAACAAGAAAGCCAAACATTCGGCAGCTGCTGGGGTTTGAACACAGAGTGTCTGGAAGCCCTGGGTGACCTACAAATAGCTACTAGCTGCCATAAAGGATAAGTTGATTCTTTCCTACTGTGAGCCCCCATAACAGAATGGGATTATGTGTCTGTGCAGTCGAGAGGAAGCCCTTTGAAAAACTCATCTGTATGTTTTAATGACGTTATCATGGCTTTGTCTCATTGTATGAGCGGATTCCAAGTTGTGTTCAAAAAGGGCCACGAAGTAAAAAAAAAAGAAAAGAAATTAGAGTAAACCGTATACCGTCACAGCACCGCCGCCCAAACCGCCCCCAACACAATATTAACACTCTTGGAGGCAGTTACTGCAAACTTTTTAAAAAACACAAAGACATAAAAGAGGACGCCCCCTTCAGGAGTCGCTCAGTAATGCTATGAAACACGGGACAATTCGCAAAAACTACTACTAGAGAGAGAGAGTGCCATACAGCTTTGCTGTGAGAGTGGGGTGGAAGACCAAAACTGAACAAAAACAGTAAGAGCTGTTTCCTTTTTGGCAATTTTTTTTGTGTTTTTTTATTATTATTTTTTTTTTTAGGAGGGACTGGTGGTAACAGTGCACGAAAGAAATAAACGCTTTAAATTGAGCCTTTTGTTATCGTTTCATACGAGAGAAGTGAGCGTTTCTCCTTAGCCTGGACAAAACATTCACGTGTGACATCAGAAATTATTCTACTTTCTTCTTATAAGATCAAAACAGAGCTGTGTGCAACACACACTCAACAATCCAGAGTCAGAAAAAAATAAAACAGGTAGAAAAGGAGTCAAAGTGTAACTGATGGACAGGAGAATGTCTTAGTGTGGATGGATCAGAGCGTGGTCTTCCTGTAAAAGACTGAGACTAAGCGGAGGAGACAGGAAGCAGACCTTTCTCACAGTCAGGACACACATGATGATGATGAGGATGATGATGCCTACTTGAAGAACAGCAAGAGTGGGCATTATTCTCTAAGGAGACGTGATGCGATTGTCAGGCAGCCCGAACACACAGACCTCATACACATTCCTTTCAGCATCACTAATGGTTTAAGTTTCCGACTTATTATTAAAAAGGACAATTCATACGAATCGACGCAGCGGCCGCATCTGAAACTCATTTAAATTCATCCAATACATTAATGGGTTTTTATCAAGAATAACTCAGCATCTATTTATAGCATTCATTTGGCATTAACCGATGGCTAATTTTTTCTTCTGTGGCTAACGAGAAACAGGAACGAGGACGTCCCTCCAGCGCATTGTCCTGCTAGGTGCCTGACTAAATGCTGACCTTTTTTTTTTTTAAAGTTCCAAGCTTCCAGAAAAGCTTCATGTCACCAACAACAGCATTAATGAGAGCAGAGGAGAAAGGGGGGGAAGGGAGGAGGAGAGGGGTGTGTGTTATGTTGGAACCATTAGCGTCCTGTCAGGAACATTAAAATAAGTAGTAGAAAAGTGCAGGCCTCAGTGACGGCTTCATCAAAAAATATCTGTTAAGTACAAAAGCGTCCAAAGGAAAAAGGCTGTGAGAGAAAGCAGGCAGATATCTGAAGAAGCCAGAATGAAGAAAAGTGGAGACAGACGACGCTGCTCCGGGTCAAAATGAAGGCCTGAAGAGAGATAAGACACTAGTTTCCTTCCATGAGTTCACCACCGAGAGACTGTCTGAGCCCCAACTGTCTGCAGAGCAGTTTCAGTTAACTTTACTCTGAAAATCAGTCATTATTATTATTGTTATTATTAATATTATTATTAATCTTGACAGTTATCATTACAAAGCAACATCTGTAGTATCATCATCTCTATTAATGTATTTATTATGGTCCATCATGTGTGTGAAGGTTATTAAATGTGAATCTTCCGTCGCATCCACCACAGCTGGCGCCCACCTCCACTTCACGTCCCCCCCCCCACCCTCATATGACGACCCTCACCTGCACCCTCTTGACTGGGACATTAGGAGAAGATGCGGATGCACTGTGTGGTGGGGGTGTGGCAGACGGGGCACTCCGGCTCAGCTGACTGGCAGATCTGTCCGGCACACTCCATGCAGAACAGGTTGTGGCCACAAGGCACCAGGGCTGCCGTTACCTCGCTCTCAAAACACACAAAGCAGTCCCTGTTGACCCCCGGGCCGATGCTGACCAGACCCGCCACCGCAGAGCTGGAGCTGCCTTTCAGGCGGCTCAGGAGCCCAGAGCTGAGGCCCACGCCGCTGCTGCCGCCCTCCGAGTCAGTGGGGGAGCCGCCGGGCAGGGAGGACGCCGAGCAGGAGGAGTAACCGGTTGACGAGCCGCCGGAACTGGAGCTGGACGCTCCGGAGAAGGAGCCGCCTCCTGCGTTGCCAGACTGCAGCCAAGAGAGAGTGCTGAGGGGGTCACTTTGTGCACGACGGGCTAGTGGGTGATCCAGGGGGCCTACGCATGTGTCCTGAGGCAGAGTTGGAGACAATCGTGGAGTTATGGCGCCGCCGCTGAGGCCGCTGCTGTTACGACGTAGAGGCTGTTGCTGGGAAGAGCCGGCCGTTTTATTGCCTGTTCCACCGTTAACAAAAGGTGCCCAGATGTTGGAAGCACTGAACTCAAAGCCCAGTTCATCTGAGGAGGGCAGGCCTGGGGTGGAGTCGCCCCCGAAAGTGAATCCACCTCCAGCACTGCTGGAGCCTGTGCTGAAGGGGCTGGTGGGACTGCCTCCCTCTGTGGCTTTTCGGTTGGTGGTGCTGCTGCTGCTGAAGTTGTCTGAGCTCATCCCGCCATTGTGCGCGTGATAGGCAGCTGAGGAGGACATCTTCCGGCTGGAGGAGTGGTGCATGGACATGGGTAGAGAAGGAGGCGGGGACTGTGGTGGAGGAGGTGGGGCAGAATGGTGGTTGGCAGCAGCCCTTGACCACAGAGAAGCCCCGAGCGCTCCACTCAGAGAGCCCAGGCCTTCCAGACTGACGTCGGTGCCGTTGGTGTGAAAGTCATTGTCTCCCTGCAGATCAACAAAGGTTCCAGTTCTCAGGGTGATGTGAGTCTCGATCTCCTCTCTCGCTCGGTCCACATTTTCAGGCATCCCGGTCACCTCGAACACCGGGTCTTTCTCTCGACTGGGTGTCACGATGTAGGTGTGAGTCTGCTGCTGGATGCGCTTGATAGTTGCCCCCTTTGGACCAACAACTAAACCCACAACTCTGTAGGGCACCCTTACCTGGAGGAATGACAGAACATCGTTAATCAACTTTACTTTCAATAAAGATGCAAGAAAAACTAATTTCCTTTGTTTGCTGGCATTATGACAAACTATGTCTGGTTTCCGTACCTGTATTGTGGTCTGTCCTGGTAGGTGTGGTGGTCCAGGGAGAGATCCACCCCCTCCTCCTCCTCCACCTCCTCCACCACTACCAGCAGCACCAGCAGCACCAGCAGCAGCAGCAGTTCCCCCTGCTTTGCAGCGCGAAGCCCGGATCATAGAGAAATGCTCAGCTGCAGAGACGATTTCACGTTTTGCCATCTCCACGTCCTCCTTGCGTCCGGTCACGATAAAAACAGGCTCCTCGCCCCTCACTGGTGTTTTTATGTAGGTGTTTGTTTTGGCACGCAAGGCCTTGATCTTGCAACCTGGAAGATGCAGAAAGAAAAAAAAACATACCCATGTGTTTAACACAGCTCCATTTGTGATTGTGTACAAACAAGTTATATGATAACATTGGTTCATTTAAAACACTCAATTATTCATTTTATGAACACATCATTAAAGCTAATGCAGTCTAATACAACACCTCCTTTTTAGCACATTTATCAGTCAGTTTGTTGAAACTGTGCAGTTTGATCCAGTCATGTAGCCGTTTTAGATGCTGCGGTTTGTGGTGTTGATCCTCTTTACTCTCACAGACATAAATTGGGTGGAGAGAATGTATTAAAACACCTCTCACCATAAAGCAACAGAGTTCAACAGCACAATAAACTACAGCCTTTAAAATAAGTTGAATCAACACCTCTATGGGGCAATATTTATGGAGGTACTGTTGTATTAGACTTTAATCAGAGCATACTTATAAATAACTGTGATTGTGTCTCATAATAAAACAGAGCAGTCGCATGAACGACTCCACTGTGTTTCTGGAAGTAAACAGCTCAATTATGTAACATCGGGCAATGAATTCTCTAAAACAACCAGCAGCAAATAAACGGTTCAGTTTTAATATGGAGACTGATCGTTTCCACATGTGCAAACCATATTCTACACCAGTCATGAACAGAAAGAGCTGAAGATTTTCTGGATTCTTTAGATGTTAGAAAATCTGCCCCAGTCAGGATAGCGTGTGGAATAGTTTTCCACAATTATCAATATAACCATAACACATGACGACTATGAATACTGTGCCTCATATTAGCAAAATGTTTCTGGGTTGTTGTTTTTCCGCTTATTAAGAGGTTTAAAACCCTAATTAACTTGTTACCTCGACATTCGAGAGAGCAAAAACTCCATCTCTTTAACTACATTTGTGAATAATAAATAAAATATCAATAGACTTGACTGAAGCTTTTCACCGTGATGTTCTTGGCCATATTGTCTATCCCTATATTATACGCGTATTAGGGCTGAACAAGTTTGAATAGATATCTAATTGGGATCATTTTGACTGAAATTGCTACCACGATATGAGAGGGAATAGTGCTTTTGACATAATTATTCTCATTTCAATATCATATTTAAATGACTACCGTATTATATTTTGCAGATCCGTGAGAGATTTGTTTTCTTCAGACTGTAGAACATGATGTGTATTTCATCTAAAAGTACAATTTTTCGCACATTTTGTCTTTAAGAAATATTGCACCTCCAGCAATTTGAAAAATGCTGCAAACTGTATTGTGATTTTGATTAAAATTTAAATTAATTGTTCAGCCCTAATCAAACTTTGTGTTTATATCATATACATACAGATTGTATACTAATTAGTCATTCTGTGTGCATAGTGTACACTAAATTAGTATGTATATGTACATACTATATATACTGTGTAATTATTCCTCCTTAAGTCTTGTCTTTTGTCTGTAATCAGTCTGTTCTTGGGCTACTGTAACACCTGAAGGGACATCTAAAAAAAGGATGCTAACCCAATTCGAGAAGTCTGTCTGCCCAAACACAGTCAGTGGCTGCTGCTGCTGCACCGCCTGTGTGTCAGCAGCAGCTCCTGTGTGTGTGTGTGTGTGTGTGTGTGTGTGTGTGTGCTGTTTCTTTAAATATGGACGCTTCGTTCCCGACAACCAATGGGACGCGCGGAGTGTGATGTCATTCTGGGAAGCAGAAAGCATGGCTTTTTCAAACAAAGAGAACAATGCCATAACGCTACCGCGACAGTCACTGAGCAAAGCAACCCGACAACACGACTCTGTTAATGGGGTGATTCTTATGTTGGTGAAAACTGGGTCGAAAATGAAGATGTGTGAGAAGCTGCAGCTCGGATGCGAACAACAGCAGCAGCGGCGGCGGCGGCAGACAGAGCTGGGTGCAGGGCGTAACACCGCCCAGTCCCGTGCTTGCCTTTCAGCCTAAATCTGCTCAGCAAAGACAACAATAATCTGACATTTAACATGAATGCGAGTGCTAAAGTGTGCGATCGGGCTGAAAAACAATCCGCCACTTCTGATGCGCAATGTGCAAAAACACGCATGTTTCAGTGTGTTCTCTTTGTTTGGTGCACGCTGCTAGACATGTCCAGACTCCCGACAATCTGCTGCTTTGTCTGACCCTCTCCCACCCCTCCCCCCTCCCTCTTTACCTCCCTCCTACTCCCCAACCACACACACACCATGTCAAAGCATTGTCTGAATGTGTTCGAACAACAGTGTGTGTAAATACAGTAGATTAACGCATTTAATTGAAAGTCGCATCAAACAAAGCCAACAGGTCAGTGCAGACTGCCCCCTCAACACCGAGCTGAGCCTGGGACAAAGTTCACACAGCTTCCTCCCCCCTCTTCACCGAGGAGCCACCCAAACAAAGAAGCAGCAGGCTGCATGCTGCCTCAACAAACTGCTGCTACACATAAACAACATCTAATACACATTAACCGCAACACAAACACACACTCATGCCGATGTTCTTACCTTGTCTCCCAACTATTTCTGCCACATGCTCGGAGCTGGGCACAGGCACACATTCAGTCATGTTGACACTTCTTTTTCTGCTGCACAGGACGGAGTTTTGGTCCCCGTGGAGCATGGAGTGCGAGGCGGCCATGTGGTACCCGCCCGAGCCGTAGTACTCCGGGGATGGAGAGCAGGACGACGGAGAGTCCCGTGAGCCGCCTGGATGCTCCAGCATCTGCAGGTCCACGTAGCCTCCTCCACCCACGCCGTTGCAGCCCTCAGAGCCGGGACCCTGGGTCCCGTCCAGTGAGTCGCTCAGCCCGCCGCCACCACCGCCCCCACAGTCCACTTTCTCCAGAGCCATGAGTGACAGCTGGTCCAGGGCGAAGCGGAGCGCCTCTTGATGGTCTTCTTCCCGGGACTCCTGGTCCGTTTCTCGGGGAAGACCGACCCCATTGTGCTGGCTACTGATCACCGCGTCGTGGTCCATGATCTCGGGGTGGAATAAAGGGCTAGGCATAGTCTCTCTCCGTGGATCTCACATCAGATCACGGGTGCCTGTCTGGTGGGAGTGAGCTCACCCTCTTCTGAAATAAAAATACAAAAAATAAATAAATACAATAAAAAGTGCTTATCTTGAAACTCTTATACAAAAACAAAGGCGAGCAACGTGGAGACGTAGATCACGAAGAGCAGCAGAGAGACTGAGACACTGTTGGTTTGAGCGCCTTGCTTTGTCTGTTGTTGCTTCAGGTCTGACAACTGAAACCATCCAGGCTGCTGCTGCTGCTATTGTCAGGATAAAGGACGTCCGCTCCAACACAACTTTAATAGCTATTCCTCACACGCCGACATTAACAAACACACGTGTCACCGACCCCTGCCACTTCTCTAAGAGCTGCCTGAATTAACACGATGTGGATAAAACTGAATTATGGTCTGCTGTTAGCTCCAGCAGCCAAAGCTAACAGGCTAACTCCACACAGTCGGCACTCACTCAGTCACGTTGTCGACCCCTTTGTTTGGGAGCAGCACCGCGGCTAGCTGCTAGCTCCCCTCTGTCAGCCCAACTTGGACTCTTTCTCAAAGGCAGCCGCGTCAATTTTTAAAATTAAACAAGCGCTAGAACCGCGTGAACTTACTTTGTCTTGCCTCGGTTGGACGAGTTCTTGTCCTACGCTGTGTCCACAGCTCCGGAGGGGAAGATGAGAAGCAGCCAGGAGAGAAGGAGAGGGAGGAGGAGACCAGCAGTCCTGCTAGAAGCTAGTGTGGTTAGCTAACTAGCACACAGAGCTAAATAGGGGGCGTAGGAGAAAAAAAAAACGTTCAACAACGAGAAGAGCGGAGAGGAGCCACTGTTGTTTTGTGTCTGTGCGGAGAGTCCGTGTTCAGTTCTGGGAGAGTCTCTGGCCCCTCGTAGTAACAGTCAGGGAGGACGCAGCTGAAAAACCCAGGGTTAAATTAGAGTAAAAAAACAACAGTGATTCTTGGCTCTGTGTTGCTGCTGCTGTTGCCGCCGCTACTGCTGCCTGACCCCGGTCGGTCCGCCGCCTTTGTCTCGCCAGGCGCACGCCGCTCCGTCTCCCGCACACGGCACTGACGTCACTCGCGACACAACAATGGGTTCAAAGGCCACATGCAGCAGGAGAGAGAGCATCCACACAGAGCCACTGTCACTGTCACCGCGTCTGCCACTCTAAAGGACATTCGTGTCGTTATTGTTGTTGCCTTGGTGGATCCTTGGTGCTCCTGGTAAAATGTGGCCAGGGCTGGGTGTGTTCATCATGGCCACCGATGAGGTGTTTTGAGTGGTCCACGCACAATAACACTGACTCAAAGATGCTCGTGTGTGGATGTGCTCATGTTTTCTCTCGAAAATGGTATATAAATAATAATACATGAATCACAAATGGGAAATTATCAGTGCTTATAAACAGTTTAAATTAAACCTTGTTTTCGTTTGAGTTATATTGAGAATATACAAGTTAATTAACAATAATAAAATAGAACATGTGCATTTCTCTAGAAAATCACCTCTCTGTGTGTATATTTCTTTACATTCAGTTATGCTGTAACCTTTGACCCGAGTCTGTTCTAACTTCTGTCCAGAAATGCTGCTGAAAAAGCATAAATATATATATATATATATATATATATATATATATGACTGATGAAAGTTACTGCCACAAGGCTTTGGACATTGCACACACATATTTGTATTTTATACACCCACTATGAAAAGTCACTGAAATTACATAGTTGAAAAAGTTGGAAGTTCTCACCTCTGCTTCAGTTTCCCTGACACTCGGTCAGCAAGTCAAATTAACATGGCAGGTTATGAGGATGAAAAGGCAGGCATCGCAACGCTTGAGGTGGCACTGTCGAGAAACGGCATGTCTGACAGCCTACTAGAAGCACGCTGTGAGAAATTGGACACATTTTTTTTCGACAAAATGAGCGGTAAATTGTGGACTTGTGGCGCAAGATGTGGCAGCTGAAAGAGAAGAAAGCCAGGAGAAAGGTACAGATAATGAGCTCTCGTGCTGCTGACTTTGATGTGTTCCATCTCCCCCTGCCTGCCTTTGATCTGCATAGAGTTCCTATGGTATAAAGAAATGCCCAAAATGATCAATGTAAAAAGGAAATAGTTGTACAAATTAAATAATAATGATCATATCAATTAGTTATTATTTTATTCACCTTTCAAAACAAAGTTGTTTTAAAATACACAAATAATATTTTTTATGTATCCATATAGTTCACATTTAGTATATATATAAATATAGGAGAAATAATCTTCCTCAGGACAGGTTTATCACAACACTCATACTGTATGTAAAACCACATATCGTCCACGCTCCTTTTAATTATTCCTCCATGCAATCTGTTAAATCATCTCTTTCAGTCTATTTATTATCAAAGCAGCTTCATGCATTTCCTCATTGTTTTGAAAAAGCAATAACAACTCAAACTCAGTGGAGTTAGTATCGTTTTAAGCTTGAATATATGATGGTAGCCTTTAAAGAACAAAGGACTAAAACTTGAATCCATGAATAAAAGAATGAATTACAGCAGCAATTACAAAACAGCTGTATTTATTTCAGTGTTACAGTGATACAAAGACAATGGATTTTGTAATGAGGTGCGGTACATCAGGTAATGAGGTACACCAGCAGTGTATTTGTTTCTGTATTTTCTTATGATACACACCTTCTCTTTTACTGTAAATACTCAAACATACTTAGCAAAACAATATTGACAATTCTCTATCTTGACATTCAGTTGTATATGGCTTCATTCATATACAAAAAAGTGAAACCACTACACAACTTGCTGTTTTTGTGTGTCGGAACACTGTTTGATATAAGGGAAGAATGGTGGCCATTGCAATCCGGGCATGTCACTACAACATGTTGGCCCATAAAAGGCATTTAATAATCACACGGGTAAAGAAAAAGAAAGAAATGGGTCATCTATTGTGAGGGGCAATGGCTCACTCACTTGATTGGACCTTCATGGTGGACATTACCAAGTACAACTCAGAGCTTTAAAGCCACAACCAGCTTCTCATCTTACAAACATGGAGTCAATTCAGGCCAAATGAACGCTTTGGCAAGTGAACCTGGGATAATACTGCACACTTTGCTGCTCTGCAAGAACAAAAGCCTGCTATGACATCTGAATACATCGGAGAGTTTACAAAACACCTTCAGGCATTTGTTGAAAAGGTTCAGGAATTGGAAAGTACACAAAAAGGACTGAACATATCTGTTCAGTATTAAATGCAACCACTTGATATACCTGGCAATCTCTAAGGAGCAATAATTGATCTGTGAGTAACAATGAGCTCAAACAAAAACCCTTCTCTGCTCAAACTCTAAAGAGGGTTTTACATATCGCTGATGTTTTTACTTTTTTATGGGAAACATTGCTGTGATTGGTTCTTTTCATAAGTGACTTAGATCCCCAGACTGACTCACTGACCAAAACCTGTAAAAATAGCTGTGAGTAGCATCGTAATCCCTACAGTCTGACACGATACACACTGGCAAAGGGCAGCGCCATTGGCCATCGCATCAGAAATGACCAACGCTGTGACGTTTTGTAATGTGGTCCTTAAAGAGATAAAGATAATTATAGTTCCCCACCCCTGACTAAAACTTAAAAACTGTGAACGCGGGTTGAGAAATAACAGCACCATAAACTGTACAACCTTAGCTCAAACAAACTAAACGTGATTATTTACAGCCACAAGAGGGCAATGTGTAAACATACTGCAACCTACAAACAGACACCTAAAGTGCCGACATGTCCTTCTAAAAGAAAATACATGCCCGGTTCTTAACATCAACTGATATCTCTCTTTCTCTTTCACACACATACACACACACACACAGTGTTTTACCTTGAATTTAGCTTGCACTGCACTGCACTGAGCACCATACACATCGGTCATACATTAGGGTAAAACAAAACACAAGTAAAACTTAAAGCGCCCGCTCAGGGTAACATGGTCGAATGTAGAAAAGGTCAACAAAAGGTCTTTGTTTAGGTTACCAAATTTGAAGAATGTCTGTGTTTTAAGGGTTTAACTTCACTGAGAAGTATACAGAAAATCCTCCTGGAGCCAAACATTTGAAACTGAAAAATGTTTACCAGCAGATGCCACGTCAAGCCTGTTGGAGAGATGAGACAGGGACATGAAATTAAGACCTTCATTATTCAGAAAAGAATTATAATCACATTGATTACACTTGTTTGTTGTTAAATACTGAGCAGACAGTGCACCTACTACACACATGTTGCTTAAATTACGAAGTGGAATAGAAATGAAACATTCAAAATCTGGGCATGGATGGAGCAACAAAAGAATACAGCAGCTGTACATTAATCGCTAGCGTACCTTAGCTATAAAATCTCATTGTCCTCAGGCTTGACCTTCTCTTCTACTTTGCTGGTTGCTGCACCTGCAGCGGTGTCTTCTATATGAGCCAACATGTCAGCCATGAGGGCGTCCTCCAGCCGACGCCTCACGTTCTGCACCAGGTCCTCCTGCTTCCTGGAGGACACAGATGAAAAGGAAAAATAAGCCTTGGTTTTTCATGCTACTCATTTGCACGTGAATACGTGAACTGTATTCGATCAATACCTTTCACATCAGAGATGGAATTTCACTCAGCAATTCTGTGGCTTTCATTTCATCAAACCAAGACAGCACTTTCTAAATGTTACTTTTGACAGGTAACCAGAGTGCATGTAGTACATGTGACAAATAATCAAATAACTTGTGCACTCAATAATCAATAATGATAAGAACCGTTTACCAACAGGCAAGCTCTTCCTCCAATTTTCAAATTGTTTGACAGAGAGTTAAAGCTATTGAACCGATCAAGCTTTACTTAGGATCCATCACATAATACATTAAATACATTTCCTAAATTAAGTTGTGATTCAATTGTCAAACATATCTTGAGAAAATTGGCTGGTATACTTATTCCAAGTATATTAGATGTAACAGAAAAAGAGGATCCCCCAAGTAAAAAGTCTATATCTTGGACTTTTTATTTAGTTACTATACTATAATATAGTAGACTTGTTGGTTGAATATCAAAACAACAGGTGAGACTCCTCATAACTGGCTATAAATTGGCTAAACAGCATACTGTTTACATCATTGATCATATACAATGCAGAAACTACAGGTGTGGTGCATGTGTGGACATCTGACCTGATGTCCTCATCAGTCACAACAAAGGCTTTGCAAAGAGGCTGCGTTGTGTTGAGCCAGACTCCAGGGTTTTTCTCCACTGCAGCAGTGAGCTGTCCAGTGACAGGTGCAGGGCTGGTGTGTAGTGCACTGGCAATGGAAGAAAGCAGGGTTTTATCTGAACTGGCAGGCCCGACACCTGGGGAGACAAAAAAAATCAAAACATGTCAATCTTGTTGTAAATTCTTACTTCAGAATCATACATGGCAGTAAGGCTGATTGATTTTGAATTAATATCTAATTGTGCTCAGTCCTACATGGTAGTCGTGTTTCTAGGTTACTCTCACCTTGTAAACCTTTGGGAAGATCCATAGTTTTGACCAGTTCCTCTGCTATGTCAAATGCATTTAACCCGCTCAACTTCCTCTCCCAGAACAACTGAAGGATGAAGCAAACCAAGAAACAAAAAGGTCCATGTCATCATTTTCCTCAAACAGAATATATGCACAGATTAATGTTTAACAGGGTATATGCAGGAATCCTGAAGTTAAGACTTTTTTCAAGACCCTCTCAAAATATTTGTCGACCTTATCACCACTTGAAGCTGTAATCAGCAACAAATTATTTGACTTACAAAACAGTTTTAAATCTACAGAGCACAACCATACAAATGAACTCATAAGCTGGAAGGAACAAAGCTTGAAAGAATAAATTAAACTAAAGGCAAGGTTTATTAAAATAAACAACAAGCCAACACTTCGCGATTTTGGAGTTCATTTTGGAGGGGGTTCGCTGTCACGAAATGCCAATCTTGCAGGGTGAGCATGCCTGCCCATCATTGTCATCGTTAACAAACACGGGGAGTAAAATAAATACATTCATGCATATTTTTGCAGTCGAACTCTACGGACAAAATATAATACCTCATGAAATTGTGATTGAGACTTTTAAATAATTTTTAAAGGGACTTAATTTTCCCAAAATTGATTGATCATTTTTTAATACTTCGGCAGACCCTGCAGACACCCTGTATAAGGATATATGTCACATGCATTTTTACTTTTTTATTGACAAATTGAACAAACAGAGAAAAAAACTAAAGCTATATAACTATAGCACAGAGAAGAATACTTTTTTGGTCAGAGACTTTTTTTGTCCTCACACATACCTGTTTGGGCTGGTCCACAGCTTTCTGTGCATCCATCTTCACTTTGTTGTTGGGGTGATTTGTGACCTTGGTCACTGGCTGTTTGAAGATGGATGCAGTCTGTCGAACTGGCAGTGTTGTGTTTAAATCGGGCTTGGCCTTTAAAGGAAAACACAAAATGAGTGGATCACATTCTAATGGCTAGTTTTTAGTATAGTATTTTTAGTCATATTTCATAACAAAATGTATTTAAATGATTAAATTCACAAAACATTGAATGTTTCTCATAGCAGTATTCAGTCTACCATAAAACAAAGTCTGGGAGAGAGGTTAACGGGTAAAAAGGCAGTCACAAATCACTCCTCGTTTTTTTCATGGTAAACCCTTGTGTCAACATACAGGTATTTGTGTCTGAGACCTAAATTTACCTCTCACTACAGCAATGTGTAAAATGTTAAGTAAGTAGGTCATAGTGACCTCTGATAATAGTGTTACATGATCTCTGTAAGTACCACTGCAGTAACTTAAGCTCCATAATAACAAACCACACACAGCCTCAGACTCACCCTGATTTGATGGTTGCTGCTGCTGCTGTTGCTGTTGTTGTTGAGATGCTTGTGCCTGCTGTGCTGCACTTTGGTCAGCAGTGACCGTCCAGTCCGCGAGTGGCTGGCATTCATGTCCGTGTGGATGCTGCTGCCCAGACTGCGGACTATCTGAGGCTTGTTGAGAATGCACTTGACAGGAACACTAAAAAGATAAAACCCAAAACAATTACCATTACATGACTATTCACCTTAAGGATAACTGAGGAAATAAAGCTGTTATAACCATGGTCAGAGATTTAATCACATCTCAATTTATTGGACCTCTTCACCGTAAATAAAACACATGTTGTATTGTTTTGAGTTATTAATTGATTTTGCATTATCTTTCAATTCGCAAGTGTTTAAGTACCATTTTCATAGTATAGACTTAAACCTTGTCATTTACTTTTAAATTAATATTATTCATTTGATGATAATAGAGTGGAAGCGCTGCTGGGTCTTTGTTGTGATCTCATTAAGGCACTCTTTGACGGTGCAATTTGCTGCAATTTATTCTTATTTGTGAGGATTTACTGCCTGTGTTTTCAGTCAAAAATACATTTCCCTTTCAAATGGTTAACCCCAGCAAAGAAGCCTTAACAAATAAGAATAATACCATTTTATACTTGTCAAGACAATTATATCTGTTGCCACATTTTCTCTTCGAGTGTGAGCAGCATAACTCAAAATGCTTTGGAGTTATGTTTTGGTGGTGATCCTCACTAATTGAGTTCATTTAATTTTGATTGATTTATAGATTGATTGACTCACAGGCTAGTTGAAAATATAGTAAAGCTGTCCCTCTAACAGATGCTATGAGAAAGAGTCTGATGTCATTGAAGGTTTATTTGTACACAATGCCTATAAACATGGTGGAATAAGCCAAAGTAAAAATGTTTTTCAGGCAAGGATTTGATTAATCTGGTAATTGAGTGGTTTACCTCCAAATTGTGAGAGCATCGAGTATGACATGGACTTGTAATAGGCAATAATTATAACTTAACCCAAAAATGTCTTGAAAATGTGTAGACCACTCAGGCCCTTTGCTTACACTGTGACTACTGTCTACACTTATGTAGTTCACTCCAATGATCCTATAGGCATTTCATTTATGCTTCAGCTGTGAACTATACACTGTTCATATGACAAACCTTAGTTCACTTTTAATTTTGACCTATGTCCTAGCTGTTGTTTAAATACTGTATATTGCTATTTGATTTACTTCAGCTTCTAATATAATCTGACACAAATGTAAATAGTTATGTTGTATATAATTGTAATCGCGTTCCTTTACACAACGCGACAGAAACTCCTTTTGAGTCTTGTGAATCTCTACTATTTTCGATTTTGGAGTAGCTATAACTAAACCGGATTTGGCATGATACAATTTTTATTTAATCAATGGGCCATTAATCACGTAGGTTTAAACACTGATTGTTCACAGACACGCGAAAACTGCTGCTAAATGCACAAAAACTTTTGTTCGACAAAGTTAATGTTGTGATTACCTGTTCCGCGTATTTTACATGTATCCAATTTCAAACATATCCGTAGTGAAGACACACAGTGCACACAGGAGGACTTATAAGCTTATTATAAGTTATAAAAAGGCTACTTTTAAAGGCTGTTGTGTGTATATATAATATTATTTTCATAATAGTGCAGTGAGTGTGGCGGGGCCCATCACGCCGCCGGTCAAGCGTGTGTAAACAATGAAACTTAGCTAGCTAATCAAGCTAGCAGCCTCGTTCACGTCAACAGTGTCACTTTAGCAGCGAGCAGCGCATGAATGACTGCTAATCGAAGTTTCCTCGTGTAATGAAACCAGAAACATACAAAGGCGTTGTTTAGCCACAGATACAGTCAGTGTAAACACAAAAACAGAAACCCAGACGTGCTCATTTGCTGCAGACTCAATTTCTCCAAACTACACGATTTTCGTCTGTCTGTTGTGTGTGTGCGCACGCGAGCATTTCCTGCAAAGAAACTTTCATTTAAACACCTCGTTCGACTGCACACAAGTCGCTCACCTCTTTCGCTCCATGATTCCTGGGTCCGTGTCGGTTTGCGTGTCTGTAACGCGGTGTCACACAAAAAAGCAAACGCCAGCTCGGATCAGCTCGGCTCGGCTACGCTCGTCGTTTTAATGTCAGTCATCAATTCACACCGAGTTCCGTTTGTTTTCGCTGCCCGCTGTCAGGACCTTTACAACTGTAAATCACTCCGCCGCCAACGACCCCGTAACATAATGAGCTCCGTCTGTAATCCATCCGCATCACTCCCGTAGGATAGTTCCTCGACACAAACTAGTGATATTACCGTACCGGATTATTTTAATTATGTTCATTATGTTGAATTTACTCCTTGGTACTTTTGAGGATAGTATTGTACCAGTAAAGTATAACATTTCACTCACTGTTAATTATGCTATATAATTATTATTATTATTATTGTTATTATTTTTTTAAATAAAATTTGAATCTTCTTTAGCGACCAATAAAGGAATCTGACTGAGATTTAAGTCTACTTACACGTGAGAAAGCCAGAGACAAAACAGCAAAAATGAACTAAAAGGTTAAACTATACAGTACGTCATTAAGAATGGATCAGGAGTAGTTCAGTGAAGTAGATTAATAAATACAGACAGTATTATGGTAAGGTGCTGTTTATCTTTTCATTAATGTGTGTTCAATCAGCATTTATAAGCTGAATTGCTGAACACAATAAATGTGATATTATTTTGTACTTCAGCAAACTTCAACATTCAGTGTCAGAACACTTAAAACTGTTCCAAAATCTAATTTATTCCTTAGGACTTCTCTTCTGGTTGAAGACAGACAAATGTGGCCAAAAACATGATCTACTCACCAAGCACAACCCTCTTGACTTCCACGAAAGCCTCATTTGAAAGGTGCGACAAGTCTTCAACACAGGAACTTAAGGAAGACAGATTTATTGATCAAGTAACACCGACATTGAACCATCACCTACTATATGAGTACATGCTGTCCATTGTGTGCCAAAATTAATTATTTCCCTCTAAACATAAGTAGAAAAAATGTTAAACTGGAAAGACTGGGTCATCATTTTCATCATCAGCAGAGCCTGCTCCAACTCCAGCACTTACAATAGTCACAGCAGTGTCATTCACTTCATGAAACCATGTTAAAACCCTGGACAATGCGATCTCTCTCACATCAACTGGCTGTTGGTTGTGGTCTCATAATAATGCTGTTTTTGACAGTTTAGCCTTTTAATGTGACAGTGAAGGCTTTTGTTTCAAAATGCAATATTGGGTTTTATAATTTAGTGAATCATTTTGCCAATGAAAATACCTTTAAAATTATGATACGCAATATAGAACAAAATAAATTGACATCATATTGAGAGCAGGGAAACATTCGACATCACAGTTACTCAATACATTGAACCGTGCAATAAATTAACACAATTCTAACACCGGATAAATGTCACATACTTTATTTCTCTTCAAAACAATTACAGAATGACATGGAGGACAGATTTTAATTTTTATCCATGACAAACGTCATTGACAAATAAATACCGGACTCCACACTGGGTGGGAAAGGAAAGTCAATTTATCATCTCTGCTTTCCTTCCATTCATGTTGTCAGTGGTGGAGGAAAGAAGGAATGCCACAGGGTGGTACATTTCATTTAGAGGATGATGTTGAAAAGTTCAGTGTTGACTGTGCTGCAGGTTGAAGATGACAGGTTTTCCAGGTGAACTGGCTGCAGCAGCTCTGTTCCATCATTGAAGTCTTTGTATAAAATGTAACACCATCCTGGAAGCAGAAAAGAAATGGTCATTATGGTGTACAGCAGAAATGTGGCAAGTCACATTTAAGCCAGATTTTGATTGACACTGTTAGAAGTAGGAAGATGTTCATAAATTGTGCACCACATTTTACTCTATCCAAATCTCACATTGTATTTGTAGGTGAATCCAAATGTCCAGCGCTGAATGAGGACACTGAATGAGTATTTCAAATGATCTTTTAGAACCCACTACTAACAATATAACCAGGAAATAAACAACTGCCTGGTTTATTGTCTCCGATCGCTTCCATGCATTATGTCCATAATCCTGACTGTATGAGAAGTATCCTTTAATTATCCCTCCTAAAGAATAAAACAAAAACTATTGATACCAGGTGAAAATATGTACCTTTTGTTTGAGGCAACACTCAATATTCATGCAGTTGTATTTTTTTTGATGGTGCATAGACTTTCAGGAAAAGTTCAACACAGGTTTCCAGAGTGAAATCAGGCCAACTAAACTACATTGTTTTGCTGGCAAAAACATTCAACGGGTGTGTCACTATGGTTTTCCTATTTAGGACATTAGCATCACGTGCGTCATTTACCACAATTTTACAGTGTTAATAAAAGCAACATATAGAGAGGGACTTTAATTTACCCTTGATTTATTTGATTTAACAATCAAAGCATGTAAACAAGGCGGTGCATGTCTGAAGTCTGACTCCTGATACAACATTGCAGTTCTGTAGTTGTTTTAAAATAAATAAACTGTTACGATGTGTAGTTTTTGGTGTCTTTTTAACACTTGGACATTAATGCCAATCTGTATTTCTCACACCCCTTCAAGATAACATCTGCAAAAACTTTGTTTTGGTCATCAAAGAGGAGCAGAGACACAAAAATGTTTTTATTTTAGAAACTCACTCAAAATCAATGATCAAAACAGTTGTCAGTTAATCATTGCAGCCCTACTTTACCCACGTTTTTTGTCTTCCTTATTCAGCCCCCTTTACTAGTGTCTGCAGTTATCTCTTACCTGAGTGCCATTACTCATCTTTCTTGAACTTCCCGCTGATGTAAGGAACATAATCCAGAAACAATCGCCAATCTGTGAAGTGGACCAGAGCTACACCTCCAACTGTGCCCCATAAAGTCAAATTAGGGGCCCTGTGGAAAAAAGAACATGGTCAATAAATAGTGAATATATTTTAAATAATTGAGGAGACATGGTTAGAACAAACACAATTTGGAAATGTGTATAGTCGTGTGGTATTTTCTTTCTTCTTTAAAAAAAAAAAAAAAAATACTATTACAGCACAGGCCACGCTGAAAAAACCGTTGGGATGAAGATTCAGATTGCTGAAACACCCAAACAAACTCCCAAAACATCCTCACCCATGATACTTGATAGTTTTACTTGATACCTAATTAAAAGTAATAGGTTTACCTGCGAATAATTTCTTATTCATCAGTTGCCCCATCACACAATAGATATACTTGACGTTATGAGAACTTAGTTAAGTTCTCTGGACTTAAAGATGGTAACATTAACCCAAGTCCTGCAGCTAACACAAGTCAAAACAATCGATGACATTACACAAATTAGACATACGTTATTGAGGATTTGGCTAGAATGTCGCATGAGAGAAAAAACCCCATTAATATCTAAACACTTTCGGACTTTACCATTAACTTTAAATGAGTGGCCAAGTTAACGTTAGCTTCATTAATGACCCCGGCTAAGCTAACAGCTAATGCTATCCAAGGACACCTCTAGATTCTGTACGCAACGCAACGCAACTTCTTTGGACATACCTATTGATTAGAAATAAATGTACATATATCTATAAACTCTTACCATGACTTGGCAATGGCTATATACTTGACACCGACAATTTTGCTGATCATTTTGAGTGAGATGTGGGCTCTCGAACTCCGACGCACTGCTGTGATAGCTTGAAGCAACTTCCGGTTCCAGCTTGCTGAATAGAGAAATATACTTACCGCACATGCGCAGAAGATATTTCCGGTTACTACAAGAATAAAAGTCCCCCACACAACAAAAGGCTTGAGAAAAGTGAGTGTATATCGTTACTCTGTACATAAACGTATACATTTTGTTTTGTTCAAAATCCCTGGTGGTGTGTACACCTTTGTATTTTTCTGTAATATTAATTTAATAATTTTCTTTTTGTTTTTTTAGTCATCTTTTTTGAGTTTATTGTCAAGAAAGGTTGACAATTGTTTGCATTTTTAAAAGCCTGAATCTGGAAAACTACAAAATAACTAATAATTACTTCTTTACACCATAACCTATATTCCCAGAATATGTTGTCAAAATCCATTCTCGACTTACACTGCAGAAAGTAACATGCACTCAAATACTTATTTGATTTCTGGAAGAAGTCACAAAAAAAGACAATCTTTGTTGTTAAAAATGGCACATTTATTGCTACATTACTGTTATAGACACAACAGTCCTCAGTATCTACTTTATATATAAAAAAATAGGAAACTGGAGGCACTTTGAGGACATGTTGTCCCCAAACATGAGTGAAGACAGATATGTTGCAGGTCATCTGTTGTGGAGAACAAAAAAAGGTATTTTAACAGAAGAAAATGTCAGGTACATCTTTTGATACTGTAGACATACACATCTATCATGGTAAAATATAAATGTACAGGTCTTCAGTACTGATTCTCCAAATCACACCAACATCACATTTTACTGCAGAAAGGCATGACTATCTGACAAAGGAAAACAAAGTTTGGGGCTAGTCCATGGGGCAAGATTTGTGAGGGAATAACAGACAAATACTGTCACAAATCAGTATCAGCTTACAATGGTTAAGCTAATGAGGAAACATCATACAGCTGTACATACATATCAATGCACATGCCACTCAAGGACAAAAATATATTCAACAAAATCAGTACATAAAAGATGAAGAATTTTAAGTACAGTTCCGTGTCAGAAAGTTGAAGAACAGGCTGTTAGTCAACCAATGTCTGATGACACACAGACACTGAAGCGTTGAGCGCCAGTGCAATTCTTCAGTTAGACGTTCTGAGAGACACTGTCATATGTTACTGAAGTATATATGCTTTTATATAATGCTGTATTATAAAAAAAGTACAACTTATAAGTCCTTAATTGCAACATCATCCACCATGTAGCAGAGAATAATTCAGGCACTGGTGAGTAACCATTATCAAAGCTCCCACAGTCAGGAAAATGACCCTTTTTTTCATGCGTCATATCACAATGAGAACAGTGAATTATGTTGCAGATTGTACAGAACACCCCTTCTGCCCCCTCTTCAAACAAAGCAACAAGCTCAACACAGAGCAAACACCACGGAGGAAATGGGGGGGCGGGGTGGGGCTGAAGAGAAATTGTTGTGTTTCATTTAAAGAAAAACTGCCGCAAACGCCAGAGCAATTCAATCACAACTGTCCTGACAGGTTTGTGTTCACACACGAAAAAAATAAAAAAGCATTATCACAACGTGTGATGTTACAGCCATTTTGTCATTTCTAACATTTCTAAGTGCCTGGCACAAAAGAAAACGCCCAACTTTGTTCCTGGAATCTAAACTGAGATTTCTCTTACATTTTTAAGCAATGTAAACAAAGAAAGAAATAGCATTCCAAATGTTAAAAACAAAAACTAACATCTATCTTACAAATAAAAAAAACAACAAACAAACAGAAACTTTAAATCAGTTCTACAAAAAGGAAGATCCTTACAACAGGCTTTGCAATTGTTCAAAAGGGGGAAAAAAATAAACCTTAAAGGCTCAACAGAGAGCAACAACCAGAACAAGTCAGTCAATGGCAAAGGTAGCAGTAACACTCATGACCCCTCCACTGCTCAGTTATTTCTGTCTTTTAGCAAAAGTGTTTTTGTTTTGTTTTTACCACAAGAGAAACTGCTCTGAGACGTAGTTGGAGTAAGTCCACCATGCAGCAACAGTGTCTTTGTATTTGACTGGATGTGGACAGGTTCACAGGGCTGACACACAGAGCGACTGACTTGATGGTGATTTAAGACGTGAGGCTGACACTTGGACGCTCAAGTCCAACGGCAGCCTCACAGAGGGAAGGGTGCTGTGTCCATGTGCACATATACTTCACCATCACCAGGGATCCTTTTTCTTAAGAGTCCGTGCTTGCGTTTGTGTCAGCGGTGGGCCTCTCCCCGCAGTCTTTCCATTCCACTTGCATGGTAGTGACGATAACACATGTACAGGGCGTAAAGAGATAAGGACCAGGGATCCACAGTTAAAAAGAAACAAAAGCAAATTTCCCAACATATGTGACTGACTGAGGCGTTTTTCAGCTAAAACAAGAAATAATAATAAAAAAAGAAAATACAGCCAGAATTACCAGCATATAAAAGAGAGGAGTCACCTCTCAGTTTGCCCAGTCAGTGGCTTGATCCTGTCTCTGTGTTTACAGACCTACCTTTGTAATTCAGTCATGCATTGGAGATAGCAATGATGACTATTGTTTTTCCTTTTTTTAAACCAAACACTGCATCAATCAGGTATTTGTTCAGGCGTAACATAAACTCGAGTGTCCATCTTTGCATCTGTAGAATGTAAGACCTTCTTTTCAGATGGGAATGCCAATGATTATCCAAACATACAAATCCTGACTCTTGCTCACATGAGCAATTGATCCAGACGTTTTATTTGATCCAAACTAGTTTTGCTCCCAACACGTTAAGCATTTTTTTTTTCAAAATGTCTTACAAAAAAACACCATGACAAAAAAATGTCTATGTCAAATTTTCACTGTCTCCAATCCAGTGTCCTTGGTTGAAAGTTAAGTCGCATAAAGAGTAATAAATGTTTTTTCTCTTTCTGTGAGAGTGTGCTTCTTCGTCAGGAATGTGGCCACCTGCTTTGTCAGTAATCATGAGTGTTTGTGTGTCTATCTTTCCAAAAGCTGATTAACACACACTGAGATGCATGATGATAGATTAAGGCCACGTGTTCAAGGGGCTGTACAATCAACAGGAACTGGAAGACAAAAGAGAAAATTAAATGAAGATGCATCTCCTGCAAATAAGCAATGGAAATTCACAATACTTCTTTAAAGACAACAAATGACACTGTAGTAGATTCTGAAGACTGACCTGAGAATTACATATGGTTGACAGGGTTGTGTCCATCTCCTCCTAAACCAGGATGACCCCCACCAAGCTGCATTTGGGACTCCACACTTGAAACTTTCTCCTCCTCTCTCCTCTTAAGGCAGGCAGCCTTCGGATTCAAGTTACGCTCTTAGGAAATAATAAAGATGCAGATTCCAATTAAAACACTGGTGAGGAAAAAAGTATCACTGATCTCTTTAGTTTTTTTTTTTTAACAACAGAGGAACTTCATCATAGAGAGGGCAAATATAGATGGAAGGCAAGAGAAAATGGAACAAAAAGAGACAGGAAAATGAGAAGTAGGATGGAAAATGCAAGATTTTGGCAGAACAGTAATGTTTACTTCCTTCACCATTCTCCCGAACTCATTTGTCTCTTTTGATTTCTTAAAAGTGATTAGCACCAAAGAGAAACTAAAATGGACGTTACTCAGGAAGTGAGAAATAAAATTGAGAATATTCTGAAAGTGAATATTTGGCGTCTTTAATCCAGCTGTGATGACAGATGGTTGGTTGTGTGGGTGGACCAGACCTTCCCATTTTGGCTGACCTACCTCGCACCTGCTTCTCCAGGCCCAGGATGACCTGAACAGCCTGTTGCAGGATAACAAGCTTTGTCTGGGCCTTGTCGCTCTGTAGGTGGACCTGACACATCCTGCCCAGCTCTCTGAAGGCTTCATTAATGTCACGGACACGCACCCTCTCCCTAGCGTTGTTAGCTAGGCGGCGCTCACGCTCCCTCTGCTCCTTCTCCTCAGCAGTCAGGTTTTCATCAGTCACAGAGACAATGCTGCAGCTGGGAGGAGAAGGGAGGAGGAGGAGGTTGGAGGGGCTGGTTAACAAACCCAAGTCACAACCTTTTGCTGAACCTAGGTTAAACATTACACAAGTATAAATTATACTGTGCTTAAGTGTTCATCCTCCTCAGAATTCCTCCTTGATTTGGAAATAATTAATCTTCTACATTATGTTACCTTCAAGCTCTTTGCCTGAGATGAGACCAGTGAGATTGCTGAAGAAGATCCCCGTGGAGTGTGACTATAATGCAACAGATGAGTTAAAATCGAATAAATAAATCTACATTACATAAACTATAATGATCAAGTCCTAAAATATTACCGGAGGTATTCTCCATCAGTCAAATTTTATGTGTCGTTTGTTGAACGAGCTCGGTACTAAATAGTGTTTTCGCCAAGAACAGATGCGCCGTTAAGATAGAGCAGCTGACAAGGTCTAATAAATCTTTCTTCAGGTCTAACCAACCAACACAAACTTTTTCTGTTTGGTCTTTGAGGTCCAGGATGGAAGTTGGGGGGATATGGTGACTTTCCAGAAGAATGAGAGAATTTATGAGAGAGGAGAGAAAGGGAGTGAAAGGAAGCAGCACCCTCTGCCAAGTACAGTAAAAAGACAGAGACTCTGAGATTAAGCCAAAGGGAGAAACTGAAGGCATCATGTTAAATACATCAGAGGAAGTGGATGTATTTATCTGAATGTGAGGAGAAGTGCATCGCTGTTGCCATCTGTGAAAGGAAAATGTCAGGGAAAAGGGAGTGGGCAGACAAATGTAAAGGTCTCTTAAAAAAAGTTGAAGGGTTGACACTTGACAGACTGGGACATGCAGCACAGAGTCACTGCAACAAAGCTAAGGATCAGTTAATGCACATAACAAACAGACAGCGCTGCTTTCATGCAAAAACATATACTATGGGTTAATGGTGAGGAAAAATGACGCTGAAATAAATATTTGAAATCAAAATTTGAAATTGAACTTGAATTGGCAATAAGGCAGCAGTTTATCCAGTCAAAGGTTGTGGTAGACAGACTAGAGGCAATGGCTCTATGACAGCAAGAGAAGCTCTGCTTCCTCCAAAATGTCATAAAATAGTTGGTCAAATGTGGACAATCTACATTTCATTACTAAGCATTAAAACCAGTGGAAGCTCAGCTTCAATTGATCTCTATGGGACTGCACAAAAAAGCTTTTTTTCTCCCCACTGTGGGGAGCTTGGAGATTGGACTGCGGCTAAATCGTCACTTCCCAGGAAGCTCAGCTTCTCTGGGAACCAATGGAGCATTGAGCAGACACTGGGCTGAAGCATGATGGTCGGAGGAACTGTCTGAAAGGCGGAACCACTTTTTGATCGACAGCGCTGCCGAAACATACAGGATACTGCAGTTTCTGTCTAAGTCCCATGTGGATTTTGCGAGTAATATCTCACAATAGAACCTTTAGTACATATTACGCACTGTAAACCAGGGTGCCAAAACTTTTTTTTTTTTTTTTTAAAAACGAAGGTCAGATTTGATGCATACAAATGCACTGCTATTAATTTAATTTTCATTGTCACAATTCTCATTTTTAAATAGCAATGTAACTGAATCCCAGTGGGAAAAAAAGTGCCTTTCTTCCACATCTGGAGTCAAATAACATAATATGGTACAAGTGTTTATATCAGTCTGTCATACGTGGGTTTCAAACCCGGGCCTGGATTCAACTCCTTACAAGCTGAGCTAATGGGGGGGTGACACGTGACCAATGCTAATTTGTTGTCCAAGTCCCTGCCTGGTTACAAATAATACATTATAAAACCTGAGGCTGCAGGCCGTACAAAATCTCACAGAGGCCCATGATAGGCTCATAGCCGGACTTGCCTGCTGTAAAGAAAATATGATTATAGCTTTCCTTATTCTAGTTGTTCATTAATTTTTATCAACGTGTGTTTGGTTGAGGGGGTAGTTATTTATGTATAAATAACTGGGCCTGAAATGAGCTTCCCCTGTTTCAAAGACCAGCAAGCGCCACTGAGACAGACATGTAAACATTTTCAGAGTGGAAACAGAGGCAGGTGTAAGACAGGGCGACAGTGAATCAGAGCAACAGCAGTGCTACATGTGTTACATGGGGATGAAAACCTTAGAAGATGAGCTGGAGAATGGGCATGTCTTTAAAACAGTCACACAGCTGCATTTCCTTATTCCATGAACTTTAAAACATGTTATACTTCAGTTCAAATTTTTTATACTATATAAGAAGGAAAAAAGTCATCTTCCACCAAGTTTAAATTTTAAATAACTAACAGAACATGTCATGTGCTAGGAAGTGAAGCTGTGTGGATGTTTTATTTTGTCAAGAGATGCTTCCCCTCCTCTTCCTTCCTCTCTGGACACCCACTGACCTCGAACTTGCTGCTCCAAGTTGAGTATAATGCTAACGGCCTGATGGAGTACGGTCAGTTTGGTCTGCGGTTTCTCATAGCTCAGATGGACCTGACACATGCGGCCCAGCTCCTTAAACGCCTCGTTGATGTCCCGCACACGTAGACGTTCACGGGCATTGTTTGTCAACCTCCGCACTTTCTCCCGCTCAACCTTAATCTCCACTGGCAGATCTTCATCATCCTCATCCTCATCATCATCATCCAGTCTAATGAAGAACCAATGACAGATGAGAGGGGAAAGGAAGCAACAGTTTTGGTACAGCTGACTGCTAATTACCCAACTTTGTTGAGCCATAACTATTTGCTTATAATGTTAATACCTCATTAAAAGTTTTAAAAAGACAGTATAACATTTAATTTCAATTATAGAAAGTAAAGTAAAGCACATGACAAAGTAACTATGAACATGACTGACTAAAGGTAGGAAATTGACTGGTCGAGTATAAATGTCTAACTCCTATATCACAATCATCATTCTGATTTTAAATAAGCTTAACTGGACATATCTAATTAGAGCTGCAACTAACGATTATTTTCGCAATTGATTAATCTGTCGATTATTTTCTCGATTAATCGGTTGATCCATAAAATGTCAGAAAATGTTTAAAAAAACATTGATCAGTGTTTGTCAAAGCTGGAAATGACGATTTTCTTGAATGTCTTGTTTTGTCCACAAACCAAAATGATTCAGTTTTAATGATTTCTTTCTTATGTGGAACAAAGACTAAGAAAATATTCACATTTAAGAAACTAAAACAATCAGAAATCTTGTTTTAATCATGAAAAAAGCTTCAAACCGATTAATCGATTATCAAAATAGTTGGCGATTAATCGATTTTACGTTTCAGCTCTATATCTAATGCAACGTGTCGTAATGAAGCTGTTGTTTATTTTACAACAGGTTTTAATAAGTAACAGTTAATGTAGGAATACTGAGTTAAGACAAGACTATACATTTCATTTGGTAACTACTAAGTACAGAAGATGATTCAGAGGCCTAATGCCATATATTGTACCGACTTAATTTATTTAGTATTTATAGAAAGAAAATGAAAGAGAAGCTAACTAGCTTTCTTTGCAAAGCCAACTTAAACACACAACTAAATTAAGCAAGGTATCTATTATTCAGTGTTTTGTTTTATTCTTTAACCACAAAGTTTATGCGGTCTTCAATAAAGACAATCGTGTGTGTGTGTGTAACTTAAATAACTATTCTAGACTTAATGACATGACACACACACCCACACAAATCATTTAAAATGATATCATTAGTTTTAAAATCTAGTGTTGAATTATACAAGTATTAAGCTTGAAATAAAACATATCCAGAAAGGCTTAAAGACTGTATCCTGATATACGCAACACTGCACTACTTCTAGATTATAAACCATTTGATCTCTTGCATTGATAAAGTATTAAAAATGCTTAAAATGGCTTGATTTTAGGTACCTTGTTTTAAGATGGGTCTTCGATTCTTTTTTCTCATCCTCAGACTTGTCAGCGACTGAGCAGTTCTCATCCTCATCCTTCTCTTGTTTGACGTCTGTACTGGAGGAACGATTCAGGCTGCCAGACAGGCCTGCATACAAAGATCACAAATGAATAAAAAAACAATAATGGTACAGACAAAGACAACATGTGTGAATTATATAACAATCCAACAACAACAACGAGGTCATTTCCCAAAGTTTAACATTATTAAATAATCAGTGCAACAAAAGCTCTCACCAGTAAAGCCTTCAGGCTGAGAGCCTTGCTTGACAGTTGTGGGGCTGTGGTGATTATGCAAAAGTCCTCCACTAGAGGGCAGACCAACAGAGTCCTCATGGTGACTTGAGACCTTAAAGAAAACAATGAAACAGTGTCTCAATAATCAATTCAAAGTTAGTCGTATTTTTTTAAAGAATTATATATTCTGTTTCCACTATAACTATCTCACTTAATTTAGGTACTTGTGGTTAAACGTCTTATGGTGCTATTTATTTATCTTACCAGACTAGTAAGGTGACTAGCGAGTCCAAGTGAGGCACTGGTGAAACCTGGAGGCAGCCCCAAACCAGACACAAGCCGACTGTGCATTTCAGCCAAACCTGAACCGCCTTGCCCACTGGCATGACGCTGAAGAACATTGATGGCTTCGTCCAGACGGTCCTCTAATTTATTCGCCTACAAGGAATGAAAAACAAGGTACAATGAGAAAACAAAAGGTGATGCACAACTCCAGCACTGTTAATTGTTCTCTAATTTAATTGTAACACAGTTGTAGGATTAAAAAAAGAAAATAGAGACATGATGACTCACCATGGACTGAATTCCATCAAAGTTAGGAGAAGGTGTGGCCTGGCCAGAGGATCGAGCCCAGTGCAATGCTGAGCCTAGAGGGAAAAAGGAGGATTAGAGAGTTTATTCAGACATTAGTGAATTGTTGATTACTTATTCATATGGGTAGGTTCTTCTTTTGGCTTTAGAGGCCAGTCTGGGATTTTTTTTATGTTAAACTTATTGAAACTCCAGTCTCTTCACGTTGTAGTTTTTGCTTTATGTGTATATAAGTAATGCATGTTGTAAGTGTTATTTAAGTCAGTGTAAGCCAATGTTTCTCCACATGATTGATTAAGTTATAAACAAGAAACATTTGATGAACTAATTGCACATCTGTGACATTTACTATAAATGCTCTGATGAATGTGAAACCAATGTGAAAATATGGAGATGCAGGAGATAATTTGTGTAAATTTATTTTCTTATTTCCTATTTATCAGGTTCTTCACTATTATCATTTTCATGCTCTTGTGTCAGTAGCACTATTTAATGTGTGAGGCGTGTCATGAACCATCTCAATGATCCAACGCAGTGACAAATAGAGAAGTGACCCCACCTCTTTATTTTCCCTTTCCCTCTCATAAGTTATATTTGGCTGGTGTGTGTGTGTGAGAGAGAGTGTAATAAATACAAAAAACGATTGTCTGTGTTTCTTTGATGACAATCAAAATACTAAAACAGACAAAATAACAACACACATATTTATTGAATTATAATGGGACATTTCTCACAGCCAACTACTTCATCAGATCAGTAATCATCTAAATGTTCATATACTTATCTCAGTTCTGTATTTGTTTAGTGCCGGTATATATTCAACCAATCAAATAAATCAAAGGTGCCATGTTAATAGGATTATACCATTATATTTCAAGATATAAGTTTATAAGCACATATTAATAAATGATATGCTATATAACTGCTTCACTGACAACGTTTTACACGTCCATACAAACAGAGCAACATTGTTATTATGAACTATGTATTGTCAGAATGAAAACAATGCATTTCCTAAAGATTTAATTTTGCCCTTCAAAAAAACAGAAGGAAATGCTGTGTTTGAAAAAAAAAAAACAATTTCAAAAGAGTCAGCTGAACTTGAAGTGTTGGCAGCAAAATGAAAGCAGCTCCTCACTCACCTGATACAGCCTGAGGTGAACCAGAGGGAGATGATGGGGATGGCGGGAAGTTGTTACTGCTCAAGTCTGAAGGATAGATCTGGACACAGATGGGTTTTTTGTTATTAATCAATAACAAACAATGCACCAATTTAAAATCTCTACCTTATACATTTGTATAAAGTTTTATGTGGAACAGTTTCGAGAAGGAAAATGACTTGAGTTGCTACTTACAGATGCCAGGGCCTTTCCAATCTCATCACCTGAACTCCCAGGAGCTGATCCACGATTACCTTAATGGGAGGACAACAAAAATCATCAGAACTTACAATTTATAACAACTCAATGATGTGACACTACCATTTAAAATGAAAACATTAAAATGTTTACCCATAGTGGTGTCAGTTGCAGCAATAGGTGGTGTATGGCTGGATACACCAAAGCTGCTGGAGCCAGAGTGGAAGCCAGCGGGATGAGCCCCATTTACCTCACTGCCATGCAGAGGGTAGTTTTGTGGAGACAGAGGCAGTGGGTGCCGTTTCTTGAAAGCAAAGTGTCACCAAGTGTCAGTACATTTACATGACGTTAGATAAAACGGGGATCATAGTATTAAGCCGACTAAATTTATACAAAACCCAATTTTTGCTAATTTGGATAATCACACCCACATAATGCGATTGGGAGTAAATCACTACTTCGTGTATATTCAGTTCAGTTGGACTAAAACAGACTCAGTGCATGTTCCATCCCCCAAGGTTTTCAAAATAGTAGAGGAATCAGGTACACTTGGACTGGATTTTATGATCCGTCAGCTCAAAGAATTTTATATTTTAAAGAAAACATACTTTATAGATCGTCTTTATAGAAAATAAAGCTCGAGGACAAAACTCACCAGTCTGTCTTGTGGGTTAATGGCAGAGAAGGGACCATGTTGGCTCAGATGTGGAGGGTTTCCAAGCATGGCAGAAAAACCAGGCTGAACCATTGACCCGGCAGAGCTCCATGGATCGGAGGGCGGGTGGAGGCCTTCTGTCAGGAGGTGTCCAATGTAGTAAGGGACATGGGGGCAGTGTAACCAGATGAAAAGACAATGAAAGCCACATATGAGACATGTCACATTACTGTAGTAACTTAATTTAATAGTTGCCTCTTACATACTAAAATTAGGACTTTTGAACATGGGTGAACAATAATAACGGCAAGAACAATGGTCCCTCATTCAAACTTAATGGCAAGTGAACGGTTTCAAAGTGCTAATAAATTGAGGTAAGATTATATAAAACACTGAACACTGTCCTGTTGTAACGGGGCAGTGTAACTGCAGGAGGGGAGTTGAGCGGGAAATAACTCTGGAAAAATGACACAGATGAAGAAGCAATTGACGTGTTCTCCCTGGTCTTGCGTTGCCACTAATGCCAATGGAAGCTGATAAAAACCCACAGCAGAGTCATTTGACATCAGAGCGAATGCTGATTTAGCACAATCCCACTAGTCAAAACCCTTTTTAAACCTGGGATTAAACTGTTTTCTTTGACCAGTGAAAATTGAGTATTTGATGCACCATACAGCACAAAGAGGTCTGTGAAGAGTCACAGAAGGATGTTATGTAAAACTAATTTGCAAACCAAGTGTTACAGAGAAGAAAAACAAGACACGTTTGAATTATTTGTGCTACATCCACTTTTAAAGTGTCTCTCCATCTAAAGAAGAGCTTCTAAGGCAAAACTTTGTTTCCACCGACCTTGCATGTAGAATGGTGTTGGGTAGAGATTTCCTGGCTTGGAGGGTGGGTAGCCTGCATTGTCCCTGTTGAAATCCTCTGCTGGTGGATAAACCTGCAGAAAACACTTTTTATCAGCCCCATCAAGTATGATATTACTATTTAACAGATCAAGAGTATATCGATCTATAACACCCAGTATTCATGGGAAATTGTTCTGTGCTTACATGGGTATGAGAATACAAATCAATTATCCTTAGCAAATAAATAGAAGGTATTTGCATATTTTTTTTTTTATTTACAATCAGATTTAACTACTTAATTCAATAAACAGACAGCACCCGCAATTCTGCAGGCTAAAGAACTGAGCATTAAGTACTCAAAGTGCAGTCAGTAATTTTATTGGGTCCTGTCTATCATTTCAGTAAGACGTTTATGTACTAACCTGTTAAATGAAAACATGCTGAGAATGGTTTTCAGTTACATAATTCACTCTTTGTAACACAGTGAGAAGTGTGACCACATAATGGGAGCTGCAGTAGGATTTGGTGAATGTTATGAGCATAAAGGTGTCAAACTGTGTCTGACAAACTTAAATCCAAAATGACTCAAGTTGTCTTCTGTAATTTGATTAAACAGAGAGAAAAGGAGAGGAAAAGGAGAGGAAAACGAGGAGAGAGGAGAAGAGGGAATGGAGAGATGCACTCCTAATTACTGAACCATCTGCCGAATCCTGGACGGCAGCCAACTCTACTGGCAGCTGGGATAGAGGGATGGGGAGGGACAGAGAAAGGGGAGGGCTGTTGTTCGTGGTGGTGGTTGTGAGGAAATGGGGAGCCCAGAGAGCGAGAGTGAGAAGGGAAAAAATGAGGTGGAGTAAGAACCATCAAACCCCAGTATGAATTCCCTCCAGTGATCTAACGAGTATACTTGGCTGAGCAGAGGAAATGTGGTCATAAAGTAAAGGCCCTCCAAATACAACACACTATAAATACATGCTGCAAATGAGCGACTGGGTGAACAAGTGGCTTTCTACCCCTTTTCTTGTTTTTTCTTCTCTACACTGGTGGTGCAGACACACAGCTGTAAGAGCTGGACAACTTGTATTGTAACTATTCCATTGCCCTGTAAGCTGAGAAGAATAGGAAGATGCCAAATGGGAAGAGAAGAGGGACATAAAACATGAAAACATGGGCTTGCATGGATAGAATGCAAGAGCTGTTCAACATTTCTGAATGTTAGTACTCACTGAGGAGGGCAGGCCAGGAGGCACCTTCCTGATCTTTTTTGGCTGTGACTCTGTAAGGAGGGACACAGACTCAAATCACAAAAACATATTGTGCTCATACAGAGATATGTACTGTGCTAAAGTGATATACAAGTACACAAAAAACAACTAAAGTATTAATTAACCCCTTCTTTCTGACAGCCTACTGAAAAAGAGATTCATAAAGAACAAGTAAGTATGTATTCATTTAAGACTGGAGGTGAAAACACACTTCTGTTTTATGTGTAAAATTATCTGCTTCTTAAAATCAGGTGTGTGGGGAGGAGAGACACGCAGGACTACGGGTGGAATCGAACCCATGCATCTTTACCAGTTCTACCAACTGAGCTATCCAGCAATAAAACATTTTAAGTCAATCTTCAGTTCAATATTTGCCGTGTTAAATTTAAAACAGGATGGAGTCTTACCACATTAGACATCATCAAAATATTAGCAACTAATGCAAGACTGTGGGTTTAAATATATGAATTACACCATTTATGTATTGCATTTTTTTGGAAAATGACCTGGAACATGGACACATTCAAAATGGAACCATTAAATCGCAATTTGCTAATTGCATCTGACAAGTGATGATTGTTTTATGACTGTGTTCAATATATTTGAAACAACCCTTGACATTTCTTACCAATGGGGTCCTGTGAGGGTCTCCTGCGAGGGTTACTCGCCTCATAGGGGGAATAAAACTGTGAGTTAGACTTCAGGCCAGGTGGGGAGAGAGGATCAGGACTAGGCATAAAGCCAGGCTAAAAACAGTGGAAGAGAAAACACAAGCAGATGCCGTTTACCAAGACAGGTAAAAACAAATAATTACAGAAGTGAATTAAGAGGAAAATAAATCTTTCTGTGAGACATGAACAGAGAGGGGAGGGGGTCATGCTTTAGGATAGCAATGGTTATACTGACTGATTTACCTGTGCTGTGAATGACGAGTATGGTCCTCGCTCAGCCTTTCCTGTTAGGAGAAAGGAATAAAATATCAGGTCATGAACATGAGTTAAGTAGGCTTTTATGTCAATATTAAATCACAATCTGGCAATTCCCCTTTCTCGATTTTGGTGCCTCCCATCTGCTGTGCAAGTCTACATGATGTTGTGTGGCATTTATGGCTGTGGACTGCAAAACAACAACAAATTAGACCATTATAAATGGTTCAGGGCAATTGTGCTCAACCTCTGTCCCCTCCCCTGACAGTTAAACAGAGGAGAGCTACAGGCCACCATAGTCTCAAGGGAGAGCCTTGTTTGTGCATGGGTGCCCTTTACACCCCACCGCCCCCTTCCACACTGAACACACAAACTGAAACACACAAACAAACCCCTCCTCCACATCCTCCCTGATTACCCTGCTCCTTTTCTCCATTGCCACCTAACCATAAAAATGGTTTGCCCTGAAGTGATACATTACTGTCTAACCTGTGAAAGGCTACTGTCTCAAACACACATCTCATTGTCCTAGTTCAGAGACGAGTCCATTTAAATAAACATTTGTGTTTCAATCCGTTTGTTCTTCAAACATTCCGTCCTTGGTTCTTTGAGGGTTTAAAAAAAAAATGAGGTGAATTTAAATCTTCTTACCGACAATCCCTGATCCAAACATGGGGGCAGATGCCATACTCTCTTGTTCATTGTAAAGGCCTTCTTCCCCATAACCCTGAGGGAAAGAGAGCAGAGGCTTTAGAGGAATATAATAAAACAACCCAACGTCAGAAAACAAAGTACTGTGTATTAATGTGAACAGATCAGTAAAGATTATCCCACTTTGCTCCGATTTCACATGAAAGGGTGAAGATGGGTTTCTTAAGCGACTACAGAAAGACCGTATCATCTCTACAGGATTTCCACAGAAATCCACAACTCAAATACAATACACCAATATCAATTTTGCATTTGTTTTAGGAGACGTTTGCATGCGAGGAAGTTAATTAACACGTGTAAACACACTCAAAGCATGAAATAACCTGGGTAGACATGTCAAATGTCACAAATTAAGGCTCATTTGTGATTTTCTGCAACAACAACAAAAACAGGAAAATGTGATAGTCCTGGACACACAATTATGAATCACATAAATCAAGCATGTGACCTCAAGGTCACTCAAGCTTCCACTCTTTTAATCAGACAAAGACATCTGTGAAGACCAATGAAGACTCTGCAGTTCCTCTAATGTTATTTACACATGACCACACTCATGCTTAATCAGTGGTCAAATACAGTTTGAGCATAGTTGTTCAAAGAACTTATATGTGAAAGGGGTATAAAATCTGTGAGCACAGAATTGATTTAATCGAGCACAATAAGGTGACTTCTTCATGTATGCGAGGATAAACCTTACCCTCCCCTGGTTGAAAGATGGACCGTTC
Source organism: Microchirus variegatus (assembly GCF_963457635.1). Taxonomy (NCBI): domain Eukaryota; kingdom Metazoa; phylum Chordata; class Actinopteri; order Pleuronectiformes; family Soleidae; genus Microchirus; species Microchirus variegatus. The sequence continues at coordinate 14,363,313 of NC_139806.1, forward strand.
TGTTCTCCGGGTCCCCAGGAACTGGACCCGCTCCTCTCGTCTATACCTGAAAGAGAAAGATTAAGGTTAAGTTATTAACCACTGAAAGGCAGAAAACTGCGCAAGCAGGTTGAAGCTATGACTGAGAAAAGCCAAGTTTGCCTCCAGAGAAAATCTCTAGAAAAACAAACTGCTTTGATGCAGGGTTTTCAGGTCGCTCAGAGAACACTGAACAGCTTCACTACACGGCTCCTACAGAGACGACACAATGACAGCGACGTCATATATCGTGGATATGAGCTGTAGGAAGTTTGAATAATTAACACCCAGTATGAAGCTCCCAGAATCATCCTTAACATTCTTCCTTCTCCCACTCTACTCCTTCACATTTTCCATGGCAACAATCACTCATCACCCATCTATTCTCTCACGTTGAAACTACGCTACACCTTCACCTTAAAACAAAGCAAAAAAAGCCTCAGTCTTACATGGCTGACACATATTTTCCCTGGCCAGTGTGCTACAGCTTTCAGAGAGATGAATGTGTTTTAGAAGAGTGATTTTAAAGACTGGTGAAGCAGAAATTTCTGTCCATACCCTTTCTCTCAATCACCACTCATACTGCTCCACAGCATCTCTGGGGGAAAGCTGAAGCTTAATTGCGCACCAATTTGCATAATTGTGCATATTAATGAAGCTCGGCTCTATGAATATTCATATTTTTGTTTTGTTGTCTAATTAAAAAGCGAAGTGGGGAGGGGGGTAGAGGCTGACTAGAATCATGACAGGATCAGCAGTAGAACAGAATGATGGGTCCACGGCACTGAGAGCTGCTAGATTGCCGTGACAACTGTGATCTACACACACAACACCAGCAGAATACAAGATGAAGGAGACCATGTCTTATCCCCTCTCTATGGCTGACTGTCACTCTCCATGTCAGTCAAAAACAGAGAAAATGTATGAACTATTCATTTCTGCTTAAAATACCCAGTATCCAAGATCCAGACAAATAGAAAATTTAGTGTTTCCTGCATTGTGTATTCAAATTTTAAATCGTCGTGACAGTCACAGTTATGACTAACATTTCTAAACATTTACTGAATCAATCTAATTCAATTAACAATGACCCAAATCAAGTCAATTGCATTCAATTATGTATTGATTCATTTAGATTTAGATAAATTGCTTGGTTATGAAAGATTTTCAGACCCATCACTAAAAATATTTACATTTACATTCGAAAAATTTAGTAAAAGTATGGAGATGAAAGCATTAATTACTTAATAAGACCACACGGTGCAACTATGTATGAGAAGACCACATATAGGTGATTCACCACTTTTTGTTTATTTTGACTAAACATGTCATAAATTACATGTTTTGTGTAGCTATTTATTTCACAACAATATGCCTTTGTTTGTTTTATACCCCCTTAGGATTTTCCTTTTTTGTCTCCAGTCCCATGAGTAGTTCATAATTAGGAGTGTCCTTACTTTGTGAGAACAGATAACATTACCATGTAAAATCATGACATGAGACTACAGAGGTACGAAATTAAATCATATTTTGAATAAGAAATGACACATTATGTGTCAACTTACCAGAACAAAAGGAAAATAAGAAGCATTCAAACCATAGTAAAAAATTATGAGTAGCACAGCACTCAGACAGGACGGAAAAAAGAAAACTATAGAAAATGGGTGAGTAAGATCAGACAACGATTCTCTGGTGAACCCCAATGCACTTCTCCTCCCAGCATGCAACGCCCCTTTAAGCATGGACGGTCTATAATTACACAGGAAGAAATACTGGAAACAGACAGCCGGTCTGAGTCAGACTCTCTCCATGAGAAAAGCTCTGGCACATACATTGACCAAACTTGCAGACATGTCTTGGTTTTACAGGAACACTGCCCCAGGCACCTATAACTGAGTGAACCGTTGTCTACACACCTTCTTCCTTCCCGTGGCAAAGTGACTCACTCCGACACAAAGCATGATGTCAGACCAAATCTCAAGAGAGTGAACACTGTAAAGGAAATACTGTTCAATAACACAGGCTTTGCTGATTTTATCAGTGAGTCACTTGAGACTTTTCAAACACAAGAATAGTGTACCCTAACCCTCTAATACAGCTTTTTAAAAGGTCTTTGTTCCGAGTGTCTTAAAACGTTTAGTTTCTGTAACGCACCAAGAAATCTGGGTTTCAAAATGAAAAAAAAAAAATCATGCAAATTTCATTCTTCTCCCCTTCTAAATTTGAAACCTCACCAAAGTTTAAAAATACATTTTAGGATTCTCGGTTTCCAGTGACCAAAAAATGAAAGTGTACTGAAAAGTACTTAACTGACTGGTATAAGGGAGTGAACAGGCACATAAGACCAGCACAGAGATATTATCATGACTGAAAACACAGGCAGGGACCCACAGCTACACATGCTAAACCTCCACCTAACCCAACCCTTAACCATAACTCAGGAAAACAGGCATTTCACTGACTGTGCAAGGAAAACATGCAACAGCTGCTCCACAAAAAGTGGGTTCACCGTTTAAATTCACATACTGTTAAACTGATCACTCTCACGTAACAAGATAAACAGATACATTGACATAATTTACTTTATAAAGGCGGACAGACTTGAGTCGCACACTGCCGTGTCTTTTTCCTCTGAAGTGACCACTTTAGCCAAAAGTGCTTCCTGAATATTCATCAGTGCTGCACTGACCTCTACCATTGTCAAATGCAAAAAGTATGTATCCCCATGTGTGCTAGATGGTATTTTCTTTTCGAGAGAGATAGGAAACCTGAACGCACAAAAAGTGACAAGAATTAGGTAAACTCTCAGACAAAATACATATTCTTACTCGTAACTTAATTCCTCTACAATGTAAATCGGGGCAATGTTTTTGCAGATGTACATGTTCCATCTTTCTTTTTTTGTAGAGGTGTTTTGAATCTCTGGACCAAAACCATGTCCATGAGACAAAAGTAAACACTTCTTGTTTTGTTAAAAATTACCATATCCATTATCCATCTCGTTCACTTTTCTCTATAGCTGTGTACCATGGAATGGTTCAGTCAAGTACAGTACTGTACATATTTCTTTGCATTTCCATTAGGAATAGTACCAAAATAACCAACCCATTCTTGGTATTGCTATTTCTTGACTAATCGCCATACCAGTGCACAATTTCTGCCAACAGAATGGGCTGAATGTATCAAATATGTCCACATCAATGATGACAAAGATGAGAAAGTCACTGCTTGTTCCGAGTGTAGACCATAGATTCTAAGTGTATAGCTCACCTAGCAAAACAGT